>NC_133619.1:599092486-599817486 GCF_048593235.1 Sminthopsis crassicaudata
CCGCTTCAGGATGTGGTAATGAGTTCCCCATCACAGGATACTAGTCATTTATCTTTGTTGCAATTATGTGCATCTTATCTTTTCTTCTATCGTTTAAACTATGAGCTCCAAGCGAGTAAACTGCCTCCCCACCACATAACCTTGGAAGTAGTGAGCCACAGATAACATTTTTTCATCTTACTACACTTTAGTTTTTTTAAAGTTCTCTTGAACTTTGAGTTCCAAATTTTCTCCCTCCCTCCCTTTCCTCCCCCTTCCCTAATTTGAAACAGTTATATATGTGCAATCAGATAACATTTGCCAACTAAACTAACGACCAGAACGGAGAGGGGAAACGGTGAGGCCTTGATGGGACGATCCCAAGCTCAGGATTTGAAGGAAAAACTCCCCTCCACTCACACAGTGACCGCCTTTGCCCAGGGCCTCAGCATGGGGTCCATAAATCTTGAACTGTAAAAGGGATCTTCCACCCCGTAACTGCACGTAAAGAAATGGAGGCCCAAGTGCCCTCACAGAGGTGGGATTGGAACCCTGGTGCTTTGACTTTGGAGTCAATGTTCTTTCTTCTATATACAACCCCCAATTGTACGGCACTGCTCTGATTTCCTCTCCCTACTCCAGCCTCTCATCCCCAATCCTTGCTCCACCCAGTTGGCAAAGTGATTTTCCTAAAATTCAGGTTTACTTAAACTTCAGTCTTTCCCACCTTCCTTTCTGGCTTTATTATTATTATTATTATTATTATTACTCCCCTTCACACACTCTGCAGCCTAATAACACTAATCCTTCCAGTGTTTTCTTTTTTTGGAGGAAATTAGGGTTAAGTGACTCACCTAGAGTCACACAGCTAGTTTTTGAGATGGATTTGCACTTGGGTTCTCCTGAGTCCACCTAGCCTCCCCCTTCTAGTTATTTCTTGCACAGGACATCCCATCTTTTGTGTTGACTCTCCGTCCTCACCTTAAAAGTTCTAGCTTCCTCTGAAGCTTAGCTCAAGGGCCACCTTCCCATTCAGGCTTTTCCAAATGCTCTCCCCCTACAGCTACTATGTCTCCCACTGAAACAACCATGTATTAATGTTATCTCTGTTTAGATACTTCTGTCTCTCTTTAGCTTAGCACAATGGCCAGCACATGGCAGGTATCTATTGGTTATTTATTATTGATTGGGGTGGGCGAAGGGGAGGGCTGCTCTCTCACCCATTCTGGATGGCAGCTCGAGGGTCCTTGCTGTTCTTCACACACAGCATCAGCAGGGTGAAGAGAAAGAAGAAAGCAGCCAGGGCAAAGCACACACGGTAGACAGCTCGATGGCCTAGCAGGGATCCACAGTCCACATGGCCTTGGATCCCCAGGGTGGAGGGGGTCCCCTCACACACCCAGGGCAGCTGTGGGGACAAGGCAATGATGACTCCCCTCTCACTCAACTCAGCCCCATTTCCTCGACTTGGGGGAGGTAGGAGTGAGGGTGGGGGTTGGTTACCACTTGCTTCCCATCTTCATCGTCTCCGAACAGGTAAAACGGGTAAAAAAAAGGAATCCTTATTTTTGCTCCAAAAGGGGAGCTTCAAAGGGAGGCTCCCCAGCTCCCTGACTGACCTACTCAAGACCTCTCCAACTCAATCATCCTTCTCCCAGCTGGCCTCCTTCCATCCATAAATTCTTGGGAGAGGTCTGACCCTTCTGTACCCACCCAAGCCCCTCATGGCCCCAGAACAGCTGTGATTCCCCGGGTTCACTAACCACATGATCAGGGCTCACAGCTGCATCCTTCCTGACACATTCCTTCAACACCCCCCCTCTCTCAAGCTTCAGCTAAGTCCCATGCTATTTCAGCAGAACCCAACACTCTCAGATTTCTCTTGACCCTCTCCTCCCTCCCCATCCTTTAAACTCCTCCTTTAGGGAAGGACCACAAAAAGAGAAGAAAGAACTCTTATTTTTGTCCCAAAAAGGGGACTTCAAAGGGAGGCTGACCTGCTCAAGATCCCTCCAGCTCTACCACCCTTCTCCAACCTGGCCCATTCCATCCACTGCCCCACTGACCTTATATAGGTGGCTCTCCACTCCAGGACTGAGCATAATGACAGCCACCAGGACCCCAAGAAACAATAAGAAGGTGAAGGCAAGGCGGCTGACGGTGGAATTGCGGCTGGAGGGGCAGCAGCCACACAAGATGCAGGGGGCTGAGCCACAGAGACAGGATGCCTGAAAGAAGAGGGACACCCCAGTTATTTATTATTTATTTTTACTTTGCTCGTAGCTTTTTCTTTTCTCCTACAGTTATTTCCCCATATATCACCTCCCAACAGAATCCCCCTTGGGAACAAGGAGAAACAAGAGCAACACAGCAATATTCTAACTTTATTAGCTGCAAATACCACATTTTATCCATAGCACTCCCTCCCCATCTTTCTACTGAGGAGAGAGACATGTACTTTATCTGTTGTTCCATGGCACATACTCATTGCTCACCAGCTCATGCAAGCCTCCCCTAAAGTACAAGTGATTCTTGGAAATCTTCTCAAGGAAGACTGGAATTCTCCATTCCCCCCTCCACTTTTATGGAAAAGAAATTAATGGGGCAGGGCTTTCCTGAGTAGAGAAAGCAGAGGCAAAATAAAGTTGTGTGTTTCTGCTTTCTGTCATCCATTATTCTCATCCAATGATCCAAACAGTGTTTTGGGTCCTTATCCTGAACAACCAAGTCTTAACTGTGAGCTCCTGGAGAGATAAGGTTGGGTTGGGTTCAATTTGTTTAATTTTGTTTGCCTTTCTTCTTATCCTGCTCTTAGCACAGTGCCTGGCACATAGTAGATAATCAATAAATGCTTGTTTACGGACTGATGCATTCTCCTTAGCCTTCCTGGGCAACCTTAGTGCTTTCTGGACTTTAGATCCTTTGACTATTCTAATGGGACCTTTACAATACGGTACATTCATCCCTCATTACTTGTTCTATTTTCCATCTTATACACGTGCCTTTTTCACAGCAGAAAGACCAAAATTCAAAGCATACTTCAAATGATCAAGATTTGACAACTGACACAGTGTATTTTTTTAATCCATAAAATCCATAAAACAAATAAAATAGAGATAGTAAGATGAAAGTTTTTATTTCAAAGTAAAAGTATAATCTTTGTGTTAACTGACATGCCCAGTTCTTCTCCCATTAACATCTGAATTAGTCCATGGGATTCCTGTACTTCCACATGAGACTCTATAAAGCTCTTCATTTGTCTTTGGGACAATAAAATTGTATTCTTAAAACTCACTCTCCCTTGAGCTGACTTTCCTTGTAGAATTTTTAACCACTGAAAAGAGCACTGGGTGTGCAATCAAGAAAACAGATTCTAATTTCACCTCAGAAGCTTACAATCTGGGTGAATTGGTCAAGCTACTTAGCTCCTCTGAACCTCAGTTTTTTACTCTATAAAATGGGGAAAATAATAGGCTCAAGCTGACTTCATGCCCAGTCCTATATCCACTGGGCGATCAGCTGTCTCTGGGGAGAACAGAAAAGCAGGACCAAGGACAGAGTTGTGAGTAGGAGCTATTCTGTTCCAGGGACACAGGAGGAAAAAGTCAGCAGGAGCTGAGGGGCAGCAGGAAGACCGGTTGGAAAATCAATAGATAGTAATATTCTGGGAGCCAGGGAAAAAGAAATGTTTAAGGAAGAGTTGTAAGAAATGATCGATGTAGATGTAGGAAATGACTGGCACAGAACAGTGTAAGTAGATACAAGGACTATAATACCATAAATGGAAAATTTGAGAAAATGAAGCAAAACTCTGAGCAGCTGAAAAAAACAAGGGTGATCCCAGAGAACAGAGAACAAAATATCTCTTTCTTGACTTGGCAAAGAGGGGGACTAATGAAGCAGGACAGTACATACATTATCAGAGATAGTTATATTAGGTGTTTTTCTTGATTAAAAAGAAGGGGTGTTGGGGGGACAGCTAGGTGGTTCAGTGGATAGAGTATCAGCCCTGAAGTCAGGAGGCCCTGAGTTCAAATCTGATATCAGACACTTAACACTTCCTAGCTCTGTGACCCTGGGCAAGTCACTTAACTCCAATTACCTCACCAAAAAAAAAAAAAAAAAAAAAAAGGATTATCATTATTGATAATAGAGATAATAGTGAGCACTTAAAGAGTATTTTAAGGTTGCCAAAGTATTTGAACCTCATAGCAGATGCTATGATTATACCCATTATCCAGATTAGGAAACTGAGGGTGGGAAAAGTTTTAGTATCTAAATCTAGATTGTAACTCAGTTCTTCTTCAATCTAAGTCTACCATTCTATGCCCTGTGTTACTTAGCTGTCTTTAGGATCAAAAAGCTATTTCCAGAAATGACTATTAATCTAAAAATAGAAGGTTTCAATAAATCACGAAAAGGGTGGAACTCAGTTTCCTTCCAACTGAGATTCTATGACCAGTCACCTGGGAAACTAGAGAGAGATCCAGTCTCCTGTCTCCTGAATCCAGTATTTCTTTCACCCCAACATGTGGCCAGAGGCATTAAACCAGCTCCTCAGCACGCCAAGACATGGCTTTCCAGAAAGGGAAGGGCCTGGCTTAGGCACCGAGTCTGGGAAGAAGCCCCAGTCCTAGTTAGCTTTGGCCCAGAAATGCCTTCTCACTGAGATTGGCAGGTCTGCTCTGACCAGACACAAATGGGACAAAGGCCAATGATTTTTCTCCTGAGAAGGATCCTCTTTCCTTCTCCCTTCTCTTCATGTGAAAACTTGTCAGGTTTTTGTTGAACTTTAATGTATTTATTTTTCAAACTAAACCTGTGATGTCACCAACATAGAGCAGCGGGAACACAGCTGACTCAGAGTGGCTTAACCTTCAAGTCACAATGCAATCATAAAATATTTAGCAAAATAAATAAAAATGCAATCAACCATAGACAATGTGAACTTGTGGTTTTCTAGGCCAATATTCAGCCAGCAAGTCTGATGGTTTAATGGCTTCCATTTTTATTGAGCTCTGATGCCCCTGGTATAGGAAAGTCCCCTTGAAGAAAATCCCTCTACTAAGACAGACTGACAGACACTGGCAAATTGGCTTTAAGAAGTGAGACTGGGCAGAGAGTGATTGCCCAGGATCACTCACTGACTGAATCAGACAGAGGCAAGATTTGATCCTAGATTTTTCTGACTTTAAGACTGGCTATTTTTTACATACTCTCTCACAGGTTCTATTACAAACTTACTAATGAGCCATCTCCTAAAATGTCAGAGCTGTCAGAGAACTTGGAGATCTTGTTTCTTTCACTTTCTAACTCATTTATTCCTTCATTCTTGCACTCAGTCATTCACACCTATAGTTCTGTAGGACTCTGGAATCAATGGTGTAACATGGGGAACCCTGGCACAGGACGACCCATTATGGTGTGCCCACATCAAAGAAGCCCCCAGGCTCTATGGGCAAAGCAGAATTACACTAGCTTAAAAGAAACACGAGATGCACAAATCTAGAAACATCTCCATCCCTAATGCTCATGTGGACTATTTGTGCCCGACCTGCGATAGGACATTCTGACCTCATGTTGGGCTGATCAGCCACAGTTGGACACATTATACCTTGATCCAAGGTCAAAAGTGACATAGTATTGTCATTTTGGTAAAATAAAGGACAATAACCAATAGTGTGCAGAGATGATGTTGAGAGAGAAAGATAACAGATTCCTGTTCTCTGGAAGCATTTACACTTATTTTACAAATAGGGAAACTGAGGCCCAGGGAATGGAAGTAGCTAACCTATAATCACAAAGCAAATTAGGAAGCAAGCTGGGACTAAAACAAGCGAAAAGGGGCTCCCCATTGCTTCTAAGATGAACTCCCTTCTGTCACCTCCTCTTGAAAGCCCTCCCTGATCTCTCCACTCATCAATGTTCTTCTCCTCCTCAGGCCTTTGGTTTACTTCTCTGACCAGGCAGACAGGAGTGTCTGAGAGGCAGGATTCAAGTTCAGCTGGCCTTAAAAAGGGGAAGGGTCAACTCTTCATCAGTCTGGAACCTAGGATACGGTGACTAGTCACACAGAAGGGTTTTGAGTAGAAGAGTAAGAGAACAAGAGGGAACTGGTGATGGATAACCTCAATATTTCAAGTAAAATGGAAGGTAAGATCCTCTGTCAAGAAAGAAAACAGAATAGATGTAGGGAAAAACAAAGGATAGATTATGTGTTCCACTGTTGTTGTTTAGTTGTGTTCAGTTTTTCATGAGCCCATTTGGGCTTTTCTTGGCACATTTGTCATTTCCTGCTCCAGCTCATTTTACAGATGAGGAAACTAAGGCAAATGGTGAAATGACTTGCTCAGAGTCCCGCAGCTAGTAAGTGTCTGAGGCTGGATTTGAACTCTGGAAGATGAGATCCCCTGATTCCAAGCCTGGCTACCTAGCCATTCAGCATTTGAGATTAGACAATAAATATGCAGTGGATCCAGCTGATGCATTGGGAGACTTCTTCCAATGTTATCCAACAGCTCAGGAGTAGGAGCAGAGAAGCTAAGTGGGGGTAACCCAGGACAGGGACCTGGCAAGTCATGAATGTGAGTGAACAGTAGGGAACAGTATGCTGCTGAACTTGCTAGTTTATAAAGTTAAAACTGGGGCGAAGGAAAGCCAGAAAGGGAGGAGGGACTAGAGATTATGGTGAGACCAAAGAGCAATCCTGAAGGCAATCTGGCCAAATAGGCGGGACTACTGCATGTTTATGTTATCTGATTTCAACTACTCCTCAGCCACTGGACCTTTCAAATAGTGAGATTGAGTTTGAATAATGGAATATATTTAGCCTAGAGAGCAGAAGAGGGATCTAACACCTGTCTTTACATTTCTAGAAAAAGTGTTAGACATGTTCAGCTTGGCCCCAGAGGGCTGAACTAGAAGACTGAAATTTAGCCTTGATGATGGGAAAAACTTCCCATTGCATGGGAGAGATCCCAAAGAGGCACAGGTTGCCATAAGAAGTTGGACCTTAAGGAAGGACCTTAACAAGAGTTCCTCAAGAAAACTCTAGGTGATCATTGCCATATATTGTGGAGAAGATGGGTTCTCTTTTAAGAAAATTTACTTTTTAAAATTTTCAGTTCTAAATTGTCTCTCTTTCTTCCACTCCACCCCCTCCCACTAGGAAAGCAAGAAATATTCCCCATTATACACATGAAGTCATGCAAAACATATTTCCACTGAGAAGATGAAATCTTATCAAAGCACAGGTTAGCATACCTGACCTCTTCAACTCTGAGGTTTTACAGAACAGCTTGTTTCCCAAAGGAGAATGTGAGGGCAGGGACTGCATCATTTTGAACTTTGCATCCTCTGCTCCTAGAACAAGACTTCTTATATACTATGTGTTAAATGTCTATTGAATAGAGCCGAACTATCGTTTAAAATGTCAGACTCCAAGCCTGAGACCCAAATTTCAGCCCAAGTGGCCTTGGTCTCCTAGATTTCAGCAACTTTAGATTATTAAAAGTCGTCTTCAAGTTCAATAAAATCACTAATGAGGCTCTCTTTATAGTAATTGGGCAACCTTGCCTCACCTCTCCAGGTCTCAATTTTCTCCTTTGTAGTGTTAGACTAACGGACCTTTATGGTTCCTCCCAGTTCTAAATATAGGATCTTATAGAGCTGTCAGTCAGCTGAAGTCCAGGTCATACAGTGGAAAGAGCCCTAAATGAGATCTGGTTTGAAATCTCATCTCTAACACTGACTGCCTAGGTGACTACAAATAAGTCATTTAACTGCTTAGGCTTCAACTTGCTTCTCTATGATGTCTCTAAAGTCTAGTCCAGTTCTAATGTTATGATTCTATCATGTACCAATACTTCAGTTTCCTCAATTTGTAAAATGAGAGCTGTGGAATAGAAGAAGATCCTAAGGTTCCTTTTGTCAACCAGTTAACACCTTCTACCCATCCAGCTTCTTCTAGCTGTGATCCTACAATCTATCCTGCAAGAGCCAAAGTCCATTAGCTCAGGGGCCTTTCCCTTGACTGCACTGTCACTGTGGAATCATATTGAGCTTGTGGTCCACTAAAATCCCCAGGTCCTTTCCTCAAAAGGTGTCGCCATACATCCCCCAATCTTGTATTTGTAAAAAGGAATTTTTAAAAGCTAAACATAGGACTGAGAAAAAAGAGGAAACATATCTCCCTCTTCTAACCAGACAGGTAAAGGACTGCAATCAAAAGTACCCGAGTCAGGAATTCATCTTCCTGAATTCAAATCTGGCCTCAGACACTTATTTGCTGTGTGACTCTAAGCAAATCACTTCACCCTGCCTGCCTCAGTTTCCTCATCTGTCCAATGAGTAGAAGTAAATGGAAAAACCAGGATCATAAAGGAAGAAAACCTCAAATGGAGTCAAGGAAAGTCAAGACAGGAAGGAGTAACAAGTTTTCCAAATTTAGAATGTAAGCCCTAGAGGGCAGAGCTTTTCACTTTTGTCTTGGATTCCGAAGGATTTCAAAGCAATTCCAGGAAGAGAGTAAACAACAGCAGGGGCAATATTTACACAATGCTCAAAGGCAAAAAAGCACTTAGCAGATACTAACTAAAATAGGAACTATTGTTATGCCCATTTTATAGATTAGGAAACTGAGGAAAACAGTAGTTAAGTCAGTTTAGGTCCCAAAGAAAGCATTTAGGATTTGAATTCAGGTCTTCCTGACTCTAAATCCAGGCCCTGGTCTTACAGGGCCATCCCAATGATTAAATATTTGTGATTGATTCGGTATTTTTCTTTCATTCACATCTTATTACCTTTCCCTGGTGTATTCCTTTTGAATTTGTATATTATGTCTTCCTTTGAAAATAAACACTTGGAAATTCAACCTAGCAATCTGGAGGATGCACCCACGGGATCAAAAAAAAAAAAAAAAAACATTCAAAAATAGGACATTTAGCTTATTTATAAGTAGGTGGCAGAGTAATTAGGAAAAGGGCGTGGAAGATTTCGGAGCTCTGGGAACTAAGCAGGCTCCAAAGCTCTGGAACAAGGTCAGAAGGGTAGAGATAGAGTCAGTGGGCAGGAAGTTTGGAAACTGAAAGCCCCGAGTCCCAAAGCAGGGGCCCCAGTATGACTCCAGATTGGTGCTGGACTCAAAGAAACTGATCAGATCAGCCAGGATTGCCTCCCGATGGATCTAACAGCAGCGTGTTAGCTGAAGGAGAATGAACTTATAGTTTCCAGCTTTTTGTCAGACACCTGAGCCACAATACAGTTATTAAATACCTCACTAAGATACTAAGTATCGTGTGGATTGTGAGGGGATATAAATTCAAAAGTGTCAGTTCCTGTCCTCAAAGAGCACACACTCTATAAATAAGAGTATATTTAGGGAGGAGGAAGAGAAGGAAGGGAGAGAGAAAAGAAGGGTGAAAGAAAAAGAGGGAGAAAAAGGAAAAGGGAGAAGAAGAAAGGGAGAGAGACAGAAAGAGGGAGGGGGTAAGGGGAGAACGGGGAAAGGAAAGAAGGGGGAAGGGAGAGAGAGGGAGAAAGGAAAAAGGTTTTCACTTTAACAGAAGTGAGGAGGAAATGCATTCTAGGCTTGAAGGCATCAGTGCAAAGGTATCATGGGAGAGGACTGGCAAAAGTAAATGATTCCACCATCGGAGAATGAGGATGCTGGAGAGATGGTAAAAGGGAGGCGCCAAAAGGAGAGGTGAAAAAGAGGATAAAGTCCTGCCTCCCAACTCCTGCAGCAAACATTTCCACTTTCCTGTGCAAACTGGCACCGGCCGCCTTCTCTGCGCCAACCCTCCATGATTCACCAGATTTCTTCACGGACACACACGCACACAACCCCTTTCCCCCCCTACCACCCCCCCCCCTGAGTGTGTTATTTCCCGGTAGTCTCTCCCACCCCAGGAAACAAAGGTCTCACACACCCTGGCCAGTCAGGGATCAGCCTATTCTCTGCTTCCCACAACCCCTAGAAAATAGCCCAGTAGCCGGGGAGCCCGACTCCTCCCCCCGCAACTGTGGGACAGAGGGGACGAGGCAAAGCAGGGAAAGAAAGAGGGGGAAATCCCCCCCTCCGTTTCCATTCAACAGGAAGAACACCCCGAGCCCTCTTCTTTGTGGAGAGGAAAGGGGGGCTGGACTTGGAAAGAATAAACTCCAGAAAGACTTAATGAGACCCGGCTGGGGAAGGGGAAGAAACCCAGGAACAGCTTTGCCTTGTGGGCCTGGGGCTAACAAGAGGGGGATTTATTTCACTTCACTAAAAGCCCGAATGCGGGGGGCTGGTTTTTTCCCAGACACATTTTCCAAGGCGGTTGGCTGGGAGCCAAAGCCTACCCCAGCTAAGTCTGAATGAACGGTCTCCTGGCCTTTCCACAAATGGAGCCCCCATTTCTAGGGATGAGGGACTTTCTTTAAGAAATAAATTGGGCCTCAAGGTTGTTCTAGCATTCCCCTCCCCCGCCTAGAGAAAGTTCTGACCCGAATACAATAGCCAAATGTTCTTACAAGCCCAACCCCGGTCTCGAGCACCTGGGCTCAAAGCTAGTGGCCGTCAAACTGCCATTAACCAGACTGGCTTTTATGCTCCGCAGCGCAGGGGCCGGGCCCCTTAGCTCAGGGTCTCTAGAGTCCGAGAGGAAGGATCCGAGGGGAAGAGCGGCCCACGGATGGAACTTAATTAGGTTTGGAAGCTGGTTTCCGGGGTAGCTCCGGTCTGCACGCCTCCCACACCCAAGCCCACTCCCATAATTCCCCGATACGTCAGAGCCCGAGCTGGGAGGGACTCTTCGTTTTACAGAGATAGAAACTGAGGCGGGGAAGAGGTCAACGCACTTAACCAAAACACCCAGTCTGAATTTGAACCCAGCTCCTGGCCTCGAAATAAAGACCCTTTTCTCCTGCTTCTCAAGATCGTTAAAGTACTTCTAGCTCCGACATTCTACGGAGAACTTAAAAGTCTCGTTCTAGCCCCAGCCCTCTTTTTCTAGATAACACCCCTCTTAGAAACCCCTCCCCCATCGCATTCCCTCCCCTGTAAAATAAGGGAGGGAGGGAGGGAGGGCCTCAAGACTCGGGATTCCAGATTTTCTGAAAGCTCTGACTTTCTAAGAATAACAAATCAGTCTCCCATCCCGCTCACGGACCGTCCTTCCGGACCACCGCCAATCCTACTCCTCGGACCCGCTCCTCCAGACCACCCTGAGTCCTCCCTCTCCTCCCAGACCACTCCGGGACTCTCCTCCTCCCGAACCACCGCCGACTCCGCTACCGGAGCGGCCCCCCACCGCGGGTCGTCCTCCTCTCCTGTAATCCGAGAATCCCGACCCCCTCCTCCAGCCCTGTCCGGCCTCTCATCCCCCAAGCACCGGGACCCGGGGGCCCGGCGCGGAAAGGGCCCCTCCCCCCCGTCATGCCGGGCCTGTCCCCGGTAACCCGAGAGCCCGCGGCCAGCTGCTCGGGGCATCCGCTCGCTCGGGATAAACAAGGCGCCCGGCCGCGCGAGGACGCCGCATGGGCCGGCGGGAGTTGGGGGCTCCGGGAAGGGGCTGGGACCGGGGAAGGGGTGCCGGGCAGGAGCTGTTGTCGCGCGAAACCGGGCATCGGGCACATTGAAAGCGGGGCGGAGGAGAAAGGCTCCCAGGACGGGGGGACAGGGGGGAGGGGGAGGTCACTTACACAGCTGAGCAGGGAACAGACCCCCAGGCAGGCGCCCATGGTGGCGGTTTCTAACTCGGCTTTCCGGCCGGACGCGGGCTGCGCTCTCTCTGCGCCCGCCGGGCGCGACGCGGTCCCGGCTCCTCCGGCGAGAACCCCGCCCTTCCCGGCTGCCCTACCTGGAGCCTCCCCGCTCCTCCCCGGCTCGTTCCGCGTCCCGCCCCCGCTCCCTTCCACGCCCTGTCCTTTCCGCCGAAGCCTGGGGGCGCCCGCGAGCAGGGCGCTCGGAGCTCACCTGGAGCTAGGTGGGCCGCTTCCCCTCCTCGCGAGGGACCGGCGGGGGCGGGCAGGCCGGGAATTAACAGGTTCTCGGTCTGTGAGGGAGCTAGTCCTGCGCCCGGATAGTGCTCCCTCCCAGTGCTCCGAGAGCACTCAGCCGGGCGCTCCGCTCCTCCGACCCACCACTACCTGCCCACGAAATTCCGTGTGTTTACATTTCGGTCCCTCTGCTCCCCGGGAGCCAAGGCGGCGGCTAAGGAAGGCAAGCTCCCTGAGGACCCGGACCCAGGCCTTTGTCTGGCCGGTCCTCGGGGCCGGTCTCGGAGCGTGTAAGGAGCGAGGGTTTTTAAATGACGGATTATGGGTTAGGGGTTAGGGGTCCAGACTCTGCCGCCGATGAACTAGGTTCTCCTGAGCAAAACTGCTTTCCTTTGTCGGGCCCTAGCTTTCCTCTCGGGGAAATGAGGGAGAGCTTGGATTAGAATGACGTCTGGGATCCGGTCCCCCTCTGATATTTTGTGCCGGATGCGGGGGGGGGGGCGGCGAAGAAAGAAAGAAAGAGACAGAAAGAGAAGGAGAAGAGACAGCGAGACAAAGAGAGACAGAGACATTCAGAGACAGAAACAGGGAGACAAGAGACAGAGAGGGAGGGAGAGACTGAGAGACAAAGGGAGAAAAAGACATTCAGAGACAGAAACGGGGAGACAAGAGACAGAGAGGGAGGGAGAGACACAGAGACAAAGGGAGAAAGAGACATTCAGAGACAGAAACGGGGAGACAAGAGACAGAGGAGGGAGAGACACAGAGACAAAGGGAGAAAGAGACATTCAGAGACAGAAACGGGGAGACAAGAGACAGAGAGGGAGAAGTGACAGACAAAGAGAGACAGAGACATTCAGAGACAGAAACAGGGAGACGAGACAGAGAGGGAGGGAGAGACACAGAGACAAAGGGAGAAAGAGACATTCAGAGACAGAAACGGGGAGACAAGAGACAGAGAGGGAGGGAGAGACACAGACAAAGGGAGAAAGAGACATTCAGAGACAGAAACGGGGAGACAAGAGACAGAGGAGGGAGAGACACAGAGACAAAGGGAGAAAGAGACATTCAGAGACAGAAACGGGGAGACAAGAGACAGAGAGGGAGAAATGACAGACAAAGAGAGACAGAGACATTCAGAGACAGAAACAGGGAGACGAGACAGAGAGGGAGGGAGAGACACAGAGACAAAGGGAGAAAGAGACATTCAGAGACAGAAACAGCACAGAAAAAAAGGAAAAAAGAAAAAAGGAGCAAGCATGGGGGAGAGAGATTTGCAGATTTTGATCCCCCAGGATCAGAAAGCGGAGGAAGAGCAGAAACATCACTTTCTTTCTCATCTCTGCTCTCCCCAGAACCTCCCAGGTCGGAAAGGAGAAAAGTGTTTTCTATTGTCTAACTTAGCAGCTTCGGGCAGAAAAGGAAGCCAGTAGAACTGGGGGGAGGGAAGCGGCACCTGCCAGATAAACAGGGGGACCTGGCTCCAACCTCCCACCTGTCGCTCAGTAGATGAGCCACTATGAACAAGCAAGTCACTTCCCCTTTCTGAGGTTTACAGGTTTCCTCACCTGTAAAGTGGCGCTAATAATATGTATTCCTCTCTGCCTTCCAGAGTTGTTACAAGGATTAAATGAGATAATGAATGTACAGCTAAACATCTAGTGCTATATTAAGGTAAGATGTCATTATCGCTCTGAAAACGCCAAAACTGGAAGGACTTCAGAGATCAACCCCTCATTTTGGAGAAAACAGAAGCAGAGAGGGGAAGTGATGTTCCTCAGAAGGAGAAAAAAAAAAAAGTATCAGAGGGAAGACTAAACTGCAGGTGTTCTCAGCTTTTTTCCTGGAGGTGACTTCCCATCTAGTGTCATAAATAAGTGTAGTGCCTGGACAGAAGCTTCCCAATAAAGACACGAATGTCCTAGACCGTCTGCTAAACTTCTTGAGAGTAGAAACTGGGTCCCATCCATCTCTTTCTCCCTTCAGCAATCCTGTACAGAGTAGGCTCATAATAAATATTTATCAACTGTGTGGATTAAAAATATCAACTGCTTCATAATTTGAATAATAATACTAATAATAGTTATAACATTAAGGCATTTCTATTAGTATTTCTACATGTTTGCAAAGATTTGCAAAGTGCTTTATACATGTTATCTCATTTGGTCTGGAAGTACCAGTTATCAATTAAGGCAAAATATTTTTTATAATTTTGGGGGAGAAATAATTGTCATTCCCTCTCATTTTCTTTCCTTCTTCCTTTCTTCCCTCCCTTCCTTTCTTCCTTCTTTGCATCGAATCAGTTTATAAAGCTTGACCCTTCAAAGTTTTCTTAAATACGAGTCCTAGCTTAAACTGGCAAAGATTGATAAGAAATAGAAAACAGTCTGCATTTTTGTTTTTCTTCCCAGGTTATTTTTACTTTCTGAATCCAATTCTTCCTTTGCAACAACAACAACAATAACAAAATTCGGTTCTGCACACATATAATGTATCTAGGATATACTATCACATATTTAATATGTATGGGAATGCCTGCCATCTAGGGGAGGGGGTGGAGGGAAGGAGGGGAAAATTCAGAACAGAAGTGAGTGCAAGGGATAATGTTGTTGTAAAAAATTACCCATGCATATGCACTGTCAAAAAAAAAGTTATAATTATAAAATTAATTTAAAAATAAAGAAAAAAAAAGAAATAGAAAATAGTCAACGTTGGAGGGGCTGTGAGAAGCCAAGCACATTAAGGCATTATTGGCAAAGCTGTCCAGCCATTTAAGATAATAATTTGAATTTTTTTAGAGGGGGTGAGTCACTTAAGTATTCATCCCCTTTGATGTAGACATCTCATTACTGATCAGCTATATCAAAGAGACCGCTGACAAAAATGATTTTATATGTAATATAATATTCATAGCAGTACTCTTCATGGTAGTAAAAAAAAAAAACTGGCAACAGAGCATACTAATTGATTGGGAATGGCTGAACAAACAGTGGCAGATAAGCATAATGGAATATTAATGTGACATTAAGAAATGATGTATTCAGAGAATTCAGAGAAAAATAGAAAGTTTTGAAATAAAAAATCGAGGACATAATATACTATATACAACAATATAAATAAAAACAATATAAAAATGCTGCCAAACTCAGATTATTGCTAATAACCCATCTTGGTTGGAGAGAAAAGAGGTGGAAATATACTTTACTCCTCTAATTAGAAAGAAAAAAGATTACAGTGAGGGTACTGGAGCAGGAAGACTCATTTTCTGAGTTCAAATCTGGTCTCAGGTGGTCTAGATGATCCTGGGCAAGTCACTTTATCCTGTTGCTTCAAAATTTCCTCATCTATAAAATGAGCTGAAGAAGGAAATTGCAAACTATTCCAATATCTTTGCCAAGAAAACCCAAAATGGAGTCACAGAGAGTCAGATACAACTAACAAACATCATATGTGATGGGGTACCACAAGTGTGGAACAAGGTGTGTGTGTGTGTATATATATATGTATATATTTGACTCATGATTAAATTTCACTTAGGTTTTGCATTGTTACAAGAGCCAATATATAGGGCTTGTAGGGATGTTGGGAAATTAGTTTAATTTTTTAAGTTATTAATTGAGAGAAAAAAGAAAATGAGTGAAAGGAGAAAGGGTAGGATTCTCCAATAACCCACCCCAACCTTGTATTTAAAGCTTCCATGAGTTCCCTAAGTGAACATGGATATCAGTTCAAGAAGTGTTACTTGGGAAGTGGTGGTAAGGATGGTGGCTGTCCTTTTATTTTTTAATTCTTTTTGCTGAGGCAATTGGGGTTAAGTGACTTGCCCAGGGTCACATAGCTAGGAAGTATCTGAAGGCAGATTTGAACTCAGGTGCTTCTGACTTCAAGGCTGGTGCTCTATCTACTGTGCCACCTACTTGTCCCCACATTTTTCAAAGAGAACCATCAATCAGGTGATGCTATGACTTACAAGTGAATTGGATTTAAGTGAGGGAGGACTGTGCAAAGTCACCTGCCTCACTTTCTCCTCCAGAGCCATCTGAGTCCAGTGGCCAGATATAGATAGGATAATTGTGTGGTAAAAGAAAGGTGATGATGAAATTAGAAGAGATCTGAATTCAAATGCAAGTTGTTTCTTAAAAGCTGTGGTTCATTGGCAAATCACTTAATTTCCCTGAGTCTGTTTCTTCCTAAGTAAAAGGGAATAATGAAACTGAGTGCCTCACTCAGGATTTTAGTGAGGAGATAATATGTGTTCAGTGTATATAAATGCCAGTTATCATCCTGTCATTATTGTTACTAATATTAATAATTATAATTTTGAAAGATGCTCATAAGGAAACACTAAATAGACTCTTCAGTGTCACTTAAAACAGATCAAAGGAGGCTATCCCAAGGTGTTTCAGATGAGAGGAAGAGGACTATTCATAGGTGCTTGGGACCAGGATAGTGTTGCCAGGAAATAGGTTAGGGGTGGGGCACATGAGACAGAAATAGGGACAAGGGTATAATGGTATGATTTCTTTGTGTACCTAGCAAGTCTGGGGATACTCAGCTTTCCATGGAAGGAGGACAATGGAAAGGTCCTAAGAGCCTACTGGCAATCTAGTGTAATGGAGAGAGGAGGGGGAAAAGGGTTAGATACTGTTTTTTCACTTACCTGATTGACGTGGCTAATCAGGTCACTTTCCTAAGCCCCAAATTTCCCCTCTATAAAATAAAGGGGTTGTAAGCTTCTTGATGATAGAATTGATGCTTTTTGCCTCTTTTTGTATCCCTAGCACTTAGCATGATGTCTGGTACATAATAGGAACTAAATAAATGTTTATCAATGAACTCTAAAATCTCTTCTCATTTTAAACTTACAGTTCATCTTTTTTCTTTTTTCTTAAATTTTTTCTCTCATAAAATGCCAACTGAGGAGAGTGGTGTAGGTCACCAGAGCCAGGGGTTCAATTCCCAGCATCATCACTTCATCATTTGGGTGACTATGAGCAAACCATTTCACTTTTCTGACCTTATTTTCCTCCTAAACCATCACAGGTGATGGGGTTTTAATGTATTAACAAGATATCAGAATCCTGTGTTAGCTCTTTATCAAATGCAGAGGTACCTTTCTGTGGCTGACCCCTAAACTGATTTAGAAAGGGCTCCTATCACATCGGAGTAACTATATTTGAACTGAGTGCCTCTCAAGGCTATTGAATGAAAATCCATTTAAGAGCCATAAAGTAGAGCAGCTAGGTAGCTAGCAGTGGTAGAGCACTAGCCCTGAAGTCAGGACTATTGAATTCAAATTTGGTCTCAGACACTTAACACTTCCTAGCTGTGTGATTCTGGGCATGTCACTTAACCCCAATTGCCTCAGCAAAAAATAAAAATAAAAAAATAAAAAATAATAATAAAAAAATTGTTTTAAAGCCATAAGCTGTCATATAAATGTACTTTTCCATTAATTTAGCTAGTGTATTGATTTGCATGCCAACTGAAATACCATAGTCTATTTCCCACTTCTTTTTTATTAGTTTTGCTCCATATCTGAAATGTCCCTAAATGGCACCAAAGTATACAGACAACTGGACCTGGAATAAGGAAGAACCGAGTTCACAAGTTCACTCACTTAATAGTTGATCCTAAGACACTTAACCTCAGTTTCCTCATCTGTAAAAGGATGATAATAATTTCCCCTACTGCTCAGTTCTCAAATAGCACAATACCTATAAAGCACTTAGAAGAGTTCCTGGCACATAGTAAGTGCTATATAAAATTTATTATTGTTGTTGTTGTTATCTTCCTCCTGCTCTCTGGCTCTTAGTATTCTTAGCTTCCTTCTTAGTTTCCTTCAACATGTAACTCAAATGATACCTTTTTCCTGTTATTCCCAGCTGCTAGTGCCTTCCCCTTTGAGATTACCTTTCATCTACTTTGTGTGTATCTTATATATCTCTAATATATTCCCTCACTCGTTAGACTATAAGCTCCTTGAGATCGGGAACTGATTTTGCTTTTCTTTGTATCTTAGCACAGCGCTGGGCACATGGTGAGCGCTTACTAACTATTTGTTGATCAATTGACTGATAGCAAACTGGTGATCTCTATCTCTGTTTACATCCCATTTGGAAAACCTCTGCTACAATTCTAATTACCAGATTCCAGTAACCCATAGTCACAGAAAATAAGACCCTGATGATCTACAACTGTGGTCCCTCTCCCTCTTCCCTAAGCACAGACCTTCATGTGGAAAACAAACTCAGGAGTCACCTCCACATTCCCAGCAGACCAAACTTACACACACACACACACACACACACACACACTCACTCACTCACTCACTCACATTTTTGCCTTGTAATTACAGTTATTCACACTTGAGGATTTCCCTAATCCCCCAGAATTGCAGAGCCCCAAGCAGGAACCCCAAAGATTGAGGACAGACTAGAAAGCTAGGTACCATATCATAGAGAACAAAGAAAAAGACCTTTTGGGGTCAAAGATGATTGAATCAGTGCCCAGGTTTGGGGGTCAGGTGGGTGGGAGAGAAGAAAGAGAGGGACAATTCTGCTGCGACTAACAGGGGACCTTGCCATATTAGACCCCAGGATTGTCAGGGCCCTTGCTGAACCACTATGGCTCCTGAAGGGATTGGCTAATGCTAGAAAGTCTACCACTAGAGCTTCATTCCTTTGGCTCAAGACTATCTCCTACTCAGTGAAATTATCTCTAAAAGGGACTTAAGAATAAAAGCTTAACAATAATTTATACCTTAATATGAACCAATTTATCAGAAGTAAGGTAGGAAAGACAAATTTTTTCTCCATGAATGAGCCCCAGTTCCTTCAGCTAGTCTCTATGTGACATGTTTCTCATTCGCTTTACCAATCCATCATATCTTTCTTTTCCAGTTTGTCAACATTCTTCCTAAAATGCAGCATCCAGAATTGAAGAGATGTGGTCTGGTCACAGCATAGAAAATTCCTCACTTCCCTGAGGTGGGAACAGACATCCCCTTCTGCTTTTTCTGGTTTCAGAAAGATAGCTCCATTCTAAATCTACCATTCCTTGTGAGAAAGAATCATTCCATTCCCCCAACTCATGTGAGAAAGAAGACTATGAAAATAGCAACTTACACTTCTATAGTGTTTTAAAACCTGCAAAGGACTTTAAATCCATTATCTCACATAATACCCACAATAAAGTTCTGTCGAGTGGTTAGTTTACTATGAATCAGGCTTAATTCTTCAGTCCTTTGAGGGAAATTTGTACTTGGCCAAGAAAAAAGTAAACCAAAAGAATGAAGTTCTAAGGGTAAAGATTCAGGTATTAGAGTAGACATCTATCAGTTGGGGAATGGTTGAATAAATTACGATATATGAAAGTAATGGGATATTATTGTTCTATAAAAAATAATGAACAAGCTGATTTTAGAAAGGCCAGGAAAGATTTACATGAACTCGTACTGAGCGAGACAAGCAGAACTGGGAATACGTTGTACACTGTAACAGCAACATTGTACAATGATCGACCATGACAGCCTTGTCTCTTCTCTAGTGGTTCAGTGATCTAAGGCAATCCCAATAAACTTTGGATGGCAAATATCGTCCACATCCAGAGGGAGAACTATGGAGAGTGAATGTAAATCAACACATGCTATGGTTTTTTTCCCTTATGGTTTTTTTCCTTTCGTTATGATTTTTCTCCCCCAACATGATTCATAAAAAATATGTTAAAAATGTTTAAAAAAAAAACAAAAAAAAAGTTGTTGTTTTTTTTTAACATACCTGCAGAAAATAAACATTTAAAACAAATTCAGGTATTAGCTAGTCCTAAAGGTAAGAAATTCTGGAATAGAAAGCTAGAGATCTGGGATTCTGTCTCTGCTCTGCCATTGATCCTGGGCAAATGACTTTAGCTGTTCTTTTTTGTTTGTTTGTTTGTTGTTTTTTTTTCCTGCTTCTTCATGAGATAATATATATCTCACCTACCTTCCCGGGCTCTTGAGGAAATGAAATGAAATAGTGAATAGGAGAGAGCAGATAAGAAGTTTTACATATTCCCTAAAAGGTTAGTGGGGCAGACAGTTACTTTAGTCCCCAGCTGGCAGCTCTGAGTTGCCCCCTCTGCCAGACCTGCATGGTGCTGTACACATACACTCAAGGTGCACCTGTTCTGTGACAGCAGTGCAAAGTCTCAGCCTAGTGCCTCCACTGCAACCCCTTCCTCAGCCTGTCCCAGGATTCAAAGACAGTGCCCATCTCCTAACTGAGGCACAATGCCCAGTTCTGAGCATTCCTCTTTAACCCTGGAACCCAGCCCAAAGGGGATAGATGTAGCAGTAGCAGGACTAGAGATACAGAGACCACAGCCTCCAGGTGGTTGATTCCATGATTTGCTTGCCTCAGTGTCCTTAGTTAAAAATCCATCTCTCCAGGTGTAAAAAGGTCAGTCCTGATCCAGATGGGACCTAAGAGATGAAAGGTGCCTTCTTATCCTCACCTGACTTAGAACAGGGTCTCTTTCTATTTCCTCATAGGTGGGGGGACAAAACAGCAATAACTCTTATCAACTAATACTTATTAAATATCTACTGTGTGCAGAGTACAGATGCTGGGAACTGACGTCCTGCTTCCAAGAGCTTACAATCTAGTAAATAGACCATGCCTTTCTTGTTGAGGATTTCTTTACAGTCACATTTTGAGCTCAGGTCAAGTACCAGGTCTAATATGAGATTTTTCCTGATTCCCTCATCCCTACACAAACATATATTTATTTATTATGTGTGTGTATGTGTGTGAGCAAGAGACAGAGACACAGAGAAAAATATGTAAGAGAGAAAGAAAGAGAGAGAAAAGACAGAGAGGAAGAGGAGATAGAAGAAGAAAAAGAAGGAGGGGGGAGAGAGAGAGAGAGAGAGAGAGAGAGAGAGAGAGAGAGAGAGAGAGAGAGAGAGAGAGAGAGAGAGAGAGAGAGAGAGAATAAATATGTCCATCTTGTCTTCCCCAGTGGAATGTAAACTCCTAGAAGGAAGGGATTATTTCATTTTTACCTTTTGTATTAATCAACTAACAAGCATTTATTATCTACTTATCTAACTACTCTTCTAGGCTTGGGGAAATGAAAAATAAAGCAATCCCTGTCTTTAAGGAAAAGGTAAATGTACACACTCACATATACACACATACACACACACACACATACACACACGCGTATAACCTCAAGATTGTTGATTATTGATTGTAACTCAAGCCCTGCTCACCTCATAAATATTAATAATCAACATTCATCTAGAACTCTATCATTTATAAAGTATTTCACATGAGTCATTTATTAAAGTACTTAGCCCAGTGCCTGATGCAGAGTAATACTAAGAAATGCTTATTGACTAACTGATCTCACTTAATCCCTGAAACACAATGTCTCGATGTCCCATAGAAGTTTTCAGTTAATCTGGCATCCTCTCACACTTCCTTCCCGTAATCCCCTTTCCCCAGGGACCTTTGTCTAGAGGCAGACATTGAGCCAAGGCTCACCAACGTGCAGATTCAATGTTCTTTTCATGCTCCTTCACTGTGGGGCAGCTGCGAGCATGAAAGATTTTCTCTGGTCACAGCAGCATAGATAGGACTCTTTTGCCTCCCCATCCCAGCTGCAGCTGTTCTCCTTATGGTTCAACCCTCCTCCCCTGCTTACCATCCTTTCATCCATGGTGTGGATGTCCTCTGGCTGTTGCCTTCTGGTCTACTCTCCTCTCCCTTCTTTCTTCTCTTTGGCCTCTCTTCCTATTCTGGTCCATTTACAGTCCCTGGGAGAAGCTCCTCCCCAGGGCATTTTATGAATATGCATATGTAGTAATTAATGCTTTCCTGGCATCCTTGGCCCTACGGGGAGCAAAGCATTCCCCAGCTGGCCTTGGGCCAGCCTCTATCTCCCTCACCCCTACCTTGGTTCTTTAACAGAGAGACACTGCTGGGATGGATGGGAAGTACCATGAAAAGGCTGCATCCAGGTGTACTTCAGCAATGCCCAGGCCAAAGATACGGTCCACAAAGATGTTGATGATGGAGGGAAGGATGCTTACAGAGCCATAGCTGACCATAGGTCATATAGAGGGAGAGAGGAAACACTGTCTCCCCTGGGGGATAATACTTTGCCCCTTCTCCCCCAAATCAGGACTATACTAGAAGACTCCTAGAAGTTTTCAGCTAATCTAGTATTCTCTCATACCTCCTTCCCCACTGTAATCTCCTTTCTCTAGGGACCTTTAGAATCAATTTTCAACATAAATTAAGCACCTGCTGACCTCTGAGCATCTATAACAGCCCCAAGCATCCTTAGGTACCTTGAGGCCCCGGAGATTGCTGGTGTGATCACTCTGGAGCTCTACCATTCTGTTCCCTTCCTCCACTTTCCAGGCTCACCCCCAGCCTGGATTTGCAGGTCTAAAAACTCTCATCCCTTGAGAATCAAACTTTTCCTAACTTAGATTCCTTCAGCCCAACGCCACAAAATTGCCTTCACTCGTTCCCTGTGGGCAATAACTCAGTTGCAATTTCAAAGACCATGACAGAAAATAGAAATGTGTGTAGACATTTGTATATCCACACCTGTGAGAGGACACAAGTGTACATATATATTCTGTGTGAATGTCCTTTGCTAAAACCCTCCTTGAACATGGTGGATACCTTGAGCTCCACCATGGTGGACAGGCCAGGTGAAATTGGAAAGGCCTCCAGCGAGAGCCTGCATCCAGAATCTGTCTTCCACAGCTGAGTAATGGAACTTTTGGCCACAGCTCAAGAACCATCAATGACTGATAATAGCTCACACTAGAATGTTAGGATTTCCAAAGCCCTTTTATAGAATTAAACTTGGAGCCTCAGGTGAAGGAAGAGAGGAAAGGTGCTGAAGCTATTAACTCTACTTTACAGATGAGGAAATTGAGCTTCAGAGAGCTAAAGTGATTTGTGCATGTGTGGGAAGTATGATTCAAATCCAGGTTTTCTAATCAATTAGTCAATCAATGAGCATTTATTAGCATATACTATGTGCCAGACATATGCTGAGCACTGCGGATGCAAAGTTAGGCAAAAAGCAGAACACTAAGAGCTCAGGATGTGTGATTTATATAGAGATGTTACATTTGTGAATGAGTGTAATAAAATAATTTTTTTTCTTTTTTTTCCCAATTAATGAGCATTTATTTTCTTTCCCTCCCACTCTACATGACTCCCAGTTTAAAAGAAGAAAAGAAAAGCAAAAGTCTTGGGTTCATATCCAAATGAAATTAATCTTCATACTGGCCCTTTCCAGAGATGTGCATTTCCTTTTGCATCATGAGTTCCTCACCTGAGAGAGGGATTTTAGCCATTCACTGGGAATGTCATACTCACATCCATCCAGAGTTCATCCCAGGAAGTATCACTCATGCGTCCCCATTCTCCAAGATATCTTCCCTGCCAATGTGGCCTTTCCTGCCCATGTGGAAGCCTCCGGAGCAGAGGGCAAACCAGGAATGTTGGCACTTGGCCCACTCTTTTGTACTGCCTAAGAGATGGCTGTGGGGAGGAATGGAGGTGGACAGGAGTAGAACGCTATTATTTAGGGCTTGGGAACGCTTATGACAAACACAGGACGGGTCACTAGGTCATCAGTGGTCTCAGGCATCTCTGATTCAGATTAGACTTGCTTCCTGAAAGGGGCTGGTCACCTGTTAGAGCACTTTCTCTCTGTATCTCTTTATCCCACTCTGGTATTTTCTGTGTTTGTGGGCTATTCATATTTAGAGACTTGTTCAAGATCACAACAATGGCAAGTAATCTTAACCTTAGTTAGGCAAGTTGATTTATCACTCTGGAGGTCAGTTTTCTCACCTGTAAAATAAGAGAGATGAATATATTGATTTATTTAGCTTGGTTCTATTTGTTATCGTGTAGCCAGGTAGCACAGTGAATAGAGTAGTGGGCCTTGAATCAGGAGAACCTGAGTTCAAATCCAACCTCAGACACTTGACTCTGTGGCTCTGGGAGAATCACTTAATTTTATTTGTCACAGTTTCTCATTTATAAAATGAGCTGGAGAAAGAAATGGCAAACCACTTTAATATCCTTGTCAAGAAAACCCCAAATGGAGTCACAAAGAGCTTAGACATGACTAAACAGCAACAAATTTGTTTCAAAGGAGGGTTTCTATTGTAGGGAGAATATGAGTGTGATAGTGACCGAGATACAAAAAATAAAGAAAAGAGCATTAAATGAAACATTTAAAGGAAAAGATAGAAAAAATAGAAGCTCAGAAGGGAACACAAATGGAGGATTTTGTTGCAATCTAATTAAATTTAATATATATTTGCAAAATAAATGGTACATAATAGAAATTCATCACTTCCTACACAATCCTCTTATTTATTTCTTCATATATTAAAATATTTATATTGGTTGATGATTGTTGTAGCATAATTTTCAAATAAAAAGTTTTAAAGAATAAAATGAAAGGGTTGGGCCCTTCTATCTCTGAATCTTCATTTCTTGTTACCTCTACTTCTTCTCTTCCTGTGATTATTTGGTCTTCCCCAGACCATCAGAGGGCCTGGGGGTGGCAGCAATATGTCTCTAAGCCTCCCCTTGCTTCTTCATAAGAAAACTGAAGCCCCTAGAAAGGAAGGCCACATCACATTGGTAGTTAATGACAGAAAGACCTAGAACTCAGCTCTCCTACACAGAACTTGGGCTAATTAATTAGATGTAGTAAGAAATCGCCAATCAGCACGGTCCCAAAACAGGAATTGTAGATCCAGTTGAGAGAATATATGGGAGGGATATGGCAGTTGAAATATCATGCAATATTACTGTGCTGAAGAAATAATCAAAATCTGTTGTTTAGTTGCATCCAACTCTTTGTGACCCCATTTGAAGTTTTCCTTTTTTTTTTTTTGTTATTCCTTCTCACATTAATTTTACACATGAGACAATTAAGAAAAACAGGATGAAGTGATTTGTCTAGAGTCACACAGCTCATAAGTGTCTGAAGACAGGTTTGAACTCAGGACGAAGAATCTTCTTGACTCCGGCCTGGTATTCTATCTACTGTACCGCCCATCTGCCCTATAATAATAATAATAGCTAGTATGTACTTAATGCTCCAAGATTTATGAAGAATATAGAATGTTCCCTTTTTTGTACAACAATTCTGGGAGGTAGGTACTATTATTATCCCCATTTTACAGATGAGAAAAGTGAGACTTTACACAGTCACAAAGCTAATAAGTTCTCAAGGAAGGAATTGAACTCAAAATTCAGGGATTATTGACCCTTAAATCCATTCTGGACCTTCCTCTTTTAAGAAAAGTTCTCAATGTTGTCAGAGATCCCGGCCTTCTTTTCACTGAGATGACTTATCTTATAAATGCATTCATTCAACAACTACCTACGCTTCCTCTTGGAGGGAGAAGAATGAAAATTTCAAAGTATATAAGGTGAAGAACACTGGATTTGAAGTAAGGGACCCTGGGTTCAAATTTTGACTCTGCCCTTTACTACCTGTGACCTGGGGCAAATTATTTCGCTGAAAGTTTCCTACACTAATGAAATCACAAGTTCTGACCAAAAGTAATAAATCTATAGGCAAAGGATAGGATGGGGAAAACTTCCTAGCACAGGAAACAAGAGCAAAGGTAAGAAAGAAGGGGAGTCCATCAGTTTGGGGGTAGGATAGAATGTCAGTGGGCCAGACACTCAGAGGGTAGCTAAGCACTTCTCCCCTCTTAATAATAGGGTTAACGCTGAGGGGAATAGAATTTCTAATACTGCTGTACACAAGCCTCCATCTGGCTTGCTCCTTATTATGAATCAATCAGTTCATCACTTTCTTTAGGCTGCATCTTTCAAAGCTGCCAAAATGGGATGATCTCTGTCTCTGAAGATCACACACACACACACACACACACACACACACACACACACACAATCTGAACCAAGAAGGCTTCTTTTCTGTCTACGTTCTGTAAAATGGGCCTGAGATTTTTGCTTCTATTCTGCTTGGTTTGTCCATCTCCCTTTTTAGATGCAAATAATAAAATGTCAATTGGACTTGTGAGTTTGAGATATGGTGACCTGGAAGCCAGGATTCCAGGGAGCATGTTTCAGCCACCCCTAAAGAGAAGCTCTGAGAAGCAAGAGGGATTAATTTCTTAATTTCTGAGAGGATTGAGGCAAGATTGGATTTAGAACTTGGGAGTATGTTCTATATAGCAGGGATTCTTCAACTTTTCCCACTCTCTGCCCCTTTCTAGCCGAGAAATTTTTATCCACCCCCATCTTGAATCTAAGTGGAGGTGTTTCTGGAAGCCTTTGTACATGTACAATGCAAAGTACAAAGTTCGTGTATTCTGTGCTCAGAACCAAAGCTGCAATGAAGTCACACTATGCAAACAAACAAGTGCCGACAGAAACACCTTATCCACTGTGTGATTGATTTTTTAAAAGCTTTTTATTTCCAAATCACGTGCACAGATAGTTTTCAACGTTCACCCTTGCAAAACTTTGTGTTCCAAATTTTTTTTCTCCCTCCCTTCCTCCCACTTCCTCCCCTAGATGTATGTTAAACGTGTGCCGTTGTTTTATACATACTTCCTATGTGATTGATTTTGAATTAATTTTTGGCTGTTGCATTCAGAAAAATTACTTTGCCAAATTTTTAATGACTCCCACATTTAATTATGGGGTAACCCCATTTGGGGTGGCAACCCATAGTTCACAAAGCTTTGCTTTATAGGAATTGAGCTAAATTATGAACTTAAGCCCCTTCCCCTCTCCAGAAATTGAAGTGGTACGGGATGGAGGGAAAGGGGTGGGACAGTCTTACGCCTCCCACATATTATGGAATAAGTTTGTATATATATATATGATTATACCTTTGATGCAAATATTTCTTTTAATAGCTAATCCAACTATTAGTGGTTAAATGGAACTAGGTTATAGGAGAGTCCCCTACACTTGAAGGAATACCAATAATGGGGTCTGGAGGTAATGGCAAAGAATTTAGACCCCTTTAATTCTCTTAAGAGTTCCAGAGGAGCCTGGGAAAAGAATGAAATGTAACATATATAACCTTCAAGAAGTGGTGAGGATGTTATACTAGGAAGCTGCAGAAAGTACAGTAGGTACGAAGACAACCTCATCTCCCAAACTGGGGACACAGAGGTTACTGGCCCGTACAAGGTCCCTAGGAAATGGGCTCACATTTAATGCATGTTACATACATGTCCCATAATGTAATGTCACAGACACGTGTAGAAAACATGGTGGGGCCTTGGAGCCCTTTTCTCCCTAAACGGAGTACTAACAATATTCTCTTTTCTGATCTCCAAGGACCAGTGCCTTTCGGAGTCCATGGCCAGTATTTCTGTCCATCAGAATGGATCATGGTGTCAGAAGCTCCCGCTATCTACAGGAAACTGTCTTTCTACCTCTGTCTATAGATGATTCCATTATCGGCCACCATCACCATGCTGAACCAAGCAATCCACCGTCACTAGCAAGAACTCTGCGAATTCTAATGGATCTCTTAGTCACTTGGACACTCTCCTCTTGGAAGACTCATTCACCTGAAATCTGGAAAGAAGAAACATTAAAAAAAAAACCTGCAGAGGGGACATGTAGCCAGTGTCTATCTTGTGTGTACCTGCTTCTTCATATGTTGTCTCCCTCATTAGACTGTAAGCTCCTTGAGGGCAGGACCTGACTTTTGCCTTTCTTTGTATCCTAAGCATTTAGCCTATAGTAGGTGATTAATAAATGCTTGTTGGCTTGATGTGTGCTTAAAGACACATAGAAAGTATGTGAGAGGTCAGCTGTCCCATTTCCAGAGATATGCTGGGAAATATTTAAAAATCAGCTCTCTACATATAGAAAAAAATATATATATGTACATATATGTATATATAATTATATGTACATATATACACACAAAAATATATATATGTATATATATACATACATAATATATACATATATTCCCAGAGAGTTTGTGAGAAAACAGCTGTCCCATCTCCAGAGATATCCTGGGAAATATTTAAAAATCAGCTTTTTAACATATAGAAATATATATGTATATGATCTTTATATACATATATAAAATACACACATACATATGTGCATATACATATATTCCCACAACATGGTTTTAAACGTAATCTGCTTTGCTAACATTTTCTCATCTTAAGTCTGGAAATCAACAAAAACAAAATAAAACATTGCTGATTTATAGCATTTGATTTATGGAGTGTCAATGTTCACACTGAAAATTTAGCACTCTGTTCTCTGTAGCAGTGGTTCCAATGAAATGTTCTTGTTGTTTATCTTTTGTTTTCAAAGAGGACCAATGACATCAGGAGGGTGACTTGCACGTGAACTGGATTTAAGGGAGGCAGAACTGTGCAGTTGTCAGCCTCACACTCTCTTCCAGAGACACTGAAGTTCAGTGGCAGGACAAAAGTCTTCAAGAAGACTGATCATGGCTTGGGATGTAACAGAGGACTGGGGCGTCTTCATTGTCTATCCAAACTCTAAGCACTTTTCTGTTCTTGCTTCAGCTTATTGGAACAAATTGCTCTTATCTGCTTATGTCGCCATTTCTCCTGCCTTTCTCTCATAATGGTTCTGTCTCTTGTTGCTAAGAAGGAAGAGGCTCAGTCCAGGCTCAGCATCTCTTGAGTCATCAGACCTTCCACTCTCTGGACCAAAGGGGAGACTTTTTGCCATTGCAACACTGAGCCTTCAGTTGCCCATGGCTGAGATCCTGAAAGTTTCGTTTTTCCACTGCCTGCCTGATGATATCTGCACATGCTCCATATTATTCCCAGGAAGAACAAGCCTGAGCATTTTTAAAGACTAGGTTCTCACAAACTCAAAACAGAATATCATCAAAATGACCAAGTTTGGCCCTAAAAAAAAAAGAGAAAAATATACCTCTCTATTTGCCCTTTGGTGGGGAAGTGGCTAAATAAATTATGGTGCAAATGTAAAGAAATATTACTGTGCTATAAGAAACAATGCCTAATATGCTGAACATAAATAAACGTAGGAAGATATACAAACTAAAGCAAAATAAACAAAACTACCAAAACAATATGGAGGATGACTATAAGCGTGTTTAAGGGAAGAAAATAACAAAACAAACAAAAACCAAATGTCATGAAATTGTAAAGAAGAAGTATGGATTTTGAAAAGACCCAAGCAAGACACCTTCTATTTCTTTACAGAGATAGGGAACTATGGATATAAAACAATATGTACAATTTCAGATTTTTTTTGATGTTCATTTTGTTGAACTTCTGACTCTCTGTCTCTGTCTCTCTCTCTCTCTCTGTCTCTCTCTCTCTCTCTCTCTCTCTCTCTCTCTCTCTCTCTCTCTCCCCTTCTCTCTTTCTCTCTCTGTCTCTCTCTCTGTCTCTCTCTCTCCTTCTCTCTGTCTCTCTCTCTGTTTCTCTCTCTGTCTCTCTCTCTCTCCTTCTCTCTTTCTCTCTCTCTGTCTCTCTGTCTGTCTCTCTCCTCTCTTTCTCTCTGTCCCTCTCTCTCTCTCTGTCTCTCTCTCTCTCTCTCTCTGTCTCTCTCTTTCTCTCTCTCTCTCTCTGTCTCTCTCTCTCTCTGTCTCTCTCTTTCTCTCTCTGTCTCTCTCTCTGTCTCTCTCTGTCTCTGTCTCTCTCTGTCTCTGTCTCTCTCTGTCTCTGTCTCTCTCTGTCTCTCTCTCTCTCTCTCTCTCTCTCTCTCTCTCTCTCTCTCTCTCTCTCTCTCTCTCTCTCTCTCTCTCTCTTACCTCTCTCATAAAACATGGCTCTGGCAAAGGGAAGAGAAGAAATACATTGGGAAATATAGATGATATAAAAATAAAAAGATACGAACAAAAAGTTCTTTTTAGGAAAAGGTGTTTCCTTCTCTTTGCAGAGATAGATGATCATTGATCTAGAACATTTTCTATACTATCAGACCTGGTAGATATGTTGGTTAATTTTGCTGGCTAGGTTTTTAAAAAACCCTGTTTCTTTTTAATTCTTTGTTACAAAAGATGACTCTCTGGACAGAGCAGAATGATAAAAAGTGATATAAAAGCAAGCCTCCTAATAAACCATTTTAAAGATTTTTTTAACATTTAAGGGCAAGAGAGCAGAGTTGGAAAGACCTGTTTGTAGGCAATTGCAAGTGGTGTCTCTAAACCCCGAAAGCGGTATCCTTGCGGATCACCTGAGAGACCCTGGTGATCACATCTTCATGGCATCCTTAAGACAGGGGCTCTGGGCTGTAGACTGGGTGATCCTGCTTTGCCCAACTCCCTTTAATCATGGCCCAGACACAGGACACTCCTCATTTAGGGCCCCAAAGCGTGGGGCCCCTTTCATCAAGATCTCAAAGCTCTCTGCTGATACTCATTAGCTCCCAAGTCCCCACCCCCTCTCTCTGCTCAGGCTGCCCTGACCTTGTTGAAATGAAGCCCCATTAATGACACTTGCTACATCCCAGAAGCCGATCTTCCTCTCTCAAAAGCAGAGACGGGGAATCAGCACCAAGGTTAAAGTTAGCCTCCACTCCTACCCCAATCTGTAAGTCTGCTCAGCTGTTGAGGTCCCAGTCTTAAGGACAGCAGAAAGGCATCCAATGGCAACTAAATCAGCAAAAGAATGACACTTCACAAGAACTTTATCAGTTATTTTTATAAATATAATATTTATAAATTTATAAAAGTATAAAATTATAAAAACTATAAATTTGTAAAAAAAATAATTTATGTTTATTGTATATCTATATCTATTATAAGGACCAAAATGTTTATAGCAGCTCATTTTGTGGTGGCAAAGAATTGGAAAATGAATAGATATGCATTGAGGAGATATCCATAGCTGAATAAGTTATGGTATATGAAAGTAATGGAATATGATTGTTCTTTAAGAAATGATGAGCAAGCTAATTTTAGAAAGACTTGGGAAGATTTACATGAACTGATGCTGAGTGAAATGAGTAGAACCAGGAAAACATTATACCCAGCAACAGCAAGATTGAGTGATAAATCTGGTTCTTCCCAGAAGTTCGGCGATCCAAGACAATTCCAATAAACTTTGGGTGGAAAACATCATCCACATCCAGAAAGGGCACTATGGAAACTGAATGTAAATATGTTATGTTCACTTTTTTTCTTTTTCTTTTTTTTTTTGTGTGATTTTTCCCCTTTGTTTTGATTTCTCTCTCCCAATGTGATTCATAAGGAAATATGTAAAAAAAAATGTACATATATATCAAAAAATGTTTAAGTAAGACAAAAATTTAGGGGTGGAATCTTTCACAACAATTTACCCCTCCTTAATATATTCTCTGACATTCTATATCATGATTAGATATCAAAAAAAAGCTTTTATTTCACTAGAATAGGAGAAAGCACTGAGGTGAATAATGATACATTGTAGGATGAGAGAAAAGGCCTTGAAAGGTCAGACGACCTGGGTGCAAATCCAGCCTCTGATGCTAAAAGCTGTATGACCCTGGAAAACTCTTGGCTTAAATTTCTTCTTGTAAAATGAGAATGTTTCATTAAATAACCTCTGGAGTACCTTTTTTCACCAAACCTATGATTCTATAATAATCTTCTTCTACTAAGGTCTGAGTATCTGAGTGTGTTCTCCATCTCAAAGGAACATTTAAAAAGGGAATATTATCTTCTTGGGATAAACCCCTGAAGAACAGACTGTTAATGGTAGAATTCCCAAGCCTGAGAAGATGGCTTTTGGAGGGGAGCCTGGAGATCCCAGAAGGGGCAGGGGCTACTACTCTCCCTACCCAGTTTCTACTGGAGTTTGTTTGTCTAGGGCTGCCAGTTCTGGGGGTAACTCTCCCTGAAAGCAGACAAAGAACAAGAGATCGACTCCCAGGCTTGATACTAGCCTTGATAACCCAGAGGATGCTGCCCTTCTCGAGGCATAGTTTGGGCAGGGAGAGCCCCTCAGGCTTTTGGGGTCCCCTGCATTGTGTCCTATGTCCTGGTTGGATTCTGACCCTTGTGATTAGGGACACAGAAGGATGAGTTTGAGGTCCGATTTATTGAAACTAAACCTGGCTTCTGCCCTGTAACCATCTGGCCTGGGGAAAAGAAAGCTGCTGGGGTTAATTATTGTTCACAAAGGCCTCCCCTCCCTGTCATTAGGGAGAATAGGAGATTTTAGGACAGGAAATAAGAAACCTGCAAGGGGAGGGATAGAAGGCTCAGTAAATCTGAGGCAGGTCAGCAGTCCCCAAGGCAATTGGGCTTGGAGATCTTTAATACCTTTTGATCAAAGTCTTCTCACCACCAATCCTGATCAGGGCCTGTCCATTGATTCAGAGCTAGCCCTTCTTGTTCTCTTATGGTTCCCCCACCTTTGTGGGGTTCTGCTATCCAGAAGGCACAGCCCTGAGATCCAAGCCAAAAGATCCATGGAATCTGGACCCATCCACCCTCTCCTAAAAGCCATCCTACCCCACCAGCCTTAGAGGGTACGGTCTGAATCCCAGAAAAACAGACCCGAAGTAACTCCACTGGGATAATAATACATTTGGATTTACTGGGCACAAGGCACTGACCTCAGAGCTACTTCGGGATGGAGGGGTCAGAGACAGGTCAGAAGGAAGTAGAACAAGGAGGAAGAGAAAAAGAGCAAGGCCCAAATGACCCCCAGCCACCTCACCATTATTGTTTTGGTCAGTGAGAGTGGGACCTGTAAGAGTTGGGATAGTTAGAGTAGGGACAGGGAAGATGGGGACAATGACCTGAAAGACTGATGTGGAAGACAGTGAGAGAGAGAGAAAGGAGATTTATAAACCAAAGAGATTTAGATTAGGGGAGGTAGGGACAGTGAGAAAGCAACACTGGAACCAGAGAGATAGAGAAAAATGAGGATGAGGATGTTTGGGCTGCAGACTGTGAGGGAGATGACTGACGAGGTAGGAAGAGGGAGGTGACAAAATGGGATTGAGAGCAGTGTTGGAGTGATGGAAGGAGGATAACAATCACAGGAGTGGGAAGTGATTTAGTCTAAACTCTGATAAAAAAAATCCCCTTTATTTCATCTCTAGTAAGCTTGAAGACCTCCAGGAATAGGAGGACCAGTGCTAACCCATTCCCAGCAGTCCTTTGGAGTCCCTAATAAATGCTTTGGGGATTCAAAACCAAGTTTGCTCTTTATTTCTTTAATCTGAAAACTGAACAAAGTTAACAAAGACAGACTTAAGCTGCTGAGCATCTAGAGGATGCTTTCACTTTGGACCATCTGAATATCATTTGTAGGAACTTAGCTTGGAGATAAGAGAGAACATACCTGAGTTCAGATCTAGACTCAAATACTTCCTACCTCTGTGGCCCTGGGTGAGTCATTTAACCCTGTTGACTTCCAGAGAAGGAGATGGCAAACTGTTCCAGTATCTTTGCCTAGAAAACTATATTATATGAGTTCTACCATGTTTAACATATATTAGACTACTTACCATCTAGGGGAGGGCATGGGGAAATGGGGAGGGAATTGGAACACAGTTTTGCAAAGGCTAATGTTGAAGAATTGTCAACAATATGTTTTGAAAAATAAAAAGCTTTAATAACAAAAAAGAAACTATACTATATGTAAGCCATATTAATCAATATTGTTCTAGCCTATTTAAATAACAAGAGAGTATAATGTTGGAACATTGCTGTGTATAGGAAATGAAGAGTTGGTGGATTCAGAAAAAATATGGAAAGACCTTATGAAGGATGATATTGTCCACCTTCAGAGAAATATAACAAAGATGGTATGCTCTTATATAGATGTATGTGTATGTGAATATATGTATATATATGTATATGTGTGCATATATATTTATGTATGTATACATCTATATCTATAGATCCACACTTAAGTATAGTCTTCTTGGGGGAGGGAGGGGAGAAAGGAAAAAAAAAGTAAAAAGTGTACAGCAGAGAACAAAAGAAAACGTATAAGAAAGCAAAGAAAATATGGACAACTCTGAATATAATGTATAGTTTTTATTATACAAACTTTCTTATTGCTCTACATTTTGAATCCTCTCAAGTTCTGCTGCACACATGGCAATTCTTTTTCTTTTCCTATTTTAGGTTTAAGTTTAAAATGAATAAATAAATAATTTAAGAAGAAATCAGATTAGGGTAACCGAATATACTTCTATATACACTGTGATCCACTGTAATCAGAACTTTGCTTTTATTTTTATTTTGAACTTCAATAACAAACTCTTCAAAATACAAAAATCAAAGAGGAATGTATGTGAAACTGAATCTATTTTGAACGGCTTGTTTTCAGCATATATTCAATTTCATATGACTAAATATGTGTTACATTTAAAACAATAGTACCAGCCTGCTTTTGTTTATCTGTGCCTTTTTGTGAAATTTCTTTAGCTTCTTTCTCTGTATTTTTTTAAACTTTCATGGACATTTCTTCATTTTTTAATTTTTTTCCAGCATATCATTACTTACCCACTCCCTACCCCCAACATGTGTGCACATGCACATGTACACACATAAGCCTTTTGGGTAATAAATAAATATAGTCAAAAATTTACATATTGGCCATATCAGAAGATATATGTCTCATTCTGAATCTCTAGTCCATTATCTCGTATACATGACATGAGAGACTTGCTTGATCATCACTTTTTAAAGTCAAGATTGGTTGTAAAATTGATCAGAGTTATGATCTTTCAAACTTGTTTTCTTTCATATTCCTTCAGTCATGGTATAAGTTAGTCTTCTGATTCTTATTCCTTGACTTTTCATCAGTTTATAAGAGGTTTCTCAAGGTCACTTTCAACCTATCCCTTTCATCCCAGACCTTTATTCTTCTCTAGGGACTGCATCTCTCAAACATTTGGTGGGGCTACGCAGTTCATGAATCCTGGATAATTGTCTCAGAGATACAAGGAAGACACACGGCTGCTTCTGAACACTAAACTTTCTGTAAACAACATATTGGCTTTTAATCCATCTGCTATCTGCTTTAGTTTTATGGGAGAGTTCATCCCATTCATATTCACAGTTAAAATTGCCAACTCTGTATTTCCCTGCTGTCCTATTTTTTCCAAGTTATACTTTTCTCTCTCCTTATCCCCTTTCCCTTCTCACCAGTATTTTGCTTTTGACCACCTCCCTTAATCTGCCTGCTTTTTTTTCAGCCTTTCTTATCTTTTTCCCTTTCTACTTCTGTTCTCCCTTCTCTCAGCCTTCCCTTTTCCTTTCGTCTTTCCCATGAGCACTGAACTTTCTTTCTTTTTCTTCTTTTTTAAATTACAGCTTTTTATTTACAAGTTATCTGCACGGGTAATTTTTCAGCATTGACAATTTTTTGTTCCAACTTTTCCCCTCTTTCCCCCCACCTCTTCCCCCTGATGGCAGGTTGACCAATACATGTTAAATATGTTAAAGTATAAGTTAAATACAATATATGTATACATGTCCATACAGTTGTTTTGCTGCACAAGAAGAATTGGACTTTGAAACAATGTACAATTAGCCTGTGAAGGAAATCCAAAATGCAGGCAGACAAAAATAGAGGGATTGGGAATTCTATGTAGTGGTTCATAATCAACTCCCAGAGTCCTTTCGCTGGGGAACACTGAACTTTCAAGGTGAAGCTTGGAGGCATCTCTTTTGATAGCTTGAATTTTTTCTGGTAATTCTTTTAAAGAACCTTCCTATTCCATGTGTACAGAAGCCTTTAGGAGTTAGGAGGTATATTTTAGGCCCCCAAATTTTTTATGTATTTCATTCTTCAACAGGAGTCCATGACAGTGAGGTTCGACCCCAGTGGAAACGGGAGAGGAAGGTAGAAATGAAATTGGGGTCACTTCTGAGATAAATGTGGCTATTTTCTTTTTGCTATTCTTTTAGCTAAACTGATTAAAATGCTGAGTAAAATAATCAGGCTTTGAGAGGTAGAGACTATCGATTGACAGTTAGACAGGAGGGAAAGGGGAAGACAGGACAAGTAATTGGGTTGTTGGATATGCACGAGCCCACACATCTAGACTGATGATAGAATGATGTAAAACAAAATTCAGGGGAATAGACCCAGTGGGTGAAGGCTAAACCCTGAGAATCCCAATGGGAACAGGCAGATTAGCTAATGCTCACAGTGCCCTCTGGTGGCAATCTATATGTAGGATTACTACTGTAAAACAAAGACCATAACTGCAAATAGAGAAACAGTGAATACAGGAAAAGGTAGCACATATCATTAGCATTTGGATCCAAGGAATTATATTTCTTTTTTAAAAAGTGAATATTTATTGAAAATTAAGACATTACTAGGCACATGATTTTTCTTCTTGGAACTAAAGAAACAAACTAAAATGTTCTAAAAATGAACAATTAATTTTTTTTTGAAAATACAAATATTGCTTGTATTTTGTTTTATTTCTCATTTTTTTCTTTTTGCTCTGATTTCTCTTGTGCAGCATGATAATTGTGGAAATATGTATAGAAAAGTTGCACATGTTTAACATCTATTGGATTACATCTAAGGGAGGGAGTGGGAGGAAAGGAAGGAGAAAAAAAAATGGAATACAGAGGTTTTGCAAGGGTGATTGTTGAAAACTACCCATGCATGTGTTTTGAAAGTAAAAAGATTTATTTAAAAAATACAAACAAATAAATCTCTGACCCAGGTTTAGGAAGACCCGGGTTCAAATCTAGAATCAGATTCTTACTAGCTGTGTGACCCTATTGCTGAAAGAGAGAAAGAAAAAGAAGAAAGAAGGAAGGAAGGAAGGAAGGAAGGAAGGAAGGAAGGAAGGAAGGAGGGAAGGAGGGAAGGAAGGAAGGAAGGAGGGAGGGAGGGAGGAAGGAGGGAAGGAAGGAAGGAAGGAGGGAAGGAGGGAAGGAAGGAAGGAAGGAGGGAGGGAGGGAGGAAGGAGGGAAGGAAGGAAGGAAGGAGGGAAGGAAGGAAGGAAAGAAGGAAGGAGGGAAGGAGGGAAGGAAGGAAGGAAGGAAGGAAGAAAGGAAGGAAGGAAGGAAGGAAGGAAGGAAGGAAGGAAGGAAGGAAGGAAGGAAGGAAGGAAGGAAGGAGGGAAGGAAGGAAGGAGGGGAGGAGGGAAGGAAGGAAGGAGGGAAGGAGGGAAGGAAGGAAGGAGGGAAGGAGGGAAGGAAGGAAGGAGGGAAGGAGGGAAGGAAGGAAGGAGGGAAGGAGGGAAGGAGGGAAGGAGGGAAGGAAGGAAGGAAGGAGGGAAGGAGGGAAGGAGGGAAGGAAGGAAGGAGGGAAGGAGGGAAGGAAGGAAGGAGGGAAGGAGGGAAGGAGGGAAGGAGGGAAGGAGGGAAGGAAGGAAGGAGGGAAGGAGGGAAGGAAGGAAGGAAGGAAGGAAGGAAGGAAGGAAGGAAGGAGGGAAGGAGGGAAGGAGGGAAGGAGGGAAGGAGGGAAGGAGGGAAGGAAGGAAGGAGGGAAGGAGGGAAGGAAGGAAGGAGGGAAGGAGGGAAGGAGGGAAGGAGGGAAGGAAGGAAGGAGGGAAGGAGGGAAGGAGGGAAGGAAGGAAGGAGGGAAGGAGGGAAGGAGGGAAGGAGGGAAGGAGGGAAGGAAGGAAGGAGGGAAGGAGGGAAGGAGGGAAGGAAGGAAGGAGGGAAGGAGGGAAGGAGGGAAGGAGGGAAGGAGGGAAGGAAGGAAGGAGGGAAGGAGGGAAGGAGGGAAGGAGGGAAGGAAGGAAGGAGGGAAGGAGGGAAGGAGGGAAGGAAGGAAGGAGGGAAGGAGGGAAGGAGGGAAGGAGGGAAGGAAGGAAGGAGGGAAGGAGGGAAGGAGGGAAGGAAGGAAGGAGGGAAGGAGGGAAGGAGGGAAGGAAGGAAGGAAGGAAGGAAGGAAGGAAGGAAGGAAGGAGGGAAGGAAGGAAGGAGGGAAGGAAGGAAAGAGGGAAGGAAGGAAGGAAGGAAGGAGGGAAGGAAGGAAAGAGGGAAGGAAGGAAGGAAGGAAGGAGGGAAGGAAGGAAGGAGGGAAGGAAGGAAGGAGGGAAGGAAGGAAGAAAGAAAGAAAGGAAGGAAGGAAGGAGGGAAGGAAGGAAGGAAGGAAGGAAGGAAGGAAGGAAGGAGGGAGGGAGGGAAGGAAGGAAGGAAGGAAGGAGGGAGGGAAGGAAGGAAGGAAGGAGGGAGGGAGGGAAGGAAGGAGGGAAGGAGGGAAGGAAGGAAGGAAGGAAGGAAGGAAGGAAGGAGGGAAGGAGGGAAGGAAGGAAGGAAGGAAGGAAGGAAGGAAGGAAGGAAGGAAGGAAGGAAGGAAGGAAGGAAGGAAGGAAGGAAGGAAGGAAGGAAGGAGGAAAGGTAAGGAAAAGGAGGGGAGGGGAGAGAAGGGGAGGGGAAAGGAAAGGAGGGGAAAGGGGAAGGTGAAGGGGAGGCAAACAAACAAAAAGACACAAAATAAAATATTAAGTATTTTTTGAGATCTTAAGGTATGTTCATATTGTGATATGGAAAAGCAATCAATACAATGACAACTTCAGTAAATTAAGCATTCAGCTCCAATGATATTGAAAGAAAACTGCCATGGAGGTAAGTTCAGCCAAAGGCTGCACAATCCTTAGGTCTTATTTGGCTGTTTCAATTAAACTTATTCCTGAATCTAGAAATACGGGTGGTTTGGGAAGATCAGAATTACAAACTAAGCCACACAAGTCAGCAGAAAGGGTTTACTGGCCCCTGCCAAGCTAAGTTTTATCATTTTCCTAGATTACGGTGGCATCCAAGTGGTCTCTTCACACAAAGTTCATTATGGTGGAACATTTGTAAGGGGGCATATACGTTCTGCCTTCTACACCAAAGGTAGGGCAGACTGTTCTGCCCTAATGATGCCAGGTGTAGAGCGGCTAACCTCTGAGAGAATGCTGAGATACCAAAGAAAGGGAAGCTCATGGCAGCTTGGCTGTTATTAATAGGTTTTGTTAGGTTGATTGGGTTGTTTAAGGGAATGTACTTACAGCCTGCAGCAGGACAAAGCAGCATGGTGAATGCCCATTCCAACCCCAGGTCTGGTCAAGGATTAGAAAGAGAACAAAGAAGGCATCGTACCAGCCGTGACCCAGGGTGAGTTTTCTCGTGGGATAGTTGGAGCTTCTTTTGTTATTTACTTTTACACACGGTAGTTTACATTTTTCTGTCAAGTCATAAGTCATGTTCCCACTCTGGTTCACCTGTCCCCCAAGATTCTAAGGCAAGACTGGGATTCAGAGGAGGGGACCCCTTCTTCCCACCCGTCCCCCAGCATCTAGCCACTGAAGCAAGGAATAAACTCCTAATGGAGATAAAGCTGAAGAGTAATGGAGGGGAGCAGGATAATAGGGTAAGGTGTAAATAGAGGGGAAAGATGGAAGGAGGGAGTTGGTTATGAAGGGCTTTGAATGCCAAACAAAGGATTCTGTATGGATCCCAGAAGTGATAGGGAGTTTATTGGACATGGGAGTGATATGGCTGACTTACGTTTCAGGAAAATCACTTTGTTAGTTAAAAGGAGGAAGGGCTGGAGTGGGGACTGACTTGTGGCACTCACTCACTATTGCAATAGTTGAAGCCTCAGGAGATGAATGATTATCAGGGAGCTGGCCAGAGGAGAGGGGAAAAAGCACGTTTGAGGGGCGTTACAAAGGTGAAATCAACAGATCTTGGAGTGAAGGGTGGAGAGAGTGAAGAGTGGAGGTTGACTCCTAAGTTGTAAGCCTGGGGGACTGGAAAGATGGGGATGCCCTCGAGAGTCTCAAGAGAAGTTTAAAAAGAGGAGCAGCTAGGAGCACCAGCCCCGGAGTCAGGAGGACCTGAGTTCAAATCTGGCTTCAGACCCTCAACACTTCCCCGCTGTGTGACCCTGGGCAAGTCACTTAACCCCAATTTCCTCAGCAAAAAAAAAAAAAAAAAGAAAGAAAGAAGGGTGGGTTTTATAGGGAAAGAGAGTGAGTTTGGTTTTGTAGATGTTGCGTCTATGATGTTTATTGGACTCTAGTTGGAAATAGAATTGGAAATATGAGACCAAGGTCAATAGAGAGTGTGGGGCGTGAGCCAAGCTGGGACAGCCTCAGGAGGAGGGGTTATGCACTGTTGCTGGGAAGGTAGATGTCACCTCCTGTGTGATGGGTCCTGGATTTAGCTTTTCTCTACCAAGGTACTTGCTTTCTAAGAGTTGAGGTTGCCCAGGTGGCGTTCTGTAATCTCATTTGTTAAGCATCTAATCAGTGATAAACATTGTACCGTGCACACAAAATTTAAAAAATTAAACAGTCCCTGCCCTCAAGGAGCGCACATTCTGATGGAGAAGACAATGTGTGTGTGTATAAGTATATGCAAGATAGATACAAAATAAAACCAAAATAATCATTGAATCCAACACAATATCATTAGCATTAGGACCTTGACCCAAGCCACCTGTGCAGTCACTTTCCTGTGGAGAAAGCCGTCTGACTATGCTCTGTGCACAGACCTCGTGGAGCCAGGGGTTCCCTTACTGTGCTATATTCTCATCTGGATCTGGATCTTCCACTGGACCCAGATGGCTCCGGAGGGGAAAGTGAGCCAGGTGACCTTGTTCAGCCTCCCTCACTTCAATCCAGTTCACTTGCTGTCATGGCCTCCTCTCCCTGATGTCATGGTCCTCCTTGGGAACAAAGGACAAACATCCACAACCTTGAGCAGCGAATGCTTGTAATTGGGACGCATCACCCCATCACCCCAGCAGGTGTTGCTCACAGACTGGCAGGCCTCCCAGTCTCTGTCACCTGATAGGGTGCCACAGCCATCACTCAGCCACCTCATCCTTTCCAGATGGTCTAGGAGAACTTTGTCTGGGACACCATATAATCTTCTTTGTTCCTCCCCGTTCCTTTTGTGTTTGAAGTTATCTCCGGGTGATGACCATCACTTGGCCTCTCCCTCAGTCTTGTGACACATTTGGTCATTCATCCCTTTGTTCTCTGAATAAGTCTGTTACAATGGGAAACGGGTCAGATTTGTAGTCAGGGGACCTACGTTCCAATCACATCTCTATCACTGAGCCCTTGTGTGATCTTGGATCTCACAAAACTCGCTGGCAGTTTCCTTATCTGGAAAGTGGAAGTCAGACTGGGGTCCTTTCTAGCTCCACAGCTTTGCTCCCAAGACTCCCACACACCGGAGGACAGACAACCGGGGTGCAATGATAATAATTTATATGAAGATGATAAGGAGATAGGGTCTATGCCTGTGATTTTATTGATGCTCAGAGCCCCCTCCACCAAGTCAGGTCTGTGCCTTCTCTGCGATTTCTAGCTTTAGGAAATGTGAAAATAGCATACAACATAGATAAGCTTGCTTTGTGGTTTTCTAAAGCAACAGGCAGTCGTCAGGGATCCATTAACACTGAACATTGAAAGGTTAAATACATTTCCCTGCATTACAAAGGTAATAAGAGTCAGAGACAGGACTGGAATCGAGGCCTTTCTGTCTCCGAGACAGCTCCCTTTACTCAGTCTGCTTCTTCCATAATAAAAATACTTGATGGGTGGATGTATGTGTATAGAAAGAGAGAGAAGACTCCTTTAAGGTATTTATTCAAAGTCCTTCCCACACATTTGACCAATTGACCCTCACAACAACCCTGTAAAGCAAATGCTCTTCGTTTTTATGTCTACACTTGTGATTTATTGGTACAGGGAATATTGATGAGGAATTTTCTCTACCACAGCAGACTGGTTCCTGGTCAGCCTTAAAAAGTTGCCTAGGGCACTGAGACATTTTAACCTGTCCAAGGTCACATAACTATGGACTTCACATCAACTCAAACTCCAGACATTTGGAGAGTCCTCAACTCTACCCTGTGGCTTTACCACCTTTCTCCAGGTGTCAGCTAAAATCCTGCCTTCTGGAAGAAACTTTTTCTAATCCCTCTTTTTAAAAAATATGTATTTTTAAATTTTATAGCCTTTTATTTACAAAACAGATGCATGTGTAATTTTTCATCACTGACTCTGGAAAAACCTTCTGTTTCAACGTTTCCCCTCCTTCCCCTCCCTCCTCCCCTAGAGAGCAGGCAGTCCCATACATGTTAAATATGTTAAAGTATATGTTAAATACAATATATGTTTACATATCCATACAGTTATTTTGCTGCACAAGAAAACTTGAGCTTAGAAATAAGGTAAAAATAACCTGAGAAGGAAAATAAAAATGTAAGCAGACAAAAACAGAAGTAGGAATGCTATGTTGTGGTCCACACTCATTTCCCATAGTTCTTCACACCTGTCAGATTGGCTAATGACAAATGTTGGAGGAGATGTGGGGAAAACTGGGACACTGATGCATTGTTGTTGGAACTGTGAACAGATCCAACCATTCTGGAGCTCAAAAAGCTATCAAACTGGGCATATCCCCCCAAAAAAAAAACAAACAAAAAAAACTGTGCATACCCTTTGATCTAGTAATATTACTACTGGGTTTATATCCCCCAGAGATATCTTAAAAGAGGGAAAGGGTAGTTGGTTCTCTTCATTACTGAACAACTGGAACAATGACATGTTGAAGAGAGCCACTTCCATTTCTGATCCCTCTTAATGCTGAGATTACTATTATTTTTTACCTCTGTGTTCGTTGTGGGTAGGTAAGTGGAACAATAGATAGATAGGCAACCCTGAAGTCAGGAGGGCCTGACAATCAAATCTGGCCTCAGATATTTATTCTCTGTGTGACCCTGGACAAGTCACTTTATTCTGTCTGCCTCAGTTTCCTCATCTGTGAAATGAGCTGGAGAAGAAAATGGCAAACATTCCACTATGGAATTCCAGTATCTCTGCCAAGAAAATTCCAAATGGAATCACGGAGAGTTGGACATGACTGAAAAATAACTGAACAACAGCAGCAACAATAACACATTTATACATATATGTGTGTTTCTGTATATATAATACATGTATATACATATATATCTTTTGATTTTATTCCTCCTATATTTCCCAATTTAGTCATCTCTTATAACAACAAAAATTAAATGAGAAAATAGAAAACATTCAGGAAAACTAACAAACAGAGCAATCGAATCTGACATTTCATATAACATTCTACTCTTTCAAAGAAGAGAGCAAAGTAAATTCTCTCTTCTTTGGGGCTAAGTTTGGTTATTATAATTTCAATATATTAAGACTCACTTAAAAATTTTTAGTACTAGACTCAAATTTATAAGAATATAAACCATCCTCTAACTGATAAGTAGTTAAAGGATATGAACACAAAATTTTCAGATGAAGAAATTAAAGCCATTTCTAGTCATATGAAAAAATGTTATAAATCACTAGTGATTAGAGAAATGCAAATTAAGACAACTCTGAGGGACCACTTCACACCTGTCAGATAGGCTAATGACAAATGTTGGAGGGGATGTGGGGAAAACTGGGTCACTGATGCATTGTTGTTGGAACTGTGAACAGATCCAACCATTCTGGAGCTCAAAAAGCTATCAAACTGGGCATATCCCCCCAAAAAAACAAACAAAAAAAAAACTGTGCATACCCTTTGATCTAGCAATGTTACTACTGGGTTTATATCCCCCAGAGATATCTTAAAAGAGGGAAAGGGACCCACATAGCAAAAATGTTTGTGGCAGCCCTTTTTGTAGTGGCAAGAAACTGGAAACTGAGTGGATGCCCCTCAATTGGAGAATGGCTAATAAGTTATGGTATATGAATGTTATGGAATATTATTATTCTATAAGAAATAATGAGCAAGATGATTTCAGAAAGATGCGGAAAGATTTACATGAACTGATTTTAAGTAGAATAGAACCAAGAGAAGATTGTATACAGTAACAGCAACATTGTGCGATGATTAACTGTGATAAACTTGGCTTTTTTCAACAATGAGGCGATTCAAGGCAATTTGGGATGGAAAATGCCATCCACATCCAGAGAGAGGAATATGAAGAATGAATGCAGATCAAAGCATACTATTTTCACCTTTTTGTTGTTGTTTGTTTACTTGTGTTTTTTTTCCTTTCTCATTTTTTTTCCTCTTTTAAAGAGATTTTCTTTTTTTGCTCATTGTGAGAAATATGGAAATATGTTTAGAAGAATTGCACACATTTAGCCTATATCAGATTGTTTGCTGTCTTGGTGAGGGGGGAAGAGAGAGAAGGGGGAGAAAAATCTGTAACACAAGGTTTTGAGAAAGTGAATGTTGAAAATTATCTTTGAATGTATTTGAAAAAATAAAATACCATTAACAGAAAAAATTGTATTGATATAGTCATTGTGTATAATTTTTCTGGTTCTACTTTGTACCAGTCCTCCCATGTGTATATATATATATATATATATATATACATATATATATATATATATATATATGTATGTATATATATGTGTATATATATGTATATATATGTATGTATATATATGTATATATACATATATATATATCATATTTCGTGGGTCTTCTGACCAGGTGTTCACTCGGGAACCAACAAGTCAGGGCATCAGTCAGGGCATTATGTGAGTAGGTATAATAAAGGCTTTTAAGATTACATGTGGCTGTTCTTGAGTGCGCTACCGGTTATTAAACTATAGATTCAAGAGATTGTGGCCAGAGACCTTAGAAGGCCTCAGAGGAGGCGAGCCGGGTAGAGTTCACACTGCAAAGGACAGTGGTCAAAGGTACTCTGGTGGGTCTAGGACAGAATAGTAATTGTAACTGCCAGGAGAGCACGTTACAATATTTACCATTTCTTATGCTGTTGTTGTTGTCTAGTTGTTTTCAACTCTTTGTGACCCTATTTGGAATTTTCTTGGCAAAGATACTTAATAAATTTACCATTTCATTCTCCAGTCCATTTTACAGATAAGAAAACTGAGGCAGAGGTGAAGAATGGAATTTCTGGGTCAAAAAGTATGAATCTTTTAATCACTTTCTTATTATAATTACAAATTTTTTTTCAGAATGGTTTTTACTAAGTAACAGTTCTTCCAACATTGGTTATTTCTATATTTTAACCATTTTTGCTAATTTGCTGGTATAAGATGAAATCTCAGTTTTGTTTTGATTTGCATTTCCTTATTATTAGTGATTTGGAACAATCTTTCCTATAGTTGTTAATAGTTTGCAATTATCTTGAAAACTTTAACCACTTATCTAATGGGGAATAGATTTTATTCTTTTATATTTTCCTGAAATAAAGCTGAAATTGTTGTCTCTGCGATGATCAGTCTTTGCTCTTAGGTGTACCCTATGCCTGCTATGTTTGAAAGGAAGGTGGCTATCAGAACTGAGGGGCTTGGTTCCCTCAACTTTCCTAACAAATTTCCAGCCATCCCAGTCAAATTAGCTGTGAAGTAAGTACTCAAATAGGGGTCTTGAGGAATAGTGCTCAAACATTTTTTATTTCGAATGCAGGAAAATTTGCTGAGATTGCAGTAGAGGAGTTTAGGATTTATAGAAAATCTTCCAATTAAGAAGAGTGTTGAAACATCAAAATATATGGCAAAGATGAATTATAGACTGTCCTACCTTAGAAAACCTAGGCTGAGTAGATTCTTCCTGACTTCAAAGATCTGGATAAAATGACTTCTTCAGGGCCCATAAGGTTGAAGATTCTCTCTCTCTCTCTCCTCTCTCTCTCACTCTCTCTCTCTCTCTCTCTCTCTCTCTCTCTCTCTCTCTCTCTCTCTCTCTCTCTGTCTCTCTCTGTCTCTCTCTGTCTCTCTCTGTCTCTCTCTCTGTCTCTCTCTCTGTCTCTCTCTCTCTGTCTCTGTCTCTCTCTCTGTCTCTCTGTGTCTCTCTGTGTCTCTCTCTCTGTGTCTCTCTCTCTGTCTCTGTCTCTCTCTCTCTCTCTCTCTCTCTCTCTCTCTCTCTCTCTCTCTGTGTCTCTCTCTGTCTCTCTCTCTCTGTCTCTCTCTCTGTCTCTGTCTTTGTCTCTCTCCCCCCTCTCTGTCTCTCTCTCTCTTTCTGTGTGTGTGTGTCTCTCTCCCCCCGTCTCTGTCTCTCTCTCTGTCTCTCTGTCTCTCTCTCTGTCTCTCTCTGTCTCTCTCTCTCTCTGTCTCTCTCTGTCTCTGTCTCTCTGTCTCTCTCTCTCTCTGTCTCTGTCTCTCTGTCTCTCTCTGTCTCTCTCTCTCTCTCTCTGTCTCTGTCTCTCTCTGTCTCTCTCTCTGTGTCTCTCTGTCTCTCTGTGTCTCTCTGTCTCTGTCTCTCTGTCTCTGTCTCTCTCTCTCTCTCTCTCTCTCTCTCTCTCTCTCTCTCTCTCTCTCTCTCTCTCTCTGTGTGTGTGTGTGTGTGTGTCTCTGTCTGTCTCTCCAAGAAAACTCAGACCACAAGGGGGAAAAAACCATGAGAAAGAAAAACAAACAAAAAGTTAAAATACTGTGCTTTGATCCACATTCAGTCTCCATAGCATCCAGTCTCTCTGGATGCAGATGGCACTTTCCATCCCAAGTCTATTGGAATTGTCTCACTTCATTTAACATCAGTTCATTTAAATCTTTCTAGGCTTTTCTGAAATCAACCAGCTCTTCAGTTCTTAAAGAAAAATAATATAGAATGTTATCTTTTAATCAAAGAATATTTCCTGAGCCACTGCTCTCTGGGAGGTACTCTGACAAATATAGAGATATGATTTCTGCCTTTACAAAGCTTATAATCTAGGAGAAAACACCAGACAGATAAAAAGAGCCAATTAATACCAGTGAAAGGAACAGACTTGAATATAACTATTGTGTATTTCCTGAAGTTTTCCTTCTCTAGACTAAACCTAACTGGTTTCTTCGACCAAACTTCAGCTAAGTGATGGCAATAGATATAACATTACATCTAGATTCAGGAAGAGCTGGTTCAGATTTACCCTCAGATACTTACTATCTATGTAACCTTGGGGAAGTCTGCCTCAGTTTCCTTATCTGTAAAAAGGGATAATGATAGTACCCACCCAGCTTCCAAGATTGTCATGATGATAAAAGATAATATTTATAAAATATTTTTCAATCTTTTATGTGTTAATTATTATGATTAATAGTGAGGGTAAAGGAGCATGTTTATAAAATATTTTGCAAACCTTCATAAATGTCAATTATGATTATCATTATTATTTGATGTGGATGCAAAGCCAAGCCCTTTATCATCCTGATTGTCTTTCCTTGGATACTCTCCATTTTATCAGCGTCCTTAAACTTTGTGCCCAAAAGTAAACACAACACTCCAGAGGACCAATAAGGGCAGGGTCCAGTGGGGTTATTATGTCCCTGTGTCGTCTTTTTTATGCCCCTTTTAAAAGCCCAAGATTCCATTAGTGTTTTTAGCTACCATTGACATGGCCACTGATGCTACTGATCCATATTGATCTTTCGGTCCACTAAAACACTGATGTTTATGAGATGATTCAAACCAGTTCCAATTATTCAATAATAAAGAGAATCAGCTATACCCAGAGAGAGGACTGTGGGAAATGAGTGTGGAACACAACATAGCATTTCCACTCTTTCTATTATTATTTGCTTCCATTTTTGTTTTCCTTCTCAGGTTTTCTTTTCTTTCTAGATCTGATTTTTCTTGTGCAGCAAGATAATTGTATAAATAAATATCAATACATATATTGGATTTAACATATGTTTTAACATATTTAACATGTTTTGGACTACCTGCCATCTAGGGGAGGGAGTGGGGGAAAGGAGGGGATAATATGGAGCAGAAGGTTTTGCAAGGGTCAATGTTGAAAAATTACCCATGCATATGTTTTGTAAATAAAAAGCTATAATAAAAAATTGTTTAAATACAATTGGTCAAATGCAAAAAAAAAATCCACTGAAGAAATCAATTCCTTAAAAACCCAATAGTCCAAATGCAAATAAATAAAATCTGCTGAAGAACACAACATCTTGAAAAGTAGACTTAATCAAATGGAAAAAGAGATACAAAAGCTAACTGAAGAAAACCACACATGTATTTACTCAGTGCTGACTCCTATTAGATTGGAATTCTGTCATCCAGAGTGTTATCTACGCCTTCTATCTTCTTGACATCTGTGAATCTGATGAACATGTTATCTGTACTTCTATCAAAGTCACTCATAAAGACTTTAAAGAGCATAGAACCAGGCATAGAGTTCTGGAGCACTCCAGAGTCTTTTCATCGAACCCATTCTCCATCTGTTTGATTTTATTACTGTTCAATTTCCATGTCATCTTCTCTACAAAAACCCTAAATATGCATTTTCTTAAAAGTTCTGTTAATACCCTTTGACTCAGCAACACCACTACTATATCAGTATCCCAAAGAGACTTTTTAAGAAAGGAAAAAGAATCTGTTTGCACAAAAATATTTACAGCAGCTCTTTTTGTGGTGGCTAAGATCTGGAAATTCAGGGAATGCCCATCAATTGGGGAATGGATGAATAAGTTGTGGTATGACTGTGATGGAATACTATTGAGCTATAACAAATGATTATCTATATGATTTCAGAAAAACCTGAAAACTTACACGTACTGATACAAAGTGAAGTCCGCAGAACCAAAAGAACATCATATACAGTAACAGCAGTATGGTATAATGATCAACTGTGTTATTCTTGGCAATATAATTGTCTTGATAATCCCAAAGGACTCATGATGAAAAATGCTATTCACCTCCAAAGAAAGAATTGTCGAAGTTTGAGTGCAGATAAAAACATACTATTTTTCACTTTCTTTTCTTCTTTCCATTTTTTTTGGTTGACTTTTCTTTTTCAAAATGACTAACATGGAAATGTTTTACATAATGGGACATATATATTTTATGTCATATAGTCCTTTACAGTTTATCATCTCATGGAGGAAAAAGGTGAGGAAAAGAAAGTTAAAATTTGGAATTCAAAATTTTAAAAAATCCTGAATGTTAAAAATTATTTTACATGTAATTGGGGGAAAATAAAATGTTATTTAATAAACAAATCAAAAGCTTTGCTAAAAATCGAGGTAAACTATCGCTGTAGCCATTTTCTTATCTACCAGTTTAGCAACTCTGTCTAAAAAGGAATTGAGTTTAGTTTGGTACATATGACCTGCTGTTTTTTGTTTGTTTGTTTGTTTGAAATAATATTTTATTCCTTTCCCCATTACATGTAAAAACAATTTTAACGTTCATTATTATTGTTTTTAAGTTTTGAGTTCCAAATTCTCTTTATCTCTCCCTCCTCTCCTGCTTCCTTGAGATGATAAGCAATCTGATACAGGTTATACATGTATAATTATATAAAACATTTCTTTGTTAGTTATTTTGTACAAGAAGATGGGAAAGAGGAAGAAAGAAGAAGGGAGGGAAGGATGGAGGGAGGAAAAGAAGGAGGGAGGGAGGGAGGAAGGGAGGAAGGAAGAAATAAAAAGAAAGAAAAATAGTATGGCATGACCTTTTTTTTTTGTTTTTGTTTGTTTGTTTGTTTGTTTTTTTAGGAAAACATGCTGGATGTTTGTAATTAGCTTCTGAGATGTTAATCAACAATGTCTTTGCTGCTCTGCTCTAGAATTTTCCCAGGCATTAAAATCGATCTCACTGACTTGTGATTGGTCAGTAATAGAGCTCTTGCCTTTTTTCTATTCCAGGGCGCATGATCTCCTTCAGCCCTGTGGTACCCTGCCCACTTTCCATGATCTTCCAAATATTACTGGCCATGACTCAGTAAGGCCAGCTGCCAGTTCTTTCAGGCGCTGAGGGTGCACATAATTTTGGCCAAATCACTTGAAGTCATCAAGGGCAACTAAATGCTTTCTATCTCCTTACTGGAATATCAACTCCCTGTTTTAGTTCTGTCATTTCCTTTGCGGAAAAAAAAGCAAAACAAAATCCTCCTTGAGCAGTTGTGTTGTCAGTTTTCCCTGACATCCAGTAAAGTCCTCTCCCTCTGTGCTCTTCCTCTCTCCTCCCACCATGATCTACAAGCCTTTTCGAGGTCCTTCACTTTCTTTAAGTCTTAACTCATTCTGAATTTTAGCATTCCCAACAAGTTTGATTTGTCAAGCTCTTCTCTTCTTTTTTTCCCTGAGGCTGGGGTTAAGTGACGTGCCCAGGGTCACACTGCTAGAAGTGTTAAGTGTCTGAGACCAGATTTGAACTCGGGTCCTCCTGACTTCAGGGCTGGTGCTCCATCCACTGCGCCCCCTAGCTGCCCCCTTATCTTTATCTTAAGTGACTTGGACTTGCTTCCAACCCAGGTTGCTTGGTAAGTTGCCAGTGCATCAACACTGATCTCTACAGATCACCCCGATTAGTCTTTGGGTCATTTCTGAGCTTCTGCCATCCTTTAATTCCACAGAATTCTACCTATATTCCCTCTTTGAAATCTGTTTTTTTCAAAATCTAAGGCATGCATTAGACTATGCTCAGATTTCCTCAGCTCTCAGTTTCCTCATGGGTAAAGAACTTATGATGCTCTATAAGATTCCTTCCAGATAGGGGCAGCTAGGGGGCGCAGTGATAGAGCACCAGCCCTGAAGTCGGGAAGATCTGAGTTCAAATTTGACCTCAGACACTTAACACATCCTAGCTGTGTGACCCTGGGCAAGTCACTTAACCCCAGCCTCAGGGGGAAAAAAAAAAAAATCCTTCCAGGTCTAAATGTTATAGTCCAAGATGACAATGGTACATAGGAGGAAAAAAATAGGGGCAAATTTTTTTCTCATTTCCTGCCTGTGCCTGTCACTGAGGCAGCCAGGTGGCACAAGGGATAAATGCTGAGGCTGATGACTTCAAATCTACCTCAGACATCTCCTTGGCTGTGTGATCTTGAACAAGTCACTTAACTTCTATTTATCACAGTTTCCTCATCTATAAAATGGGAATAATAAGAATATCCGACAAGATTATTGTGAAGATCAAATGAAATAATATTTGTAAAATGTCTGGAGTTACATAAGCTTTATTATTGTTGTTTTTATTGTTGTTATTAATGCTCTAATGAATGGATAATTATTGTTATTAATGATCAAATTAATTTAATTTATTAAATTAAAAATATAATTTATTTTTAAATTAATGAATAATTATTGTTATTGTTATTATTAGTGGTCCATTGGATACAATGCTGTGGACCATTATCAGGAAGATATGAGTTCAAATTCAGCCTAAGAGAGTTACTAGCTCTGTAATATTGAACAAATTACTTTAGCCTCAGTTTCTTCAATTGTAAAATGGGGATAATAAGGGCACCTACCTGCCAGGGTTGTTGTGAAGATCAAACAAGATAATAAATTACTTCAGCCTCAGTTTTCTCAACTGTAAAATGGGGATAATAAGGGTACTTACTTCCCAAGGTTGTTGTAAAGACCAAATGAGATAATATTGCTAAAGTGTCTGGCACATAGAATGAACTAAATAAATGCTATTATTGTTGTTGTATTGATTCTCACTGCCAATGTGACTGGGACAAATCCCACTCACCTTTCCTGGGTCTCAGTTTCCTCATGTGGACTCCAGAAATCCCTTCTAGCTCTAAATCTATAATCCTAAAGTAACCATTTAGTGACTGTGGAGAAGAAAGGAAGAAGGAACTTTGGATGTGCTACTAATAATATCCTGGATTTGGAGTGACCACGGACCAATTTATTGCCTAATTGCCCCATCCCTGTAATTTTGCCTTTGCGTCCTTGAAGCTTTCCCTCTTTCTTCCCAGGCTCCTGGATCTCATCACCCCCTGCCTGGTCACTATTAGCATCCTCTCATGCCGCCTGTGGCCAGCAGGGGCTCCCCTGCCTCTGGAAGCCCCAGGAGATGCTAAAATGGACTGATGCCGTCCTAAATCCGTGGTCCCTCTTTGATTGGGGATTAGGGTAGTGGGAAGACAAGACACCACCCTAGCCTGCGGCTTTCTGGGCCCAGAGGGCAGAGCTAAGACCAAACTCCCAAGCCCCAGAAGTCTGAGTTAGGAGGCCCTGCAATGGAGAAAAACAACATATCAAGTCAAAGGACTTGGCTTTGGCTCTTACTACTCATGTGAGCTGGAACAAATCATTAAACGTTCCTGGTCCTCAGTTTCCTAATTTGTAAAGTGGAGAGACTGGACTAGATGACTTTTGTAGTTCTAGAAAGAGGGGGGAGCCAGGTGGAGCAATGGCAAGAGCTTCAGACCTGGAGTCCGAAGTCATGAGTTCAAATTTAACTTCAGGTACTTACTAGGGTGACCCTGGGCAAGTCATTTCAAGTAACCTCAAGCTCCAAGGTCCTCTGGTCTAATCCTCTCATTTTACAGAAAAGGAAAAAGACCCTGAGAGGGTAACATCATTTTCCTAATATCCAGCTAGTAAGGGACAGGGCAAGGATTCCAAGGCAAGTTCTCTCCAAGGCAGACCCAGGGCTTTTCCCTCTGTTCCACTCCGGAAGTCCTTCCTTCCTTCCTCACCATCTCACTAAATAAGAAGGGTCAGTAGGGAAAGGAAGGGAGAGCTGAAGGCCTAAGTCTAGGGCCCTGGAGGCCCCCTCTCTGTGTTGGGTTCGTGAAGCCCGGGTCACTTCTGCCTCGGGGTCACAAGGAGTGAGCAGGACAGGATGGCTCTGGAAGCAGGCCAGACCCGTAGCCAGGCCTGGCAAATGCCTGGCTAGCCAGCTTGTTCTGTTTCTTGACAAATGAGCTGTGACCCTTGGCTCTAAGCCCAGTGGGTAATGCTCCCTCCTCCCCACCCCAACTTCACACACTCCCTCCAGCCCAATTGGTGGAGCAGAGAGGCCGGCCCAGGGTGGCATCCAGGCTGGAGGGGGACTGTCTTCATTAGAATGCCCTTCCCACCCCAGCCACCCCTCAAACACTGACCTAAGCTCTGGATTGAGTTAGGAGGCCCAGGGCCTGGGGCTAGAGAAAAGGATGGGTGGGATAGAAATAGACCCTTAGCAATGCCCAGCTCTGCCCCCAGAATAGATGCCCACAAAGTAATCCAACAGACTCCTTTTTGTGGGGGGAGCTGGAATGGGCTGAGAGCAGTGGCCATGCTCTTGGGGATCTCAAAATACTCCATACTCAGGTCAGGCTTGGAACCCCCTTCTGGCAGGAAGCTGGATACAGTGTGAGGGCCTGTGACCTTGAGAACATCTCCTGGCTGTCCAGAAAGGCTTTGCCCTGAGTGACCCCCCAGCACTCTGAAACGTGACCCCTTTGGAACACATTCCCAGCCTATCTCCTCCCCTAGCCCATAGACCAGAAGGGCCAGAGCTGGAGGTATTTCCGTCTGGGTCTCTGGGCCTTCTGTCACCTGATTCCCTGGCCCCAGGCGCTATATAGGGGAAAGGGCTGGCCAGCTGCCCCTCAGGACACTGTCTCCTTCCCAAGTGCAGGGAGGGAGCCGGTCAGTCAGCGGGAGCTGGGCTAGGTGGGCTGCGCTTTCCAGGCCAAGGACATCCCTGTCCCTCCCCGCCCCTGCTTCGCCCTGTCCTTCCTCTCGGGACCCTTGGCTGAAGCCAGGTGTTCCGCCCTTCCCAAGGGCATGTGAGTCCCACATAGAACTGTACAAAAGCCAGGAGTCCCCATCACCGCCTGTTTTAAGATCCAGGTAGCTTAGACTGGGGCAGTGATATGGTGGGTTGGGACTCAGAAACACCTGAATTCAAATTTGTTCTCAGATGCTTTACCTCAGTTTCCTTATCTGTAAAATGAGCCGGAGAAGGAAATGGCAAACCATTCCAGTATCTTTGTAAGAAAACCCCAGATGAGGCGGGGCCCCAGCCTGAAGTCAGGAGGACCTGAGTTCAAGTCTGACCTCAGACACTTAACAAGTGCTGGCTGTGGGACCCTGGGCAAGTCACTCAACCCCAGCCTCAGAAAAAAAGAAAAAAAAAGAAAGAAAACCCCAGATGAGATCACAAAGAGTCTAAAATGACAGAACAAACCATCTTGGACTTAAAAGGTGAACATGTGGGCTGGCCTTAGGGAGACTGCTCCCGCAGACCCGAGCAGTCTCTTAACTTTTTCCAGGGACAGTTTCATTTGACCTGACTTTTCTCCTCTGTTATTTTAGAATGTTACAGAACGTTCTGATATATTTCTTCTATGACTAAGTCCTGTTGCATGACACCCTATAATCTAATGCAACATCCCAAAATATAATCCCTTGCCCAATTATTATCTTAATAGAAGGCACCTCAGAGTAGCTCATCTAATTCAGTGGTTACCAGCCTTTTAGTGCACGATTCCTTTTAAGAAATGATTTTCTCTATCTTGCGATGAAGAGAGCCTCTAAAGATGAGGACTGTGGGAACGGAGTGGGGATCACAACACAGCATTTTCACTCTTTTTGTTGTTGTTCTTTGCATTTTATTTTTTTTCACATTTTTTTCCTTTTTGATTTAATTTTTCTTGTGCAGCAAGATAATTGTATAAATATGTATGCATAGATTGGATTTACCATGTTTAACATACATTGGATTACTTGCCATCAAGGATACGGAGAGAGGGGAAAATTGGAACACAAGGTTTTGCAAGTGTCAATGTTGAAAAATTATCCATGCATGTGTTTTGAAAATAAAAAAATTTAATAAATTTTTTTTAAAAATCATTTTCTCATGGGGGGAGGGAGTTTGCACCATCTTCATTTCCAAATATATTCCTCCTCCCTCCCCTCACTAGAAAATCATATCTTGTAACAAAGTTTTTTTTTTATTTTAATGGTATTTTATTTTTCTAAATATACGCAAAAGTAGTTTTCAAAATTCACTTTTGCAAAACTTTATGTGTAATAAATATTTTTGTTGTTGTTGTTAAGGCAATTGGGGTCAAGTGACTTGGTCAGGGTCACACAGCCAGGACGTATTAAGTGTTTGAGGTCAAATTTGAACTCAGGTCCTCCTGACAGCAGGGCTGCCCCTATAATAAAGATTTTTTAAAATTAATTTTATAATTATAATTTTTTGACAGTACATATGCATGGGTGATTTTTTTTTTACATTATCCCTTGTGTTCACTTCTTTTCCAAATTTTCTCCTCCCTCCCTCTGCTTCCTCCCCTAGATGACAGGCAATCCCATACATGTTAAATGTGTTACAGCATTGTAATAAAGATTTTAAAAGAAAAAAAAAACGATTTCAGCAAAACTGATAAACATATCAATTGAATCTGATAATATATGTAGTATTTCTCTACCTCTGCAAAAAAGAGAGAGAGGTGTTTTCTCAACTCTTCTTTGGGGCCAAGTTTGGCCATTATAATTAGGCAATATTCCCTTTCATTTGCTTTTCTTCTCTCCATTTACACTGTTGTAGTCATGCCATATGCTGTTTTCCTGATTCTATTTATTTTCTTCTTCATTCATCCATATGAGTCTTTCCATCCTTTGAATTATTCAAATTCATCTTTTATTGTGGCCCTGTCCACACTGCATTAGTACATTTCATTTATATAAGACAATTATTTAGCCACTTCCCATCAAGGAGAACTCCTTTGTTTCCAGTTTTTTCCTATCACTAAAAATTCTGCCTTAAATACTTGGATGCGTCTTCTGGGACTTTTTGGCTTTTTGTTCCCTGGAGGTACATGACTAGCAGAGTTAATAGCTGTGGACCTCTTAGTGACTTTTTAAAAACAGCATAATTTCAAATTGCTTTGACTGATTCACAGCTCCACCAACAATGTATCAGCACGTTCTTTTTTCTCCAACCCAGTCAACAAGATCATTCTTTTGTCATCTTTGCCAATTTGTTGGGAATGAAGTAAAACCTCGGACTTGCTTTGATTTGCATTTCTCTTATTTTGAATGACTAGCAATATTCTTTCATATGATTGTTAATCATTTACAATTCTTCTTTCGAGAAATGTTTGTTGATATTGACCTTTTATCTATTGAGGAATGACTTTTGGTCTTATATAATATATATAATATATATAATATTATATATCGGTCTATATTTCTGATATTTGTCTACATAGTTTGGATATTAGACATTATCAGAGAATGGAAAGACAAAGAGTCTTTAATGTCAAAACCTTTTGAATAATCCTACATTGCTAACAACTGGTGGATTTACACAAGCTTTAATGCCTTCGGAATGATTTGTTTACATTTTCTTATTTAAATCATACTGCCAAGAGTTAAGAGAATGAGAGGAAAGGAAGTGGAAGCCCCAATTGTAGAAAGTGTTCTGAAGGAATCTGAGGGGAAATGCTGTGGGATGATCATCAGAAGGAGGCAGAGGAAAGGAAGGATAAAGTGAGGAGTTTTTCAGGTTGGGGAAGACATTGAGATGTTGGTAAGCAGAAGGAAAATAGTAAGCAAAGAGGAAGCATCTAACATAATGGTTAAGCAGACCTTGGATGTTTTATTATATATTACCAAATCAAACCATATTCTTTTCAATTTTACTCTGTTCTGTTCCTTTCCCTTGTTCCTTTACGTGAACATGAAGTTCTTTGTTTTATGTTCATTGTATTGTATTTTATACTGTTCTGGAGGCTCTGGGCATCTCACCATAAACATACTTTTTTCCTTGGGGGACATGGATAACTTAGAAGTTGAAAGGGGGGCCAACATCACATGCACAGGTATGAGATGGGGAGACATAGATAGACAACAACTTATTTTTTTTTAACTCAGTGATTTTTAGTGGACAAGGACTGCCAACTCAATGGGAATCAAGAACATGGCATGGCTAATTTGATCTGCATTAGAAGAGGGATCAGACCAGAGAAGTGATCGTCCTGTTACGTACTTCTCAGCCAGACCAAAGTGAATTGTTCATTTTTGGCCACTACATTTTCACAAGGACATTCTCAAGCTCGAATAAGTCCAAAGCAGTGTCCAAAGAATCAGGATGATGAGGGGATGAGATCATGGAGAATCAAACAAAGAATAGGAGAATCGGGATGAATGTGATAGTTGTCTTCATTTAAAGGGTTAAGATGGGGAAAGCAAGTCTACTTGCTCAGCTTGGCCCAGCTGGAAGAAATTAGATCAATGGATGGGGAGTTGCAGAGAGACAGATTTCTTCTCCATGTAAGCAGAAACTTTCTGATGATCAAAACTACTGAATAATGGGCAGGATTGCTTCTTACTCAGCAGAGCGTGCTGATTGGTCTCATTTCCTTAAGTCTCTCCCCACTCCGGCTCATCCTCAATTTACCTGTCAGAGGGATCTTCTGAAATTTAGCCGGGGTCTGACCACGGGTCGTCCACTACAAACTCCAGGGGCTCCTTGTCGACTTCAGGACCAAATATAAAATACTTCGTTCTATAGTAAAAAACAAAAACAAAACAAAACAAAAAACAAAGCCTTTGTAACACACACACACACACACACACACACACACACACACACACACACCCCTTTCCACTTTCATGCTAATCATACTCCACCATGAATTCTTCAGTGCAGTGCCAGCCGACCTCTTTTCACTGCTATCCCCCACATCTGGATTGCTTTCCTTTCTCATTGTTGCCTCCTGGTTTCTTTCTAGTCCTTGATAAAATCCATCCTTTTACAGGAAGCTTTCCCAATCCCTCTTAATTCTAATGTCTTCTCTTTGTTGACTATTTTCAATTTATCCCATATACAGCCTGTTTGTACATAATTGTTTGCAAATTGTCCTCTCCATTAGACTGTGAGTTCCTGGGGAGTAGCCACTGTCCTCTGTCATTCACATAGTGGGCACTTAATAAATGTTTATTGACTAATCACTTCTTAGAGATTTTGTAGAGTGGATTCTTGTTCAGGTATATAGATTCCTGGTTGGGGAGTCAACTTGGGATAGTTTTGAGATCCCACCCCAAGCTGAGACTTTGTCATTTTTATTAGATTTCTGGAACAGTGAAGAGGAAATTAAGATGCATTTGGTAAGAGGAAGATAAGAAACAGATTGGAGGGGGAGGGAGAGGAGAGATGGAAGGAAGAAGAAGAGGAGGAGAGAGAAAGGGAGAGAGAGAGAGACAGACAGACAGACAGAGAGACAGAGACAGAGAGAGACAGAGAGAGACAGAGAGACAGAGACAGAGACAGAGAGACAGAGACAGAGAGATAGAGACAGAGACAGAGAGACAGAGACAGAGAAACAGAGAGACAGAGAGAGAGAAACAGAAAGAGAGACACAGAGAGAGAGACAGAGAGAGACAGAGACAGAGGGACAGAGAGGGAGAGAGAGAGAGACAGAGAGAGACAGAGACAGAGGGACAGAGACAGAGACAGAGAGAGACAGAGAGACAGAGACAGAGACAGAGAGACAGAGACAGAGAAACAGAGAGACACAGAGAGAGAAACAGAAAGAGAGACACAGAGAGAGAGACAGAGAGAGACAGAGACAGAGGGACAGAGAGGGAGAGAGAGAGAGACAGAGAGAGACAGAGACAGAGGGACAGAGACAGAGACAGAGAGAGACAGAGAGAGAGACACAGAGAGAGAGAGACAGAGACAGAGACAGAGGGACAGAGACAGAGAGAAAGAGAGAGAGAGACAGAGAGACAGAGAGAGAGAGAAAAAGAAAAACAGAGAGAGAGAGAGAGAGAGAGAGAGGCAGAGAGACAGAGAGAGAGAGAGAGAGAGAGAGAGAGAGAGAGAGAGAGAGAGAGAGAGAGAGAGAGAGAGAGAGAGAGAGAGAGATGGAAAACTCTGAGGCTGAACTTAGTCTAACATGTCAGAGGTCAGGATTTGACATATGAGCTATATTTGTATTTCTGACCAAGTAATAGGTTTTTTTTTCCTTTTTCTTTTCCTGTTTTTTTTTAATCGCTAGTGCATATTACAGTGCCCAGCACAGTTGGTATCATAATTGATGTTGCCAGTATCTTCTTAATTGAGGGAAGATGGTCAGCATGGGCCAAGGGACAAAATGGCATCAAGATTTTTGGCAATGCAAGAGTAGAGATAATAAAGTCTAAGTTCCTTGGCAGCTAGGTGGCCTAATGGATAGTATGTTAGACTTCCAGTCAGGAAGATCTGAGTTCAGATTTTACTTCAAACACATTAGCTAAGTCACCCTGAGCAAATAATTTCATCTCTCTGAATCTGTTTCCTCCCCAGTAAAAATGGGGATAGTAAAGCATCTTGTGCCATTATTATTGTTGTAAGGATAATTATTTATAAAACACTTAGCACAGCGCCTGGCAAATAGTAAGCACTTAATAAATGTTTGTTCTCTTCCTCCCTTTAGAGAAAAGAAAACTGAGGGTAAAAAAGATCATTCCGAACCACCCAGTGAATTATCTAAGTGTCTTGACTCAAGGGCTCTGACAGGTCAATTCTCCGAGAGCCTCCGCAGCTGTGGATCCTAACATTGGAAGGAGCTGCAGGGCAGCCTTTGCAGACTGGGAATGAGATACATCGGAGGCAGAGGGAAGAGGAGGGAGGTCGGACAACGCAACGGCCTCTCAGTGTCCTAGAATCACCTCTCACAGGAGGAGATCCATTCTGCAGGTCTCGGTTGGATCTCCTGCAGCCGCGCCAGGTGGCTCCCATGTATTCTAACAACACCAGACTATTTTTGTTGTTGAGTCATTTCTGATTCTTCATGACTTCCTTTGGGGTTTTCTGGGCAAAGATACCGGAAGGGTTTGCCATTTCCTTCTCCACAGATGAGGAAATTGGGCAGAATAGGGTGAAGTGACTTGTCCAGGGTCACACAGCTAGGAAGTATCTGAAGCAGGATTTGAACTCATGACTCTTCCTAACTCCGAGGCCCTATCTATTGTACCACCAATTATATAACTTTACCAAAAGACAGAGGAAGGGTAGAGGGGGAGAAACAGAGATAGAGGCAGAACCTATTTTCCATTTCCATCTTTCAAAAATCACTCCAAAGCTATATCAATTTGTAAACATATGTGACTTTTTACATAGTTGTGATGATCTTTTCTTGAAGATAAAGTTTTTTTTCCCCTTAAGGTTAAATAGTTAAAGGTTAATAATTATATAAAAATCCTGCCTCTCCCATCTACACCCAGAGAGAGGACTGTGGGAACTGAACGTGGATCACAACATAACGTGCTCACTCTTTTTGTTGTTGTTCGTTTGCATTTTGTTTTCTTACTCATTTACTTTCTTTTTTTAATCTGATTTTTCTTGTGCAGCAAGAGAATTGTATAAATATGTTTACACATATTGGATTTAATATATATTTTAACATGTATAACATATATTGGATTGTTTGCCATATAAGGGAGGGAGTGGAGGAAGGAGGGGAAAATCTGAAACACAAGGCTATGCAAGGGTCAATGTTGAAAATTTATCCGTGCATGTGTTTTGAAAATAAAAAGCTTTAAAAAAAAAATAAAAAAATTCCTGCCTCTCCCCTAATCGGCTGTGATTTCCTAAAATTTCACCATTAGTTTCCTTCCTTTGGATTAAGCATTACCCTCTCCAGTGTCCTCTTCTTTCAAATTCTTCTCTCAACTCTCCCCACCCCACCAGCCCTGCAGGAACCACCCATTCAGTACCTTATCCTCAAAGTGAATGAGGCAATCAGAGAATGAAGGGCAGCTGAGGGGACTGGCTTGGAAGAAAAAGACTGAAGGGAAAAGAAGAGAAAATCCACAGTGGGAACTGTACTTGGGCCAGAGTCACAGTCAGCAAATGAGAAGAGGAAGCTTAGGGGGAGGAAAGTCATCCAAGCTTTCTCTCATCACAATTCATCTGATGGGGCAAAATCCAAGAGCCTGACTGAGCTGAGCCACACCCTGCAGACACTGGAGACCTTCTGGCCCAGGCTCTTTACCTACATACATCATCAAGCTCAGGGCTGGCCCGAGGAAGCCCATTGTTCCTCTTTGCTCAGTAGCCAGAGATCATTCTCACAGAAACAGCCTTATTCTAAGAAAAGGACTTCTCTAATGTTACATAAGGGCCTGAGGACCTCTCCAGTCAATAATGTAGTCAAACCCAGAGGAGCAAGAACACGAGGAGGGCATCTTAGAGACCATCAAGTCCATTCTCTCCATTTTGCAGATGAGGAAACTGATCATAGAAAGAATGGAACTTATAAAATTTTGGTTTTGGTTTTGAATCCGGTGTTCTTTTCATAATACTACGCAACATTTCCAATGGAAACAATGGTGGGGTGTATTTTTTCAGTTAGTGGAAGATTTATCCTTTGGTTCATTTCATCCATTCAACAAATATCTATTAGCAACTCCTATATCAATCATCATTGTTTTTAAGATCTTTCTAAAATGTCTATAATATGGCTTAAGATGACCCTAGCCTACTTAAGTTTAAGAGAATAAGTTGGGTAAGGATCAGGAGGGTAAAAATATTGTAATGAAAGTATACTAGAGATCACCCAGGCAGGAGGAGGCCATGGATGTCAAGTTCTGGAAATAGTTCACAAAACTGACACCTGGTGTCCGAGTCATGGTAGAATACTCACGGGAGACTTAGATAATCTGAATATCTGACATTCGTTTTCTTTGCTGAAGGCAAAATAGCTGATATTTTCCTGACTTACCTTAATGACAATGTCATTCTTCAAAATAGTGATAGGGCTGAGGGAAGCTGCCATTCAGCAATTTAGATTATTTTGTTCAACATGAACTGACATATTTTAAGAAGGAAATTGTATATGTTTACAGAAGGGTCACTAGAACAGTGAATAACCTTCTGTTCATTCTATTTGAGGATCTCTCAAAGGAGCTTGTTTTGTTTAGCCCAGAGAAGTGTTGGAGGAGACATGGTTATAATGGCCTTCAAGTATTTGAAGAGCTGTTATTTAGATAAGAGATTAGACATGGAGAGGACCAGATGGAAATTTAAGAGGCAGATTTTGACTCCATGGAATAATAACTATTGACTTTTGTGTAACCCTTCAAGTTTTGTCTAGTGTTTTGCACAACTCTATGAAGGAGAGACTGCATATGTTACAATCTCTATTTTACAGGTGAAGAAGAAACTAAGGTTTATGATCACAGAACCAGAAGTGACATTTGAATTCAGATCTCTCCTGGCTCCAAGGGCAGTGATCTTTCTATCATATCATGATGCTAATTGGAGAGATACCCGAGTAAAATGAGCTCATAAGTTAGGGAAATCCCATTACTGGAGAAGTTTCCTTAAAGTCTAAATGTCCAGTCATTAGGGTTACTGTAAAAAGAATTCCTGTTGAGATATGAGTTTAGTTAGATGGCCTTGAGGTCCCTTCCAACTCTTAAATTCTGTGATTTGAATCTGATTCAGACTAGTAAGGATGATCTGGTTTTAGAAATAGAAATGACAGAAATTAGGGCAACACTGATCATTCCAACTTAGAGCTCATTGTAAATAAACTGGGTATCATGTATTTGAGTTTTAGGAAAAACTGATTATCCTAAGAATTCTCCAGGGGAGAAAAGTTCAAAAGGGATGGGAAGCTCTTAAGGGTAAAATTCTGATAAGATAAGTATAAATTATTCCAATAGTAGGGGAAAAGGAGGTCCACTAAAGAAGACCAATGGGTACATAGAGAACTATTTTTCCACTGAGGTGCATATAGAGAGAACTCACTGACCAACCTTAATTTTATAAAGTTGAATATGGAAGATATAAATGAAAGGCCCAGAACTAAGACTCTAGATTCACCTGGATAACATTAAACATTAGAGTTTCTTTTTAGTTAACAAACTGTGCGTATCCTTTGACCTAGCAGTGTTTCTACTGGGCCTATATCCCAAAGAGATCTTAAAGGAGGGAAAGGGACCCACATGTGCAAAAATGTTTGTAACAGCCCTCTTTGTAGTGGCAAGAAACTGGAAACTGAGTAAATGCCCATTAATTGGAGAGTGGCTGAATAAATTATGGTATCTGAATATTATGGAATATTATTGTTCTGTAAGAAATGACCAGCAGGATGATTTCAGAAAGGCCTGGAGAGACTTACATGAACTGACACTGAGTGAAATGAGCAGGACCAGGAGATCATCATATACTTCAACAACAATGCTACATGATGATCAATTCTGATGGAAGTGGTATCTTCAACAATGAGATGATTGAGGCCAGTTCCAATGATCTTGTGATAGAGAGAGCCATCTACACCCAGAAAGAGGGTTATGGAACTGAGTGTGGTTCACAACATAATATTCTCTTTTTGTTGTTGTTGTTTGCTTGTATCTTTGTTTTCTTACTCATTTATTTTCTTTTTTTTTATCTGATTTTTCTTACACAACAAGAGAATTGCATAAATATGCTTATACATATTGGATTTAGCGTATATTTTACCATGTCTAACATATATTGAATTGCTTGCCATCTGGGGAGGGGGTGGGAAGAAAGAGGAGAAAATCTAAAACACAAGAATATGCAAAGGTCAATGTTGTCAAATTATTGGAGCATGAGTTTTGAAAAAAAAAACCTTTATTAAAAAAGTTTATTTTTAATTATAGTTAATAAACTGCATGTGTCAGGAAGACTACACTCAAGACTTCACCTGTGGTTTCCCTAGGGAACGTTAAAATTTGCTTTATGTCTAAAACTTCCCCCCAAAAAAAGTAAGGAAAAGGATACTCATTATCCATATGAGCATTCAAGTTAACAAGACATAAAATATAGGACAGGCTTTAATTAAACCAATAGAAAAATACACAGGCCAAAATTAAAAAGCTGAGTCCATAAACAGCTGTCCACCAGCACTAATATAATGGATGGAGCATTGGGCATCTACTTCAGCCGCCTACAGGGCCATTGGAATAAATTGTTCTCATCTGCTCATTCAGCTGGGGGAAGTCTTCACCAGCTTGAAATAAATACCCCCCTAAGTCACTGATGAGTCTAGGGCCCCGTAGTTACTCTTAACCTGGTTTATCCGGTATGCTGAGATGATTTACTGGGGTGTGACCGCTGCACACATTACAGCTTCTGGGAACCACAGGTAAGATTTAGTGAATCAGGTGGACAGCAAAGGCGAACGGGCAGCCCTGATAAGGGTTCAGTAAGTCCTCATACCAGACTTACTAGTGCTCCCTGAATGCCCTATATACCCAGTAAACAGCTATCGCAGGATAAAGTCGAGATAATGAATCTAGGCAAGGCTCTAGCACAGAACACCAGAACAAAGGGCAACTTCAAGGAATCAATAAGAAAGAGTTATGTCTTGTCAGAGTTCACATCCTGTAAAGGAAGAGATCTCTTTTCTCTGAGCTATGCCAGTTGCATAGAACTAGATATAAGGGAAAAGCTCCTAATACTTAGAATCGTGATGGATTGCTTCAGAGGTGGGGGGGTTCCCCTTCAGCAGATATCTTCAGACAGGGTATGGTTGGGACAAGATAATTTCTAAAGTCTCTTTGAACTCAGAGAATCAAGGACACTTGTCACAGAAGGAAAATAAATTCAGAGTGGTATGATCCTGTAAGAATGGCAGGAATGCTAAAACAAACAAACAAACAAAAAACAAGAAACATTCCAGACTAGCTTCATATACATTTTTGAAAGAGCTCCTAGCTTGATAAAGGTAGTCATAGTGTTTCTGGATTTCAGCAAGCTATTCCTAACATTTTTGTGAACTACTCACAGAGATGTTGGCTAGATAAGCTTTACAATTAGTGGGATTCGTAATTGTTGGGTGACCAGATTAGGAGAAAAAAAAAGCCTAATATTATAGAATTTGAGAGATGGAAAGAACTTAGGGGTCATCTAGTTACATTTATCTATGATAGGAATCCCTGATATAATACACCCGATAAGCAGTCATCTAGGCTCAGGTTTCTTTTTTATTCAATGGCATTTTATTTTTCCAAATACATGTATATCTAGTTTTCAATATTCCTTTTTGTAAGATTTTGTGTTCCAATTTTTTTCCTTTCCTCCCTCCTTCCTAAGACAAGCAATCTGATATGTTAAACATGTGCAATCCTTTTAAACATATTTGTCATATAGTGTAAGAAAAATCAGACAAACTCTATTGAGTCTGTATCCCAAAGAGATAATAAAAAAGGGGAAAGGATTCACATGTGCAAAAAAAAAAAAAAAAAAAAGCCCTTTTTGTAGTGACAAGGAACTGGAAACTGAGTGGATGCCCATTTTCTCCTTTGTTGTTGTTTGCTTTCTTGTTTTTTTATAATTTCTATTTTTCCCCTTTTCAATCTAATTTCTCTTGTGCAGCATGATAAATGTGAAAATATGTTTAGAAGAACTGCACATTTAACCTACACTGGATTACTTGCTGTCTAGGGGAGGGGGGAAGGGAGAGGGAGGAAGAAAAATTTGGAACACAAAATTTTGCGAGGGTGAATGTTGAAAACTATCTTTCCTTGTATTTTGAAAAATAAAAAGTTGTTATAGGAAAAGAAAAATCAAACAAAAGGGGGGAAAAACAAGAAGGAAAAAAAAGCAAGCAAACAAAGGTGAAAATAATACTACACTTTGAGTCACATTCAATCTCCATAGTTCTCTCTCTGGATTCAGATGACATTTTTCATCCTAAGTCTATTGGAATTGTTTTGAATTACCACATTGCTGAGAAGAGCCAAGTCCATCACAATTGATCATCACATAATCTTGCTGTTACTATGAATAATGTTCTCCTGGTTCTATTCCCTTCACTCAGCATCAGTTCATGTAACTTTTTCCAGGATTTTCTGAAATCAGCCTGCTCATCATTTCTTATAGAACAATAATACCATTACTTATCTAGCCATTCCCCAACTGATGGGCATTCCAAATCCTTGCCACTTCAAAGAGCTGCTAGAAATATTTTTGCACATGTGGGTCCTTTTCTGTCTTTTATGATCTCTTTGGGGTACAGACCCAGTAGTGACATTGATGGATCAAAGGGTATATACATACACACACACACACACAGAGTTTTATAGTAACTTTAGGTGTAGTTCTAAATTGCTCTCCAGAATAGTTGGATAAGTGCATGACTCCACCAATAATGCCTTAGTGTCTGAGTTTTCCCACATTTTATTATCTTTTCCTGTCATCTTAACCAATCAAAAATGTGTGAAGTGGTACCTCAGAATTATCTTAATTTGTATTTTTCTAATCACAAGTGATTTAGAGTATTTTTTCATATGACTAGAAATGACTTTAATTTAATCATCTGAACATTGTATTTCATATTCTTTGACTATTAATCAATTGGGGAATGGTTTGTATTCTTATAAATCTGACCCAGTTCTCTATGTATTTTAGAAATGCAGTTTCACTTTTTAGAACTTAATCAATATTAACCTGGAGGGAGGTTTTTAGCGGTGTGCTCCAGCAACCTGTCCTTATGGCCAACATTTTTATCAGTGGCTTGGATGAAATGATATGCTTATCAAATTTGAAGATAAAACTATGCTAGAAAGAGGGCTAACACAATAGATGACAGAAGTGGGGTCCAATGAAATCTTGGTAGGTTAAAAAGATTAATTGAAATTTGTAATTTATACCATCATATATATCATCTGCAAAGAGTGATCATTTGGTTTCCTCATTACCTACTTTAATTCCTTTAATCTCTTTCTCCACTCTTATTGCCGAGGCTAGCATTTCTAATACAATATTGAATAGTAATAGTGATAGTGGACAACCTTGTTTCACTTTCTCAAAATGATTGCGTGTGTGTGTGTGTGTGTGTGTGTGTGTGTGATTCAGATCTGTCAAGGAAATTCTTAGCACAAATCCTCCAATCATGTAGATTGGCAACTAGTTTATCACTTATAGCTCTAGGAAGTGTCTGCAGGTAATTAAAATGTTAAATGACCGGTTAAGAAACTGGTTATTCCTCTTACATAATCACACAACTGTGTATCACAGGCAAGACTTGATCCCAGGTTTCTCTAATCCCAAATCTGGCCCTCAAGAGGGTTAAATGTAAAACCCCATACTTGGGCTCAAAAATCAACTGCACAGCTACAAGCTTTTGTTGTTGTTTGACCATTTCCAAATCTTCTTAACCATATTTGGGATTTAGTTGGTCAATTACCTTCTTCAGCCTATTTGACAGATGAGGAACTGAGGCAAAGAGGGATAAGTGACTTGTCCAGGGTTACACAGCCACATAAGGGTCTGAGGTTGGTTTTTACTTGTCCTTCATCTAAGATCTCCAAGAAAACAGGTGGTCCTCAGGCTCCTCACTTCTAGACAAGCTGCAGCAAAGGCCATGTAAAAGAACTCCAAGGACTTCAACCAAACCCCAGCTCTGCAGGTTTCTTCAAGCCTTTCCTGTCTCTGTCATATATCACATGGAAGCATTCATATGGGTTGAGCTGGTGTGAGCAGGATATCCCAGCCCTGAAGACAATACAGGGCTACCTTAATGTCTAACTAGATCCAAATGGAGACCAGCGCCAGTCCACAGACCCATCTGGGCTCTCCATCTAAGCCTCATTATCATTATTTTAGATTTTGCTTTCATATTACATACAGAGAATAAAAGTGAATAAGGAATAATTTTTCAATGGATGATACTTTGATATTGAAGGGTTTTTTTTTTTTTTTCCTTGATGTTCATTGAAAATAGCAGTATAGTGTTCTTTGAAAGAGAAAGGGAAAAGGAATAGCAGGGCTATACTAGACTGGATTTTCCGTTTCCAAATTACACTATTCATTCTAAAAACAAACCAAAAAAAATTTAAAAATTGATAGTTTTTTGGGGTTCACATTTATTTTTGTGATTTTACAAACTTTTCAAATCTTTTAAAAATGACACATTACATTGCAAATGCAGCTAGGTGGCGCAGTGACCAGAATATTCATTTTGGAGTCGGGAAGCCCTTAATTTGAATTCTGCCTTAAAATTATTGGTTGTGTGGTCCTGGGAAAGTCATTTAACCTAAGTTTTCTCATTTGTAAAATGAAGACAATATTATCACTTATCTCATGAGGTAATTGTGAGGATGCAATAACAAATGAGAACCTTAAATAGACTTATAAAAGCTAGCTATTATCACTAAATAGTGACACTTTACACCAGTGTGGCAATTTTCTATTTATGTCAATAATGGAAATTTAAAAGACATAATAGCATATAATTCTGCCATTCAGCATTAGCAAATAAACAAGGACATCCATTTCATTTTTCCTTTCTATCAGAATATAACTTTATTCACATAAAAAGCCTTCTCCAATTTGAATTTAAATTTTTCCTCAATAGTATTTTATTTTTCCAAATACATGTAAACACAGTTTTTAACATTTATTTTTCGTTAGACTTTGTTTTCCAAATTTTTCCCTTCCTCCCCTCCCCCCTCCTCAAGAAAGCAAACAATTTGATATAGATTAAATATGTGTAATCCTTTTAAATCTATTTCCATATTAATCATATTGTGCAAGAAAAAAATCAGACTAAAAGGGAAAAAAAACTATTAGAAAGAAAAAAACAAAAAAAAAAGTGAAAAATATTCCACATTCAATCTCCATAATTCTCTCTCTGAGTGCTGATAGTATTTTCCTCCCAAATCTATTGAATTTTGATACTTTCTCATAGTTCTCATACTCTTAGAGCCTTTTCATCTTTGGACATTCATGGAAATTAGACTATTTTCTGAAGTTACAAGATTGAGATGTCCTGAAGGTAGGACTTGGCAACAGATTGGTTATTCAAATGAGAGTGGTGAGAGAGAATATGGAATCAAGACTGGCCCATAGATTTTGAGTTTGGTGAGTAGGAGGATAGCAATACTTAGCCCACAACGTCTAGGGTCTTCTAGGGTCTTATAACAATGTGGAGATTACAGGATTATGATTTATTATCAGTAAATGTTTAATTTCTATACTTATACGCTCAGGGTCACATAAAAATATCCAAGGCAGAAAGGGATCATGAGTGGAAAAAGTTTAAGAAGCCCTGCCCTAGACATGAGGAAAATTGAAAATTAGGAGGGAAATGTAATGGATATGTTGACTTTAAGATGTCTGTGGGACATGACCAATAGGCAGTTAGAAATAGAAAATTGGAGGTTAACAGAGAGGTTACAGCTGAACAAGTAGATTTGAAAATCATGATGAGATCACCAAGTGAAATAGTATAAATGAAAATAAGAGAGCCCTGGACAGAGCTCTATGGGAATACCCATACTTCACAAGCGTGACTTGGATGAAGATCTAGCAAAGACAAATTAGAAGAACTAGGAGAGAACATTGTCATGAATAACTGGAAAAAAAGATTCTTACTCTTCTTGAACTCTCTTCAGCTTTTATAATACTGACTATCCCTTCTTTCTAGATGCCTTCTCCCATGGCTCTCACCTTTTCCCTCTACTTGTCTTACTACTCTTGAACTATTTTTCTGGTCCTGGTTTGTTACTAGCCCTCTAAGAGCTCTGTCCTGTATCTTCCTTTTCTTGGTGACATTTTCTCACTTGGGGACCTCATCTAGACTCTTGGGATTCCTCTTTTTTCATAAGACCTTCAGTTCTTTTATTCAGTTCACGACTACTTTGTTTGTTTTATGCAGGAGAGCTGCACCCTGGCAACTACCTCAATAGATATTGCAGCCCTCTGGTTCTCTGGCAATCGCGACTACTGGAAAATGAACGAGAGAACAAATGAATTCAGAAGGATTGATAAATTTTTGCTGTGCCGGGTATTAGGGATACAAATACTAACAAGAGAAGGTAACTGCATTCAGGGAATAAGGAGAGATATCTCATAGAGGAGGATGGTAGCCAGAGATGGGTTTTTCAAGCTAAGAAATCACAGGGATATTGAATGGAACCAAAGAGCCTTTGATGGACATTTCCTTTCCAGGAATAATGTGATTATTGCTTCCAGAGCTAGAGATAGAAAGAAGAGGTGGTATTGAAGAAATGCATTTGGCAATATGGCACAAAGATGCAGAGAATATTGCGGCTGGCTTGAATCTCCCTAGTTGGAGAATTCTCCCAGTCAGAAGCTCAGGAACCCAAGGCAAAAGTGAGAAAGCCAGGTTGGAGGCTCCAGATAGTATGCTATAATAATGGCCCAAGAGCATCAGATCCAGAAAAGAAAGCTCCGGCCAAGTCCTTGGTCCCATCAAATCATTTAACAACAGTAACATCTAGGTTAAAAAAAATTTTTTTTCTATCTTACTGGATGTTCTCTCTCCTCCCCCATCCACTGAGAAGGCAAGAAAACCAAAACTTGTTGTAAATATGTATAGTCCACTGATTAAGGTTTATAAGTCTTTTAAAATAGAAAAACGCATTTTTATCTATGAAAATGACTCTAAAGAAGAGAGATTTTCATTTGCAGAGATAGGTGAGCTTTTACTTTGTCCGGCTATGGCCCAGCCCTCCTAAACCAGTTCTCTATCTTCCCATCTTTGAACCTCTCCCTTTCCAACTTCCCCTTTTCTATTGTCTTCTCACATTAGAATGTAAGTGTCTCGTGGACACTTTAATACAATGGCTGATACAATGAATGCCTAATAAGTATTTTATCTCTTTGTCTCTCCTCACTCTCTCCCCCGGTCAGTCAGATTTGCTACGGAAGCTTTCCACTATCTCCTTCTATTAGAAGTAGAGCCATTAGATGGCTCAGTGGATAGAGCACTGGCAGTGGAAGGGGGCGGACTCACGGTCTGGCCACAGACACTTATTAGCTGTGTGACTCTGGGCAGGTCATTTCGTCCTGTTTGCCTCAGTCTCTTCATCCTGTTAAATGAGTTGGAAGAGAAAATGGCAAGGCAAACACTGGGCCACAAATTAGAGGGACTATTATCTCCCTCTATTAGAAGGAGAACTGCTTCTCCGGTGTTAGCATCGCACTTTGCATATAGTAAGTGGTTCATAAACGCTTTTTCTCTCATTCACTCGGCATTGCTCGGTGTATTTCTGGCAGAAATTAATTGACTTGGGTTATGAAATATATCTTTATTTGTTGACTTTCCAGTTTCTGGGTTTGTTTCCTCTTGGCAGCTCACAACTTCTCTGGGCCTCTGTTTCCTCATCAATAAAGTAATAGGGTTGGACTAAGTGACCCATAAGGTCCTGTCCAGCTATGATTCCATGACTTTTCCAATCGGCCATCAATCAAATGTTTATTAAGCGCTTCCTATGAGATAACTTATGTTTAAGGCTTTGCAAACCTTAGAGGGCTCTGTAAGTGCTAGCGATTATCTTTGGATGATAGGACTTTTAGCACTGGCACTGTATGTAGCCAGGCAGAAATATAGGGGAATTGGGGAATTTACCAGATTTACCGGTCTAGAGGGCAGGATATGCCGAGAGGAGCTCCTTTCCAGCTGAATGGAGCCATGTGGTTGAACATCTAAGGACTATGACCAAGGCTTTTCCCTTTCTCCACAGAAAGGTCAAGCAATAATCCTTCCCCTTCCCCCCTCCAGTGGATTATTAACATTTTTATTCAATGGAGCTCAGTCTTTGATTAGGTGGGAATGAGAGGAATGAGTCTCGAGGGAGGAAAATACTGAATTTTTTATCTTTTCAATTCCTCTTCCCTCCTAGGGAAATGGCTCCTCCCCATGATCTTATGGATCACCTCTTGCTGAGCTGATATTTCTGATTCTCTCCTTTAGCCAAAGCCATTCCCCCACCTAGTTACCATGGAAACATGGAGAATGATGTCACCCTGTTGGAAGAGCTCCCGGAGATGTCTATTGCCTGGCCAGATGTTGCATTCACATCTGGGAGTAATCCAAGGGCAGTGATTGGGTGGAGGAAGCAGACAGAGCTCAAGCTCAGGATGCTTTGGCTCCGGCTCCCCCCCCCCCCCCTCTCTGAAAACCCAAGAAGAGTAAGGGAAGAGAAAGAGGAGCAGAATGGTGGCGACTGGGAGCAGGGGAAATGGGCATGAGCATGGGGGGAGGGGAAGAGGACACGGAGACCAGGGAAAGTAGGGTGGGAGGAGGACATAGAAGAGAGGAGGAGATGGGAGATGGAGAGCAGGGGGCTGGAGACGCAGGGCTGGACGGGACGAGCCGTGGTCGGCCAGGGGACGAACTTATTTCCCCAAACCTCTTGGGGAAAAGACATGGAAACGTACCCCAAGGAGTGGGTCACTCGGCGGGGCAGTCGGGTTAGAACCATTCCTTGGACACATTTCCCACCTTGGGAAGGCCGGAGGTTCTGTGGAGAGTTCGGGGATTCCCTCGGACCCCTGAGACTCGCGATGCGCTTTCTGCCGGAACAATCAGAGTTGACCTTCTGATGTCCTCCGGTCCTCCCTCCCCCCCTTTGGATTTTTGCTGATAGGGAGCGGACTCCCAGAGGGCTTCCAGCAGCACTTCTCCATCAAGCTGCGGTGCTTCTAGGTTCAGAGACAGAGCCTGGAACCACAGGGCCCACAGGCTGCAGGAGGAGGGGGCGGTAGGGCGGCTGGGTCTGGCTGTGAGGAGGCCGCTGGTACTTCGGACAGAGCAGCTTTAATGGCGTGGAGGCCGAGGGAGCCAGGCCCGGGCCAGAAAGCCTAAGTGGGGAGGAGGGTCCTCCCCGCCCCCACTCCCAGAGCTTGCGGAGGGTGGGCTCGGGTCCGAGCGGGTGAGGGAGGGGGGAAGTACGGTGGAATCGCACACAAGAAAGGGTGGGGCCTGCTGAGTGGTCTGACGGAGCCACTTATGGAAGGGCTTGAGGCTGCAGGGTCTTCACTACCCCCGAGCGACTTTTCTCTTTGGGGGGGATTCAGAGACGGGACCTCTGGGCCAAGGCATTTCTGTACAGAGAGGGCCAGGGGGAAGGAGCGCGGCTCTGCATCCCCCTCTGCGGCCCGACGTCTCGCCTGGGGCTGGAGCTTTTCCCAGCCCGCCCGGGTCCGCACCCCCAGGGCCAGGGTGGGCCGGCTCCTTTCCCCGGCAGCGAGTGAAGGCGGAGGGGAAAGCCGTCCTCGCGCGGACCGTCCGGGGAGCGGAGCCGGTCCGGGCGGCCCTAGGGCAGGGGGCGGGGCCGGGGGCACTAGGTGCGGATTGAGGGGCCAGACGCAGGTGTGCGGGAGGGGCGGCCTCCCCGGCTTCCCTTTCCACAGCCCGGGGGCCTTCGGGGGAACGGGGAGGGGTGGGGAACCAATGGAGCCCTCTCCCCTTCCCCTCCCCCGTCGGGCCCAGCCCGCCCCTCCCCTCTCCCCCTCCCCCAGCGTGCTGCCCGCAGTCCCCGCCCGCTTGCCAGGGTCTTCCTATTTCGGGAGCCTGTCTCCCGGGCTTTCTTTCCATCATGTGATTAGGAGGGCTATTTAAAGAGACAGCTCTGGCGGGCGACTCAGAGCCGCGAACCTCTCCGCATCCCCACTCCTCTCCCCGCCCGCCTGCGGCTCAGCCCAGCCCAGCCCCTCCGTGCTCCGCGCAGCCCGCGCCACCGGCGGATCCGACCCAGCGCCGCAGCCCGGCCCCTCCGCAGCCCGTCAGCATGGCAGAGGCTTTCGTCGGCACCTGGAAGCTGGTTGACAGCAAGAACTTCGATGACTACATGAAGTCCATCGGTGAGCGGGAGGGGCGGCCGCGGGCTCCATCCCCGGGGCTGGCCGGCCGGGACTGGCTGCGGTCCCCGGGCGGCCGGGACTCCGTGGAGGACAGGAGGGATGCGGCAGGGGCGGGGGTGAAGGACTCTGCCACTGAGGGCTGGGAGAAGGCTGGGAGGGTCGGCTGCAGCTGGACCAGCGGGAGCCCGGCTTTGCCCCTGGGGCAGAGAGTGATGTCTCGGTGTATTGGGTGGGAGAGACTTGGGGGGATGGGAAAGTCGAAGGGTACCGGGGGTGTGCATGGGGGAGGGGGCGCCTAGCGGGGAGAAGGGGTGGGGTGCTGTAGGGTGGGGATGCAGAGGGAATGTGGCCAATGGCTGGCGGCTGCGCGCGCGTGGGAGCCAGGCGTGCCCGAGGCGCGGGTCTGTGGGACGCGGCCAGCGTTCTTCCGCACTCGCCCTGCAGGCTGGGGCGAGGAAAGGACGACCTCAGCAGCCCCAGCCGTGTCTCTACACCCGACACCTCCCCGGTCACCCAGAAGGGCTCTCCTTGAGCTCTGCTTCCAGGCCTGACCTTGTCGGGCGCACTGCATGTGCCTGGGTTAATCATTGGCACTGGGTGCCTGCCCAAGCCAGGCACAGACCTACCGACCGCCAGCTATACGTGTCTGCCGCGGCAGAGCTCCTCCCGGTGGGGGAGGGGAAGGGGCTCCAGCTATCCTCCTCGGCGGGAACAGTGCCTGGGGTAATCGGCAAGGTCAAGGCTGGGTGCCCCCCGGGGAGGAGAGGTGGGCCTGGGGGCAGGGGGGAGGGGGGAAGGAGTAGAGTCCTGGGCTACCGTTCTCCTCAGCTGTCTCCTAACCCATGCCTGACCTTTATGATAGTTTCCCAGGACCGACTTTGATTAGAGCCCAGGATTATTCAGTGCTGGAGTTTTCTGGACAGATAGTCCTCAATTCTAGCGCCTTCTGACCCTGTCCGGAACTCTCCTGACCTTGGGAGCTCAGGGATGGAGGTCAAAGGTGGGGAGCCCTTTCCTTAACCCCCTCTGTGCTGTTTTAGGCCATACAGAGGAAGAATTCACTGGTCACCTTGGTAGGTCCTTTTCCCCTCTGTCGGAGGGATCTGGCCCAATGACCCAGAACTTCCCTCATCCAGCTTATTCCCCTCACCAAATCAGGCGTCTCCTATGGACACATCCGGGCCTTTCTAGGCCCAGAGAACCATTCTTTGGTACTGAGGAGAGTGGGGTTGGGAGGAGACAGAAGTGAGGGGCAGAGTCTAGTCACCCCAAATATGGGGGGAGCTATTTCCTTTTAGTCCCCACTACCCTCTGGAAAGCAGTTATTATATAGGAAGAAGAAGGGTGGGACTCCCGGCATTGGCCTGGCTCTCCCAGTTGGTGGGGAAGGGGCATTCCCGGGCCTCCTAACCCCCCTTTGGTTAGCATTCCCTGTGCCAGGGACAGATTTCTACCCAACCTCCCTCTGTCTCCATACAAACGAAGGAGGCCCCTGAGTCTCACCTTCAGTCCCTTCAGGCCCCAGGTAGTGAGGATTTTTGGTCTCTGCCGTCTGGTCACTGGGTTTTGCCCAAGCTGTGCTGGGAAGACAGGCCGGGCCCTACCCACCCAAAGGCATGGCTGTCGTTACCCAGCCTTGGGCCAGGCTCACGGTTCTCCCAATCAGTTGTTCCAAGGAACTGGGAAGAGCAGAGAGAGAAGAATAGGGAAGCGGGGTAGTTCTCTGGGAATTTCCCAGAAGCTGGACCACAGCTTTTACCCTCTCTGGGAGAGGAAGAAATTCTAGCAAGTATTCCAAAGCATTTTACAGCTCAAGCCTTCCTACAGGGAGCAATAGTCTCAAATGTGACTTGCTTTGTGTGGGGGAACATTCAGGTCTGGGATTTCGTCAGCGTTGGGAAATTCCTTTGTGGAAACTTCCTCATCATCACACAGCTAGAAAGGTAGAGACAGGACTTGAACCCGTATCTCCTGGAGAGGCTAGGACCAGCCCTCTTTTTACTGGACTATCTTATAGATAGGGAAATGGTTTTGGGGCCGGGGTTGTCTTGAGTCTGGACCCTGTTACTCCGATCCACTGCACCACCTTCAGGAAGGGGAAACTGAATTAAGGTGGGAGAAAGGCAGTTTGGGGCCTTGTATCTTCCAGCCAGGGCTGCTTAAACTTATTCTACCTATCATCCCTTTTCACCTAAGAAATTTTTACATGATCCCAATAACTATATATGTGTAAAATATAAAATATATATAAAATAGGCGTACAAACCAACCATTTACCATAATACATCATAATTTCATGATCCCCCCCACATTCAGTTATACGATCCTCACGTGGGCTTGTGACCCACACTTTAAGAAGCTGGACTCCAGTCCCGCACTCTGAGGCGGGAACAGGCTTGTTTCAGAAGGCTCACTCGGGGCTCTTGCCTCAGGTTCACAGTGCGGCTCCCCTGTGAAGTAGCTCTCAGGTCCACCCCTGAGCGCTCGGGGCTAAACCCTCCCTTCTCCCCATTCTGACTCCGGTGCTAGTCACATGGAATCTTTTCAAGGCCTGGGCCCATTTCCAGAGGCCCTCACCCCTCCACCTGCTTTGTAGCTTATCGGTGCAGTAGGATGGGGGAAAGAACATTGAGCTAAGAGTCGGGACGCCAGGGTTCTGTTGCAAGGATCTGTCAAGGTTTCTTTGAAACTGGTTTCATCTTCGTCTCCCACTAGACTTTAACCCCCTCTTTTCTGGAGTCAGGAGGACCTGAGTTCAAATCTGCCCTCAGACACTCACGAGCTGGGTGACCTTCAACAAGTCACTTAAGCTGTTTCATTTTTACACCTTAAAATGGAGGTAAACCCCAGAGTTGCTCTGAGCATGAGATATTAGTAAAGTACTTCGCAGATTTCCTGACACATAGTGCGTACTACACAAATAAATGAGGGGTAATTATTGTAATAAGAATGAGGCAGCTTGGCCAAGATGACTTCTCATATTCCTTTGGATTCCGGGGACGGTTTTCCAAGCCAAACAGTACTGTGGGGGAAATAAGTCACTATAAACTTCCCATCAGAAATCCACTCTGCCTTCTGGAACGTTGGCTAATGATAGGACGAGTCCTAGGGGTGGGGAGTCCTGTCCTTGCAGTAACACAACCCACCTTTCTCTAACGGTGCTTTGGGGTCTTCAACTCGTAGCACAAGAATTGTTCATCTTTTTTAAATGGGGAAAGGAGACTTTGGGAAGTTGTGACTTTGCTCAGTCACAGTGCTAGTCAATGCCAGCCTTCTTTTCATTGTCAAGGAGAGAAATGAGTAAGACACAGGGAGGAGGGGGTGTGTGTGTGTGTATGTGTGTGTGTGAGAAAGAGAAAGTCCAAGGCTTTTTTTCCTTTTTGGCTGAGACAGTTGGGTTTAAGTGACTTGCCCAGGGTCACACAGCTAGGAATTGTTAAGTGTCTAAGATTAGATTTGAACTCAGGTCCTCCTGACTTCAGGGCTGGTGCTGTCTCCACTGGACTCCCTGGCTGCCCCAAGTCCGTAGCTTTTTAAGGACCTTTTGTAGTAAAAGTTTTGTGGCTCGGGAATCTTTGCCACCAGGTAGTCCAGCTTGGGAAACATTATGTTACTCTGAAGTCTAGACACTCACTCTTAGCTCTGATATTAAACTGGATGAGTGAGGGAGACGCTCACCATGTCACCGGTCACGTGGAGATGGGGTCTACGGGGCCTGCTCTGTCTGTCTCACAAAGCTCCCTGTTAGTTGGGGCAGTGTGGTCTAATGGCTCTTGCTAGACTTGCAGTCAGAAAGAGCTGGGTTTAAATGTCACTGGTATCAGCTGCTGTGTGATCTGGGGCAGTCACTTCTCTCTGTGTAAAATGCTGTAAAATGAAAGTATTTCTGGTGTCCACCTCATAACCTTGCCTGTGAAGCACAGAGGGAGATGAAGCCATGTTAGAGAAGTGTCAGGCCTTGTGATGAAGGCTCTGCTTTGAAAAATTTAAAATCCCATGCCACTTCTCTGATGGATGAGAAAGCAGAACGACGCAGCTTCCCTCCCTAGTCCTACTCCCGCCCATCAGCTGAGACCCCACTCCATCTAGCCCCGTAGTCCACAAGGCAGGGGAGTACTGTGGGGTGGGGATATGACCTCATCCTATGGTAATTAGGATGGGCTCCTGCTCTCGCCTGCACCTCTGAGAGACTCCTGGGAAGAAAAGATTGGGGGAGGAGAGGATCTTCAGAAGTGGCAGGAGGACAGCTGCTCGGGGAACCAGGATGTTTCTGGTTGGGGGCGTTCCAGATACAGAACATGAGGGAAGCAATGTCCAGACCCCACTTCCCTCTTCCCCTTCCCATCCCCCCCAGCTGGAAAGAACAGGTGCTTTATTGAACTGGAAGAATGCCTTAGCTTTGTGTCAGCTAGGACATGTGTCCTAGCTAACTGGGTTGTATGCTCTGGATCTTTGGGATTTCATCTTTGAAATGGGGATAACACCCATTCTTCTGATTTACTGGTATTATAAAGATTTTTTTAAAATGGAAATTATAAAGATGAGAGGGATTAAAAGGGTTTTAGACTGAGAGGAAGCAGCAGCTTCGGAGGCCAAATCTAACTCTCTCACTTTGTGGCTGAGGAATTGAGACCCAGGATGGTGAGTATGCTGCCCAAAGTGATTAATGCCATCTGTAGTCACAGGGTCAGGGTTTGAACCCAAGCCATAGGACTTGCTTCCTGTGATTCCAAAGGCATTTTTGTTCCGATGATTATTGCTGTTATCAGGATGGGGTTGGTGTTGTACACACATCTCCCTACTTTTTGGTGAAGATTCAGAGAAGACTGGTTGCTTCTACCCAAGGAGTTTCATATTCCTGCCCCTGTGATTAGTTGATTTTGAAGTTCAGAATTACTGATTTCAATATCTGACAATTAGCTATATAACCCAAAGTGGGGGGGGGGAGGGGCTGCAAGCCTATTTAGTCCTTCATTCTTCAGACCCCCTCATCTTCCCAGGGCCAAAAATTGGGTAAAAAGCAGTAGGTTCTTTCTGGCCCATATGGGGCCTCAAGTGCCCTTCTCCGAGCCCGGCGTCCTCTCCCTCCCTCACTGACCCTTTTCCCCACCCCTGCAGGTGTTGGCTTTGCCACAAGGCAGGTGGCCAGCATGACCAAGCCCACCACCATCATCGAGGTCAGCGGAGACACCATTACTGTCAAGACTCAAAGTACTTTCAAGAACACCGAGATCTCCTTCAAGCTCGGAGTGGAGTTTGATGAGACAACGGCCGATGATAGGAAGGTCAAGGTAAGCCAAGCAGCCGGACGTGGCCACATCTCTATCCAACTTGGCTCTCAAATGCTCAATCTCTGGTTTCAAGTAGTTCCCCTCCCCATAAGGAACTATCTTTGTTTCTAGGAACTTATTTGCAAAAAGAAAAGAAAAAAACAGATATGAAGGAAAAGTTTTTGGACTCAAATCAGAGCAGGAAACAGCTTTAAACTTTGGTCCAGTCTACTCCCCAGCTAAGTGACTTCGAACAAATAACTTGCCCCTTCTAAGCTTGTTCCCTCATCTGTAAAATGGGCACGACATCTGCTGCAGACACTAGTTGTGTGACCCTGAGCCAGTCATTTAACCCCCATGCCTACTCTCCACACCTACAAAAAAAAAAAATGAGCATAATAAACCTGTCCACCTACCTCACAGTGTTATAGGGATTGTGTGAACAATGTTTAGGAAGGACTGTAACTGTAATGTGTTATAGAAGTATACAGGAAGGGACCAGGAAGAAGCTGTCATGGGGAGCAGGAAGCCAGGTTCCCATTCAGTTTGCTGCCATGCACCTGAAACTTGCTTATGGGAGACAGCTAGGTAATTTCAGGCAACTCATCAAACCTCTTTTGAGTCAGGAGTTGGGAGGGGGAGTTTGGCCCGCTGCCCAAATCTCAGGACCCTTATTTAGCCAGGCACCCAGCCCAGACTGCTGAAGTGGGTGGCTCTTTGTGGTCTCTCCAGGCTCAGCTGCTCTCCACTTCTCCCCCCTCCAAGTCTGGCCATTGACCCCTGAGAAACTATTTCCAACATGTCAGCTGATGGGCAGGAACTGCAAGGTCCCAGATAGGGTGTCCTTCATGTCTCTGGGTGACCTTGCATGCCAACCCCTGTCCCCGAGGCAAGGTCCCCTACGGGTCTTTGCCAAGGTGCTGCAGCTGGCCTTAGAGTAGGGGCTCACTCAAGCACTTGGGAGGAAGCTTCATCTACTTCTGGGGGTTTTCCAGCTCCTTGTCTTTCATCACTTCCCCTTCCATCCAGGTCCAGACCCTTCCCCCCCTTCTCAGCTGCCTTTGGGTAAGGAAGGAGCAGAAACTGGTTTCCCCTGTCATACAGAAAGGAAAGCTGATACTCAGATAGGAAAGAGCCTTTTCCAAGGTCCCAGGATGTATGTGGCAATATCAGGGTCAAAATAAGCTGCATTTCTAGTTTTGTGGCTTAAAGAATCTACAACACCTGGGAAGCACTTATAACTTCCATTTTACAGATTAAAAAACTGAGGTTCAGAGACTAAGTGATATGCTCCAGGTCAGTTAGAGCCTGACTTTGCACTTTGGTCTCCCAGCTCCTATTCTAACATTTCTCCCTCCCTGGCAGGGTTGTACACCCACACATAGGAATGGGCTTGGAATCGGGATCCCCCAACCCTTTCGGGCAACATCCTTGGCCAGTTTCAGCACACAGACCCCACAATTGTAGGTGGTAGTTCTGCCTCTATTTTTTTGCTAAGGCAATTGGAGTTAAGTGACTTGCCCAGGATCACACAGCTAGGAAGTGTTAGGAAGTCTGAGGTCAAATTTGAACCTAGCTCTTCCCCACTTCAGGGCTGGTGCTCTATCCACTGTGCTGCCTAGCTGTGCTCCTCTGCCTCTATTTTTGAGCCATCCAGCCCCTTGTCAAGGGCTGTCAGCCCAAATAAAACAGCCCCAAGACACCAGGCCCTATGGAGAGCAATGGTCAACTTCCTTCTTACTCAGGGCTGGGGGGACGGGGAATAAGAAGGGGCAACCTTTAAAGAGGGTACTGATGAAGGGATGTTTTTGTATTATTGACTCTCCCCTGACCAGCCACAGAGCTGGGATTAATGAACAATTCCAGTGACCTATGCCCATAAAGCGGACTAGACAAAATCCCAGGTTAGGGTATGGCAAGAGTGGCCCTAACCAGCCTGGGGATGGACAGTAATGATGAAGTCACACATGTGCTCCTGGGACCAAACAACCCCTCCACCATCGCTGGCAGAAAGGAAACTGAGGTGGGCAGTGATTAAGTGCCCAGCCCAGAGTCCCTTGGCTGGGCCACATGGGAACAGTCACTTCCCTGGCAGCTCAGTTTTCTAACAGCATCTGGCTCCCGGGGCTGTTGCAAGGACTGAACGAGACATTTAGGGAGGGCTCCTTGCCCTCTCGAGCTGGCTGAGCCTCCCACCAGCCTCGTGCACCATGGGGGGCAGGTTATAGCTCCTATCTGCCAGCCCTGGATTTCATCTCTGCTGCTTTCTCTCCACAGTCCACCGTCACACTGGATGGAGGCAAGCTGATCCATGTCCAGAAGTGGAATGGGCAGGAGACCACCCTCACCCGGGAGCTACAGGATGGAAAACTCATTCTGGTAAGTGGGAGAGGGCCATCTTCCCTGGCAGTAGAGACGGCTCTCTTGTGCAGCCATCACCCCAGCTGCCTCTGAATCTGCAGTCTCAGTGAGGTTTCAGCCTTCACTGAGACACAACACACAGGAAGAAGGAGATTCTAGTCCTCCTGTAGCTCTTTGGTCAGAGAAAGGGACTGGACTTAGAGACAAAGTCAAAGTCAGATGTTGAGGGGTGGGCAAGGCATTTAACCTTATTTCTTAGCCTGCTTCTCCACCTGTAAAACAAGTTTGGACTCAATAGTCTAGATGGCCTCTGACAGCCCTGCACACTTAAGTCTGTGTTCCTCGGATCAGGGGCCTTGCATTCAGGGAATCTAACCCATTCTGAAGTCCCGTGGTTGACATCACTTAGAGGTTTGTTTACAGGGTACTCTGCACACATTAGCTCATAGGATCTAAACTGAGAGTAAAACAAGTTTTTATCAATTTTACAAATGAGGAAACTGAGGCCCACATAAGTGATTTACTATAGCAACACAGGGTCATCAGCAGGATTCAAATTCAGTGCCCCTAATTCTGCTCGCAGTATTCTTTTCAGTGTCTGTGGGCTGTGCAGGGCAACCAGAAAGTTGAGAAACTTGAAATCTTTTCATGAGGAATTAGAGAAATTAGGAAAGTTTAGCCTGAAATAACACCTAGAGGAAATATTTCAGTCTTGAAATATTAGGCTGCCATGCTGAAGGATTTACTTTATTCTGCTTGGTCTCAGAGGGGAGCATCAAAACCAGCTAAAAGACAGATTTCTCTACTCCCAATGTAGGGACTCAAGCCACAATATCCTCCACATAGGGAACTCGGACAAGCCACAGTCTTCCAAGCAGGTGGGGAGGTGGGTCCCTTTTGTGCAGCTTAGTCTTAGATTGCTGTCTAGAGCTTGGAGAAAACAGATGGCTTCTCAAGATCCCAGCCAGAGTCACAGGAGAGACCTGAACCCAGCTCTTCCGGGTTATGTTATATGGCTTCTCTCCATTCAACTTGATCAGTACAGGAAGGAATTTTTCAGCGATAGAACTGTCCCAAAATGGAATAGGCTGTCTCAGAAACTGTGATCATTTAGAGAAGAGGTCACGCTTCAGGCAGGTGAGACTAAAGGAGCTCATGGCTTTCTTGAAACAGGGCCAGGTTAGATCCCACACTTGGGACTCTGAGCTTGTTCCAAATGTATCAGACAAGATTTTCAGGGGTTCCATAAATACCTAAAAAACAAGGCAAATGTCTGTACCATCCATCCTGGCTGGGAACACCTACTGATCAGAGGAACTGTGGCCTGCTCCATCCTTGTGGTCATCTCATCCAGACTGAGACAGAACCCTCTGATCCTGGTGGCTGGGCGGGACTGTGTCCCCTGGCTCCAGCCCTGCTAGCTGTCCCTGCAGGTTACTTATGGCTTTTCCACTGAGTCTCCCTGTGTCACATTGGTTGTTGCCATAGGGCACAAGAGCAAAGGAGCTCTTTTTGGTGAGAACTATCTTCTGGTACTCTAAGGTTTGCTTAGAAACAGTTCCCTTCTTTGCTCAGTGTTCCTGGCTGCCTGCCTGCATTCCCACCATGGGAGGTGAGGAATGCTATCTCCAGCCTAAGAAGGGGGTAGGGATCTTCCACATTCCATATTTTAGTAGAGATTGGGGACTTTTAGGGTATGAGAGGACTTGGCTCTACTCTTAAGGAAGGGGGTAGGGGATAGTAACCAGGAAAAAGCACAGAGAGAACAGCTGAGTAGAATGGAACCAGTCTTGCCATTGCTAGGCTTTTCCCAACAGATGTTCCTTAACTTGGACTAGAGAGGAAGTCTGGTATTTTATCTCCTTCCCTCAGCATTCTTAACAATGTTTTTTCCTTTTAGACACTAACCCATGGCAGTGTAGTCTGCGTTAGGACCTATGAGAAGGACACAGCTTGAAGCCAGCCCACCTGTTCACTGTCAACTCCTCTGCCGACGGCTACCACTGAACTCGACACCAGATTGCCTCATTTCTGCACCCCATCCCCCTCCCCATCCCAGTGTTTTGTACCAATTGACTCTGGTCAAGGAACCCTCCAGAAATGGAAAACATGGTGCTGTCCTGGTCCTGATTGAAGCCCATTCTGTATTTTTTTTTTTTTTAACTGCATCTGATGGCTGGTCCCAAGCCAATAAAGCAGATCCCACAGTCAAGTCATTCACATACAGCAGCTGCTTTACTGACTTATTGTGGGGGTGGGGGGAATGGGGAGGGTTCCATGAGCAAGACCTGTCATGGCCAAAGAGGCTGCTGGACCCTGAGTCAAACCTTGGCCAAGTTGGTCTAAAGCCAAGTCCAAGTGGCAATGGTTCCAAGCCCAATGCAGCTGGAGCAAGACCACTAATTTTCAGGCACAAGGAGAAAAGTCATTCTTCTACTTTTTCCTATCTATAACCCTTTCCTTTCCTTCAATGCTTACCCTTTCTTTACCTCATCACAGAATCACAGGTGGAAGGGGCCTCCACACTGGGAAGTTCTTCTACATCCCTAACAAGGGACAGACCTGCCAAGCAGTCCACTGTATTCTAGGATGGTGCTCAGAAGCCTTCCTGTACATTGAGCTGGAGTCTGCTCATTATCACATATTCACCCATTGGTCCAGGAACTGTATCCCCTTGAGGCTTCTCTTTCAGACTGGCTTATGCCAGGATAGCAGGCTTAGCTCCTTCATCCTCAGAGCAGGATGCTCCTGGCTGGACCTGGCTTTCCTGAGCCCCTCAGCCTTCTATTTCACTGGTGGGTGGAGAGATGTGACCAATGGCTGTGGCCTCTGCCTTGAGGACTCAGATTTCATAGGGATGTGTTAACAGAAGGCTCTGAGCTCAGCCACCTTCCCTGGGCAATGCTTACATGGGTGGTGGGGGGGGGAGGATGGGGGCAGACCCTATTTAGGAGTTTTGATTTTGGTTTTTGTTTACCCCTTTGAACCATGCTGGTGCAATGAGAGACTCATTCCTGCCATCTTCCCTCTGTACACCTCTACCACACACCTCCAGAGAATGGAAGCTGTTTGATAATTAAAGGGGAAACTTGTTGGGGAATCCTACGAAGGTTGGCTGTGGGACAGGGACCTATTAAGACTCCTATTGAAGAAATCTTCATGGAAGGACCAACATCTAGCAGGACAGACCCTGTAAATTACCTAGCTATCAACTTTCAGAAGATGCTAAGTTTTTTAGAAAACTTTCCACCTTCAAAAATTGTTTTTTTTAAGGTTTTGTTTTGTTTGGGAAATCTTGCCTAAGCTGGGAATGCAACAGCCACTAATGGGCCCAATCCAACTACTGATAAGCACAGGAGTTGTAATCTGCTCATTTCCAACCTAGATGGGCTCACTTCCTTAGGCAGCTGGTGACCCTGGGGCTCCCCACATTGGTACCTGGCAGTGTGAATTCCTGACTGGCTGGGACCCTTCTGCAGCTCAGAAATTTCAGAGATCACATGATAAATCAGCTTCAGCCTCCCTATAGGCAGATATTATAAAGAAGTGGGAGGTGAGGGGTGTGATACCCAGTCCAGGAAATGTTAAAACATTAAGCCAAAGGTTCCAATGATGGCAATGGAGAAAGAGGAAATTAAGAAGTCATGGCTCTTGGCCACTCGCCCCACCATCAGTGAGTGCTGAACAATAGCCTTGTATGTTTAATCACCTAAAGGGATAAGACCACAAGTTCTGAATTCTTGAAGTTTCTTCCCAGAATCTGGGTAAGCTGGTACTATCTGACCTGATGCTGTTGAGGGAATACGAGCACAAGAGGGATTGGTTTGCTAGTGCCAGGAAGAAGCCCTCTGGCTCTGGCCCGGAGGCAGAAGAGCTCACTGACTGGCTCAGCTGGAGGGGCTCATCTATGCTCCAGCCATGGGTTCAAAAAGTACATTTCTCCCTGCAGCAGTGTCCATGGCCAGGAGTCTACAGCTTGGTCTCAAATCTTGAGGCTGGGCCAGAGGAATTGGACAAAAGAAAAATGTTAGCTTCAGGGGTTAACAAGGCTTGCCAGGTCAGGAAGCTGTCCTGACAGGAGCTATCCGGAGCAAGCAAGGCGACAAGACTAGTTTGTGGAGGGTACAGCCCTCAATAGTAGGGTGGGCACAGCACATTTGCCAAGTCCAGAGTCAGGGCACTGGTGAAGAAGGCTCCCTTGGAGGGCAAGGAGTCCACCCTTTACTCCTGGCTCTTCTTCCTGTGCTTTTTTTTCTTCCTCTTGCTGTCCTTTGCCATGTGTCTCGACTTCTTGCTGGCCGATGGACCCTCGCTGCTGTCAGAGTCTGAGCTACTGGATGAGGACGCCTTCTTGCTCTTGTGTTTCTTTTTCTTTTTCTTTTCCTGGTTAGAGGAGATGGACAGAAGACAATCACATTCATGGCAGTGACTGGCCATACCTCTAAACACCACCCATGTAAATAACAAGAGTTTATATTTATGTCGACTGTGTTTTATAGAGTGCTTTATGTATGTTATCTCACCTGATCTGGACAACATTTCTAGGAGGTTGGTAGGGAAGGTTTTAGCCCCAATTTACTGAAGGGTAAACTGGATGATTCTCAGAGAAGGTTAAGTCACACAACTTGAAAATGGCAGAGACACAGCTTAGATCCAGGTCCAATTTAACATCCAGTATCTTTTCTACTATATCATACAGCTCTTAGATTTCCCAGCATCAAAGGCAAGAGTAAGGATAGGCACATGCCACATGGCCGGAGAGTGGATACAGTGTCCATTATAAATGGACAATTTTGACACCAGAAAATTCAGCTTTTAGTGACCTGAAGAGATCTATTATGGGATAAGTGAAGTTAGAAGGGATGCCCTGCTAAGTCAGAGCCTATGGGGAAAACAGTAATGTAAGATTGGGAAGTAAGAAGAGAAGGAGGAGGAGGAAGAAGATGGTAGTTTCCAAATGTCCTGCCCTGTCTGTGATCAGGACATTCCTAGGCCCCAGGGTACTTGTGACTGCTTTCAAGATCATCAGCCTTTGTATTCTTCCCCTTTCCTCATTCCCCCCTTTCCCTCTGGCATTGGACTGGGACACTGGGACACAGCACAGAATATCAGAAGAGATTAACACTTTGGTTGCTCTGGTTGAACAGCTTTCTTTTTTATTCCTCATTATAATGCAACTATGTATTTAACCAGGAGCTTTGAGTCACTTTATCCCCCAGATCCTTAGGATCCTGAATGGGAAGAAGGACTTCAGGATGAAAATGGCTCCCTTGTGCCTAGAAAGATACTGACTAAATCTCTTCTCTCACTGGTATCTCATTGGAAGAGAGAAAAGCTGGTATGAAAGCAGGTACGAGGTGCTAAATGATACTGACCAAAGGCTGGGAAGGGGGTTAAGTGAAAATGTTCACTGCACAGTGAATGAATTTCACTGGGGGCTGGGGCAAAGGGGCCAGAGATATGGCCCTTGGAATCAAACAGCACATATCTAGGTGGGACAAAAGGGCCACAGAAGGAGAAAGTGAAAACAGCCAACTCTGACACTTAATACTTCCTGGGTAACTTCCTAGAACACTGAAAGGAGGACATCCTGGTGAACTGGGGGTCAAAGAGGTTCCAGGGTTCAGCCCTTTTGATGGATTCCCCCAGAACAAATAAGCAAGCCAAAGTGTGGAGTCTAGTGACATCCACTGGGATAGATGGGGAAAAAGGTCAGTTTCCCACCCATGGAATCAAGGCTGTCACTTGGGGAGAAGAGGTGAAAGGCTCAGGAACTAGGAATAGTTTTGGTGGCCTTGAACAAATGCAGAAGATAATGGTGAAAGCAAGTTTTCTCTGGGCTCCCATTCTGCAGCAGAGGCCTGGACTGAACAAAGACAAGGCAGTCCTCCACTAGGAGGAGGTGTTTTCACACGGTTTGGCAGAGATGGAGAACAAAGAGCAGTAACTTCAAATATACTAGCATAGTAGGAGGTTGATTAAAACTATAAAAATTTTAAAAGGGAAATCAGAAGGAAAGCCTATCTCTCCTCCATAATACTATATCATGGAAGGCAGTAGTAAGTGAAAAGTTAAAATGACTCCCTGGGTTGTGAAGGGAGGAGGAAGGAGGAAGCAGAGGAGGAAGGAGGGAAAGAGGAGATGAAGGCATTGCCCAGATGCTTCCACAAAGGTATTCCAGGAAAAACAGAAAGTCAGGGAAGAGGAAGTTCTGGGGAGCCCGAGGTCTGACTTTCTGACTGACGCCCTTTTTTATTCCTTTACAATTTCTAAGAAAGGCAACAGGATTGTGAAAAGGCCTGCACCTGATATATTGGCAAACCTTTAATTCTGAATGGGAAAAGGGACCTCACCTAACTTAAGCCCAGAAAGGTAGTGGCTAAATATTTTAAATAATGACTTAGGGGTTTAGGAAAACAGGGTTATCGTTTAGCTAGGATCTGCCTACAAGTCAACAGCTCACCATCAAGCCACCGCCAGGGACAGAACACAAGAGAAAGGCCCATTAAATAACTATTTCCTAAGGCTCAAGAGGGAGACAAAGAAGTTTATAATCCATTTGGAGAGATTAATATACAAGAGAGGAGGCAAGTGCCAACAAAATGGCAACTTAATATGCTTCCACCTCTTTCCTCCGTTCACACACACCTCCCTCTCTTCTCACTGGGGATAAGGCCCATCACTCCTATGTAGGTGCCTCTCTATCTCAGTTCTCCCTCATCTTCCCTAAACTTGAGCACAAACCCCTGCAGATTAGCGTCAGATCAGATCATGGGGCTACTTCGGCTGATTTAGGAAAGGCTGGTTTTGGTGTTGTAGTCTCTGAGAGAACAGCCTTTCTGCTCATTAATAGAGGATAGAGCCCTGGACCTGGAGGCAGTTACTGTGTGACTCTGGGCAAATTATTTTGCCTCTGTTTGCCTCAGTTTCCTCAATTACAAAATGAGAATAGTGATAGCACCTGCCTCCCAGAGACCCTCTGAGAATCAAATGAGATAATATTTATAAAACACTATGCATGTTCAGTTGTAAAACAACTGATTAGGTAACTTAGGCCAGCTGATCCTAAAATAATAATCCTCTCTAAAGAATTCCCCACAAGAGACCATAAGGGGAGAGAGCATTCTGGAGACCACTGGAAGACAGAGCTTAGCCTGGAGGCCAAAGAAACAGAAAGCTGATTCTTGGTGCCTTGGAATGGCAGTATGACCTGGAGTGAATGAATCTTTGTGAATTGTTGGGGCAGGTATTCTTTCCATGGACACAGGGGACAAAGCTCTGTTTTAGGATTGAGAAATTCATTACTCGGTGAGAATAGCTTCTTAGCACCCCATCTCTCCTGAGTTAACTAACATAGTTCTTAGAGACAGACACACAGTATGAGTCTAGGCCCATCCTCAAATCCTTCTTGGCTTGAGCTCTACTAACGTGTTTGGAAGGGCTCCTCCAGCCAGAAAGAAACAAGGGAGTGGGGGTTCATCTGAGAGCAGCAGCTGAGCTGCAAACAGAAGCAGGAGGGTTCTAGAGGCTTCAGAGACACCCCAAGCAGCTGACTTCTGGGCCTGGTGAGGCCTCCAGAAGAGCCCTCCCAGAACAAGAGATTGGGGGGGGGAATGTAGGAGGAGCTCACAGCCTCCTATTCAGCAGCCAGCTTCTGAGAGCAGGAGTCTGAAGGAGGGCACTGCTTCGGCCATTCTTCTAACTTAAGACACAAGCCCTGACCAAATAGTCTGGTCAATGCCTGGTGTGTCAGGAGACATCCTGAACAACCTGAGTTTCAAAGCCCAGGTTTTTGTGCCATCTTAACCCCCCCACCTCCTGATGCCCCATATCACTTCCCTATCTTCATGCTGATATGTGGCTTTTCCTCCTTCTAAAATTAAAGAGGATATTCACCTCAGCAAAACCTACATTGAATGTAGAACTAAATACTGAACAGAGCCACCCCTGACCAAAATTACTGGGGCAGGTCTCAGTGGCCTGTGTGAGTGCTTCAAACAAGGGACTCTTTAAACATCCTAGTGGCTTCCTTCTGGCTCTTTTGGGAGCCCTCCCTGCAGGAGCTCTCAGGTGTCAACCTGGCCTCTCTCCTGGATGGACACCACCTGGCACCAATTTCTCTACATTCTATGCTCTACTCTGAAGTAATTCAATTAACATTTCTTAGTACTTAGAGAACTGTGCTAGGTAATGGGGGGGGAAGGTGGTTTCCTGGAGAAGGTAGCATTTGAGTTGGGCTTTAAAGGAAGGATATGAATTCAAGGAGGCCATTCCCCCCATTACTCCAAAAGCTCTTCTGCAGCCCTCATTTTCTATTGAGCTCCAGGCCTACCTTTTTTATGAGAGAAAAAATTTAAAGAAAAATTTAAGAAAAAAGAAAAAAGATTCTCTCTAGAAGTTCCACAGGCCTTTTCTATGTGTTTCCCCCAAAGCTTCCTGGAAGCAGGTGATGTCTCTACTTTTCTCTTTGTATCCCCAGAACGAAGTATGATGATTGGCTGACAGCAAGCACTTAATAATAAATGACTTTCATCCATTCATTCATTTATCTCAAATTCAACATGTCTAAAACAGAACATGTCTTCCCCCCTAAAACTTAACCCCTTCCTAACCCTTATTTTTGTAAAGGGCACCACCATCCTTCTTTATGGATTTAGATGGTCAGTGACCTCAAGGTGGAGCTGGCCCCAAGCTCCAACAACAGCTCCAAGGCAGCCTTGGCTACGGGAAGCTGGCGGCAGCCTTGTATGTCATTATCAAGAGGGCTGATGCAGCATAGTTAACCTGTCTACAACTGAATGCCCACAAGAAAAATGTGCTTCAACAATGAGATGCAGATCCATCATGCTTTGTAGTGGGCAAAAAGAAGAAATGACAGTCTTGCTCTATACTTGGGCCTGACCACTGGAATTTACCATCTAGCTAGCCACCATGCCTACCTTAATATTCTGTCTCTCCCCTATTAGATAAGCAGGAATCATCTCACTTTTCTATATGTCTCCCCAGGGCTCACCCTGGTGCTCTGCAAATACTTCAATATTTCGAGTGCTTCATAAATGCTTCATTTGTTCTCTTTTCAAAAGCCCCATGCTGAGCTTCCAAAGCTGACTAAAGTTGGTCTGATTAGATGACTTCCCCTCTCTCACAAAGATGTCTAGCTTCTGTCACAGAACACCAGGAATACAGGAATTGTTCCCACTCTGTTGTTGTATCCATAGCACCTAGCATAGGGCCTGGAATAGAGAAAGCACTTAATAAATATTTTACTCACCTACCTCCTACCTGCCTGCCTGATAAGACAACATTCAAATGATTCCAGTTTTCAGAGATTGACTTTAGTCATTGGAAATGGGAGCATGTTGTCTTTTATCACCCTTAACTGTCCACTTTCCTTTTTCTGCTGGTGGTTTGAGATCTCTGTGCACCCAGAGATCCAGGTTCATCCCTGCCTCCCTTTCACTTTTAGCTTTATTCTCCCAATCTCCACCCCCATTGCCACTGCCACTGCCTGAGCTCAGGCCCTTAGCCCATGACTGGTCTTACTCTCCTTCCAGGCTCTCCTACACAACTCTCTGATCATGAAATTCTCTTGCAAAACCTTGTGATGTTTCCTCAAACACCCATCTGTTAGGAGTCCTTGGTGCTAGTCTGTCCTTGTGCTGACAGTAGAAACGATTTAGATGGCATGGTGCCTTGGCCACAACTGCTAAGTGTCTAAGGCTGCATCTGAACTTCTAGCTTTCTAAGCCAGGTACACACTCTGTCTGATGCCTCTCTCCACTGAACAGCAACTCCTTCTCCTGAAATCCCCGAGCATCTGCTCTTCTTAAGCCTAAACTACTGCCTCATCATCTCTTGCAGGGAGAATGAAGGCAATTCATTTAGTACTCCCTTCCCTTCTCAATTCCACACCAAATTACCCCTCCATCAATCTCAAGTCTTTCCTCCTTTTTTCCAATCTTTGGGGAAGGAGTGGACCTCTTCTAACCCCTCTGCTTGTGCCCCTGTCTCTATCCTCTCCCATCTCCTCCCAATAAAATGATCTTTTAATCATCCCCTCTTTCCTTGGTTCAAAAAGTTAGAGACACTCTCTTTGCTTTTAAGATAAAATACAAATTCCCTCTTTTTCCCCCCCTTTTTGGGAGAGAAGTTTTAAAAAATTCTTTGCTACTTTTCCAGGCTACATTCCACACAGGACGGACTTCCCTTAATCCTAAACTGACTGACTTTTTGTCTCCAGATACAACATTCCCTCTCGTACTTCTGTGCCTTTTGGAACCTCCTGCTCCCTACAAAGCTCAAACCAAGGGCCATTTTCTTTAGGAAGCTTTTGCTGATTTCCCCAGTAGTTAAAGCACCTTCCCACTACCCCTCTAATCACTACATATTTATTTTGTAAAGTGCATTTTACAAACTGGCATTTTACAAAAGCCAGTATTTACTTATCTGTGAGTATCTTGTAAACCTCCCCTACCCAAAGAGAAATAAACCCATGAGGGCAAGGATTACCTCACTTTTATTTTTGTATTCTCTGCACCTAGCACAGAATAGGCTTTTATTAAATATTGGTATATCGACTGATTGTTCTTTCCACTATGTCACATTTCAGTCACAGATTGTTGGCTGCCCCTGTCCTGGCCACCACTGCTCTCTCTGCTGCCTTCACTCAACAACCTCATTTCCTTTGAAGCTCACCTATCTAGATCCTCGTCATGGTCATCTGCCAATTCACAGTTCATTCTTTCTGAAGGTATTCTGTACCTGTCTCATAGCCTTCTCTATCAAAGTTCCTGCCTGCTTCTTTGAATACTTCAAAACATATGTTGATGTCCTCTCATACAATTTCCAATTCATGGATCTTTTCAACTCCCAAGACCTAAACTTTCATACCACTTCAAACATAAAGAGATGTTCATGGTTCTATCTCCAGGATCCATAGCCCTGAAATTCTCTATTCATAAACTCCTCTCCTTTTGCCTCATCCTACTACTACTAATTGATATTCATCATAATCTTTGGTCACTCCATTCTTCCTGGTACTCTGCTAATTCTCTTCTCTTCACAGTCTTGATCTAGTCAACTAGTTAAATTATATTTGCTCTCCTTACCTTTGAATTTCCTTGCTCTTTTTTATCTATCGTTACTCATGGCTCATCAAACTAACACCTTTTGGGTCACACCCAGCATCTGCCTTCTCTGATCAATGGTGCTGATTGGGACCATTACAGATTTATGTTACACTTAATCTGAACCGGGCCTTCACCATTGTACAGGGATGTGAGATGAAGTGCTGGACAGATATTAGGGCTGACACGCAGAAGTGTGTCTCTCCGACACACTTTCCTGTTTCAAATCTTCTCTAGTGTCTCCAAGCCTCCTACATGACTTCTTCCTCATTTTCACATAGCAGAACCTCTCGTCTTCTATTCTTTAATGAGGAAACGGAGGCAATTCATTATAAACTCTTCTTTTGTTACACCTCAAAAACTCTCTGCATCACCCTCCATTCTCTCCTTTACCCCAGTCTAACAAAAAAAGCAAGCCTTTTCCTTGCCAAGGCTGAACCCTTCATCCTATCCTTTATTATTTCTTTCAGAAGCTTACCACCTCAATCATTATCCTTTTCCTGTCTTCCATGTCTTTCTACAGGCACTTCCCATGCTATTAAAAGCATGCCTCGGTTCCCCTCATTCTTAAAAAAGCCTTCATTTAACACTGCCATTTCCTCAACCCATCATTGTCTCTTTTCCTTTCACAGCTACTCTAGAAAAAGTCATCTATGCTCATTGCCTCCAGTTTGTCACTTTCCATTCACCATTCAGCCCTTTGTGATCTGGCTTCTAAACTCACTAACCAAATTAAATTCTTCCTCTAAAATTTTGAAATTAATTTTATTTTATTTTTCAGTTCTGAATTATCTACTTCCCCACTCCTCCTTTCATACACTGAGAAAGCAAGAAAAACAAAACTTATTACAAATATGTTAAGTGAAACAAATTTCCTTATTAGCCCCTCCGTTCCATCCCAATATGTTTCAGTCTGCACCTCTTCTCTAGAGATGGTTAGTATATTTCATCATGAGTCTTCTGGAACTGGGGTTGGTTGACCAGAATTCCCCAAGATAATTCAAGTTGTTGACCAACTATTTTTTAACTGTTCAAAGTCTGATGCTATCCCAATCCTGCTCACAAAGGTTCAGTGGCTCACTACTGCCTTTAAGATAGAACACTACCTACGTCACAGTCTGTTCCATCCAGATTTATTTCACAATTATCTCCTTCTTTATTCCAATCCAGCCAAAATGGATGACTTTCCATTGTGTGACACTGTTCTTCCTCCTTTGTGTCCTATCTGTCCAAAGTTTCCTGGATCCATCATCCAGGACTAAGATCCTGCTTAGAGATGTCCCTTTGAGAGGTCTCTGGCTCCTCTTCCCTTCTCTCTCTTCATTCTCTCTGGGCAACAGAATCAGTTTCCATGGGCTCAATTATTATCTCTAGATGAATCCCAAATCTGCATGTCAGTCCTAATATCTGTCCAGCACTTCATTCCCATAAGGAAGTCTCACAGGCATCTGAAATAGAACTATCTAAATGAAAACTTGTTATCTTTTCCCTCTTAAAACCACCACTTCTCACAATTTCTCTGTTTATTTTGTTTGGGGCACCACCACCAGTCCAGTTACCTAGGTGCACAATTTCAGAAAGTGTGCCAGAGAGGCAATATGAAAAAGAAAAGAGCTGCTGTGCAGGGGTTATCCTCAACCTTCCTGTGTCCCTCACTTCCAATTTTCAACCACTGACCAAGTCTTGTAGATTCTACCTCTATGACCCTTACTTACTTAGTACTTCTCTGTATTATCATGACAGATTCTCAATCCTATTTTCTAGAGGAAATTAATTCTAGTGCCTTCCATCTTTTAATTATTTTCTCTTTATCTGGCAGATAATTTGGTTGCACACATAATTGTTTCTGTTATCTCCCCCACTGGATAAGAAGTTCCTCGAGGGCAGGAACTCTTTTTTGCCACCTTTTGCATCTCCAACACTTAGCACATAATAGATGCCTAGTAAATGTTTACTGACTGACAAATGACAATAGCAATGGTGCAATGGTAAAATGAATATGGAATTAAGGAAATATTGTTCAAATTTCAGCTCTGCTCTTACCACCAGTGTGATCTTGAGCAAGCCATTAACCATTTTATGCTTCCTCACCTATAAAATGAGAAGGCTGGACTAGATGCTTGCTAAAGTGCTTTAAAGCCCTAGATTGATGATACATGATCCCTAGTTAAGAAGGCTCATTTTCCTGAGTTCAAATTTAACTTTAGACACTTACTAGCTGGGTGACTGTGGGCAAAACACTTGTTTGCCTTAGTTTCCTCATCTGTATAAAGACCTGGGGAAAGCAATAGCAAACCACTCCAGTCTTTTTGCCCAGAAAACCCTAAAAGAGGCTGTTGAGGGCGGTAGCCCCTTGATATTCCTTGTTTGATCTCCAACTTCCTTTGGGACTTGGACCTTTGATACAAGATCTGGTCAAACTAGTTTGGGCTATCTGAACTGGTTGGGGTTTTACAGCCCCCATTCTAATCTGCTCAGATAGACCAAATGGCATCAGGAAATTCCTTTTTGGGAAGAGACTTCTGTCTGTCCCCAAAAGATAACAAGAGAATCCTTATCTTATTTACATCACTCTCCCGAACCTCCTTACATCACTGCATCTGAATGATTGTGCTCTTGTATAAAACAGAGTCCTCAAAAATCTATTCTTTGCAAAACTGGCCTTGTACCATGCAGCCATTTTGCCCACTGGCTCTCCAGTGTTTCCATTCTAATCAATAAAGACTAGCATTAAGCATACAGCATTAAGTAGCAAATTCCTTTCCTGCCGAACCTGCCCTTGGTTACTTTGGGGAAGGAAGGAGAGAGAGAAAAGGAACTGACCTATCTCGGTTTAGAACCTCAGTTTACTCCTCATCAAGGCTATGAAGAATGGAACACAAATGACATGACTAAACAACACCAATAATAACAATTTTGTAGAAGTAGAAATCAGGGCCCAGAAAGAGTCGTTAATCTGCTCAAGTTCATCCAACTCATCAATGACAGAGCTAAAGCCTGAACTTGAATTTTCATTGTTTAATGAAACTTAAATCCTCAGTATATGGGTTATTATTTTTTAAATATCCTGCAGGTAGAACATCAACCTTCCTATTCCATAAGAGAGAAGCTACTCAGTGTTGAAAAAGAGAAGGACCTCCTGTTGGGCTCTGGTGCTTCCTGCCTGGTTTGCCTAGTAGTAACTAATGGAGAGAGGAAGGCAGCACCCACCTTCTTTCTTTTCCGGGAAGTATTTTCCGTTTGTACAGATTTTTCCCCTCCCTCAGTTTCTGCCGTTTCTTCTTCCTCCTCTTCAGGTACTAGGCTGTATTTGGTGCCTCCTGGTTGCATGAAGCAGTCCTTGGCAAAATGACCTGTGGGAAAAATGTGGGAGAGGTAGGAGATGAAGCTGGCCCTCCCCACTTTAGTTGGCAGGTGAGTCTTTCCCTAGAGGACACATCGAGAAGAAGTCAGAAGCAAAGCTCTAGTCAATGGATGAACTCCTATATTTCTTATAATTCTTAAAGCCTGAGAAAACTGGACAGGAAGGCTGGGCTGCTTTGACTTTGGAAAAGGCAAGAGCCATTTGAATAGTGGCATCTCTATCCCTCCATTAGCACTGGAGCCTATTGATTTTTAAAGCAGTCTTTTGGAACTTTTAGCAATGGAAAGCTACAAATGAGTATGAGGTATCTCCGCAGAGGAAAATAGGGGCAAGAAGTTAGGTCTAGATTATGTTTTAGCCACCAGACCTAGAAAAGAAGATCCCAATCTTATCCCTGGGGGGGGAGGGGGCAAAAACCTAAAACACTAATCACTAAACAGCCTGGTTACCTCCTGTTACGGCATAATTCTGCTTCCCATTATTCTATTTTGCCTCCTTCCATGCCTGTTTTCCTTCTTGTCCTGAGTCTATAGATACAGGCACTTTGATACATGACTGTCACTGCTAGGACAGTCCTATACATAAAATGAAAGGGTTTCTTCATGCCTTCTATCACTTCCCTGGGGAATTACATTAGCCAACCCCAAAGCCACAAAGAAACTACTCAGAGCAAGTCAGCCTCATCAACTGAAATAGGAACAATCATGGTGTAATGCAGGGATTTAATAGATTCCTAAGGGGACCATGGACAGACTTCAGGGGGTTTATGAAGTTAGATGGAAAAAAGATTACATCTTTTTATTTGCCAACCTCTAACTGAAATGTAGCTTTTCCTTTAATTTTAGAATTCCCCACATTCTCCAAACCTAAACAAACAGAAAATGAAACATTCTTCTGAGGCCCATAAACTTTTTCAGCCTCTCAAAGAGCCTTATGACTCTGTTAAGAGAGTTAAGAGTCCCTATTATAAGAAAAGAGAACTAGACTCAGGCCAGAGGACCCCGTTCAAATCCCAGCTTGGCCATTGGCTCCCTGTGAATTTGCTGAAATCAGTGAATCTCTAGGACAAGGAATTTCCTCTTCTGCATAACTGGGAAACAATACTTGGTCTACTATCTCCCTCCTATGACTGTTATACAGATTCAAATTAGAGTGTGAACATACATAAATTTTTTCCAGACCTGTGAGGTCATTACACTGGGAAACTGTCAGTGAACGGTTCCCTTTCCATGTGGAGGAGAACTTTATGAGTCCACCTTAGAGGCCTTAAAGAGTCCATCTGGAACACTGAAAATTAAGTGATGGCCAGCGTCACACAGCCAGTTTATAGCATGGGTAAGTTTGCATCTACAGATTTTCTTGATTCCAAGCCTAACTCTCCATGTCAGTTATAATTATTACTTAGAATAAAAACTCAACATGAAATTTCCTCTGATCTGAGCCATGTTCACACTCCCTCTGAAGAGGTCAAAGAATCTTCTCTCTCATAGGTCAATTTTCCCTTCTTAGAACTGACATGATATAAACAGGGACTTCTGAACCTGAAAATTCAAGCTGGGACATAAATTTGTCATTAGTCACCAGAAAAGCCAAAGGGAGGAGAAAAACAACAACAACAATTATTTCAGAGGGATGAGCGCTTGAAGTAGAAGTAGAAGGGCTGACAAATTCAATTAACTTTGAAGGTCAGAAACTGACAGAGACAAATGCTGGAGGGGCCAAGAAAACAGAGACACTAATGCACTGTTGGTGAAGAGGGTGAACTGATCCAACCATCTTAGAGAGAAATTTGGAATTATTCCCAAAGGTCTGTAAAAATGTCCATACTCTTTGCTTCAGCATACCACCATTAGTCGAATCCCCAAAGGATCAAAGGAAAAGGAAAATGACCAATTTGTAAAAAACTATTTATAACAGCTCATTTTTGATAATTCGAAAATGAGGGGAAGCCCATCAAGTGGGGAATGGATGAACAAGTTGTGGTACATGGTTGTGATGGAATACCATTGTGCTATAAGAAATAATGAGCAGGGTGCTTTCAGAAAAAACAAAAACAAAAACAAAAAACAGGAAAAGACTTATATGAACTGATGCAAAACGAAGTGACCAGAATCAGAACATATGATGATCAATTGTAAAAGACAATTTCAATCCATGACAATTTGAAAGGACTGATGATGAAAATTGTCTCTATTTCCAAAGAGAGAACTAAACCCTGGGAGGCCTTCCCATTTTCTGTCATTGTGTTAGGAAATAAAAGATGTTCTTTTATCTTCTTTGCTTTGCCCTTGTAAAGGCATTACCCATGCATATGCTTTGTGAATAAAAAGCTTTAATAAAAATAAATAAATATGTATTTTTATAAAACTAGAAGGAACCTGAAAAATGAATTAGATGGAAAAATGGCATCCTCAATGTGAGAAACTGTGTTCAGAGCCTGGAATTTCAGGAGTTTAAGAAAAAAGTGAAGAATAAAAAGTCTTCTCCTGGAGAAGACTTCTAAGCATAAGAGAGAGAGACAGAGAAAGAAAAAGAAAGGGAGAGAGGGAGAGAAAAGAATCACAGAGAAATAGAGGAATACAGAAAGGGCTGGAGGGAAAGGAGAGAAGGATGGAGAAGTTCAGGTGGAATATAAACCCTCCTTACCTTTGCAGCCACATTTCTTGCAAGTTGTGTTTAAGACAGCCTCGAGGATAATCTTCTGCCCTGTATAATCCTTGAAGGACCTCTTCCGCCTTTCTTCTTGGCTGAAAGGAAGCAAGATCAACATTAGCTGTGGTTCTCTCAAGAGAATGAGTTGAAAGAGCTTTTGTAGATTCTAGTCTCTCTTTGCTACTGGTTTGATGGTAGAAGACAGAGACAGTACGACCCATTCTCAAGCAAAATATATCAAAATAATAGATGGTAGGGAACAGGCTAAAGAGAGGTCTTGTGGGAAATGTAGGTGATGAGCTTCAATCCAGGAAAGCCTCTACAATCACTTCCCAAGACAGAATGGTATGGGCACAAGTGTCCTCATCCTTATTTTTTAAAGTGTGATTACTAAGCTACTGAAAGCTCTCAGCACCCTCAGCCCAATGCATCTTATCACAGGAGAGATGTTCCCCAATGAAATGTAGTTAAAATCATTATTTATGATACAAAACTACTTGTTTTCATGGGTCTCATCTGAATGGAGAACAAAATTTTTTGTTGGTTTTTGTTTTGTTTTATTTTGGTAAGGAAACTTGAAGCTTTAAACAACAATGAAAGAGGATTTTGGCAATTTAACTCTTATTTAACCATGCACTCAATCCCTCTGCTCAGCATTCTGCTTCAGATCTCAGATTCCCGTCCTCTGCCCTAGGATATATAGGAATGAGATCAGATATCTGGTATGGATCCACAGGAAATAATTCTCTAAATAAAAGGTAAAGCCTAGCTCACTTTGAATACAAACTTGGGAATCAAGCATAATTCCCAGGTCTCTAATTGGGTAATTTATTTACATTTCCCTGGACCTCAGTTTCAACTAATCAATCAATCAACACATATTTATGGATACTTACTATGTGCAAGGCATTGGGGATAGAGATACAAAGAATGAAACAAAATCTTTTTCACTTGCTTAGCCAAATTTAGCTAGAATCATTTGCAAATCATAGGTCAAAAAGTATTCAGTATAACCAAATTCAAGACTCTGGATTTTGATAGATTACAGGTTAAATAATTTCTCCCACATAATACTCAATTCAATCAAGCAAATTAGACATCTTGCTATTTTCCAAACAGACCAGCTGATTTCCTGTTCTTTGCCTTTAGATGTTCCTATTGGAAATGTAATTTTATGTGCTTAGATCCCCGAACACTTCAAAACCCAACTAACAGTGGGTCCTTCATGATTGCCCTAGTTAGATGTTTGTTCTTAGCACATTTTCTTTACCACCACACATCTTTCTCAGAGTTTGAGATCATAAACTTCAAGAGTAGGGACTTCATGCTTGCTTGCTCAGAGGCAGATCTTAGATAAGATAAATGCTTGCTGAAATACTGCTGTTTACAACAAGCTACATGTGAAAGAAGCCCCCTGCCTGAACCCTGGGAGCCCTTCCCATTTTCTGTCATTGTGTTAGGAAATAAAAGGTGGTCTTTTATCTTCTTTGCTTTGCCCTTGTAAGGGCGTCTCTGGTAAACCTCACTGCTTCATTAGGCTGCCTCAACTATAGCTCTAGGAAGGGAAAATAATTGATGAGAATGCAGTTAACCAGTAGCCTATGTGTAAATCATGCCCCCAGAGTCTTGAGTTATAATGGGTTTCTAGTCTAACTGGCATGTAATCTGCCAATATCCAGTATTATCAAAAAACGGAGAAATAGGAAAATCATCAGGAGGCATGTGAAAATCCCTAAACACAAAGCAATTTAGCCAAAGTATTATCACAGTAACTAAAATAACCAAATGGATCTCCTGAGACAAGAAAGAGTTGGTGGGACTACTCAACAAAGAGCAATTCATTGGAGCAATCTGGACCATGACAAGGGCAGATGATACAGGTAATAAGAGACTGGGGATTGGAATTCATGTCCTCTGACCCCAAATCAGTGGAATCAGTATTCTGCTTCAAAACTGGCCAAAAAGCTCTGATGCTTCAGAGCATCTTCAAACAAATTGCAAGGAAGACCCAGGAAAGGCTCCATTGCAAAGACCAAACTGTAATAGGAATCTGGGTTTTAACTTTCACTAGGTTAAGAATCAGGGAGAGGGCAAGTATCCTGTGTCTCCCCTTCCTCGATTCTTAATGTAGGCTGCTTAATGTTCTCCGTATTTTTGGGGGGGTTTTTTTGGTAAAGAAACCTGAAGCTTGAGGTCTATGTACAGATTGGATGAGATAGATGGGAAAAATATTACATTTTTATTTCAATATAATTCTGTACATTATATTTCATGTATTAAAAAAAAAAATTATTCTGAAAGGGTCTACAGACTATAGTCTACCCAAGTGGTTCAGGATACAAAAATGGCAAAGGATCCTGGTCCAGGAGGATGTCTAGGAGTAATATTAAAAACTTAACTACCTAAGTAAATGTAAGGCAGGGTCCTTACATTTGTAAGTGCTCCCCAAACCCGGTGAAAAAAAATCTGTTTTACTCCTAAAGTCAGGAGTACCCCTACACATGTGCACCTCAATTCCCTTTCTGATGGTTTTAACTCCAAGTCACAGACACGATTAGTGTCCATAGGATAGAGACAGAGCAGGATCACAAAGTCAAATATTGGTCAACAAGCTAATTCAAAAGACAAAAAAGAGCTCAAAAAGGTTGAGTGGAAGGCTAATTTTTTCTGACCTAATAAATCATTTAACTTACTCAGTAATGATATTGTTGGGGTCAAGGTCTTTTCCAGTGCCTTGGTTGACAACTTTCATGGAAAGGGACAGCTTAACCTTGTCATCTTTCATCTATAGGAAGCAAAAGCAGAGTCATCAAAAAGAGCTCAACCACATCAAGAGATTTACTAGTGACAGTGATAGCTTGCAAATTACTTGGCAAAGTGCATTCACCTAAATCATCAGCATCAAAAACATCTACTGAGTATCTATCATGAGGGTGGGGCACTGCTGTCAGTGTGGAGGTTGGGGGAGCTATGCATAAAGAAGCACAAGAAACCATTCTGCCTCCCAAGAACCTACCCTCCAGTTGAGGAAACCAGACATATAAAGCTGTTACTGGGAACTAGGTTTTGAAGGTAGAGCAGAACTTAGAAAAATGGAGAGGAAAAAGGAAGGCATGAATTTCAATAGACTTGGGATGGTAAATGCCATCCATTTCCAGAAGGAGAACTATGGAGACTAAATGTGGATTGAAACAGTATTTTCAACTTTTTTCTTTTATTTTTCTCTTTCTCTTGTTTTTTTTTCCCCCCTTTTGATCTGATTTCTCTTGCACATGACATATATGGAAATATGTTTAAAAGGACTGTACAGATTAAACCTATCTTCCATTGCTTGTTGTCTTGGGAATGGGAGTAGGGAGACAGAAAAATTTGGAACACAAAGTCTTACAAAAATGAATATTGAAGAAAATAAAGCAGGAAAACATGCAAGAAAGGAAGGATAACATAAACACGTACATATAATGGGATGAACACAGCAGGTTCAGAAGCAAGGATGAGACTAATCTATCTAAAAAGGCAGGGTCCTGCAGGGAAGGGAGGTGAAGAAGGTTGGAAAGTAGGAAGAGAATATGACATGTGTTCTCAGACACGGTCAATGTCTTGATTTCATTTGCTTCATTATACATATTTGTTATAAGGGAGGTTTTCTGTTGGTGAGGATGTGGATTAGCAGCTAGTAATAGAAATGAAAAAATCAGCAATAAAACATTTTTTCAAATGTACAGAAGAAAGAAATATGCATGGGGACATAGTACTACTTTGTTAAATAAATATCTATATATAAATATATTTTAAAATTATATGGAATAGAAATGTATGGTTTCTTATACAAACTTCTACCCTGTCTTTGGCATTTTCAGATGTTTGGTGATGGCTAAGTTTACATTAAAAAATAAATTTTTAAGAAAAAGAAAGTATAATTAGAGGTCTAGAGCTGGATGGGACCTTAGAAATCAACTGGACCAATCTCATTTTATAAATAATTTGAGGGTCAGGGAAGCTAAGTTGCCCAAAATTATAACACCAGAGTCAGGATTTAAACCCAGGTCTTTAGATTCATAAGCCCATGCTCTTTATATGCTTCTTAAGTAAAGAGCAATCATTTATATAGTCTTCTGTAGATAACTAAGAATTTTTTTTCTATCATTGTCACGACTTTTAGTTGCCAAGGATTGGATAGCATCTGGTCAGATACATTAGGTGATGCAATGATAACCACAGTGGATTTGGAATTAAAGAACCTGGATTTGAACACAGACTCTGCTGATTCCTACTTATGTAGCAGCCTTCAGCAATCTCTCTGGGCCTGAGTTTATCATTTGTAAAATGAGGGTGTTGGCCTTCAGGGTCACCTAAGATCTCTTTCAGCTCTTGACTGGTGTAACTTAAATCAAGGTGTCTAGATTTAAGGCACTCTGATCCCACTGCCCTGTGATCTTACGATTCCTTTGTGTCCATGTCTGGTCTCAATATAAGCTTGTCTTGAACACCCTGAGCAAGTATCCTTTCAAAGAAGGCCCAGTATAAATATCTGACATCATCCAAACTTGAAATAGATTGGCCTGATAATATTCTTAGGTCATGACAAAAGCTGTGAGAATGGCAACAAATATTCATTTATTTACTTCCTGGGGATAGAATAGTCTAGTGACTTTTTTTTTTTTTTTTTTTTTTGAGCTAAAAGAATTCACTATGTATTTGCAAAACTTTTGGAGTCTTGGCTGGACAAAGGGGAAATGAACTAAGGAACATTCTAAGATTCCTTCAAGCCTAGAGAGTCAGTGAATGTCCAAGTTAAGTAAGTACACCCAATCCTTCTGGTGTGGAAATGGAAGCTGGAAAGGAGACGATACCATAGTTGCATAGCTCAAAAGCAAAATCACCCACTCTGAGAAGATGACCAGTCTGTCAGCTTCAGCTGAGAATCAAGTCATCATTCTTCCTACTCCTTTATATTCCTTCCCACTTGCAGAAAAGGCACAGAATTTTACCTCTCGGCCGATAAGCTTCACCCATACTTTGTCACCGACATCCACTATCTCAGAGGGCTTGTCCACTCGACAGGATGACATGTGGGTTCGATGGACCAGGCCTTGAAACAAAAAAAGGGAAACATTTAATACATGCCTGGTACCTGATCACTAGTCAAGGGGGAAATCACAAAGGAAAACCAATGTGATCTTATACATGTGCTGTCCATGATCACAGAAGAATCCAGAGAAAAGTACTAGGCCCCAAAGTCAAACACCCACAGGAAAATAATTTTTTAAAATTAATATGATGTTTTCACATCACCTATATTTCACATCCCTGTTTTCTTCCCAAAAAGCCACCTTCTATAATAAAGAACCCTCCGACATTTCAGCAAAATTAACCAACATATTAAGTATGATATTATATGCAGAGTTATAGAGTCCTGCAACTTTGAAAATAAGTTGAGGGAGGTATTTTCTTATGTCTTTTCTTTGTGATTGATTTGCTTATTGTAGTTTCACCTTATTCAGTTTTTGATGATTTTGCTTTAGTTTAAAATATATTTTAAAAAATTTTTGTTACATTTTGAGTTCTAAATTGGCTGCCTCCCTCCCTCCCCATCCTAAAGAATGACACCATTTTATCACACACATGTAAAACATACTATATGTACTTCTATTTCTCTGAAAGTAAATAGTATCTTCTTTCATAAGTCTTTTGTAGTTGATTTGAATATGTATAATACTGAGAATAGCTTAGTTAAAACTAAATTAAATTTTAAAAATTATATTTTAAGCTCTAAATTGTCACTTTAGTTCTTTCCATTCACATTGCTATTATTTTGTACACTGTGTCCTTGGTTCTGCTTACTTCACTTTGCATCAGTTCTTTGTTCTTTTTACATTTTTGTATCAGTATCTCTTTCTAGTACTCATTAGTTTCATTGCTTCTTACAGAATAGAAATATTTGACTACAGCCCTGCCCTACCATCTTTCTAACTAGTCCCCAGTAAATGAGTATCTACTTTGTTTCCAGCAGAAAATTCTTAAGAAACTGTTCATTTTAATCTTTTGACACTTAATCTTGTTTATACACTGGAGGAGCAGGCTTAGCCCACTCACGGGTATAATAAACCCATATTGGTACAAGGTGTCCTACTTGAGTGCCTATTAAAATGCATTCAGACAACTTGAAGAAATTCTTGACATTTTTCAATCCAGACACAAAAGAATTTGCTACACTAATATAAAGGATCACCTGACTGTACAATACTCTGTTAAGGTTAATTTACTTCACAACTTCTATCAGTAATGGAATAGAAAGAGAATGAATCTAAAATGTTAATCCACAGTTCCAGGCAGAAAGCTGTCCAAATGAGAATCCACCCTTATCTACTGTTGTTCAGTCATTTTTTCAGTCGTGTCCAACCTTTTGTGACTTAATTTGGGGTTTTCTTGGCAAAAATCTTCTCCACCTCATTTTATAGATGAGAAAACTACAGCAAAAAAGAGTTAAGCAACTTGTCCAGGATGACACAGCTAGTAAGAACCTTAGGCCAGATTTGAACTCAGGAAGATGGGCTTTCCTAACTCCAGGATCAGCACCCGATGCACTATGGCATCACGTAGCTGTTAACTCTATTTTTAGGGCTCTCAATTACCAGAGAAGTTGCCACTAACTGAATGCAGTATTGCTGGAGCTCTCCCACTGGAGAACTATGGCTACTTTTATCCCAGTAGCTCTACTCCAACGTCCATTAAGGTAGAAACTCCTTGAAGTCTGGTGCTTGACCTCTTTGAGATCTGGCAACTCTAGAGTGAAAAAAAAAAAAGGGGGACCACATACCCAACAACACAAAATAAATTTATGGAATGGAAATAATGCTGGAAAAGATGACTTGGTTTGAGCTTTCCCAAAGGATTAGCTAAAGAGTGATTTCTTAATCCAGTACTGTGAACATGGTACTTAGTTTCTTTGTCTATAAAGGGAGAGAATCACCACAAAGTGAGGAAGTAATTACTCAGTGACAAAATAAATCAGTTGCAGACCAAAGGAGTAGGATTCACTGAGTTTCTAGTTAATTGCTCATCTCTTCGAGTCCAGCTGTCCTGTCCTACAGAGATTCACCCCTAGGCAACCAGATTTGGATGAATGAAAAAAGGCACCTTGCCTGAAATCTGTGCTGTAAATTAGCTCCCTAGAAGCTGGCTCTTCTCTAAAAAGTTCTTTCTCCCCCAACTGAACCAAAGTGTATCAGGATCAGTTCCTCCAATGATTCCTCTACATATCAAGGCAAGGCAGGTAAGAATGCAAGGGACAACAGCAGCAGGTGGATTAAAAGAATAGTTTGTCTTCAAATTTAAGAAGGCTTTGGACTAAAGCTTCAGCTCATTCAATTGTAGTAGGGGGAAAAACCCTGAGAAAATTCATTCTCACTCACTGATTGCCTATCTTAGGAAAGCTACTGGGAAATGGATTCTGGACAGAGTTGACATGATCTGCTCAGAAGCCCTCAAATTCAGATGTAAGTAACATCATTCAATCAATTAAAAGGAAAGAACAAAGTTTGTAGGGGAAGAGCCCTATGGAATCATCACAGCTATATTAATTTCAAGTCAGATCTTGTGCTACAGAACCTGTCTGAGGCAGAGGCCTAATGGCAAAGCAACAAGTATAAATGGGTTGAGAGCTTGGGTTTTACTTCTAATTCAAATCCTGACAGTTGTAGAGTAGTCTGCTGTTTTCAAAGTGCATTCCTGCCCCACATCTTGACTGACTTTTTACCTCCTGAGAGATAAATAGGAAGAGACAATGTGGCCTTGTGTTAAAGAGCACCATGGAGAGAGAGGGGAGTCCTGAACTTCCAATCATGGCTTTGCCACATTCACTAACAGAGTGAATGAAGTGTCCTGCTTCAGCCATCTTAGATCAGTTTTTATAACAATAGCTCACATTTAAATAATGCTTTAAAACGTGATTTACTAACAAACAATCCAGAGACAAAAAGTAGTACAAGTATTACTGTCCCTGTTTCACAGGGAATAAAGCAATTAATCAACAAAAATTGAATCAAGAATGACAATGTACCTGATATTTTCCTAAATGCAGAGAAGTTAAGAGGAGCAAGATGTCTGAGTATATGAGGCAGGCCAACCTCACTCACTAGGCACAATTATACCAGTGAAAATAGGGGAAGAGCACCAGATCAAGTGGTAACAGGCACTCAGGAGAAAAAACTGTGAGGGGAAGCCCAGGGATACAGTCAGAGGCCTGCTGGCATTGGGCCCAGAGCTCAGACAAGAAGATCTGCTGGAGATTTAGGCAGAAAATATAGACAAAGGAAGAGCCTAAAACTGGGCTGCTCTGGACCAGAACCCAGGCTGGGGAGCTTTCCAGTCCACAGAAAGAGCTAGGGGTGATAATTGTATAGTTGTTCAGTTTTCATCTTGAAGAAGACCAATGACATTACAGGTGATATCTTGACTTGCTTGAGATTTTTATTTAATGAGAGAGACTTGCACAAAGTCATCAGTCTCATTGTTTTACTGCAAGTCCAGTGTCAAGACAAAAGTCAAGACCATGGGTGATGGCTCAGAGGATGACCTTGATGTCTTTGATGTCTGACCAAGTTCTAATCACTCTGCAGTGTCTCTTTAGCCATCTTCAAAGGACAAAATGTTCTGCTCATTCTGCTGGGGAAAGTCTGCACATGCCTGGGGTAGCCATCCCCCTAACTCACTGATGAGTTTGAGACCAGCTGTCTGCCGAGATGGTTTACTAGAGAGTGGTTGCTGGGCACACTGCAGTTTCTTGGAGCCAAAGGTGAGAGTTGAGTGTCAGGTAGACATCAGAGGTGGATGAGCAGCCCTCAAAAGTGCTTAGCAAACCCAGACACCAGAGATGTAGTCCTCCCTGAACACCCATACATCCTGTATATTAGCAATCTACTAGGTAAGGGAGGAAGGACCAAGGGCAAGATGGCATTCTGTACTTCTGATCCACGTAGCCTTCAGTGCACTGATAGGGCTTGTCTTTTCAAGTTATGAACAGGATCAAGCCTACAGTTAAGTTACCTATTAAGTTACCTAGACCACTAACTGGCATTGGGAGGCTACAAAGTTCGATCCAATAATCAGACTAAGTCCTTGAATAGCCTTCTTAGAAGGCTAAAAGATTGGTGAGCTGCCCCTGAGATCCTTGAAGAACAAAACATCAAAACCCATATGAAAAAGTAGCAGGACCCAAAATAATATAGCTCAGACCCAAATATAGTTCCACCATTCTTTCCAGAAGAGCAGAAAATCCAGACCTTTATATGAAGCCTCAATTTAGATTGGAAAGCTAGAAAAAGACACTAAAAATAAAGAAATATTATGAATTCAGGGATGCCCAAGACACAAATTCTGGAGAAAAGAATAATTCTACAAAGTCTTTAAAAAAAAAAAAAAACACAACTTGGTTACACGGAATCCCTTGAAGAAATGAAGCAAGAGTTTGCAATTATCATAGAAAGGGAAAAATTTAAGGATAGGATGAATGTGAATGGGGATGTTTATGAGCAAAATAGAAGAGAATAACAAAGTAGAATCCCAAAATATGCTATTTACAAGGAACACACATAAAACAAAGATCCACAAAGAGATAATAAAGAACTTGAACAAAATCTGTTAAGCCTTAGCTTCCCTCAAAAAAACAGGGTTACAATCATAAGTTCAGACAAAGTCATAGTAACACAGATAATTAACAAAGATAAAGTAATGAATCAATATGGATACTATACATATATATGTATGCATGCGTGTGTGTGTGTGTGTGTGTGTGTGTGTGTGTGTGTGTGTGTGTAAACCCCTCCCCACCATGGCAAAGCACTAAAAAATACTTCAAAGAAAAGACAACTGAGTTTTAGAGAGAAATAGACAATTAAGCTATAGTTGTTGGGGCACTCAATGTATATCTTTTTAAACCTATTTAGCAAAAAGATATATAAGGAACTGAAGATTTGAGTTAAATTTTAGGAAATTAGATCTGATAACTCTCTAGTGAAGATAATAAAGTATACATATTTCTCAGTAGAGCAAGGTACCTTTACAAAAACTGACCATGTATAGGACACAACTACTACACAAATAAATGCAAAAAAGCAGAGCGTGACTGTTATTCTTAATGATCGTGCCCAGGCTGTTCTTGTCTGGGATGCCTTCCTTCATCTTTGAAGCCTCTTGGCATCCCAATTTCCTCCAAAGTTTATATCCCCCCCCTTGTCCAACAAAATTTTTCCCAATCCCCAGACAGCTCCTCATCTCCTTGACCCTGATTTTGTGATTATATTTATATGTACACATTGTTCTCTTAATAGTCCTATAAGTTCCTTGAGAGTAAGAACAACCAATTTTGTGTTTGTAGGGGCAGTTCCTAACACATAGTAGGTATATAATAAGTGCTAGTTGATAATGATTTATTTCTAAATGTGAGATAATTATCTCCAATCCATATTGCAAAGTAAGATGACTCAATATTCCAATTGGTACTCAGAAAGGCAGCCTGCCATCCTGAGAGGACCAAAATTATTCAATTTTATTTGAGACTTGTCATGGTTTGAATGTTCTAAGATACCCAACCATGACAACCAGAGGCCTTTATGATGTTTATCAGCTGTCAGAAAATTCACCACCACAGTAGGATAGAATGGGATAAAAGGTAGTGGGGTGAATTTCTCATTTTAGAACTATACCTTGCTTTTTGCAGCCTGGAATTTTAATAAAGGCTCCATATTCTGTCACTGTAACAACCTGAAAAGAAAAAGAAACATGTCCAAAATTAAAAACTCATTATCTTTCCCCCAACTCTTCCCCATTTCTGAATTTTCCTCTAATAATTATCAAGGACACCATTATCCCCAGGTACTCAGGCTTGGAATCTAGGTGCCATCTTTAAACTCCTCACGCTGTCCCAAGCCTTTTACTCAATCTGTTGTCAAGTCCTCTCTCCTTTGACACTGCCATCTCTCTGGGACAGTCTTCACTGCCTCGAGCCTAGACTACTGCAATAACCTGTTGGTGGGTCTGCCTGCCTTCAGTCTCTCCTCATTCCAGTCCATCCTCCATTCAGCTGTCAAATTAATCTTCCTAAACCATAAATCTGATGTTACTCCCTTATTCAATCATCTCCAGTGGCTCCCCATCCTTCTAATATAAAACCCTGTGTTTGGATCAGATATAAAACCCTGTGTTTGGCATTCAAAGTCCTTCACTACCTGGTCCTTTCCAGGTTTATTATGCCTTACTACTTAATCATCATGTATTCTATGATTCACTGATACTGGCCTCCTTTCTATTACTACAATAAGACACAATTTCTCCACTCTATGTATTGTCAATGGCTATTTTCCATGAATTCATATCATACAGTATGATTGGGCAGTTATTACTTTTGTCAAGTCTTGGGGTTTCACTGGTGTGGGAAATCCTTTCAGACAAGATTGGAACTGCAACTTTCTAGAATGTTTCCTGGAGAACAAACAGAAGGGATCTGTCTTTCCTGCCTGATAGCTCCAGCCAAAGCTTGGGCTCTGCTGCTGTGGCTTTTCAAAAATCCAAGAGTCCCCTTCATGCGACTATAAAGCATCAGAGGATGTCAGAGGAGATGCTACTGTTATAGAATTTTTTCCCCCAAACTAAGTGCCTGAGACAAAGATAACACTTTGACATTTTACTACAAGAATACCAAACATTCTGGGGAAGTCAAACAAGACCGTTTTCTTTAAAAAAACAAAACAAAACAAAACAAAAAAACAAACTTTAAAAAAGAGAGGAACTTTCAATACACAAAACAAAACAGGAAAAAGGATTATATATGAAACACAAATCACTATGAACAGATCACTTTAAAAAAAGCATATAATAATTCAACATTTTACTTCCATATCTTTTGGCCATTTATCTAATGGTGCTGTTATTCACATATTTGAATCAGGTCTCTATATATTAGCTAACAGGACTCTGTCAGAGAAACTTGCTGCAAAGATTTTTTTTTTCCTCAGCTGTTTCTCTTTTAACTTTAACTGCCTTGATTTTATTGGTGCAAAAACTTTCCAATTGTATGTAATCAAGACAGTCCATTTTATCTTCTATGATCTTTTCTATCCCTTGACTTGCCTTGAAATCTTTCTGTAGCCATAATTGAGAAGGGTATTTTTGTCCTTGATTTTCTAATTCATTTATGATTCATCTTTTATATAACTAGATCATGTAATCATTTGAATTGTTACAGTCTATGATATGACATCTTATTCTACATCTAATTTCTCACAGGAAGCTTTCCAAATTTCCTAGCAGTTTTATTGTTTATTAGCTTCATTATGGTATGTAACTAATCTGTCCCACTGATCAACTTTTCTATTTTTTAACTATCATCAAATGGTTACCTTGAAGCATAGTTTTAGATCTGGTATTGGTAGGCCCTGTTACTTTCTATTTTTTTATTACTTACCTTGAGAATCTGGACCTTTTGTTCTTTCAGATGAATTTTGTTATTGCTTTTTCTAGTTCTCTAAAGCAATCCCTTGGTAGTTCGGTTTGGCACTAAATTACTAAATTAATTTATGTAGCATTGTTTTAATTATATTGATAAGACCCACCCATGAACATAACTCTATTTTACTGCTATAGAGAGTGTTTTGTAGTTACATTCACCCCCTACTCTTTCTAGGACCAACTGCAGGTATTAAAAGTAACATATACCTCAGGAAGCTGTAAAGAGAGCTGGTAAACACTACATTGTTTCTAAAAACTCTTTAGAGGTTACAATTGTTTGAAGCTTCTGCTAAAGTACTACTCTTAAAACCTCATCATGAAAAGGAGACAATCTTGATATCTGTAAGGAAATGCTAGCAGAGTATAAGCAGATCATGGTAGAAGAGCTTCAAGCACAGGGTCAAGGATGTACTCTATTATCTATTGTCCAATAATCAGCCTTGCTAAATGTGGGGAAGGCTATCAGGCTGACCAAACCAACAGATTTGCCAGCAATTAATCAGTACTTTTGGCCAAGACAAACTCAGAGCACAATCAATGATCTGCCTTGACTTTAGTCTTAATATTCTAGATACATCCCCAACAAACCAAACCTCTTTTTGGTTTTCAAGCGGCTTGGTCTCTGGGCAGTGTACTGAAGCTTTCAGTGGCAAAGATGCTGGGAATCAGGAATTAGCCACTCAAATTTCTTCAAGGATAACTGACCTCAGTTGGCAAGAACAAGCCGAAAATTGAAATTTTTACTGTTGTCTTTTCTTCTGCTCCCTCTCAGGTTCCTTTTATTCCAATTGAAAAAATGAGTCCTTTCTGTTGTTGCTTCTGTTTCTAGCACCATTCACCCAATTACAGCATGTGCTTCCAGTGGTAAAAGGGATTTCAGAAGTCCCCTTGCCCAGTCTCTGCCTAAATACGAATGTCATTTACAATGTTTGCAAAGATCATCTAAGTTACCTTTGAAGATGTTCTATAACAAGGAGCACTTTACTTACCTGGGCAGCCCATTCTAATTCTGAATAGCTCTGATTTTTGGAAGTTTTTCCTCACGTATGTCTAAGTCCTCCCCTTTACCATTTTCTTTCACTGCTCCTAGGGTTCTGCCCTCTGGAGTTAAGCAGATCATGTCTCTGGTATAGCACCTTTTAAATATTTGAAAACAGGCAGCTTGTCTCCCAAGTACCCTCTAATCTAAAGATTCTCACTCTCTTCAACTAAAACTCAGAATAATTTTGAGGCCCTACAGATCCTGGAGGGTCTTCTTTATATCCCTCCACCTTGACACCCAGAAATGAGTGTAGGATTCCAGATGTGAGCTACCTGGCTCCAGAGGCCAGAAATCCCTCATTCCAGCCCACACTTCCCAGGATATAGCCTCAGGCTGCATCTGTATTTTTGGTGGTTGGCCAGATCACTCTGGGGACTTATCATTAAGTGGGAAGTCTATTGCACCACCTAAGTCTGTGTCATATGACATATGACACCCACCTTGTGCTTGAGCAGTTGATTTTTTTAAACCCAGGTGTAGGATTTCATATTTACTCTATTAATTCTCATCTTATTAAGAAAGGCACAGAAATGAATGCTGGAAAGTCTCTGTAATCAGGAGAAACCTTGGTATAAATCTTGGCTCTGACACTTATTTCTATGTAAACATGGAAAGTCATTTAAACTGGCTCTGTTTTCTTATTATATTGAACTGCTGATCTATATTGTTATTTTAATTATTCACATTTTTATAGCTTATCTCTCCTACTACAATATACTCCAAGTCCCTGAGGTAGAAGCCTGGGGTTCCCCACAGCACTTAGCATAGGATTGAGCACAAAAGAGGCATTTTGTAAAAGAGAGAATGACTATTCCTGGGTAGTCCCTGGATAGTTCCAGGCTATCCAAACATCCTCAACTCAAATTGTATTGACTTCAAGTTACATCCTTCAGGAAACTTTCCTCCTTCAGAAGGGGGGAAGCAATCTGACACTTCCCAGGCATGCCCTGCTCCATGCATTTCATATACAAATATCTCATATTAAAGCAGAAAAAGCTGCCTCCTGGCAGTGCCTTCACTGCCAGGACTAGTTCCCAAAGACTAGGTTACACTGCTCCTCATTTAAGGCACAACCTGATATGCAAGTTTCACAGAGGTTAGTGTCCCTGCTTCATCTATTCACTGGGACTACATGGATCCAAGGTCATGACTTGGGGCTCCAACACCAGGAAAAGCAGCACTGCTAGTTAAGTATGGAGCTGACAAGAAAAGCTCGAGAGTCAGAATTTACCAGTGTCCAAAGGGCTGTAATGTTTTTTTTCTTAGAAACTTTTTTATACCAACTTCCTTTTTATTGTTGACCAGGGTCCCTATATGTGGGACTTCTACTGTAAAGTATTAATTCTAATCTCAGCAACTATCCAAGTCATAAAGACAATTGTTTTCCTTCACCTCTGGCTTAAAGATTATAAAATCAGAGATCAAGAGCTGGAAGGGATCTTAAGAAGCCACTGTGTCCAACTCACTCACATCAGGGAGGGTAAAACGGAGGAACAACACTGAAGGAACTTGACCAGGGTCACAGAACTACTAAGTGTCTGAAGAAGGATTTTAATTCAGGTCTTCCTCAGTCCAGCATTCTAGCTACACATAATGCAGAAAGGGTGCCCACAAAGAAACACAAAGGGTGCTTCTCCGGGAAAACCGAATTTCCAAAGAACAGAAATTTGGGCACACCTCTCCTTTGAAGATAGTGTAGAGGTCAGGCAGGTCATCCAGAGTCTCACATCTTCCAGGATTCATCATAAATGTTCTTGGGCTTCTGAATTCTTCTTATAAGCAATCAAGCCTCCCGTTTCACTAGAAGAAGGACAAAAAACAATTACATATATTTAACTTAATGATAGATGAATGAGCTGATGCTAATATAACAAGCCAGTTTCAGTAGAACTACCCAATTAGGTTTAACTCTCCCAACTCAATGACTTAAATCTTGATCTTAGTGGGAGCTAATCCAAGCTGCCAATAGAGAAATTCAGTGACTTAGGACAATTTGCATGAGACCTAAAGGGAAGTCTCCTCTTTGGGGGATTGTTGGGGATTTATAAATTGTCAAATAAATAAAAGGTGTGCTAATTATTTCTAGTCTAAGGAGAATACAGGTAGTTGAAAATTCATAAGAGGGAAACCAAAACCAAAACTAAGGGGCTTAACATAATTAAAAAGGCCAGTATGTAACTAGACTAATCAAAGGGAGCAAAGATCATCTGCTACAGAATTGAATGGGGCCTTGAAGATTATTTAAACAAGTTTACATTTAATTGAAGCCCAGAATTTAAGAGACTTGTAAAAAGCTTTTATTTCAAGAAATTAACAGATATCAAGTACTTACTATATACACAACTCTATGAAAAAAAAAGTACTGCACAGATCTGTGCAGCAATACCTCCCTGTTCTACAGACTAAGGAAAGAAAGGACAGATAGGAAACTAAGTGTTAAAGTGTGTGGTGTTAAGACTAGAAAGAGTTAAGGAATAAGAGAGATCAGCAGGATTTAGAATAATGAAAGATGGCTTCCTGAAAGAGATGGGACTTGAGCTCAGCCTTTGAGTACCCCTCCCACAGAAAGTCTGTATCTCGGCCCTAACACAGAAATTATTTTGTACTTTTTGTACAGATTTGGTTTAATTTCTTTTTATGGTTTCCTTTTGTTATTACAATACATTCATTTCCTATATCTCTTTTTCCACCCCTTGCAACAAAGGAAATTTTTTAAAAGCCAACCAAAACCAAACAATATATCACATGTGCAAAAGTGGATACAATATTCTATATCTGTTGTCCCCCTCATCTGCAATGAAATGAGGAACATTTTCTAAACTCTTCTCCAGATCTAAGCTTGGCCATCAAAATTATTCAATGTTTAGCTTTTGACTGTTTCCCCCCCTTCATTGTTTATTTTGTTTCCCTAGTTCTGCTCATTTCATTTGGTATCATCAGTTCCCATGAGTCTTCCAATTCTCTTTGAATTCTTGCTATTCATCATCTATTACAATGTAGTAATATTCTATTACATCAATGTACAATAATTTGCCAGTTTTCCCACAATAGATGGGCACTTACTTTATTTCACATTCATTTTTGTAAGATTTTGAGTTCCAAATTTTATCTCTCCCTTCTTTTCCCCCTCCCTCCCTAAGATAGTAGATTATACAATACAATTATTTTAAACATATTTCCATATTAGTCTGTTATGAAAGTCAGAACTAAAGGGGAAAACCACAAGAAAAAAATATGAAAATAGTATGTTTCAATAGACATCCAATTTCCATAGCTTTTTTTTCCCCCCTGGTTGTGGATGGCATTTTCCATTATGTCTTTTGTAATTATCTTGGTGTTTTTTTTTGTTTGTTTGTTTTTGAGCACCACAATGGCTTCCATTTTAATACAATACAATTAAAATTTCCTAAGTCATTGCCTTATTTTTATTATTATTATAACTTTTTATTGACAGTACATATGCATGGGTAATTTTTTACAACATTATCCCTTGCACTCACTTCTGCCCCAACTTTTCCCTTCCCTCCCTCCACCCCTCCCCTAGATGGCAGGCAGTCTCATACATGTTAAATATGTTATAGTATATCCTAGATACAATATATGTGTGCAGAACCGTACATTTTTCTTGTTGCATAGGAATAATTGGATTCAGAAGGTAAAAATAACCTGGGAAGAAAAACAAGAATGCAAACAGTTCACAAATCATTTCCCAATGTTCCTTCTCTAGCTGTAGCTGATTCTTTACATCATTGATCAATTGGAACTGAATGTAATTGTCTTGTTTTGCTCAATTGCTGAGAGCTAAATCTATCACACATAGGATCTGACTCCAGTTGATCCTGTTGATCATCACACAATGTTGCTGTTACTATGTTTCCAAGTGTTTGCTGCTATGCGAAGCAATGCTATGAGTACTGCGATATAGTACTGAGATGAGTACTGGAAACTTTCTATCATCTAATTTGGGCACATGCATAATAGTGGAATCTCTTAAACACTTTAGCTACATTTTTTTTTCACACTTTCAAATAGTTTTTTTCCAGCACTATTGGAAGAATAGACAGCTCTACCAACATTATATTAAGTGATCTGTATTTTCACAGTCTCTCCATTGTTGACTCCTCTTTTGTCATCTTTGTCAATTTGTTATGAGGGGAAAAAGAGCTATTTCATTGTATTTCTCAAGTTAGTGATTTAAAACAATCTTTCTTTAGTTATCAATAGCTTGTAATTCATCTTTTGAAAACTATTTTTGCCCATTTGCTTCCTGGGTCACTAGATCCTACATATTTTTAATTCCTTATATACTTTGGATATAAAACCCTGAGATTACTCAGGCAAAGTTTCCTTTCTATGGAAGGTGGAATATTATGCATGGGGAATACAAAATAAAACACACTAGAAAAGAATTTAGAGGTTATGGGGAAGAGTAATATGAAATCAATCTACAAAAAGATCTGAAGGATTTTAATTGCCAGGTTGAGGATTTTATATTTTATCCTTGTGGCAAGGTAACTAGTGTAATGGAAAGAGTTAGCCTACAAACCATGAAGCCCTGGAGTCAGATCCTATCTCTGGACATGCTGACTATGTGACCCTGGACAAGTCTTTCAGTGCTCCAGGGAACTTGCATTGGTGGAGGAAGTATCCCTGAAGTCTCAGATCCAGTCTCTTCCTCTATCTTAGAGGTAACAAGAAGCCTCTAGTTTTTTGAGCAGGATAACAAGTTGGTTAGCTCTATACCTTAGGAATATAGAATCTGTCAGTTTGTGGGAAGACTAGAGAGGAAAGAACACTAAAGGGAGATTGATTAGGCCATGCTTTACGAGAAGGGAACATAAACGAGAGAGGCCATGGAGATAGAATTAACAATCCTTGTCAACTTAGTAATATGGAAAGGAAAGAGAAGGAATCTCTTTGAATCATTTATTAAATATGAGGAAAAAACAAACAAACCTGTTGTTCCTTCCTTACAGGGATGTTGTTAAGCTCAATTATGACAATAATGTGAAGCACTTGTTACACCCTACAGCACTATGTAAATGTAAAAGTCATCTTCTTATTCTAGCTCTGTTGATTTTGTTTGTACAAAACTTTTCAATTTCATATGGTCAAAATTATCTATTTTATCTTGTAATCACTTCTATCCCTAGATCAATAAAGAACTCTCCCTTAAGACACACAACACATCTACCACTGAATTTGATTGATGTATTTTGATTAGTTTTGCTGGACTGCTTTCTGACCCCCATCCCCTTCTTTTTAACCTATTTAAAGGTTCCTTTATAAGGGAAGATTCTTCAGTTACAGGAGGAAAGAAGGATAAATTCAGATGATATATAAACAAAAGCTATAAATATATATTTTTTTAAAACTGTCTTTCCAGCCATTTTTGTGAAAGATCCATTCATTGATTTTCCTCCAATTTTTTGATGGCCATTTACTCTGTATATAGTTTATGTTTATTTTTGTGTTTCTGTTGTTTCTCACAACAAAATGTGAGTCCATTATTGGCAAGAACTGTTTTCTCTTTGTAACCCCAATGACAGGGATAATGCCAGGTACATAATAGGTCTTTAATAAATGCTTGATGAAAGAATGGAAAGTAATACTCTCTACCACATGCTCAGAAATGGTTCTCCAATCTTTCCTGAAGAGGAAGTCCAATGGGGTGGACCCCAATCTGCTATGGCATCATGATGTCCTTTTGAATCACGTTGTTTTCCCTTTTGTCAAGTCCAGCTTTGCCCATTGCAGCTTGCACTCATCCCTCCTAAATATACCTTCTGGGACCATGTATATGGTACAACTTTCTCTAGGATTCTTCCAGAGGTGCTCACATCCCTCTAAGTCTTCTTTTCTCCAAGTTAATCATTTCCAGGTCCTTCAGTTGATTTTCACATAGCATGAATTCAAAGCTTTTCAGCATCCTGGCTACCCTTCTCTAGAAAACTATCCAATTACTCTCCCACAACCATCATTCCTCTGGAGAAGGGATCTGCTCTCCCTGTTTCCACCACCATCAGCACTCCTCAGCAAACCAACTGTGACCAACAGGAAGGCATTCAAAAGGAGAGACAGAAAGGAGCATGCACCATGAAGCTAAGCCACTGCCATCATTTTTTTTTTTTTTTTTTTTTTTGCTAAAACAGCTGGGATTAAGTGACTTGTCCAAGGCCACACAGCCAGCACTGCCATCATTTGGATCAACACCATGTGCCCAAAAGCCCTTAGAGGAACAGTGCTTCCCAGGCCTTTAGCCATGCTTTCTGCATGGCCCCTGTAGTCAATATCTGGGGCAGCAACTCCTGGGAACTCATGGTCCTCTCTTCCCCCCCCCAAAAAAAAACCCAAAACAAATTATAGACTATCTACAACCCCCACATATCTCTCAGACAGCAAGCTATCCCCTACATTTTATCTCACAAGAAACCAACCTTTATGAAGATGTGAACTGAAAACTAACCGAACAGGTGCTAGATCCTCTGCCTCTACCTTCTCAGAAACCATGGCTACTGAAGAATCAGAAAACAAAGCTTTCACCATTAAAAACGTTGACATTATCAAATAGTGTGATTTTTGTCAATGAAAACAAATGATGTACCATCTGCTTTACCCTCTAAAGATCACTGGGTCTTTCTGTTCCACTTGTAGCTGAAATTTCTTGTAAGGGTTGCCTCCCTCCATTAGACCATGAATATCTTGAGACAGTCTTCTTTCTCTTCTATGTGGGTCTTTGGCACTTAACCCAGTTCTTTGTACATAGTAAAACATTTAATAAATGTTCATTCATTCATTCCTAAAACTCTCTAACTGGAACTAAAGAATACCACAAATTTGAACTATTACCTCTTTACATTTATCCCTAATAAATTTCATTCTAATAAATCTGATCAAATGATCTAGTCTGTCTTTTTGACCCTAGATCATCTAACATGTTAGCTAACCCCTTTAGTCTTGTGTTATTAAAAATTTGTTGAGCATGCCATTTATTCAAGTCCTTAATAAAAATATCAAATAGCATAGGGCTAAGCACATAGGCAGAGAGGCCCTCATCAGATAAAGTTCAAAAGAGTAGGGCAGAAGAGAAATTGGATAGGTAGAAGGAGAAGGTATGGTAAACATAGAGATAGATTAAGAAAGACCACTCTACCAGTCAAGATGACCTAAATTCAAATCCTGTCATAAATATTAAGCAGACACTTAGCCTCTCTCAGGCTCTCTCCTCATCCGTAAAATAAGAAAATAATAGCATCTACCTCACAGAGTTGCTGTGAGGAGCAAATAAAATAATACATGTAAAAGATTTTGCAAACTTTAAACACTATATAAAGTTACTACTATTATTGATGGTGATAACAATAATAAAAACCTAAAATAGCAAAAATTTTTCTAGACTACAACATAGGGTAATGACAGATGATAATATTCAGGAAAACAAAAGTCAGTTTCAGAAGAATATCATCGCCTCAGGATTTCTATCATTTAAGGAGTCTGATTAAAAATTACAACAGAAAGAAGGAAAAGTGTCAGGGTTTCTTTTATTCAGGATTAACACCGATGTTTTTATTCCACTTATTGGTCATAGAATACAGAGAGCAGGATTTCAAAGGAGGCTATCCAGGTGTTTCCATTTACAGATGACATTGTACCAGCTTCACTGAAGCCCCAAGAACTACAAAACCTCTTGGAGAAAAAAAAGTCACTGAAATATCCAAGCAATTAGGTGAGCCTCCCCCAAGGCTAAAAAAAATGACTACCTATCACACACTGCCAATACCAGGACACAAAAGGGGGGCACAGTCCACTGATTACTTCCATTGATATAACTTTGATAGTGTGTTTGAGAAAGTCAATGAGCTGTGTCTGGAAGTCAGTAGGAAGGCAGAACTACACTGTATTTAGGAAAATGTTCTATCTTTCCAATTACACACAATTGCTCACTGCTGTAAAAGTCAATCTTCTCAAGACTAGCATCCTCCCAGTGATGACAGATGCCTGTGATTATAGAACATCACATTCTTTGGAGAATCAGATAACAATCATATCAAACTTGCCTGATCATTGGTATGCTTTACTCTTTGTCAATGTTGCTTTGTGGGCTGTACTATCTCCAGTTTGGCTTTCTCTTGACTTTCTTTTCATGAAAAAAAAAATCTATTTTCCCCTGATTTCCTCTTCCAGAATTATTATTTTTTTTTTAAAGAAAAAGTTTTTCTTCTGTCCTTTATAAGTGCTAAAGAGTTGTGAAGGCTTTTCCTCTCCAGTCTATATCTACTCTTAAATCCCTTCCTCAACACAGTCTACAGTCTAGCATGACAGCTTCACTGGTGTTATCCCACATGCATTGCTCATGTCCTCTTAATCTTTGTTTAGGCTATTCCCATAATCTGGAATAAACTCACCCTTTCTTTCTTTTTCAAATGAATCTTTTTGCTAATAAGCAGTATCAAGCAAAACAAATCACACATTTGCCAGGTCCAAAAATGTCTCTCATTCTGCACCACTCTGTTGGGATAACCTCACCCCTTCCTTCCAACTTTCCATAGATCAAAGATCTGTTTAAGCCCCATCTCTTCTAAAATTTTATTCCTGTACTATTTGATGTCACTTCTTTGAATAAAATTTAACTAATGATTTTTATCTTTTGTATTATTTTAAAGTTGTTTCTCATCTAAAACTCCTGTCTTCCTAACTAAGAAAGGATCTCCTTGAAGGTGGAAGAATACTGTAGGAAGGAAAACTTGGCCCTTGAATCCCATCTCCATAACTTGCAATCTGGGTACCCATTGACTTTCAGGCCTTTCTTTATTTGTTAAATAGGTTCAACAAAACTGGCTGTATTTGCCCCACATAGTTGATGTGAAGACTAATAATAAAATGGATGCAAAGGCTTTGGAAATCTTCCAGTGTTATATAAATGTACTCTTCTGCACCTCTACTTCGTACAGGACTGAGCAGAGAATGGGTTCACAGGAACAGTGCTTCAACACTTTAAAGAAGCTTTCTTTATGTCAACATTCAGATTACAACCCTATGTAAGTCAGCTATCTTTGATGAATTTTTCTGCCTTAAAAAGAGCATCACTTAGAAGGCCAACCTTCTAATAATGAGCTGCTAATGCACACAGGAGACTAACAGTTGTAAAGGGCTAGAACTGAGCAAATGCACTTGGATCATGGAGCACGTGAGACTAATTGCCAATTGGACGGTTCTCTATTAACTTGTTTGAAGGTTAACCCTCCCCAGCTATTCTGTGCTATTTGATTGGTGAGACAAAGAGGGGGAAGTGACATGTGTGGGGAGAGTAGGAGGAGGAAATTGAGGCATTCTCTCTCGTGGAGGTTGAGAGAGGAAGGTGGTGTGGAGATTACTAGTTCTAATACCCTGTAGGTGACCTCAAGAGACCAAGAATAAAGACTTTTGGTGATCCTGACTCTGGCTGATTTCTGGGAAGACAGAGTTCCAGCAAATAGTGAAAATCTGAAGCCTCCCTAGCTTGTTAAGATCAGAGTCAAAACTTCTGCTGTATTGCCACTATAAGAACCTTGGGGTTATTAGGAGTTACCAGAAGAAAATGGAGGGCAAGAATAATTACACTTGTACAACTCTACAGATTAGGCAGTTCATTACAATTTGAGAGTCAAAGCAGTGCCATGGACCTCTCACTGTCTCACATACTTGATAGCTATCTGACACTGAGAAAGGATGTAATTTTGCCTCTGTCTGCCTCAATTTGCTCACCTGTAAAGTGAATAACTAAAACAAATGACTTATGCTGAATTTGGAGGAGGGAATCACCCAAGTTCAAAATCCACCTTGAATGTTTATCAGCTTTGTGACACCATGCCATACTAAAAAAAATTTAGTTTCAAGAGCCAAAAACACTGGATTCTAATTCTTGCTCTGCCACTTCTGTGTGACATAGGACAGATTTCTCTGGGACTCAGTCTTCCCCATTTCTAAAATGAAGGGTTTAGACTTTGTGTCCTCTTAAGATAAAGTTTAAATCTATACTAGGGTTCTCTACCTACAGAGCTTCCATCTCTTCATATGTAAGGGGGGGGGGGGATAATAATATCAATAGCCTTTACCTTGTGATGAGGCTCAAATATAAGATTGGGAAAGTCCTTTGTAAACCTTAAATCACAATGTAAGTAAATATCAATTAGAAAGGCTTCTGGCTAAGCATGACAGATGGATCTGAACTCCAGTTCTACATCAGATACACACTGGCTATGTGGCAATGAGACAATCACTTACATATTCAGTATCTCAAACAACCCTGGCTATGACCAGTGGATCAAGTACAGTCAGGAAGATTGGAATTCAAATCCTACCTTGAACATTTAGCAACTGTGCAACCCTGGTCAAATCACTTGACCTGTCTACTTCAATTTTCCCATCTGTAAAATAGGGATAATAATAGCACCTACCTCTTAGGGTTGTTGTGAGAATGAATGAGATAACATTTGCAAAGTGCTTGGTGAATCTTAAAAAGTACTATTTAAATGCTACCTATAATTATCAATCCCATTATTTTAAATTACAGGTAAGCTGTGTTTTGTACATGGAAGAAATCACAGGCCTGATATATATATATATATATATATATATATATATATATATATATATATATATATATATATGTATGTATATAAAAAATCTGTTGCCATTATCATATTACACCATAGATATTGGTTCATTATTACATATAAGCAGTGAACAACCTTATTAAGTTTCCAAAACTCATATATAGTCCTTATTCTATCAGTTTCACGGTATCCAGTCTTGTCAGGTAGGTCAAGGATTATTATCCTCATTTGTCAAATGAGAAAACTTTCCAAGATCACACAACTATGCCACATCTTTCTGAGACAAGAGACCAGTGACCTGACATGTTCAGGAGTGATTTTTGTTTCTCTGTTGGCTTTTTCCCCTATTTCTTTCCCTGCCAATTAACAGTATTTTATTTTTTCCAATTACATGTAAAGATAGTTTACATTCACTTTTATAAGTTTGAGTTCTAATTTTTTTTCTCTTTCTCTCTTCCTCTCCCCGCTTCCAAGATGGCAAGCAATCTGATATAGGTTGCACAGGTACAGTCCTATTAAACATATTTCCAGATTAGTCATGTTGTGAAAGAAGAATCAGAACAAAAGTTGTCCTTCACATTCTTGAAGATGGCCATGATCTCAGGGAGGTGATGCTATGACATCCAAGTGAATTGGATTTAAGTGAGGGAGGGATGTGCAGTCATCAGTCTTACTTTCTCCTCTAGAGCTATTTGGGTTCAATGGCCAGATATAGATCAGGACTATTCATGGGACAAGCAGCAAAAGAAGACTTGCTTTAAGACAGCAGAAATTTGAATCTATTCCAATCATACCATCTTACAGATGAAACAGTGAGGCCCAGAAAAGGGAAGTGTCTTGCTGAACATCACACTAATGAGTAATGCCAAATCCAGTACTCAAAATTAGACCTCCTGCTTCCCCATTCTTTCTCTTCTTTGGTCCTCATGACCACCAAAGAACTGACAGGAGCTAGTTAGGCACTTTGAATACTTCACACAAAAAGATCTGAAATTAGAAAGGCCCCTAGAAATCATCAAATTTCATGTTCAAATTTTATAGGTGAGGAAACTGAGGCTTCTGGGAGGAGAGAGTTGAATCCAGCTTCACAGATAGTAAGTGGCTGCCTAATTGATCTCCCTGCCCCATCTCTTCTTCTCGCTAATCCACCCTCCACATAACTGCTGAAATAAAATTTCCCCACAAAACTGGTCTCATGATCCTTTTCACTCAAACAGTTTGTAGGTTCCCCACAGTCTCTAGGATAAACTGCATCTTTCTTTCTTTGACATTTAAAGCCTTCTACAAAGTAGCTGGCTTTTTCTAGGCTGATTTCACATTATTCAGTTTCATGGCCCTATTCCAGAAATTTATGTTCTAACTAAACTGGATTGCTGGAGATTTCCCAATGTGACCCTCCATTCCTGGCTTCTTTTGAACAAATTGTTCTGCAACCCTAGAATGAATGCACTTTCTCTTGTCTCTGACTCTCAGAATTCTTAGATTCCTTCAAGGACCACTTCATGAATTACATGACATTTTCCCCAATCTCCCTGACATTAGGACTTTTCAATTTTCAATAAGGGAACACTGACAATGAAGACTATGAAGGGTGTTGGTATCTTTGTATCTCCAATAAATAACGGACACCTCCAAGAGTTGAGCCAAGATGGAAGAGTAAAATCAAGAAGCTATTCGAGCTCTCCCAGTTTCCCTCAAAAACCACATGAAACCAAGCCTGTGAATAGTCTGATAGAATGAAACCATGCTCCTGTTCAAGACAGATTGGAAGGATTTCTTTTCTTTTCTTTTCTTTCTTTCTTTCTTTCTTTCTTTCTTTCTTTCTTTCTTTCTTTCTTTCTTTCTTTCTTTCTTTCTTTCTTTCTTTCTTTCTTTCTTTCTTTCTTTCTTTCTTTCTTTCTTTCTTTCTTTCTTTCTTTCTTTCTTTCTTTCTTTCTTTCTTTCTTTCTTTCTCTCTCTCTCTCTCTCTTTTTTTTTTTTGCTTTTATTTTTCTTAATCCTATATAATGTATATATATGTAGGTGCATATATATGTATATACACACACACATACATATACACAGACACAATTATCTTGCTGCAGAAGAAAAATCAGATCAAAAAGAAAACAAAATGAGAAAGAAAATAAAAGGCAAGCAAACAACAAAAAAGTTAAAATGCTATATTGTGGTCCATACTCAGTTCTCACAGTCCTCTCTCTGGTGGCTCTCTTCATCACCAGATCACTGGAAGTGGTCTGAGTCATCTCATTGTTGAAAAGAGCTACATCCTTCAAAATTGATCTTCGTATAATCTTGTTGCTGTGTACAATGACCAGTGAATGGTTCTGCTCATTTCACTTGGCATCAGTTCATATAAGTCTCTCCAGACCTCTCTGAAATTATTCTGCTGATCATTTCTTTTTCTTTCTTTTTTTATTAAAGTTTTTTATTTTCAAAACATATGCATGCACAATTTTTCAACACTGACCCATGCATAGCCTTGTGTTCCAAATTTTCCCTTCCTTCCCCCACCCCCTGTCTTTGACACAAGATCATTGAAACTGGCCTCAATCATCTCATTGTTGAAAAGAGTCACATCCATCAGAATTGATTGTCATAAAATATTGTTGTTGCTAAGTACAGTGATCTCCTGGTTCTGCTCATTTCACTCAGCATCAGTTCATGTAAGTCTCTCCAGGCCTCTCTAAACTCATCCTGCTGATCATTTCTTATAAACCAATAATATTCCATAACATTCATATACTATAACTTATTCAGCCATTCTCCACCTGTTGAGCATCTATTCAGTTTCTAGTTCCTTGCCACTACAAAAAAGGCTGCCAGTTTTGCACATATGGGTCCCTTTCCCTCCTTTATGATCTCTTTGGGATACTAGCCCAGTAGATCACTACTGGATCAAAGGATATGCACATTTTGATAGCCCTTTGGGCATAGTTCCAAACTGTTCTCCAGAAGATCAGCTGGATCAATTCACAACTCCACTAACAATGTAACAGTGTCCCAGTTTTCCCACATCCCCTCCAACATTTGCCATTATCTTTTAGATTGAAAGGGTTTCAAGAAAGGTTACTGGGGTGAAAAGGGTGTTCAGCCCAGCTCAGATAGACTCTGGAAAAGTCACTAAGTGGTCTTAATCACAGCAAATCAGTAACTCTGCCCCTAAGTCCTGGATCAGTAGATGAACAAATCAGTGGAGCAGCTTCCAATTGCAGGTCAGAAGACAAACTGTGGGAAACCAGGCTGTTTCCTGAAAAGAGGAGACAAAGTTATTCCCTGTAACCACAAGGGGCCCCTGTGCTCAAAGCCAAGGCTCAGAGCTGCACAGGAAGCTTGGGACAGCGCCCCCTATACCTTTACCTAAGGAGCAGAGCTTAACCATAAAAACAAAAAAGGAGAAATACCAAAAGAAAAGAAAATGATTAAGAAACAGAAAAGAATCCAGATCAGAGAAAACTACTATGAAGATAGGGCAAATCAAAACACAAACTCAGATGAGGAGAAAAAGTCCACAGAGAAAATCTGGAAGACTGATATGAATTGGTCTCAAGCCCAAAGAGGCTTCTTAGAAGTGCTCATAAAAGGCCCAGAGAGACTTACATGAACTGATGCTGAGGGTAATGAGCAGGACCAGGAGATCATTATATACTTCAACAACAATATTATATGATGATCAATTCCGATGGGCGTGACCCTCTTCAACAATGAGATGAACCAAATCAGTTCCAATAGAGCAGTAATGAACTGAACCAGCTACACCCAGCAAAAGAACTCTGGGAGATGACTATGAACCACTACATAGAATTCCCAATACCTGTATTTTTGTCTGCTTGTATTTTTTATTTCCTTCACAGGCTAATTGTACACTATTTCAAAATCTGATTCTTTTTGTACAGCAAAATAACTTTAAACATGTATACATATATTGTATTTAATTTATACTTTAACATATGTAACATGTATTGGTCAACCTGCCATCTCGGGGAGGAGGGATAAAATTGGAATAAAAGGCTTGGCAATTGTCAGTGCTGTTAAATTACCCATACATATATCTTATAAATAAAAAGCTATTAAAAAAAAGAAGTGCTCATAAAATACTTTAAAAGGCAAATAAGAGAGGTAGAAGAAAAAAAATAAGAAAGTAAATGAGAGATATGCAAGAGAAAGCTCTCCGTTTCTTTTGTTGGAAGAAAAGGAAAGAAAAAATTGTCTGAAGAAAACAACTGTTTAAACAGTAGAATTGGTCAAATGGAAAAAGAGATACAAAAGCTAACTGAAGAAAATTTTAAAAACTAAAACAGGCCAAATGAAACAGCAATAATCAGTCAAACAAACTAAAAAGAATGAAAAAAATGGAAGAAAATGTGGAATACCTTACTGGAAAAACAACTGACCTGGAAAATTCCCCCAATATTCTAGAAACATCATGGGAAATAACAATCAAAAGAATCCATCAATCACCTTAAGAAAGAAATGCCCCCCCAAAAAAAAACCCCCAAGGAACACTGCAAACTGTTAGACAAAAACAATACAAATATCAAGGAGCAGCAGTCAGGATTAACCAGGATCTGGCAGTTTCTACAATAAAAGATGGGAGGATCTGGAATACCATATTCTGGAAGGCTAAGGACCTGGGGTTACCACCAAGAATTAACTATCCATTGAGACAAGCACAGGACTTAAGATTAAATTTTCTGTTTAGTTCTGTTTTTTTCAATAGAAATGATAGAAAGTTTCTTACTTCATTAAAGCTTCATCATCTCTCCTCAAAGAAGACAAGTAAATGGGGAAAATATGTATTATTTAAAGGTTGCAATGTTCTATTGGGTTTTCTGGAGGTCTTGGAGCAGCCTTCCTTTTAGCAGATTCATCACCACAAGAATAGCCAGATGTTAAAGTCCAAATGCTTTATTATCTCCTTCACAATCTTGTCTTCTTTCTTGGGGCTCGGTTAGCTTTCTTAGAGGCCTTAAGGAGTCTTGGTTTCCGTGGAGAAGTGTGGGAGGCCAGGCCAGCCACCATGAGACTGATGAAGATGGAACGGATCTGTCTCTCCTTGGCCTGAGCTCCTGCCTCCAGTCTTGCTTGTCTTCTCTGGCTCTGACTCTGACTGAGGCTCCCAGCTTATATGGTCTCTTATAATTACATTATCATAGGTGTGAATCTTGTAGAAGTATATTAAGTACTAAGTACATATACCGAACCAGAGAACTATTAACCATCATGTTAAACTAGATAACCATTGTCTTTATCAACTCCACTGACTGAATTCCACTGACCTAGTAAGAATTCGTGTTTCAGAGTCCTGGCCCATAACAAAAGGTTAAATTATTTATATCCCTAGATGGGAAAATAGTGTCTGTGACTCTTGAGAACTGTATCTGTTACTAGGATAGACGGGGAGGGGGGGGGAGCATGAATTGAATTGAGGGTATGACTTTGATGTGATAAGACATCCAGAGGTAGAAAAAGAGGAAATGAATGGTATAATGGGAAAAGAAGTTCACATGAAGAGGTGCAAAAGACCTATTACAATTGAGGGAAAGAAGGAAGGGGGATGAGCATTGTCTGAAGCTTGATCTCATTAGTTTTGGCTCTAAGAGGAAATAATCATTCATTTAGGTATAGAAATTTATCTAACCCTATAAAGAAGTAGGAGGAGAAAGAGGAAAAGAAAAGGGAGGGACAGGATAGAAGGGAGGGAAAGGGTAAGAGAAGGGGAAAAGGGTTGATAGAAGATATGATAGTGGATGCAGTGAATTAAAAAAAACACTAAGAGAAGGGGGGAGGAGTGATAAGAGATAAAGTAGTTGGTGGAATGGGTAAAAAACACAGGACTAAGGGTGGAGAGAAAACAAAAGTATATACAGGGGAGAAAATAGGATGGAGGGAAATATAGAGCTGGTAATCATAACTGTGAATGAGAATGGGATGAACTCTCCCATAAAATGGAAGTGAATAGCAAGTGGATTAAAAAACAGAATTCTGCAATATGTTGTTTACAAGAAACAACACATGACAAGAGAGACATAAAAAGTAAAGATAAAAGACTGGAATAGAAGTTATTATGCTTCAGCTGAAATAAAAAACCTCACAATCAAATGCAAAATTAGCAAACGCTTCCTTTTCAGACCACAATGCAATAAAAATTATATTCATTAAAGGGTCAAGGAAAGATAGACTAAAAACCAATCAGAAATTAAATAATCTATTTCTAAAGAATGAGTGGGTCAAACAACAAATCACAGAAACAATCCATAATTTCATTCAAGAGAATAACAATAATGAGACAACATACCAAAACCTATGAGATGCAGCCAAAGCACTTCTTAGGGGAAAATTTGTATCTCTAAAGAGCTACGTGAATAAAATAGAGAAAGAGGAGATCAATTAGGCATGCAACTAAAAAAGTTAGAAAAAACAAAGGGATTTTTAAAAATAAAACTAAAAAAACTAATGAACTAATAAATAAAACTAAGAGTTAGTTTTATGAAAAACAACAACAACAAAATAGATAAACCTTTGGTTAATTTGATCAGAAAAAGGAAAGGAAAAAACCAAATCACCAGCATCAAAAAGGAAAACCATGAACATACCACCAATGAAAAAGAAATTAAAGCAATAATTGGCAGCAAGCCTGACAATCTGGCCGAAATGGATAAATATTTACAAAAACATAAATCGTCCAGGTTAACAGAAGAGGACATAACTTACTTAAATAGTCCCATTTTAGAAAATGAAATTGAAGAAATAATTAATGAGCTCTCTAAAAAGAAATCTCCAGGGTCAGATGGATCCACAAGGGAATTCTACCAACATTTAAAGAACAATTCATTCCAATACTATGTAAACTACGTGGGAAAATAGGTAAAGGAGTACTGCCAAATGCTTCCTATGACACAAATAAACCAGGAAGAGCCAAAACAGAGACAGAAATTTGTATCTTCAACATTCACTAGCAGTGTGACTACGTTTTTTTTTTTCTTGGTATGGACCTGTGGTTTTAACAATATAGGTTTCTCTCTTATGGAAACTCCCTCCACTGATACATTTAGAAAAATCCTTTTTGATTTATAGTCCCGGAGTGTTGTCTGGGGTGAGTGATTTGTCCAGAATCACATAGTACTAAATGTCTGCGGCTGCCTAGCTGCCTGTATGGGGCAGGCGTGAGGCCTGGGATCAGTCTGGCTTCGCCTGCATCCTGGCTCATGACCTTTCCCCTAGAAGCCTTCTCTCCCCTTCCTGACTTTCTGGACTGAAAAAGAGGCAGGGTGAAATGTACAATCTCCCTGGGTGACGAGGGCCTGCATCGGAGATGCTGCAAAGATGACATCAGCCTGGATGGAGGGAGGGGAAACAGTGTAGAGCAGGACAGGGGGCGGTGTTGTCACCCTCTACAGCCATAGGGGAAAACGGAGTTGGGTATCAGGGGAAGGACAACGAGCTCATAGACAAAGTCAGGAAGGCATGAGTTCTTTCCTGTCACAAGTCACTTGCTCTCCGCCTTGCCTCAGTTTCCTCAACTGCAAAATGGCACACCTACCTTGCAGGATAGGTGAAAGTCGGATGACGTCATACTTGTAAATGGCTCAGCACAGTGCTCGGCTCTTCATAAATGCTTCTGTCCTCTGCAATTTTTGTGTATTTTGATTTGTTCATTTAAAAAGATAAATGCTCAGGGAACACAGGCTTCCAAGCCCGACCGCCAGAGAGGTCCGGGGCATAAACCGGAATCGGAACTCAGTAAAGAGTCCCGGGCCGAGTTTTCGGGAAGTGAGGGGAATACTCGAGGTCCGACCTGTATACTGAGAATGTCACTTTTGCAACTGGATGGACTGAAGAAAGGGGAAGGTCAGGGATGGGGGGGGGGGGGGAAGCAATTACAATATAGGACCCAGGCTTCTGCAGGTGACCTTTTCTACGAAGCTAGAGCCTCCCTGACAAACTTGAATTCTCAGAGCCTGGCACACAGCAGGCGCTTAATAAATACTTGTTGCATGACTGATTGATCCCCGGGCCAACAGCCTCCCAGGGCTGCGGAGGAAGCAAGCCGTTCTAGCCAGGAGATAAAGTCTTGAGCCCGAGTTCCCCGTACGGACTGACACCCGCCCACAACCCCGGGCAGTCCCCGCGACAGCCCCCCACACTCACTCAGGAGCCCGCAAGACGCAGGATCTAAGAGGAGACCGCCATGAAGCGCTCGCAGCATAGCCAATCCCACGCCGCCGTTCTCCCACAGCCAATCCGTTAGCTATTGTCCATCAGGCACCGCGCGCTCGAAAAAGACCTGTCTCCAGCCGGACGCCATGACCAATCACAGACTGAATCTTGAGGTGACAGCCCGCCTTCTCCTCCAATAAGAAGAATGAAGGAAAAGTTAACAAAAGTAGTCTACACAGGAAGTTTATTGGTGCTCCTCCCTCATACATATTAACCAATCACAGTCTGATATTTTTCGTGACGGCAGAGGCTTTTGTCCAATAGGAAGATGTAAGAAGGAATTAATAAAGGGAGACCCCGGCTTTGGGGCACATGCGGAAATTGATTGGTCTGGTTTTGGGCGGAAGTTCCTGGGTGGGCGGGGACAACTTTAGCCAATGGAAATCGGGCCGTAGACCCCCGGCGCGGCCTGTGGACTGAGCGGCGCGGACTGCTAAAGGCGGCCATGATCGAGCAACACAAGCGGAAAGGTCCGGAGCTGCCGCTCGTTCCCCTCAAGCGGCCCCGGCATGAACTGCTGTTGGGAGCGGCGGGACCGGGGGCCGGAACCGGGCCCGCTGCGGGGCAGCAACCGCCTCCGGGGGCCCTGCTCCAAGCGGTAAGTAACCTGGCGAGGGGCTGCCGGCCCCGTCCCGTCGTGTCCTGTCAGGTCTCGTCTCCTCCCTTCTCCCTCCTCTTCCTTTCTCTCGTTCCCCCCATTCCCGCCTTCTCTTCCCCTGTACTCCTTCTTTTCCTCCTCCCATTCCTCTTCCTCTGTCAGCAGTAGAAGGGACCTCGGAGACAGACCTTCAAAGCCCTCATCTTAAACAGAGGGAAGCCGAGACTTAGAGAGGTGACGGACTCGGGGGTTGTCAGAGCTGAAAGTGAGCCAAGACGTTTTCTGGGCCGAAACCCTCGAGTCCTGATGGTGCACTTGAGGCCCGAAGGGCTCCTGACCAGTGACCAGCCAGCATCGGCCCTGGGAGAGCGCGATGTCTCCAATGCTGCCCATTCTCAAACGCCAGTTCTCGAAGTTCGGATTTTGTTGTTGTTGTTCTATTAGGTGAAATCTACATCTGAAATCTACATCTTTCCAATTGATGCTAGTTGGGAGTGAGGGCGACCAAGCAGAAAAGTCTTTTTCTATATAACTTGTTCCACAGTGGCTCCTCCTCCCTGACTGCTCGGGGAAGCTGGAGAACATCTCAAAATCTACTCACTGGGTCACCACGCCATGTTACCTAATCTCTAGTGGCTTTCAGTGCTGCAAGACAATTCTTTTGCACCTCCCTAATTAGTTACTCTCCCACTCTCCGGGATGGCTCTTGCAAACATTTTTATTACTCCTCTCGTGACTTCCCTTCCTCCAGTTCTCTCAGTACATTTTGCAGAAAAAAATCGACAACTCTTTTCCCTCTTCATTTCATGTCACTCATATGTCTTCTGTCACTGTCTCTTCCTTCCCCTGTCTCCCATGATGAGGTGGTCCAAGAGGGAATGAGTCATTTCCAGTCCTTCTCAGCCCTTATGTACCTCTTAGTACAAGTACATCATTACAGCACACTGTGTATGTGTGAACTAGAGAACCATTACATCATCATGCTAAGTACTAAGTATACTTAGTTATAAGCTGAAACTGATTTGTTCAAGGTAGTGTGGAGCATGAACCTTCGGGCCTTGGACTGGGGCTCCCCTGCTGTCTGTGGACAAAAGAAGACAGAACTGCTCTGGATGCCTGATGTTCTGCATAGCACTTTTAACTTAGGAGCACATGATTTAGAGCTAGGAAGATCCTGAGACATGGACCAGGCCACCTCCTTAATTGATACATTAGGTGATTCCCATATAGCAGAATTTGAACCTACACATCCTAATTCCAGTTCCAGGGCTCATCCCTTGGTCACCTTCCTACTTAACAACATTCTGCTTCTTTACACCTTGAATAACTTTATACACACCGATGTATTTGTCCTGTAGCGCTGTATATATCCTAGTGCTCTTTGTCGGTGCAGATGATGAGGTCTTTCTTCAACTCTGAGCCTCCAGATTTTTTTTTGTCTATGAAATGGGGATAATAATGTCATTTCTCCACTATATAGAGTTACTGTGGGGAAAGAGTAACTTTAAAGGCATGTTACCTCAGCTATAATAAAGCATAGTTGCAAGATACATACTTCATGCTTATTGATTGATTTTTTGGGAGTGGAATTTGTGAGACTTTTCATTAAGTAAGGTTTTGGTTATACCTTAGGTACCCCTTTCATACTTCAAAAATATGGCTTCATCTCTATGGACAAAGCTCCCTTTTGTGTAGGGCTGTAGGATCATTTACAAAGAGTAAACTGAGCCTCAGAGAAATTAAGTGGTTTGCCTAAAGGCCATACAATTAGTATCAGAAGTAGAGGTTTAAATCTAGATCTTCCTGTCTCCAACTCCATTGACTCCATTGGACCATGCTTTTTCTGTGGTTACTCCTTAATTGATACAGGGATCTAATCCCCTTCATGACATATCTTTTTTGCTGCTTTATCAATTTGTAGTTCCTTAAATTTTGGTGTTCCCCAAAGCCTGATCTTTGATTCTCTTCTTGCTAGATTAGTAATCTTATCCAATCAGCATAGATTCAATTATCATTTTCATGCAGGGGACACTCCCATCTATATAATTAACCCTAATGTCTTACCAAGTCTCCAGTCCCAGCCCAGCAGATCTGCCAGGTATCTTAATGTCCCCTTAGTATCTCGAATACCCATAAAATGGAACTCAACATCTCCTAAATACAACCCTCCTCAAAATATCCTATTTTTGTTTCCTCTTAATCATTCAGGTTTATAACCTTAGAGTCATCCTTGATTTCTAACTTTCCTATATTTCAGTTGCTAAGTCTTATCAAAGCTAAGTTTCCCAAAATGTCTCTCACGTTTGTGCCATTCTTTTCATTTTGGGGGGGAATGTTAGCATCTTCTTTCAGGTCCTTGTCATTTTGGTATTGTAGACTATTAGAGTAGCCTTCTAACAGCCTCCTTGTTTCCAGGCTTTTTACATTCCAATCCCTTCTCATATAACTGCCAAAGTACACCCAAGGCATATTTCTGACCATGTCATTCCCTTGCACAAAACCCTTCAGTGGCTTCCTCTTGCCTCACAGATAAAATACAAATTCATCCCTCCACAATGTATTCCTAGTGTCCTTAATTTTTTTTAACTTTATTAATACCTTTTCAAAACATCTGTCTCTCTAATAATCTACTGCTCTCTCCCATAGTAATCTCATATAATGAAAAACAATTTTTCATTATTAGGGTTGGTACGTCATCTCTGCCAAAGTGCAGCATTCCAAATGCATTATCCATTGCTTCTCTATATGGAGCTCGCCAGAGTTTCTTGCCATAGTTTAATTTATTAATTAAAGGCAATGTGGCATGATGGAAAGTGTGCTGGACTAGAGCCAGCTGGGATATGAGGTGGAATCTCAGCCTCATTTCTTGCTAGCTCTGGGACTGTGGATAAATCACTGACCTGTTTTTTTCACCTAAAAAATGAGGATAATACCAATAGTACTTTCCTTACTAGATTGTTGTGAGAGTCAAATGAGATAATATTGGTGAGGTATGGTCTATAAAATGTTAGTGATTTTTGTTATTCTGCTACTTTGGGCCATGCTATCTTCCAGCTGTGCTGAATCACCAGATGTGGCCCATTCTGTCACCCATTCCTAGAGCGTACACCTTCCTTGTTTCTCCCTTTCATAATCTCTGTTTTCCTTCATCTTAAATGTATCTGCCATGAAATTCTTCCCTGCTTCTTTAGAATCCCAGCATCACCAGTTGTTAGTGCCACCCCCTCCTCTCCTTCATTTCCCCTACACCCTGCAATATGAAATTGAACTAATTTATCTGTGCACGTTATATGTTCCTATCTCTAGGAAGCTACTGTAGCCAAAATTTTCAAAATAATCTGACATATTTTTATCTCATTGGCATAGCAGTCCTATGAGGTTGCCAGGACGGTGGTTAACTCTCTGCATTTAATGATTTAACAGGTTATTTAAATTGAGTTACTTGTGGAGTCTGGTCTCTCTATCCTCTATCTGTGTCTCTTTTCTCTTTGTCACTGTGTATGTGTGGGTGTATGTCTATCACACACACTCTGATCAACATATTCTGGAAAACATTCTTATTTAGCATTTAAAGCCCTTCCCAATCTACTCCCCTTCTGTCTCCTCAATTTTTACTCTATGGTCCAATGATACCAGCTTCCTTGCTGTCCAGCTCATCATCTGAATCTTTACCATTAACTTCCTTGTTCCCTCTGTCTAACCCATTTTCCTTCCTCCTCTGTTCCTTGTGCATTTCTTCAATACAGGCCAGACCACACCTTCTGCAGGAGGCCCTTCCATGTTTTCCCTACAATCCTCTCATTGCTATTTTCTTTCCTATGAATTGCCTCTCAGTGCTCTGTATTTGTTCTGTATATAGAAGGTAATTCGCATATCATCTCACCCATTAGGACATAAACTTCTTGAGGACTGAATTATGTTTTTTGCCTTTTTGTGTATTCTCCATCACTTACTAAGTTCTTATTGATTGACTCACTTTTCCTGGAGATAATGAAGACTGAAAATAAAATAAGAAAGACACAGTAGTTTTGATACATAGTTAGTTGTGATTTAGGCTTCTGTTAATTTGGGATGAAATTTGTGTTTGTCTATTTGATGTTAAAAAAAATTTTTAAGTACTTTTTTAGTGACCTTTTTTTTTCTTGACCTGTCCCCTTCTTCCTTCTTCATTCCCTCCTCTCCTTTCCCCTTAAAACAATCAACCATTCAACTTCTCTTTAAATCCATGGACAGGGCCACTAATCTGTGTGTTTCTCTTGTGTGTTTAGGGTCCTCCAAGATGTTCCTCCCTTCAGGCTCCTATTATGCTGCTCTCAGGACATGAAGGGGAAGTGTATTGTAGCAAGTTCCACCCCAATGGATCCACCTTAGCATCTGCGGGATTTGACCGGCTCATCTGTAAGATGTTTATATATTTCCTTTTATACTTTACCTTTAAGCATCAACATATGTGTGTGTGCATGTACATGTGTCTAAACAAATAAAAGCAGAGAGGGAGAGATATACAAAAGGGAAAGGGGGAGAGGGAAAAAAAGTGAGAAGAGAAAGTAAGAAAGAGAAGGGAGAATCAAAAAGCAGAGAAGGGAAGGTAGCTAAGTTGCTGTTGGTGCTCAAGGGGACCCCAAAAATGTTGAGATACCAGACTAGCTTTGGGAGGTATCTCAAAAGAATTTGCATGCTCAGACTCATCTCCAAGTTCAGGGGCAAAGTTTATCGTAATTGTGATGACAATTAAAGCAGGCTAAGTTTCAAAAGATGTTAGCAAAAAACTAGTAACAGGGAGATAAATTTATAAGGAAAAGTTAGAGAAGAATGGTGCTTCATATCCTCGACATGGTAATTTTGTGTCTTATAGAGGGAGTTAAGGAATGATCTGGTTCTGACTTTGTATGCAGGTGCAGCACTCATAGTTCTCTGTATAGAGCTGGGGGAGAAGGGAGGGAACCTTCTAAGGACTAAGTTGCCACCCAGCTTCCCTGGGTACCACATTCTGAGAAGAACATGTGTTAAGATCTAGAATACATTCAGAAAAGCAAACAGAATGGTGAAAAGAGCTGAAGCTTTTATTATAAAAAGTCAAATGAAAGAACTGGGGATTTAAATTTAGAGAAGAAAAGGAATAGATGTGTTCTGTGTGCGCAGTGGATGGAGCATCAGCTCTGAAATCAGGAGGACCTGAGTTCAAATCTGGTCTCAGACTCTTAACACTTCCTAGCTGTGTGACCCTGGGCAGGTCACTTAATCCCAAATGCCTCTGCAAAAAAAAAAAAAAAAAAAAAAATGTGGTACCCAAGCTGACCCTTATCACATGTGCTCTGACAAGAACATTGTATTGTGCACAACTTAGTCCTTATTATGGAGACTATGACTATGCATTTTAGGACAACTTAAGTTTGTTTTTTTTTTTTTTTTTTTTTTGACTGTTGTGTCATACCTTTGAGCCTGGCAATGCACTGAAATCATCAGATCTTTCTTAGAGGATATCTGATGAAGTTAGATAGGAAGCTTGCTAGAATTTTGTTTCCTTCCAGCTTTCATTTTATTAAGGAAAGAGAGAGAGCAATATATATTCAAAATAAAGATGCCTTCTGCTACTACCTCCTCCTTTCACACAGTCTCCCATGATGAAGTGACTTTATTTCTTACCAAGGCTAACCCCTCTGCTTGTTTGAGCAATCCCCATTCTATCCTGTCTCTTCCAACAAATTGTCCCTTCTGTCATCTCTGATCTTTCACTTATTTTCAATCTCTCCCTGTCTGCTGGTTCATTCCTTCTGACCTACAAACATACCCGTCTCCTCTATCCTGAAAAAATCCTCACTTGATCTTTCCATCCTTGTTAACTATTATCATTCACTATGTCTTTTAACTTTTCTAGGAAAGCTCATTAAAAAGGCATCTAAAATAGATGCTTCTACTTTCTATCTTCTTAACCTCTTACAGTCTGACTGCTGACTTATTATTCCACTGAAACTTGCCCGCCGCCAAATCCAGTGGCCTCTTCTCAGTTCTCATTTTCTTTGCTCACTCTGCAGTCTCTGACACTCCTCCTTGCTACTCCTTTCTCCCTGAGTTTTTTATTGGTTCCCCTCCTACCTATCTCACCACTCCTGTCTTTTTTGCTGGGTTTTCTTCCAGATCAAGCTCTCTAACTATAGGCAACTCACAGGGTTCTGGACTGAGCCCTCTTCTCTTCTATACTAATTCACATGGTAATCTTATCAGCGCTCATGGATTTCATTATGTTGATTCTCAAATCTACTTATTTTGCCCCAATCTCTCTGACGACCTGTAGTCTTGCATCTCCAGCTGCCTTTCAGACATTTTGCACAGGATGTTCATTTGACATCTTAAACCCAATGTGACTAAAACAGAAGTCATTATCTTTCCCCCTAAACTCTGCTTCTACTTCCCTGTCACTGTAAAGGCAATATTTTTCCTCTCAATCCTTCAGGTGTATAACCTACAACCTAGATGATGAATTCCTCATCATCTCTCACCCTGTCTGGCACTTCCTCTCCCATCCAAGCTGTCTCCAAAACCTGCCTTTCCCCTCTTTACAACATCTCTTGAACATGCCTTTTTTCTTCTCTGACACTGTTACCCCTGTAGTGCAGGCCCTTATCATCTCATGCTAGGAGTATTGCAATAGCTGCTTTTAGGTCTGACTGCCTCAAGTCTCTCCCCACTCCAATCCTGCCTCCATTCAGCCAGTCAGGTGATTTTCCTAAAGCAGCAGTTCAGTCATAATATCTCTCTTAGCTCCACCCCCAACATTCAGTAAACTCTATTGACTTATTGTCTTCAGGACCAGTAAAATTACTGAGTGATTTGCTGTATTCTTTAAAAAAAAAAAAAAAAAATTTGTTTTGTTTTCAAGAGAGTTTTTGTGGATAAGGGAGTGTTTTGTGTAGTAAGGAAAAAAATTAGGTATTATTGATAATGAGTGGAGAATACCACCATTAGATAGGATGAACATAGAAGTGGGGAAAGGTACAGAGAAATGCCTGAGAGTGACGTTAAGCATTTTGTGGGCGTTTAGCTGAAGGCTTAAGATGATCCCCAGATAAGGGGAAGATCACTAGCTTCAATTTCAGAATATACTGAAGAGAAAGCTGATCTGTTTACTTCATTCCTTTAAGCAGTGGGAATTCTCCAAAATGAGATGGCAACAGACTTTGCCCAAGAAGTCCTGTCTCCTGGTTGGGGATATTGGTGCTGGAAAAAATGATGTCAGAAGGTGGAAGGCAGGAAGTAGAGGATTAGAATATATCTGCATTTCCTCCAGCCACAGGTGCCCCTAGGATCCTCTGACTCATCCATAACTGGGTTCTGATAGCTGAGAGTCCCCAGCTCCACGGGGAGGGGGCAGGGGGCAGGACTCAGGGCTCAGAGCTCAGCCTCTTGAGTTTGCAGACACTCCTCTGTTTACTTCACAGTGTTGTGGAATGTGTATGGTGATTGTGATAACTATGCCACCCTGAAAGGACACAGCGGGGCAGTCATGGAGTTGCATTATAACACAGATGGGAGGTAAGTGTTGGTGTTATAAGAATGATTGCTTATTTAATACTGACTCTTCTCATCCCTTCTTGGTAGCTCATTGTGAGTCTAATGTACAAGAGACCCTATTGTCCAAATCTGTTGCTCTTTTCTTGCATGTCACAATAAGCTAAAACACAAAATGATACTCTGGAAAACAGCTGCATTTATTTATTTTGAATGATTGCTTATTAATAACATTAGCTTTTTATTTTTCAAAATACATGCAAAGACAGTTCTCAACTTTCACCCCTGCAAAACCCAGTAGAACACAGCTTTAAAGACATCATTCCCAACTGCCCAATCAGGGAACTGTGATATATAGAAAATGTATATCCATTTTTACACTTTTGGAACCTTTTTAAGCCTCACAATATACTGGGTCAGCGTTTTAGCCTCTACCATTATTTTTCCTACTGATACTTAATTTTCACAAAAGTTCTTCTCCCATCTTGATGTGCAAGGGCGTCTTAGAATCTTGAGGGATGTGTCAGTGAATTATAAGCTCTGCCAGATTTTCTCCAGCTGGAAAGGCCTCCAGAATAATATTGATTCTGAGTTATATACTTATGCTCCAAGGATCAGCTTGATTGGTAGAATTACTCATCAATACACTATTGGCCACAAGATGAAAGATTTATTCCTTTTTGGCCAAGAGCTGTCCATAAAACAAAAATAAAAATAGACTTGTACTGTGCAACTCCCTTTCATATGTGTAATTATTATAACAGATTGACAGAAAGTAGTTGAAAGGATACTAAGAACTCCATCCTTTTTAGATCTTTTATAAACTTTAGTTTAACCGTGTTGTCTCTGTCCTATGATTCCCATAAACACAACATGATTAGTTGATCCAAACCCATATTGACACTTATTTTGAATGAAACTAAAAGACAAAAAGGAGGTGCAATCAAGTGAGATCACTATGATTTACAGGTTCTCCTTTATAATCTGATCAGAACTGGTGACGTTGTATTCCCGAGACTGAGAAGAAATATCACTTCATACAATAATACTGGTTATTTCATTTTGCTTGCTTTGAACTTAAGCAGACAGACTATAGTATACATAATTAAATATTTATATATCTAATAAAATGATTATATCATTGCATCTCCAATTTCATTTGCAAAGAATAGTATGTCTTGTTCTTTAATTTCTCTTTAAATTGTAGGCATAGAGGTAGACGGTACAGACTTTGTGGGAAAGATGACTTGAGATCAACGAATTCAAGTAGCTAAAAATGCAAGTTGTAGTATAAAAGTAAACTTTGTCTGCTTTATTTGAGAACAAGTAAAGTGCAGGATAGCATTGTTGTTTGGTGTTTCCCCTCCCCCTCTCCCAGGCAGTTTAAGTGATTTGCCCAGTATCACACAACTAATTAAGGGTTAAGTGTCTGAAGCTGGATTGGACTCAGATCCTCCAGGCTCCAGGGCGTGTGCTCTGTTCACCATCTAGTTGTCTGATAGTATTTGTTAAAAAAATAAAATGGACTATGTTTTAATAGATAGAAAGTGACGATCATTTCAGAATCTGTTATTGGTAATTGTCAACATAGGTTATCAGCTGATTTGAGGAACAGTTAAAATAAATATCACATGAGGAGAAATCAAACTCAAGAGAAGACAATGTAGCAGTTATAGTGACTCCATCCTGACCTGTGTAAACAAACATCCCTTCTCTGCCTCTTGCCCCCTTTGGAAAAAGACATTTAATGGAGAATAGTTGCTTCAAGGAAAAGAGCAAAGGAGCCCAGAAACTACCTGGACTGCCAGTAAACTTGACAAAGGCAACTTAGACCTAAAGCTTTTTTTTGTAAAATATTATGAAGAAGAATCATAGAATAGTATGAACTGTGTCACATCACAAAACATTGAAGAGGATTGAAGAAAGAAAAATCCCCGTAGAGATCTTTCTATGAAATCCAACTTTCACATGGTCCCAAGAGCATTTGATAAAATCAGAAAAGAGAGGCCAACAGCCGCACAAACTGGGAGTTATTTGCCTTTTTTTTTTTTTTTTTAAACAACAGTCTCTCAAGGGCCATGATGGTGGAGTTATTACATTTAGACTCATAGCACCTCATTTAATACCTCTAGTTAGCTTGATGTATGAAGAGGTAGTGAAGGCATTTAGCAAGATGCTGTCAAAGTGAGTGCCTAAACTAGACCAAAGTCACAGCCTCCTGTGCTGGATGCACTACAGTTGAAAGGCATTCAGGGAGAAGTTTTTCCTGGGTATTTCAAAGGAGGTTTTTTAAAAAATAGAATAGATCACAAATAGTGCTTGCACCTAAAATAGCAAATGAAAAGATATCAGCTACTGTAATCCTTCATGAAAATCTGAGGTGTTAACATCACAGAATATGTTGACTTTTTTGTTAAAGTATTTAACATAGTGGGAAAAAAAGGCTACCTTAAAGGTTATGTAAGGAGTCTTCCCCACACACACTTCAGCATATAACTCTATGACAGATATGATGATTTGAAAATAATTTTATTTAATGATCTACCAAATTTTGACATTGATTGAACAGAATAAATGCTCATTTGAGGCATTTACCAGGATAATGAAAAATACCCTATTCAGAATCCAAAAGTTTTCCTTCCTAATATTTAAGTTCTCCAAATGATCCTATTCAAAGTAGGCATTGTATCAAATTTTGCAACATTACAAAACTTAATCCATAGTAGGAAAATTATATGTGATAATTATATATAATACATAGTAGGATTAATCCAAAAAATCATAGGGTTTAGAGCTAAAAGAAATCTTGGTGAACTTGTCCAGCATTTTTAAGATGTGGAAACTGAAATCCTACTGAGGGCATAGAGGTAGTAAGAAGTAGAATTAAAACTTGAACGTGAACCTGAAGAGCCATCTAGTCCCTTTTTTACGTGACAGCTCTGGAAACTTTTACTGTCATGTCCTCCCATCCTATCTCTTTCAAGTTTTATACTATATAAATAATTCCTGGCCTAGGACTAGGAATACAGTGTGAGAAGGATCCTCAAAGGCTATCTGGTCCAAATGAGGCAATGAAAGAGAGTCGACTAGTCCAAGATGACAGAGCATCAAACAGTAGGTTTTGAACCCAAGATCTCTTCCTCCAAAAGCCATTGCTTTTTCTATTTTATCATATCCATTTACCAATCTAGTTATTGTCTGGATGCTTGCTAAATTATCAATATTTTTCCTCAAATATATAACCTATAACTGAACCTAGTCCTGTTATCTAAGGACAGAATACAGCTGAATTACTGCCTTCCAGTGCTAAACACTCTACATCTCTTCTGTAGCCAAAATGACATTATATTTCAAAGCTGCTTTCTCATATTGTTGACTTGTTAAGCTTAGGTTCCATTTACCCCTTGGTCTTTTTCAGACTAGTTGCTACATAGCAGTTTATTGTATTTTAACCACTTGTATGATTTATTATACTTGCTTTACAGGTAATGGCAAATGGATAGAATAAAAGTATTTAGTGTCTTTTTTTAACCTAAAACTTTTTCTCTCTCTTTTTTTTTTTCTTCTCTTTCTTGTCCTCTACTGTTCAGCATGCTCTTCTCAGCTTCCACAGATAAGACTGTTGCTGTGTGGGATAGTGAGACCGGAGAGAGAATTAAGAGGCTGAAGGGACACACTTCTTTTGTGAATTCCTGTTACCCTGCCAGGAGAGGCCCCCAGCTAGTCTGCACTGGCAGTGATGATGGCACTGTTAAGGTGAGTATTTTGTGTGACTTGCCAACTTCTGAGGTGGCATAGCAGCATTCAGATATGAACCTTTCTTTGAATTTCACCAGCTTCTAATGGGTTCTTTCTAAGTAGGAATGCTTCCTGTAGTCTGAAGCTTCTGAACTTGGCCATAATGCTATTTCTCCCCACTAAAACAAAGAAAGTTTTCTATTTTTGAGAACAAAAAGTTATAACAAGTGATGGATGTACAATGCTATATCAGAATCTTAGAATGTTAAATGCATACATAGGTAAACATTAAATAAAGCATAAAATATTAAATATGAGGGGACTTTAAAAATAATTTAGGAGATGGCCTAAGGTTACATAGTTAGCTATGTATGTAGTATAGAGTTATCATAACTATGTGAGACTATGTTTGTACTGTCATAATAATGAAATTCAAACCACTATATTTTTTCCTGTTACCAAATTTTGAACTTTAGGTCAGTTTTGACCCAAGGGGAATTATAAGACAGATTTCACTTAGAAACTGCTCAGTTCCTTTGGTGGTTAAACTTTTAAATGAATGCACTGGCTCCCACATACACAGATTATGCCAACTACTGAATGGGATATTTGTATTGAATTATATTTCCTATAATATTGGTAATTATTTTGCATCAAAACTAAATCTGATGGTCTTTTGTCTGACACTGTTTTGACCAGTGATATACTTGCTAAGCATTTGGATTTAGAATGCACAGAATCAGAGGCCTACAAGCTAATTCTAGCCCAGGCGACATAGCACAAGGATAGGGGGTCAAAAAGACCAAGTTCAAATCCCACTCATATCATTAGATGTATGACCTTCAGTAAATGTTAGTCTTACTGCACTTCTGTTTCTTCATTTGCAAAATGAGCATGATAGGACTTTACCTCCCTACCTCAGGCAAGAATTGTTGAGAAGTGCAAAGAAGAACATGTACAGAGTACTTTGGGAATCTAAGCCATCAAGGGCAAATCCGTTTGCTCTCTCCCAAGCATTAGTAATATTCAGATCATGCCGGGTCCCCCATCCCCACTCCGAATCCCCCTGCAGACTTGTGACCTCTCCCATTTCTGTTTCTGGAAAGCCCCCAAACTGAGTTTGGCATTCTCACAGTTGACACTGCACATTTGTCTGTCCACCTGTAAGTAGTGACCCAGTGCTCGATGATTCTTCCTTACATATGTAATAATTCATTGGCTTTAAAAAGAAATTTACTCAAATGTCTTTTGGACACATGGTATGATTGTCTTAGTAATTTAAAGAATTCCTTCTGATATGAATTTTCAGTTATCAATAATGGTATTACAGGAGAATATTTATTGCTCTTCTGAGAGTGTAAGTCAGTTTTTTCTGGCCCTTCAGCTACCATCTCCTCTGTAAATGAAGTACTTTTTTATGTATACAGTTAGTTAGATTTACTTATGATAGGATATTGATATGTAATGATGCAAAGACCATGAAGTTGTACTGTTAAGATGCCAGGTCTTCAGAAAAGAGGTGGTCTGGCTTGATATAAGAAGCCCCAGGTTGGGATCTAAAGGCCTGGCTTCCATTCCCAGTTCTGACCCTTGCCAGTTGGATGAGCCTTGGGGTAAATTAAGGAAGTCATTTGAGCCTCAGGCTACTCATGGTTTAGGTTTTTTCCCCTTTCCTTTTTGAGATAGCCCAACTCCATTGTTTTGGCAACATAGAGAAATGGCTCCTACTAACACTTCACTTTACCAAAATCAGTGAGCACCTTTTCTGTAGCTTATTAGTCCCCTGAGCCTCTTAAGAGATCATGGGTCTTGCCCAGGGTTCCACAGTCACTAAGAGATAGGGTTTGACTCTTGGTTTCCCTAACATCTAGGCCAGCTTTTTCTGTTGCACTCTATAGTCTTTGAACTCATTCATAGCAGGGCTTCTTTAACTTTTTCTACATGTGACCCCTTTTTGGCTGAGAAACTTTTACATAACCCCTGGTATGTAAGTATATAAAATAAATATCCAGATCAAACATTTAATAAATCATGAAGAAATTTATTTTTAAATAATTCTTTGTATATATGATATTATCATTTATTAAAAATGAAAGCAAATTTGCATGCAAAGGAGATGGATGTGCTTGCTTATTTTTACATAAAGAATTAAGTGGAATATTTGATACCTTTAATTTTGCTAAATTTTTCCATGACCCCCACAATGGGAGTTGTGACCCATAGTTTAATAAGCTTTGATCTATAAAAAAGGAGAAAATACTACCTGATCTTCCAAGAGGCAAGGCTCTTATGATGATTAAATGAGAAAATATTTGTAAGTGAAAATGCTTTGGAAACCATAAGTTGGTGTAGGAATATATAGAGAGAAATGCTGGTATTGACAGGACTTCATGATGCCAGAGGTCCATTGTCTTCAACAGATAGACGTAGAAATCTTCTTATTCCAGAGCTTGTAGAAAACGGTTTTGAACAAGCCAAATACCAGTACACAAACATCGTGTCTCCATTGTTTTATTCATTTTTTTTTAATCCAACTTTTTTCCAGATGGAGATAACAGGTTTGGAGAAGAATTCAGAATCCCTTAAAGAAAATTAGCAGGGAGTAGGGAGGTTTATTTTATTTTATTTATTTTATATCTTTTTCTCCTCCTAAGAAAGCCTGGAACAACAGTAGTAAACTTTAGAAATTTAGCAGTACCTAAGAAAACATTTGTTTTTAAATAGGGGGCCTTTTCCCATGCCTGATGCTATTGCATAATGATCTGCTTGTATGTAAAACCTGCCCTGTAAGTGGCTGGAAATGAGCCCTAGAACTCGGGATGAGAAGTACACTTTGGAAATCATGGAAGCAGTACTTTTAGACCTGGAAGGGTCCTCTGTGATCTTCTGGTCTGGCCCACTTGTTTTCTTTTTGAAACTCAGAGAAAGGAGTGGAGGATGGCCATCTGTTTGTCTTTCTTCCTCTGACTCCCTACATCCCTACTTTTGGAACTGTCAGTCAGGGTTCCCTCTATCTAATCAGGAAGCATTTTGAAGGACAAGAGAAAAACAAGAAAGAAAAGTAAAAAGATAAGTTCATTTGCAGTATTGAAAATTGAGTGTCTCATGAGTAGAATGAGATTGCCCTGTATATAATTCATATACTCCTATGGGCAGGCAAAATACTCACCAGCTTTCTTTATGGATTAAATGAGATTGTTTAGCTGGATGTTCATTTTGTTCATCTTGATTTTAGACTTTTATTCATGCCACAAGTTTGATTAGTCACCTAGTTTCATCTAATTCAAAGGAGAAATCAGTCAATGTATTTACATTATTCTCAATTGATTAATCCTCACCTGTGAAATTTCTTTACTTCTTGCTCATGGAACCAAGTACCTGGCTGACCTTTGTTTACTTCTCCTTTCTTCTCTCTACTACCATTCCTGGCTCCCTTGTTCTTCACAGAGAAAGATAGGCTGCAAGCATCCAAGCTTGCATAGGAGTTGCCCATATTGTTTGTGCTTTCTATTTCTGAACCCTAAAGCAGGAGGACATGCATGGGTCTGTTCTTGCCTCCTCCATTCACTTCCTAAAAACAAACTGTTTCCTAAGCAGAAACCAAGTGTCATCTGGGTATGTGAGAGAGAATCCAACAAAGGCTGATGAAGTGTCCAAGCAGGTGCCTGGAAGGGGAGGTCCATGGCGTTCTGGGCAGAACCTTCACCAACCCTTCTGAAAGCCCTGGTACTGTGTTGTTGGTTGCCCCTGTGGTTTCCAGGGTGCTAGATGGTCATTCTCTGCAGAATGAAGGCCAGTTCTTGGGTGTGTCATTGGTTTCCAGTATGCTAATCTTCTCTCAGATGATTTTCTTTTCTGTTGGCATGGTTGAGCTGTAGTTAGACCCCCTCCCCACGTTGTTGTTGGTGCTTCCCTTTTCAGCGATAGACATCAGAGGTGAGTCTAGAAGATCTCTACTCCAAAGTTCCTTGTCCAGACCTCCCCTGTTCTGAGTTTATCCTATTCATTATTGTCCTTGGAAGATCAAGATCAATAAATCCTGACTCTGCCTGTGAGTTGTTTCTTTGATTTTCTCTGTTACTGAACATTATCTTTCTAAAAAGTCTAATATAGAATTATTATTTCTTTGTATCTGTTTCCCTCTCTTGAATTTTGTTTACACATATGGGCATATGTCCTCTTAAAGTAAATTCATTCTGAGAACTTTTTTTTTGGTTCCAACCTCTGATTTTATTGGTGTAGGGGAACTCCTGGTGAGGAACGTCCTCCACCAATGCAGATCGACACCTGTTCTGCAACTTCTAGTCTTAGAGAGTTGCCTGGGGCTTCGAGAGGGTAAGTGACTTCCCAGGGTCACATAACCCATACATGTCAAAGATGGCAGGTGAGCCCACATCTTCCTAAGTGAGGGATGTCCTGTCTCCTGTTCCAAGAGAAGTTTCCTCCTCAGCAGGGTACTCCTCAGGTGGCTGGGTGGTCCAGTCAGAGAGGTGAGATGGACACAGTTCCAGAAGAAATACTAGATCCCAAATTATTTGCATGCAATGAGAGCAGAATAGGGTAATGCCATAAAGTTGTAGCAGCAGAGAGTATCTTTGCTATGATATTCCCATGGCATGTTAAGATTTCCATGCTACTTCACATGCATTGTCTTATTTGAACCACATGAAAGCCTGTGAGATGGCTCTTTTGACAGCTGAGGAAACTAAAGTTTGCAGTTTGAGGAGGTTAAATGGGATGTCCAGGGAATCCAGATCTCTCCTGGAGATGAGTCTAGCCCTCTCTGTACCAGCTGGTGCCACCTTTCAAGCATTCCAAGAAGTCTATGTAATCTGTGTAACTAGGGTGTTCTGTCTAAATTCATGTCACTTAGCCTTTGTGTCAGCTTTCTTCTCAAGCTTCCAGCCCCCATTTCTCATAGGATGTATATGGAATTTCGAGTCTGCACATGTAACTTTAGAGTTCCTTTAATCCCACTTCTACCTAAACAAGGTCTTCATCATTTGTTGGCCAACCTTCTGGTGATGAGATTCTGAAATTTGCTCAGCTGGTCCTCCAATAGGCCATTGTCATTTTCCATCATCATACAATACAGATTGTAGCTTTTTCAATATTATTGGAATCTCTGAGAAATGGATTACAAGATCTGTACATAGAATTTTTTTTGAGCAGCCAACTCCATTTTTTCTTACCTCATATGAGCTATAATTTATTTTCACTTTTGATGTAGACTTTCCATATATGACACACAGCCCCAAATTTGTATTTACATGATATTTGTATAGGTCTTTGGAGAGAGCAGATTTTAACAGTAAAACTGCTTATCTCAAATTGAAAGGTGATGTCTCATTTTGTAGGTTACCAATAATAAAACATCCCTGGAAAGCATAATTGTATTCTAGGTGCAGGTGGCCACACTATATTCATGAATTAAATATCTTGCATTTCTTCTCAAATGTATTGTGAAGCTCCTGATACTCCCATGACAAATGTTATGTGACATACATTTCTGTTTCTGTTCATAATGGCAACACAATGTCTGACAATAGTTACCCAGTTTGTTATTTAAATTGTATCATTGATTACATGAAGCAAATGAATTTCAAAATATTAGAATGCTTCCATTTGGAATTATTTTCCCTTCATTCACATTCAGACTTTTCAAGCATATGAATATAAGAATTTTACTGATGAGGAATTCAAACGAAGATCATAGATTTAAAAGTAGAGATCATTTAATTTCAGCCCCTCATTTTACAAAGGAGAAAACTGAGGCCCATAAAAGATTAGGTGACTTAGTCAGGATCACATGTGTGTCAGTATCAGAGCCAAGTTTTGAATGCAAGTGTGCAGACTCCACAATGCATTAAGTTGCTTCTAGCAAATGTTCTCTAGAAAGTAGGCACCCATGCAGGAGATCCAGAAAAAGCCTGTCGCCAAATCCACCATCCAGAAAAGACTCAAATAGAAGATCTATACCTCCTTGTAGTATTAGGAGTGGAATAAAACAGATGATTTTAATCAGATCAGCTAGAGTTTTACAATCTTAATTAGTTGCCTAATCAGGTGAAAACTTGTATGATCTATTTTGATAAAGTCTTCCTTTTCTTCTGCCCCACAGTGGCAGTGTGCAGATTAAAAGGTAAAGGAGAGAAATGGGTTAACATATGTTTTGGCAGCCAGTTATTAAATATATGTTGTACATTTGTTTGAGATCTAAAGATCTTGGTTCACATCTCCATTGTGCTTTCAGCCTACAAAATGACATTGTGACAAGATGACAAAAGTGACCAAATTAGGCAGCCTCAGTTTCCTCATTTTGGAAGTAGGAATCACAATGCTATCATTGCCTACTTTACAAGATTGTTTGAGAAAAGTGCTTTGTAAACTGCTACATAAATATGAGCTAAATAGTAAACATATATGTCCACATTGTGATAAAATCAGCATCTTTGTCTTGGAATTTCTAGCACCTGTATATATTAAGATCTTGCTTTGAATTAAACAGCAATTGAATTCAACCAATAAGTGTTTAAGACATTATGCTGTGGGACTGGGCCTATAAAGGTCAGAAATAAATCTGATTCCAGGGAGCTTATAGTCTTATAAAAATAAAATTTTATTAATCAATATACTCTTAAACAGGTAACTTGGAGAGTCCCAAACTTTCTGGTATGTGTATATTGTACATACTCATATTTAAAGAATTAGTTAATTTCAGAGAGAACATTTGTTTTCAAATCGTACAAGTTAAGATTAGGGCAGAAGTTTTCCAAAAGACAAAAGATAGTCTTACAACCAGAATGACCTATTCTGTAAAGTTAAATATAATCCTGTAGAAGGAAAAATAGAGCTTAAAAGGAATCACAAGTATTTCAAAGTATTTCTGATGAAAATACCAGGAATTTTGAAATGCTAATCTAAGAATAAAGAGAAACCTAGAAAAATATATTTAAACAATCAGAAGTGACAGTAAAATATTGTTAATATTGAGGGAAAACAAAGAGATTTTAAAGAAGGGAAAGGGACCTGTATGTGCAAGAATGTTTGTGGCAGCCCTCTTTGTAGTGGCCAGAAACTGGAAACTAAGTGGATGCCCATCAATTGGAGAATGGCTGAATAAATTGTGGTATATGAATATTATGGAATATTAATGTTCTGTAAAGAAATGACCAACAGGAAAATTTCAGAAAGGCCTGGAGAGACTTACATGAACTGATGCTGAGTGAAATGAGCAGGACCAGGAGATCATTATATACTTCAACAACAATACTATATGATGATCAATTCTGATGGACATGGCCTTTTTCAACAATGAGATGAAGCAAATCAGTTCCAATAGAGCAGTAATGAACTGAACCAGCTACACCCAGCAAAAGAACTCTGGGAGGTGACTATGAACCACTACATAGAATTTCTAATCCCTCTATTTTTGTCCACCTGCATTTTGGATTTCCTTCACAGGCTAATTGTACACTATTTCAAAGTCTGATTCTTTTTGTACAACAAAATACATGTTTGGACATGTATACATCTATTGTATTTAATTTACACTTTAACATATTTCACATGTATTGGTCAACCTGCCATCTGGAGGAGGGGTGGGGGAAGAAGGGGAAAAATTGGAACAAAAGATTTGGCAATTGTCAATGCTGTAAAATTACTCATGCATATATCTTGTAAATAAAAAGCTATAATTAAAAAAAAACCAACAACAAAAATATTAAAGGGAAAAATTGTCCTTTTAGAACTTTACTATCTTTAAAGAGTGTTAAGCAAAAAAAAAAGATTTAGGGGTATATTGTTTTGAAGAAGGGAAATAGGATGAAAGGTAGAAGAAGGAAAAGTCATGTTTTTCAATTGATGTTTTTCAATTTCTCACCATTGGAGCACATGAAAAAAAGACCATATAAACATAAAAAAACAGATAGGAAGAATTGGCATCAGGTAAACTAAAAAAGAAACAGACAAAAGAATGTTGGACACACACACACACACACATGCATGCGCATTTGGTATAGAAATACATTGAAATCAAAAGGGAAAAAAATGGAATGGGAGGGGAGGATAATACAAGATGAGAAATAGTTAAGAGGAAAACAAATTCCTGATCTTGAAAGGATAATTAAAAAGAACTAGAGGGAGGGGGCCAAGGAGTGTGTGACTAGAATCCAATAAAAAGATGCTATCTCTTGCCTTTTAGACAACTGGACAAAGGGCTGAATGTTGGGTTTTGTTTTTTTGTTTTTTGTTTTTTTTTTTTTAATTAAAGATTTTTATTTTCAAAACATATGCACGGATAATTTTTCAACATTGATCCTTACAAAACTTTGTGTTCCAAATTTTCCCCTCCTTTCCACCTTGTCCCCTAGATGGCAAGTAATCTAAAATATGAACAAATTATGGGTGTAATAGGATATTGGTCGTCTAAAAGAAGTGACAAAACATATACTTTAATAAAATCCCAAGCAGTAAGAGTTAACACAATGAACAGAAACTAGAGAACAATTTATAAAAGTACAAAAACATTGGAGAGAAAAGCAGCTTTGAAAAATTTAAGAACTCTGATCAGAGCAATGACTTCCCCATGTGTCCAAAAGTTATGATAAAGCATGTTATCACTTCCTGATAGAAGGACCTAGACTTACATTTCTGGATGTTGCTAGCTAGTATGTGAATTTGTTTGATTATGTTAATTTGTTAAAATGTTTGTTTGAGGTAATGTGGGGCTAAGGTGGAGATGGGAAGTTAGCAGCAGCGATACCTGAAAAAATTCCCTTGAAATATTCTTTTAATATTCAAAACACACACAGGACAGTTTTGAAAGTGTGTGAAATGTAGTTTGCTTTAAAAAAAAAAAAAGCAGTATAAAATAGATTCATGGATTCATTAATAATTTTCTTTTTGTGTTTGCTATATAGAATTTTTGTGTGTGTGGTTTTAAAATCATTAGGAAACCTGCATCCTGTTCAAGACTTGAGACTTCAGAATAGCCTTCAGTCAAAGCCTTGCAAATTCTTATTCACTGGCATCATCCATATTCACCTGCTGGCCATGGCTGTGGCTTTTACATTTTCTATCTCCTCAATATGATTTCTGTGTCATGTGAGACATGGACATTACAGCATTTAACTCTAAACTTCACTCTTGGTCTTACATATTTAATTGTCTACGTATTTTGACTATTGAATCCTTATCAGAGCTTTTTGATACAAAGATATTTTTCCTATGAGAACATTAGTTTTTCTTATTCCTAAATAGGTTAAATTTGGGGTACAAAAACTTTCATATAAATAAGTTTTATATAATGGAAATTGTTTTATCTTTTGTTTGGTAAAGATTTATTCCCTTACCCTTAGCCAAAAAATGCAGATGTCTCCTATTCTGAGTTTTTAATGACATGATTTTTAATATTCAAATCACTTAACTATCTCAAATTTTTTGTGAATTATGGTGTTGGGTGTTACGCTAAGTCTAATTGCTGCCAGACTGCTTTACAGTTTTACAGTTTTCCCAGCAGTTCTTGTTAAGTAGGGAATTATTTCCAAGGTAATTTATATTTTCAAGTTTCTCATATACTGAGCTATTAAGTGAAATTATTTTTGATTTGAATGGCATCTTAAATCAAGACAAAGGTTCTGTTTAAAAAAAAAAAAAGAAGAAGAAGAACTAAGGAGGGACTCTATTTTAGGGATATGGGACAGCCAGTGCAAAGGAGTGAGTGACATGTGAGGAGAGCAGGCCAGTTTGACTGAATCATGGAATGCAGCCTTTAAGGCTGTAAAGATAGGTTGGACTATTGTTCTGAGCTTTAACTGCTAAATGGAGGAGTTTATATTTATCCTAGAGGCAGTTGGAAGCTATTGGAGTTGATCGATTGAGTCACATGATCAAATCTGCACTGAATAAAAAAGTCCAGTTTGAGTAAGATGAGCCAGCTGCTTCATTTGGTGGGTCACTGGGAAATTATACCGGAAAAGAATCTTGAAGTCAGATAAATGTTCTCCAAGAGAATTTAGACTTTATCATATGAGCATTAGTGATTCATTGAAGGTATTTGAGCGGGGTAGGAGATACTATGTGCAAAATGATGTTTCAGGAAAATTAATATGAGCTAATAGGGCCTAAAAGTTCATGGACTCACATGATTTCTAGCAAAAAGGGACCTTATCATTTATTCTAACCTCCTCATTTTACATTTGTGAAAACTGAGGCCTAAATAATAGAAGGGCAGAGTCCTGCAAAAGTTTCCCAACTAGTAAATCACAAGGTTGGGATTTGAATCCAGGATATCCTACAGGATCTACAATTCCTGTGGTCTTTCCATCATATCGGACTTGATTGAAATAACTTACCACAACAAAAAAACAGCAGAGATGTTAAGCAGTTTTAAGTAACAGGGGCAATATGGAATTATAGAAGGAACATTAGATTCAGGAGGCAGACCTGGGGCAGTTCACTTTCTGAAAGTCTGTTTTATGAATTTCTGTGACTAGGAACTACTTCAGAGGGATACATGTTTGACCCAAGTGGGTTTGACCCACTGGATCGGTAGAGTTGTAGCCCTCTCCCCTTTCAGAAATACTTCCTTTCTTTCCCCTTCTCTTCATGCTACCTGCCTGGCCTCTTTCCCAACTTCCATCCTTCCCACATATCTTGTGCATCTGAAATAGATCTGTGCTTTCCTTAATGTAAGAATCTTGGGGGGAGTGGAGTGGACAGGGATTTGTAGCAGTTCAGGTTGGCATTTTCTTTGCAGCTTCAAGTCTTAGAGAGTTGCCTGGGGCAGTGACAGATGAAGGGATGTGCCCGGGGTCTCTCAGGCTGGAGACTTGGGGAGGCAGGTTGAGCACCTCAGCCTTCCTGACTTCAAGGCCAGTCCCCAGTGCTTTGTGCCACTCGGTGCCTCTTTGCTGCCTTGTAATGCGAAGTTGGGGGTGTGAAGGAGTTGTCTCTCCCTCACTAGAGGATAAGCTTTTTGAGGGCAGGTGGTGTTTCATTTTTGTCTTCATATGCTCAGTACCTGCGCGGGTCCTTGGTATACTGTAAGTGCTTAATCATTGTTTGTTGCATTTGACATGAATCCTCAGGAGCCCTAGAGAGTTCAGGGTCTATGTTTTAATTACATTGTGCTTTAATTATCCCTGAGCCCTTAAACTGGAAGGATTTTGTAGTGGGAGTAAGTTATGTTATTAATTGAATATCTGGATTCTGTCATTTCAGCTTTGGGATATCCGTAAGAAAGCAGCTGTCCAGACATTTCAGAATACCTACCAAGTATTGACTGTGACCTTCAATGATACCAGTGATCAGATTATCTCTGGTGGCATCGACAACGATATCAAGGTGTGTCTCCTTTGGAATCATCCCCATTTTCCTATCTCCTTTTCACAACAAAAGTTGATCGTTTTAAACATAGAAATTTATGATATGTCTGCACATAATACCAGTGAAGCCTTTTATGACTTGGAAGTGAATCATTTTCCAAAGTGATTTCGTGGGTTCTTCTTCTGTTACTTATCTGTGCATCATTGTAATGATGATTGTTGAGGCGGATATGCATGTGGTGTGTTCAGTTTTTACAGAGTTGATTTGATGCCACAATCATTTGTAGACACTCTTAGGCACTTATTTTCTTCCCAGAAACAATTAGAGTTAAGTCACTTGCTCAGGATCACACAGCTTCGAAGGGTCAATAGCAAGTCAGAATTTGAACTCAAGACCTCGTGACTCCAGGGCCAGTGCTCTATCCTCTGTACCACTTCATTGCCCCTTGCAGTTACTTACAGATGAGAGAACAGAGGCTTAGAGAAGTATAAGGATCTCCAGTTCTGCCCTGAGTCCAAGCTGAGAGGTGTTTCCAGTACAACAGAGTATTTTATTTAATTATTTTTATTATATCTTCCTGTAAGATTGATTCAAGTTATTAATTTCTCATTTTGTCAATTTGGATAATTTATATTTTAGTATATAATCAACCATTTTGCTTGGCTTCTCTAATTTGTTAGAATATTTTTGTACAGTATTCCCTAATGATATTCTTAATTTCTTGTGTGCTTATTATGGTCTTTTCTTTTTGCTTTGTAATTTTGTTGATTTGTGTTTCTCACTCTCTTTTTTTTTTTGTTTTGTTTTGTTTTGTTTTGTTTATTAACGACTTACCCATTTTTATTAGCCTTTTCAAAAAAACCAGCTTAGTGTTGTTTATTAATTAAATTGTTCTCTCATGTTCTATTTATTTCTGCTCTTTTCCCTATTACTTTGGACTATTTGTTCCTTTTCTAGTGTCTTTAGTGTAGATTTTTATTTTTTTCCCTTTCTTTCGTATTAATGTTGGCACTCAGCACCATAAATTTGCTTCTAAGAACTTTTTTGGTTGTACACTATAGATATTTATTATAGATTTAGTATTAGGGTGTTCATTGTTTTATAAATGTTCTTTTATCATTATTGTGATTTTTGTATATTAATTTTCATGTTAATTTATAGCTTTTGGTCATGCTATTATTTAATTTTGTTGTATTTCATCTTGAAAATACAACATACGTGAGTTCTCATTTTTTGGATTTAGCAAACATATCTTTTTAAAATCAAGCTAGGAATCAATTTTTCTGAGAGTTTTATATTTACTTGAATGGAACAGTCAAGAATTCTTTGCTTCATCATTTTCTCTATTTGCCTCTTATTTTTAGCTTATTCAGTAACAAATTTGTGATTTCTTTTATCTTTTAAATAATTTGCTATTGAAATGTTGAAGTTCCTTACTATATATTATTTTTTCTTGTAAAAACCATTCTTCTTTTAATACACAATGACAGTAGTTTATTTAAATATAAAATTAAGTATCTTATTCATTATTCCTATTGTTGTCATAATGCCCATGGTTTTGGGGTTTTTTTTGTTTGTTTGTTTGTTTTTATAAGTATAACTTTTTTTTGACAGTACATATGCATAGGTAATTTTTTACAACATTATCCCTTGTACTCCCTTCTGTTCTGAATTTTTCCCCTCCTTCCCTCCATCCCCTCCCCTAGATGGCAGGCATTTCCATACATATTAAATATGTTATAGTATATCCTAGGTTCGATATATATGTGCAGAACTGAATTTTGTTGTTGTTGTTGTTGCAAAGGAAGAATTGAATTTGGAAGGTAAAAATAACCTGGGGAAAAAAACAAAAAAATGCTAACAGTTTACACTCATTTCCCAGTGTTCCTTCTCTGGATATAGCTGATTCTGTCCATCATTGATCAATTGGAATTGGATTAGCTCTTCTCTGTGTTGAAGATATCCACTTCCATCAGAATACATCCTCATATAGTATTGTTGTTGAAGTGTATAAAGATCTCCTAGTTCTGTTCATTTCACTCAGCATCAGTTGATGTAAGTCTCTCCAAGCCTCTCTGCATTCATCCTGTTGGTCATTTCTTACAGAGCAATAATATTCCATAACATTCATATGCCCATGGTTTTTTTAGTTTGCATTCAACTTTCTATGAATTATTGCCACTTTTTGCTTTTGAGCTTGCAGTTGCATGATATAGTTAGACCATCTTCTTAATTTAGATCCATTTATGTCATTTTGTGTCACATGTTACCTGTACAAAACATTTATTTACAGATTTTGTCTCTTGGTTCATTCTTGGGTTTTAATCCCTATTAAAAGAGATTGACATTTATTGTTATAAATGTTAAATTTGATCTGTCTTCTCACATTTCCAACTCTCCCCTCCCACCTTCTTATTGTTCTTTATGTGTCTAAAGGGAATAAAGTCTATTTTAATTTTCTATAACTATTTCTACTGTTAAAAACCAATTAACAAACCAAATTAAATTCACTAATTTAAATTACGGAAACGAATTCTTATTCCCTGAGGTTTGGCCTTTTTAGATAGATAGCTTTTAGGAGTGCCAGTTCCCCTTTCTGTTCTTTTTTTGTGTGATTTCTCACTGTGGATATATCTTTAGTTTTCTTCCCTTTTGTGCTTGTCTTAATATATAGATATATATTTTTCATTCAAACTCCAGTTTAAATATTTCTCACAGTTGCAAAAACTTGAAACAAATAACTACATATAATAACATATTTAAAGTATATTATTGTTCCTATTAAGTTAATTCAGTTTGAAATTTCTGTAATACTGGTGGATATTTTCCTTTCAGTTCATTATTACTCATAATTGTAGCATCTATACTCTATACTTTTAACATCTAATTCCATGTTTTTTTTAAAAGCTTTCATGTAGGCTTGTCCAGATTTGTTAATTGTCCCTTATTTTTGAAAAGTTAGATGATAGTCTAATTGGCATTTTTATATTTTCCTTGACATTTTGGGGTTTTTGTAATCCCAAAATTTAACAATTACATGCTTTGGAGATTTGTAATTAGAATTTTTTCATGCCGAAATCTGGTATCTTCACTCTAGTTGCAGGTTGTCACCTTTTCTTGTCTATTTTGTAGAGTTTTTGTTCTCAGTCATGATCTAATGATTTTCTTTCCTTTTTTCTTCTTTTTTAATATCTTCAAGAATTTTGCTCTAAAGTTCCCAATTTGACTTCTGTCTCCTCTGGCTCCTCCTGACTTTCTTCTATACATTTGTTGGTTGTCATTTGGATTCTTCTTGTTCTTTCTTGTTCTTGATAATTCAATTTTATTTTCTTTACTAATTGTCTTTCATTTGACTTTGTTCTTCTACTTGTTGCTGCCATTTTTTCCGTGTTACTTTGCAGTTTTATTAACTGTACCTTTGTCTCTTTGTGCACTCCCTTTCCCCAGTTGGAGTCTTCCTTTAATGTATTTATTAATGCATTTTAATTCTAAAGAAGTTTTATCTTCTTGTTTTTATCATCTTATAGAATTTCTACATTGTAGTAGAATTTATCTTTAATTTTTTCTTATCTTTCCTGATGGAGGAGATTGGCAGGAGGGGTGGATTTCAAAAAGTTGTTCTGGGTAAAAAATTGAATTGCAGAATCTTTATGTTGTCCTTAAAGGATATGGATAAAGAGTTTGACTTCCCTATAGCCCATTGACTACCTCTGACATTGAAGGTGAGAGTTTTGGTCTCCAGGCTTGGGATTGTACTGAGGCAGTGGGACCTCCTTCTGTAGTGGTAGACAATCAGCCTTAGAGTCTAAAGCTAGGAAGGTGAAGAGAGGCTAGGGATCTGGAGCTGCCTGGCAGCAGGAGCTCTGGATCTGTAGTCTCCATGTGCTCTAGGGAACAGGCTTGCAGTGGAGCTGGGAAATTAGCCTTCAGGTGCTTGTTCAGGATCTGGACTGTTAACCCATTTGGTGATAGGAGGTAGGGGCTGGGGAGGGGGTGCCGGGAGAGGATGGCCTAGTTTAATCGGCAGAGGTGAGTGAACAGGCTGGTCCAGGAACTCCAGCCAGGAGCAGCTTCTAAGTGAGTAGCCATAGTTTCCTCGGCACCTTTCTTCTTTATATGGAAGTCAGAAAAGGTATATTTTCCCCTTTGGGAGGGAAGGATTAGAGAGAGAAAGAGATACCTTTTGTGTTCTTGAATCGATCAGAACTGGCTTCTCTAGTGCTTTTTTCTTTGTCGGCCTCCATACTTTTGTATGCCATAAGTTGATAGTGTGGGTTGGTCTTTCACCATCTCTCCCATGCTGCTAATCACACTCAAACTCTCTAGGCTACTTTTAACCTGGGCAGGGGAGTTTTGAGGGTGGTGGACTAGGACGAGGCAGGCTTGTGAGGTCAAGAGGAGAGAGGACTTGCTGCTTCAGCACTCTCTCCCATGTCTGTTTCCTTCCATGAGTCTTCTCTCCTCACCTCCCCAGCTGCAGTGAGTGGCTGTAGGTTGGCTGCACGAGGAGGAATTCCTCTGTATTGCCTTCCAGAAGATAGGCATCAAGATCCTTAGTGACCCTCCGGCCTCTCCCTGCCTCGACTCCAGGAGCTGAGAATCTCCTTAGCGCACCCTTGGTTTGAGAAGAGTGAGTAGAATGAGCCAGCTCCAACCCGTGCCCTGCTAGTGCTCCATCTGCTTCCTGCCAGCACTGACAATGGCACCAAGCAATACTTATGAGAAGGAAATTAATATATACCCTTATTTTCATTGTTATATATTTCAGCCTAGACTGTCTATTGTTATTTTTGTAGCAATACTTTTATGTGCCTCCTGCAATGCCTCTTCTAGTGCTGATAAATTACCTTTTGTATTAGACATTTGCAATTATCTCCTCAAGTCATTTTTAAATTTGAACAGTCTTCCTTTCTAGCTAGCCTATGTGCCATTCCATAAACACATCTTTGTTCATCCTATGATGTCATCACAAGTTTTTGTCATATTTGAACCCAGTTCTCTGACTTCTGAAATATCTCTGAGACTAGGTTTTCTCATTTGTAAGATGGTTTTAAAACATTTATACTACTTACCACAAAAAAAAAAAATGCCTACCAATTTTGATCATATATTCCTTCTTAAGTATTTTTTTTTGACTGAAGAGACTTAATTTTTTCTTCTTGCTCTAGATCTCTATGATAATTTTTTATTCCTCTTCTCTGAACCCTTTTTATATTAATTTTCTCCCTTTCATGAGAGGTAGGAACTAAAACTGTATATAATGTTCCAAGAACAGAAGTTTCCATTTTTGTAGCTATCTTCTACTCCAGCTTTGGACACTTTTATTATCTGGTTTCATTTCCCTCTTTTAGGACCTCATTATAATCTCTGCTTTCTCTCCTGCTTTAAACACGCTTAGAGGAGAATAACGGCACCTGATCAAAGGAGAAGCTGGCTACCATTTTTAATGATCTCTTCATGACACCATTGAGCTCTTTTTTAAAAGCCCACCACCGAAGGAAGAAATTAAAATCCCTGTTCGTTGGAGGATCATAGAAAAATAACCATAAAGATCATTTAATTCAGGGATTATTATCCTTTTTCATGTCATAGACCTAGTCGGTTTTTTTTTTTGTTTTTTTAAATTTTTTTTTTAATTTTATAATTGGAAGAAATGCTAGTTTTCAAGCAGAGGCTAATGAAAATAAAAAACTTCTCCCCTGAAAAACTGAGACCAGAGAATCTTCCTAAATCATATAAATAGTGAGAGAGTCAGAACCGAAAACCATGTCTTTGTAATAATTAGTATGATGCTCTTTCTGCTCTACCACTCTGCCCTTAAGGAGTCACCAAGTATTTTTTGTTTTCATTCCTTTTATTTATTTGTTTTAAACTGAAATACAAAATAGGAAAAGAAAAAATATTTCCATGTGCACAGGAGAAAATAAGAGAATTCAAAATATAAAGCAATAAATTTCCTTTTCAAGAAAGTCTATATAATAAATACTATACTTTGTGTTCAGAACTGTCCATCTTTTCTTGCTTCTGTGTTGGTTTTCTTTTGTTCTTTGCTTTGCACTTATTTCTTTTTTCCCCCTTCCTCCCCTTCTCTCCAAAGAAGACTATGGTAAATTGTGGATATGTATCCACATATATATGTATCCATATATATATATATATATATATATATATATATATATATATATATATATATATATATATATATATATACGTATGTACATATATACTTCCATATACACCTATATAAGACAATACTATGCTTGTTTGTCCTGTTTCTCTGAAGATGGATAACATTTTCCTTCATAAGTCCAAGTCATTCCATGTTTTTTGAATTTACAAACTCATTGTTTTCTACACCACAGCAATGTTCCAATCTTATATTTCTAGTTATTTTAAATAGACTAAAACAATATTGATTAATACGGCTGGCATATAGTGTAGTTTCTCTATTTTTCTCTTTTGATTAAATGTTTTAGCTTTAACTTTGTCTGAAATCATGGTTATTACCCCTTCTCTTTTTACATAATAAATTCTACTCCTGATTTTTATTTTGTTTGTGTATATCGCTTTTTTCCTATCCTTCCTGACTTTATTTTCTACCTCTTTATTTCTTTATTTCCACTTTATTTCTACCTGCTATCTTATCCTCCTGTTAGTTAAGCCACTCCTCCTCATACTCTTTTTTCCCCATCCTTCTCCTTGCCCTCTTGTTTCTTTTTGAATTTAGAAGACTTTTTTGGCCTTTCAAATATAAATATATATGTGTGTTATTTGCTCATTATCCCATTCCTATTAATCTACATACCTTCCCTTATCCTATTCTCTCACCCTCTTATTTCTTTATAAATTTAGAAATCTTTTATTTCCTTCTGGGTTAATTCTAACCCAGATCTGATGTGAATAGGGTTTACTCTAAAACTCCCTCCCTTATCAATAACTCTTCCCCCTCCCTATTCTATTAAGATATTTCTATTCACTATGAATTTAGAAGACTTTTATATCCTTCTAGATATATATATGCATTGTTCCCTTTTTAATTCATTCCCAATGCAAGTACGATTCTAGAACTACCAACCCTTCTCTCCACATATAATTCTTTTGTGTCAGTTCTTCTTTCTCTCTGTATAAGACTTTTTTTTTCTTTTTTTTTTTCTTTTTTTTTTTTTTTACCATTCCCTGCATAGCTTTACTTTTTAAATCACATCATATTCAGCTCTACCTCAGATTTTCTTTCAAACTACCCAATTACTAATGACAATCTTAGGCATATGGTTTATATTTCTACATCTGAAAAGTAGACAGTTTGTTCTTATTGAATCCCTTTTAATTATTTTTTGATATTTATATTTCTTTTGGTTCTTGTACTCCAAATTTTCTATTGGGTTGAGGTCTTTTTGAAATAAAATCCTTCAGGATTTTCAGATTTTCAAATCTGGCAATTCCTTGAATGTCCAGTTTTATTTTTTGTTTTTCATTCAGGATTATGCTTAACTTTTTTGGGTATGTTATTTTGGGTTGTAACTTTAGTTTTTGTTCTTCAAATATAGTTTTCTAAGTCATTTAATGTAGTCATTATTAAGTCTTGTATAATTCTAACTGTGGCTCCACCATATTTGAATTGTTTTTTATCTTGTTGCTCATAATATTTTTTCCTTGACTTGTGATTTTTGGAATTTGACCATGATATTCCCATCAGTTTTTCTCATAGGATCTCTTTGAGGTGGTGATTAGTGGATTTTTTCTGTTTCTACTTTCTTCTCTTAGAATTTCTAATATTTCAGCACAGTTTTCTTTGATTATCACTAGTTTAACTGTATCAAAAAAAAAATTTTTTTTAATATAGCTTTCAGGTATTCACTTCTTCTCATGTTTTCTCTTGATCTTTTCTTCACCTAAGATATTTTTCTTATGATATGTTTCACATTCTCTTCTATTTTTTCATTCTTTATATATATTTTTTTTATTTCTTGGTCTTTTATAACTTTGCTAGTTTCCCCTTATCCAGTTGTGATTATCAAGGGGTCATTTTCTTCAAGATTCTAGATCTCCTTTTCCAGTTGATTGACTTTCTTTTCATGATTTTGTTTTTCTTGAGTTTTTTTTTTTTAATTATTCCTCATTCTCTTTCATTTGATTTTTAAAGGTTTTTGTTTTTTTGGGTTTTTTTAATTCTTCTATGAATTCCTTTTTAGCAAGCAACCATTTAATATTACTTTTTGGTAGGAGAGGCTTTTTTTGCTTCGTATCCTTTGAAAATGACGCCCAGTGTTCCTCTATTTCCATAGAAGCTTTCTATGGTTGGATTCTCCTTTGCCTGCTCCTTTATTTACTTATTTTTTTTGAATTTGTAGTTTATTATCGTAGTCCCCTCTAGTCCTGGGATGCAGCTGTGGGATCTCTGGCCTCAGGTCCTCCTCCAGTTCTTCCTTCTGGCCTAGCCTTCTGCTCTGCTGTATGTTCCTGTAGCCAGCAACAGCCCTGCCCTGCTTCTGCACTCATGGGATGTGTGTGCTGGTTCCTTAGTGCTCGGGACCTCATCTCCACAGCGTGGGCCTGTCATCCTTTACCAACAGAGGTTCCCCACACATCCAGGAGTGGGACTGAGGCTCCCTTCTCTGAGGCTAGCCCCAGGGCTCTCACTGGACTGTTTCTGGGAAGCCAGCTTGGTTGTTTACACTTCCTACAGGCCACACCTCCAACCTTAGAGTTTCTCACGTGGTCTCAGCAGGACTACTATTCTGCTCCTGGTCTGGTTTGTTTTTACTATTCTGCATTTGCTCTGAGGAACTGTTATCTTGTTTATGGAAGAAATCTGGAAAACTTGGAATTTTCAGGTCTATTGTTTCACCATCTTTCCAGAATCTTCCAGTATTGAGTACCGAGGAAATAGACACTATTAGCAGGGGCTGCCGAGAAGGCCTGCCACTCTGTGAGTTTCATCTCTTCAGAGAATAATAAAATTGAGCCAGCATTATTTTTCTTTGCTCTTCTGCAAGGCATGAGAGTCTGCCTTGCAGGCAGGGACTCTTTGTTTTGTCATCATATTACATATAACTGCCATACCTGGCATCCACTAGATGCTCTGTCAGTGCTTCCTGAGTTGAGTGGTGGGCATTTGGGTATTCCAGGAACCCTGGTGGGTTAGGTAGAAAAATGGAACTGGAGTTGGGAAATCCTAGGTTAGGCTTTTGCCTCTGAAACTTATATGCTACGTAACTTTTCTAAGCCTCAGTTTCCCTAGCTCCAAAATGAGAATAAAATGTCTAAAGAGGCTGTCTCGGGGTCTTTTGAGGCTCAAATGAGATTATGTCTCTGACATCACCTTTTAAACCATAAAGTGCCATATAAATATCAGCTATTACCAAAGTAAGAGCTGTGGTTTGAAAATTCTTTCACCAGCCTACGAATCCTCTACACAATACTTAGATAAAATACAATCCTGCTGATTTGTTATAGTTTCTTTGTTCCAGAAGCTAAGGATTAAGGGCAAACCAGTTCTCTCTGAAGTCCATTGGGAGTCTGTTCTATCAGGCAACATGAAGAAAGAGACTAAGGATAGGGAAAGCTGAGAAAAGAAGGAAATTTAGCTTGCTGGGTGGCTGGCCAAGTGGGGCTCTACCTTTTCTGAAGTCCCGATAGAAAATTGATTTGGGGTGAGAAACAACTGAATGGAATTTTTTGCAGGAATTTGGCAGAAATAAGTGCCTGGCTCTTATTTTTCGGTGAGATCCCAGAAGTATTCTGGCTCTAACAAAAGTCTTTACAAATCACTCCCTTTTTAAGAAGAGATAATTTGGAAATGGAGCAGCATCCATAGTTTGGTTTTGGCAAGTTTAATTCTTTCCATGTTGCTGCTGAGCAGATTTCAGTGATGCCGATAGCGAAGAGCAGCAGTGACAGTTTCAACAAATTGTTCACCATTCTCAGCACTCTTGAGTCCTGAGGCAGCAAACAGCCCAACAAATAAATTCTTAATAAAGTCTGTTGGGCTCTGTAATGGAAGATGCTGGTGATGGGGAAAGGGGAATTGTTTGCCTTCTGGATGGGCTTGATTGCTGGCACCTGACTCAGTCCCCAGGCCAGTAAAACTGCTGGTCTGCTTTTCCTTACTCAGGCAGATGTGCAATGTTTCAATCTTGTATTTAAGATAAATGTTAGCCCTAAATCCAGATTTAAAAGGCAGCAAGAGAGCATTTCCAAAGAAATTGATTTCCCTAGAAGAGTATGCATCTATTCTTGAATATCTATCTTTCAACTTGAGTTCTAGAAACATTTTTAGAAGTAATTTAATATTATTGATAATAGTCTCTATAAATATAAATTAATAAGTAAATGAAATTGGGCTAACATTCCAAATAAAACAAAATATTTACTTTTGAGTAAAGGAAAAAGTAAAAATTAGTGATAACAGCCATTCAGTACTTTGGCTCTGGATCTGTTTGATGTGGTATTCCTTCTAGTACTTTAGATGCACATCCTCTGCTGCCATGTCTGTGACCTCCTGTCAGTCCTCTACAGAAAGTCCAACCAGTATGATGGGATTTTTGATCAATATCTTGATACTACAGATCAAACATTGAAGTGGGGGGGGGGCAGTCCCGTATTGCATATATGTGTTTATGTATGCTCATACATACGTATGTATTTAGTGAAATTCCATTTATCTTTACATGTCCCCTCTCCATTGCCCTTTGGAAATAATCACAACCTATTTATAAGCTCTTTTTCATTTATTTGATAGTAAAGTTTTGTTGCCTTTTTTAGATAGTCATGATCAATGTATCTGTTTTAATTCTATTTTCTCTGTGGCATTTCATATAAATATTTGAAAATTTGTCTATATACTAAAAAGTATATAATTAGAATTTTTACATTTCTTTTTCTTTTTTTTTTTTTTTTTTTTTGTAATTGGGGGCATAATAGCACTCTGTTCAATCAGTATACTACAGTATTTTAGGCCATTATCTTAACTGCTGGCCCTACAGGCTTTTCTCCTGTTACAAAGCTGCTGTAAATACACTTTGCTAATACTTTTGTCTCCACTCAGGTCTGGGATTTACGCCAGAACAAGCTAACATATACCATGAGGGGCCATGCTGATTCTGTAACAGGCTTAAGTCTAAGTTCTGAAGGGTCTTATCTGCTCTCTAACGCAATGGACAACACAGGTACCCCTGGGGAGGAGGGCACATTGCCAATTTCATCATCCTAGAAGTACCATTGAGGAGTGATTTAATGGCAATTAGGTCACAGAAACATGGTCAGAAAGACACCCTCCCTCCATTTTTTTCCTACCCTGGGTAGGATCAGAGACAGACTTCTGAAACCTCTTTAGAGAGTCATTTTCAACTGATGAGGAGTGGACCAGATTTTTCAACTTGTATGTGAAGCTTCCCTTTAATCCATTGAGAAAATTAGATTGATAAATTCTTGTTCCCCTTAGCCAACCTTTCATTGGAAGGATAGAAATGTGGTTACCATATTAGAGGAGGGAAGTGGGAGTCTGTATGATGTAGAGGTGGGAGCCAGGGACAAGAGACAGGTTTCTCCTTTCTTTGTGCAGTTTGTGCTTGGATGTTCCAGACTAAAGGATGTTCTGAAGTTTAGTGAATTGATATCAAACATTGTCATCCTAAATGTCCAATATTCCTAATCAGTTTTGATTCTTAGTCATTTAACTTTAAGCTGATGAGGTTTTTCCCCCCAAAAAATAACTTAAGATCTCCTTAGATTTGAGGCTAGTTGGTTTAGAACTTTTAAGAGTTGAGGATATAGTCATGGCCCAGTCATTCCTACAATTTGTGTGAGACCATTCTATAACCAAAAAATTCCTTGCTTTTTTGTTTGTAAGTTTTCAGAACACTTCCACAAATGTTATCTCATTTAATCCTCACTAATTCTGTCATTTCCTTCTCCCCATCAGCCTGTAAATCCATTCAGGGCTGAGATTGTGCCATTTTTTCAACTTTGTAGTCTCAGGATATGATATGCAGTTAACAAATGTTGAATTGTATGGCTTTGCAGGGGAAGCCTAGGACAAGTATTGTTTTCCCTATTGTACAAATATGGAAACTGAGTTAAAGAGAAATTAACCTTTGTTCAAGATTTCACAGCTCATCCCTGACATTGTCAGCACTAGAACCAGAGTCTACTGGCTCTCCTCAAGGCATTGACTTTTTTTTATATCTTTTGGGAATTTCTGGACCAGATGGCTAAAATCAATTTTCAAATTGCCTAGGAATTCATGGATTCTGCAGGGGAATAGACTAAAATTGCCTCCTTCACTTTTGAGCCTTTAAGTCCTTTGACCTCCCACCTCTACCATCCTTGCTCTGCAGATCTGTGCACGGGCTTTCCCAAGGGTTTTTTCCTGAAGAGTGGGGGCATAGGAGCCACACTCATAGCTTTTATGCAGTTCAGTAAATGTGAATATTTGGATCATGTCTTTTATCCTGAGTGTTTGCCACCAGTTTGTATGAAGAACAGACCAGTGGTGCTATTGGAAATCAATAGCGGAAGCCACAGAAAATAAGCCACACATATGGACTAAAAAAAAAAAAAAAGTTAATTAGTCTCAGAACAAAAAAAGAAGTGAGAAACTTGGGAGGTAGCGGAGAATGGGAATGATTTGGAAATTGCATCTAATTTAGACTGAACTGATGAGCTCCAATCATCCTTGTTTGAAGTGCAGTTCAGGAGTCACAGAGGGAGCTGGAGTTATTAGAAGGATAAGCAGATCTGTGCAGGTCTGCTTGTGGGAGCGAGGCTTGGGTGCACAGACATTCCAGAGGAAGGCAGTGTCAGAATGGGAGACAGCCAGGAAAAGAGAGGGCGGGGTCATCCCACCCAACCCCAGCCTGCTGGGGGACCCTGGGCTCTGACTCAGTCTCTCATCTTAGGGCAATTTTTTTCTGAGCCTCATCTGCAAAATAAGAAAGGTGGGACTTAATGAGTATTATTGTCTCTTTTACCTCTAGATAGATAGATACATACATACGTACACACACATCATAGGTATCCATACACACATATGTATATTGTAGTATTTTTTTCTTTAAAGTTAGGATGGGTAATCAGATCATAATGGTACAAATATATGAAAATGGATCTTTTTATTGCTAGTCAGGGGAAAAAATAAATACTTGGCAATATAAATGGGGGGAAAAAAGTTAGAATGGGGATATCTGGATAGGAAGGGTGGAGATAAAAGGGTGCCCCAACTACTTTGGAATAGGGTCCGTTTAGAGGACACACGTTAGTCCATGTGGAATGATCGATTTGGGGTTATTCAGCCTAGCACCCCTAGGCTATATTAAATTATTTCAGAGAGAAGGGTGAATAAGCTGGGTTAGATAGTGTAGATCTTAAGGAATATATATCAGGTGACTACTGCAGATCCTGAAATGCTCAGGAGTGTTCTACCTATTCTAGATGGCAGTGACTAGTGAATTGAGAAGAATTGGTTTAGTTTATGTTCATTTGGTCTCATGGGGGGGAGGGAGGGAGGAGCACCAATCACTTAAGATTCAGAGCAGTTTGCTTGACCCTAAATCGTATGTGGCTCCCTTAGTCCATTTAATGAGAGCCAAACACATCCACTTCCCTTTCAGTGTCAGAAGAACCTAAGACTTGGAGACCTTTTCTCCTGCCCCACTCTTCTGTCACTCAGAGAAGGAAGGAAAGTTGGCTCTGATCTTCTGTCCACATTAGCTTTTGACTGCCGTGCTTGTTTCTTTGCAGTTCGGATCTGGGATGTCCGACCTTTTGCTCCCAAAGAGAGATGTGTGAAGATATTCCAAGGAAATGTACATAACTTTGAGAAGGTAAGTTTAGTATGACTGTGAGCTAATACTTTCTAATAACATTTCTGTTAATGTTAATAGCAATTATGTTGTTTTCCAAAATTTCATTCCTGGAGGGAGAGATATCCTATGGGAAGCATAGCAATGCATTTTGGGAAGTGGATTCTGTCCCTGCCATACCTCAGCAGAAGAAGGTCAGGATGAAGGAATCAGGAGTATTTAGCGTGGGGAAGGCTTAGGTGAGACAATTCATAACCAGTTTCATATATCTGAAGGCTGTCACATGGAAGAAAGATGAGACTGTTTAGTCCCAGAGAACAAGGAGCAGTAAATGAATGGAAGTCTCAGAGAAGCAGCTTTAGATTGGAAGCAAAGAAAAACTGCCCTAAATAGAGCTGTCTAAAAGGGCAGGGGCCTCCCCAGGAGATAGTAGAGACACGGTGGCCATTGAGGGATGTTGGCAAATGGAAGCTTCTGGAGGACAGATGTGGATTTATATTTTCTCTTTTTAGCCCTACCACTTAACACATAGCAAGTGCTTTTATTAAAAGTGAATTAAATTAATTTGTAGAGGGGATTCCTGTTCAGGTTTATCAGAATTCAGTAGCTCTACATATCTCTTCCAGCTGAGATTTTTTGAGCCTATAACTTCTTTTCTTCCCTTTAAAGAGAAAAAATGAACTTGAGGCTCTTAATGGAGTCTCTCTTGATTTCTTCCCTAGTTGATGGCATCCTAGCTGGTTCCCTAGCTGATGACACAAAAGATAAAAAGAGGGGTACTGCTTGCATTCCAGGACCAGAAGGCAGATGACCTGAAGGCCAGGCTAGGTTGGCTCTGCCTCAGGTTGCCATGTTGTCTGTCCTTAAGCCATGTAAGTCTAAGACAGTGCTGCTTTCTTCCTTTCCTTAGCTTCTGGCACCATATAGTTAGAGTTAGGGAAGCAGGAAACATTTACCCTACACTTTTCAGTTCCCAGGGATAATTAGTTCAAAGGAGTCATGTTCTTAGGATCTTCAAGAATAATATACTTGATCTGTGTGTTCCCTGGGATTCAGATTTGTTCTGTAAATCAGCTCTAGGAGTTTTGTTTTTTTAAAGAGAAAGAAAAAGAGTTTTAATAAATACCAAGATGAATAGAGCAAAGGGAGCTTTTCTTTGTAGGCATAGTAATAAGATTTCTTTGCCAGGTAAAACTCTAATTGGTTACATGTGAATTAAGCATTTTTTGTATTTATTATATATGAGTTATGAAATTGTAACTCATTGGTGTTTTAGGTCATAAAACATAAGCCATAATTGCTGATCATTTTCCTAGGGAAAACAATTAAAATGTAACTGTGATATTTAAAGGTTCTCAATGATCTCATTTTCAAACCAAGGATACTTATCCTAGACTTACTTGAGTTAGTTAATTTTTTATCTGTCTACATTTTCCTTCACCCTCTTAGACTGTGAACCCTCTAAGTATGAAGATTTTGTTTTATTCTCTTCTCTTGCCCCCATATCCCTGAGGTGTTTAGGAAATTTGAGTTATTTAATTAATGAAGGCCTTGGGCACAGAAAGGGGATAGGAAGAGGCAGAAAAATAAGTAAATGGTATCAAAGAAATCGTGATATCTTATAGTGTGTTTGGGGCCAGGTCCAAAATCTGCCTGCCTAACCCAGCTCTCCACATCTGGGGATCTAACCACCAGGCAAAAGGTACAGCTGCTAAAATGCCACCATCAGTGACTGACCTGCCAGGCAGGAAGCCAGCAAGGCTGATTTACTTAGAGCCTGCCAGCGAATAGAAGGCATGCTATGGGAAGAAGAACAGTCAGTCCAAAGTCAGAAGACTGGGCTTTGGGTTAGGATCTGCATCTTGAGCCCATCTCCTTGCCCTCCATGGATTTCAGCTTCTTCCTCTGTAAAATGAGAGTGTTGGATTGAATGGCACCTAAGTCCCTTTCAGTTCTGCCCTCCTTTGCTTTGATGAGCATTTGAAAATGCTACTCTTAGCACTTTGGACCAATGCCTAAAGGGCGGTCAAACTTTATATACCTTTTGATCCAGTAGCACCTCTACTGGGTCTGTCTTCCAAAGAGATCATAAAGGAGGAAAAAGAACCCATGTGTGCAAAACTATAGCAGCTCTTTTTGTCATGGCAAGGAACTGGAAACTGAGTGAATGCCTATCAGTTGGAAGATAGCTGAATAAATTGTGGTATATGAATGTCATGGAATATTATTGTTCTGTAAGAAATGACCAGCAGGAGGATTTCAGAAAAGCCTGGAAAGACTTACATGAACTAATGCTGAGTGAAGTGAGCAGAAACAGGACAACATTGTACATGGTAACAGTAAGATTGTGTGACCATCAGCTTTGATCCAAGACTTGGAATAGAATTGCCATCCCAATCGAAAGGAAGAACTATGGAGACTAAATACAGCTCAAAGTTTTTTGTATTTTCACTTTTTTAGTTGTCTTTTCTTTCTTATAGTTTTTCTCTTTTCTGATTTTTCTTTCACATGACTAACAAGGAAATACGTTTAAAATTACTGTACATGTAAAACCTGTATCAGATTGCTTGCTGTCTCTGGGAAGGGGGATAGAAGGAAAGGAAGGAGAAAAAAAAATTTGAACTCAAAATCTTGCAAAAGTGAATGTTGAAAGCTGTTTTTACATGTAATTAGGGAAAAAAATACTATTGCATGAAAAAAATAAGAAAGGAGAAAGAGGCAAATGAAAGAAAATGCTGCTCTTTTCAATGGACCTTCTTTGCTCATTGTTGCAGAATCTCCTGAGGTGTTCCTGGTCACCTGATGGAAGCAAAATTGCAGCCGGTTCAGCCGACAGGTAAGAATGATTGTGATGTGAGATAAAAAGAATGATGCAGCAGAGCAGGAGTTGTCTCATGTTTAATACATGGAGCGCAGGGACAGCTAGGGCAGATGTGGAATGATGACTATGGTTGGGAAGGGAGAGACTGCACTGACTTGGAAGCTTTTGAAGTAGTGATCCACCATCCCTTTTCTTTACTCTGGTGATGGAATTTTGGGCTACTGGCCCTTCGTGGCCGGGACCCCTCCAAGTGGGCTGAGGTCTGGCAGAGAGAGGGCAGGTGGAAGCTTTCCTTGATGAATGAATAAAGACTGACAGGAGGGCCCTCCGATGTTTCACTAGAAGAGAGTCCAGGTAAGATGGGCCAAGCTCTCCTGAGAAGGAAAAGTGAGTCTTTGTGAGATGTACTTTTAGAGTCTTTGACAATGATCTTCGTCTGGAAGGGAGATTGGGGGTTAAATATTAAGTCATTCTGCTGTGGGCGATGAGGAGCCAAGCTCCCAGGTAGGGGAGAGAGGACAGAGTAGTCCCCAGTGACCTGTGCTGTTGGTGCCCTCCACAATCCCTTTGAAGTAGGGTAGCAGATTAGGGAAGGGCTGTGACAAGTGGCCCTGGCCTCCTGGGAGGTCCTTGCCCTGTGGCTGCTACAGTAAAGGGATCATCCTGTAAGACCTTGGCACAGAACCTATGGCACTGTTCTCCTGGCTGCAGGAGAAGAGGACGTAGTTCGGGCCCCCAACCCTGCTGTCAGAGACCCTGAGAATCATTAAATTAACCCAGTGCCGCAAGGAAGCCAGATTGGCTGCTGCCTTGCATGCTTGTTTGTCGCCATGAATGACCTACCCCAGAGGAGTAAGCAGGTTGTTGGGAGTGTAGTCCCCTGCTCACTGCAGACCCTCCAGCTCCCCTGGCCTAGGTAGTCTACCTCCTTAGGCCCCTGGCAAGTAAGAGGGTCTCAGAAGTGCCTTCTGGTCTTGACCATGTACAGACCTGAAATGACAAAAGTTGCTTTTTCTCCTCAACAATTCCCCTGAGATGCAGAAGAGCCACAGAAACTTAGTGCTAACAGGAAGTTCAGCAGCCGACCTGCTAATCCGGCTTGGACCAGACTGAAAATCCCCTTTATGCTGTCCCTCTTGTGGGCTTATCCAACCTTTGTCTGATGATCTCTAGTTGGCAGGGGTCCCAAAGCAGCATTTTCTAAGTATTTCCTCATCCCAAGCTCCAGTCTGCCCCTCCATCTCTTGGGACTCTTTGATGACAGCCAGTCCACATCCTCCTGACATGTCTACATGCCCTTCCTGACTTGTGTCCCTCCCCTAGCTTGACCATCCTTATCCTTCCTAAAATGTAGAATCCAGAACTAAACACAATTCCTCAGATCATTACCTCCCTCAGTTCTGGATGCTGCTTTTCTTAGTCGCTCCCTCCTGGTGGCCTCTCCTAGGCAAGGGAGGTTGGTTACTCCGGGCACTTCAGAACACTGGGTTCCCAGCAGTTACGTTCTGGAGAAGACGTCCACAAACTGAAGCCACATGGATTCTTACTGACTGAAAATGGCTTTGATTGTTCTTATAATGATCATATCTCAAATTCTTCAGAAGATTACATCCTTTTTATTTAGATACTATGCATTGATATCTGTATAACTTTCCTTCAAATCATAGTTTCCTCTGACCTTCCATTTTTCCCCCTCCCTAAATTGCTTGCTTCCTGGACACCCTAACAACACCAAACAGACGTTGCTACTTTGTCACAAAATCTGAAGGATGACAGGAGGAGCACTCTTCCTGCCACAGGTTTCCATGCCAAAACAAGGAACTGGCAATAAAGCCTTCTAAATTTAGCACCTAATTGACAGCCACCTTTTGAGAATCCTTCCTGTAAATCCTTCAAGGGCTGAGGTTCCTGTTGCCTTTCCTGTACCCTAAAAATGGAGCCCTTCCAAAAAGCAATGTTACAGGGTTTGGCCTTAAATGTAGCAAGTCTCCCTTTCCCAAATGATTCCTCTCATTCTCTTGGAGTTGATCTACGGATTTACAGTTGCAAAGGACCTTAAAGATCATCTCCTCCAAATACCTTTTTTACATAAGAGACCCAGAAGGAAAGTGAAATTATAGAGGCTTATGAGCCAAGAACAGAGCAGAGGGGTTCCGGGGGCCCTGCTCCTCTTCTCTCCTGGTCAAGGCTCTCCAGGTGGCAGAAATAAGCAATATTTTATACAGTATCCTCATTTCCACCTCCTACCCTCCCTGTATAAGATCCTGTGCTCCCTTATGCTACATAGGTACTATATAGTGTTGACTAGATGTCTAGTCAGTTATTGGTTTTGGGGGGAAAGGGGAGCCTGATAATACACATTTGTATATTGTAATTAAAATCTAAAGTTACTAGCATTGCCATTGTATTGCCATATGTATGTACTGCCCCATAAAAATGATGCCCCTAATTTAGTCTTTCCTTCAAGTAATATAACTTGTTTGAGGGGAGGAGAGAGGAGGCTGAAATACACCAAGGAAGGGACTGGCAGAAGATAATCCCGATACCCTGAGGGAAGTCAGCTAATTTATAGAGAGACACCATTGACTTCTGCTGAGTGAGCTCCAGAAAAGATGGGCAGGGCAGTGTTAGCTTTTCTCCCTTACAGGCCCTGGGTGTTCTCCAATTCAACTTTCCAAGCAGCTTTCAGAAATCTGAACACTTTTAAGGCAAAGGTTTCAGGAGTGCTCCCAGTGACCTTTTCACCAAGGGAGGTAAATTTGGAAGTCTATGACTTTTTTTTCCCCTGAGGCATTTGGGATTAAGTGACTTGCCCAGGATCACACAGCTAGGAAGTGTTAAGTGTTTGAGGTACATTTGAACTCAGTCCTTCTGACTTCAGGGCTGGTGTTCCATCCACTGAGCCCCCTAGCTGCCCCTCTGAACTTTTTTTTAAAAAAGAATTTGATCACTGTATTTCAGTATAACCAGTTTCCTTTGTCATCCCAATATGTTTTCTATTATGCATTTAAAAACACTTAAGGGGTCATGGGCTTCACCAGATTCCCTGGGTGTGCAGGATGCCACGATAATTAAGAAGCAAGAATCTTTAATGAATAGAGCCTGCTCGCATGTGGCCACTGCCATAACTACCACTGCATCCCACCCCCAAATCAGTCAAGTAGATTCTTCAGAGAAGTGTCCAGATTACATGAGAAATGGTTGGTTTCCTCCTGCTTCTTCCTCTGATTCATAACAAAGAATGAAAGGGCACAGCTACTGCTTTTACCTCTTAATCGATGCTGTTGGAGTTTCCTAGGCTTCATTAAATGTGTTAAGATACTCACTGCTTAGAGGCGTGATAACTCAAGCCAGCAAATTATCAGTGGCAGACCTGAGCCCTGAGAGGTTCTCCTTGGCCTGTGGAGGTGACTCCTCATCAGCAGGGCCTGTATTCTGAGTTGTTTCTTCACCAGTGATGAGTTGCTGTGACCTGGCCATGTGCTTTCCCTCTCTTACCTTTGTGACAGGTGGTACCCATTCTCATCTAGCTGGCAGGAACAAGGAGCGACATAAGCAAAACTAACATGCTCGTGACCTTTATTTACCTTCAAATTTTTACTTATCACTGGAGCTTTGCATTATATCCACCTGAGTGTATCATGCATGTATCCTTGGCAAAGAAAGCAAGTATCTAATGGGGGTGGGGGAGTTTAGAGGGCATAAAGTTAGGATCAGAGGATTAGTGTGAAATGGAAGAGACCCCAGATCTCATCTTGGCTGTTGTATTTAACTGTGTGACCATGGGCAAAGCTTACCTTTTCTGAGCCCTCATTCCCATAAAATTAAGGGATCAGACTATCTTTCAGGCTCCTCCTGTTTCCAACATTCTAGTTACCTATAGCATCTAGTAACATTTGGCTCAGACAAATATTTGCAAAGAACAGATGCCTTCCCCTTTCTTGGATCCAGGGATGGAATTATATCTGAGCATATTTTACCCGAGTCTTTTAGCTTTCCAACAAACAACTAAATTTACTTCCAAGGCATTCTTACCTAATTGGAGGTTAACAATAGCCAGATTACGTTGGGTTTGCTTTCTTGAGGGGGGAACCTGTCTTCTCTGTTAGCATGTTTTTTTTGTTTTTTCATTTGGGAGCATGTTCATTAAAAATGGCTGCTTATGCTTGGGATAAAAGCTGGAGGGGTATGGGTGCTTCCTGCTTTATCCCATTTTCCCCTTCCTCACCTTTCTAGGCCCAAAATTTACTTCCTATGATGTTTTGTAGGTTTGTATATGTTTGGGATACCACAAGCAGGAGGATCCTTTACAAGCTGCCTGGCCATGCTGGTTCAGTCAATGAAGTGGCCTTCCACCCAGATGAACCCATCAGTAAGTTTCTGTAGTCTTTAGCAGAGAGGGAAGCAGTTTGCCTCTCCATGTAAGAGTGACTAGGCCATTTAATATTCACTTCAGCTTTGGATGGGGGTAGGAAATGTGGATTGTGTTCCTACACCAAGAGTAGCCTCAGATGTACAATACTGCTGCATCTGTTTCCTTGGAAACACTCCTTGTAGGTACCACTGAAAGTCACACTACTATTTTTTAAATGGGGTTGGGGGGCAAGGGAACAGGGGAGGGAAATGAGTGGGAGTTGCTCTCTTTTTGTCATATTCAGCCCACATTGTGACCATTTAGAGCTTGGAACTTTTAAGAGATTTAGTGGCCTCAGTCAACCAGCAAACTTTTTAAGTACCTGCCTCTGTGCCAAGCATAAGTGCCAGGAACACCAGTACAAATGTAAGATGCTCTCTGATTTCAGGGAGCTTGCATACTGTTTCTGAATCAAGAGTAGCTTAGATTCAATCCATGTTTCATAGATTTGTTTTGCTATAGGGGAATCTTCTAACATGCAATCGAATGAAATTTACATTTTAACTTTCATTGGCTAGTTTGCTTATGTAAATAATAAGAAAATAACTAATTTTTCCATTGATAAACACACGGATTTCCAACTATGCTTGGTTTTTAGCTGTGCATTCCTGCTGCACATATGATAGAGATCCTGAGCTTGCCTTTCTGCTGGAGTGCAGTAACTCAGACTGGAAAGAGATAAAATAGGATTAGGAACAATTGTAACTTGATAAATTTTCAAACTTACTCTAGTACATTAGATCTCAGAATTGTGGGACTGAAAAATGAGGTTGAAAATTTAGGCAGAACCCAGCTATTCTATAACTAAGAATCCCAGAAGTCACTTTGAAGAAAGGAGGTTAGTGTGAGGGGAGTTTTATTTTTCCTTCACAAAACGTTACTTCACTGATTTCATCTGCTGGCTGGCCTGTAACACAGAATATGAAATAACATTAAAGATGTAATTTTTTTAAAAGTTAGACAAAACATCTTGTGAATCACTTACATGAAGAGGAGGAAGGTTGAAGCTAGATCTAAAATATTTTTAGATAAGAATTGGCTCTTGTTGCCAAAGCCCCTCCATTCTTCCCTCTTAACTTCTGTTTTCTTGTCCTTTGTTCCCTCTCCCCCACAGTTCTCTCTGCATCTAGTGACAAAAGACTTTATATGGGAGAGATCCAGTGAAGATTTGATGTGGAAGACTCAAGAGTTATTTGACCTTGAGACCTTGGTTTGCAGAAGCGGGATTTAATTGAATGGCATTGGCTGTGTGTTCTTCCTTCTGATAAAAGACCATTACTAGCCAAAGGTGGAGGGTGAATTTGCTTTCTAAGATAGCCTTATTTCCAAGGTGATGTTTATCCTGACCAGGATAACATAAGTGACCTCCACTTACCTCAAGAAACCATATACAAAATTTCCCAGGTTTATTGAAGAAACAAGGCTTCTTCCAAGGGACCGGCATTGTGTTAGTGTGTATTTCCCACTCAGGCAGAAGGCTGAGACAGAAAATTTGAATGAAATGTGTTAGCTTTTTGTTTTATTTTGTTTTATTTTTTGATTCAGTAACTGGCTTGTATGATATTTTCTGTCACTGTTTCTCTGAGTCATTTTCTATGAAAAGCTGAATAGATGCCTTTTGACAAGAGCTGTGTGGATGGAATTTATTGCTGTCTTTTCTTGGGAGCATGAGCACCATAAATCAAAGCTGGAGCTGTGATGTGGATAGGGATACAATCCATATAGACTTCTGAGAAGCTGTGACTTAGATTTTGTTTCTCTTCTCTGTGTTGGGGAGGTTTACTCTACACCATGAAAATGACAAACCAGGAATTTGTCATTGACCAAATCCCTTTCTCCTGTTGGGAACTGAGCAACCACGAGGTGATAAATAAAATTCTGAAAGGCCCTGGGCTCTTTACTTGTTCAGGGCCTTTAAGGGACATGGCCTAAGTTGCTCGGGACTGCTACGGCCCTTTTTATTTATCCCCTCTCCCCAGAATTGGCGAACTTAGGGGAGCCCCTCATTAAGGAGGGTGGCTTTTGGCTTGGAAACCAAAGCTCATCGAGCTCATTGAATCTGCTGTCATCATTGTTCCAGTGCCATATATGATTCTAGTTCATTAAAGACATTAGGCCTGTTTTCTGAGAGGACATGAAAAAATGGCAGTAGATGTCTCAGTAGCCACTCCTTTATACATGTTTATCTGGCTCAGGGCATTAGTCCCTCACATTTCTAGAGTATTTGGAGATAGTTGGGGATCCCTGAGACTGTCCCAATGATATTTAGACAAGTTTTCATTACTCATATGGCCCTGGCAATAAGGGGCCTTCACACCACAAACCCATACTAAGAGTATTTCATTTTGCATATATTTATATGAAAATCTGCAAGATCCAGGTCCCTGATAGCTCTGGAGCTAAAGAAAAGGTTGTTAACTCTGGACAGGGGTTGCCAATCTATGGAATACAGGATCCAACAAACTGGTCACTGAGCCTCCTCCTCCTGGGCCATTTCAGCTGTTTGCATAAGTTACTCTTACCCTGACTCTCCCCTTGGTTTTGGGAGAATCTGGTCATACAGAACTTTCCTTGTGGACCAGCCATTGTCACCTTTCAAATCAACTTCCACTCCCCAAATTGTTAAATGTTTTCCCTGACATGAGAGAAGAGGGTCCAGAATTATAACACCCCAATTTTCCAAAGGCTGCTGACCCCTGATTCATTCAACAGGAAGAGGAGGAAAGGCCCTGAAAACAGCTAAGATCCCTGTACTTGTTCCCAGCCCATTCCTCAGACCAGACCTCTCCAGGCTTTGGGGGAGCTCCTGTGTGGTGATGGAGAGCAGGGAATGGTTTAGCAGTGGTGAGAATGCAATCCAAGAGCCTGGGGAACAAAGACTTTAGTGTAAGCTTCCCCAGAGGATGTAAATTGTGTCTCTCACTTTGGGAGAGATAGATGGCTCCCAAATGAGTAATGGCATTTCTGGTTTGCAGTTAATTTCCCTTTATGACTTTCACGGCCTCCAGCAGTTAATACTGTTGGCACTTAAAAAGCCAGACTCCTTTCTCAGATGTTGTTGGGTGGGTGGTTGTTTCCAGGGGGGTTTTCCTGCTTAATAACCTGAAGATGTATCTGAAGGCCATTTCTTTATGTATGCAAATCCTGCTTCCCTGGAAATAAGGTTTGAAGACCTCTTCTTAAACTCTAGCCAGCTGTATGAAGCCTAGTCCTGACTTCCATTTTTTTTCAACCAGATAATTAGGGAAGATCACTAGCTCATACTGTAGAACTCCTAAGTTCAGATCTTCCAACAGTCAATTTCAGGGACTCCAAAGTGACCCATTTGCAGCAGCTGTGCATTGGTGACTCCCCCATTCACTGGGAGAAGAGTCTTTCATGGACTTCAGCTGTCTTCCTTTACAAGATTAACTCTTCCTAAAGGTTCTTCCCAACTGGTGCTGGACTCTGGCGATGCTTTGGCTCTTTCCTCATCTGACTGTCCAGAGGAGAAGGTGGAGGGTCGTAGTAACAGGAGTCATCGAGCTATCATCTCAAGTCTGATGTGGTGTGGTGGTGGGGAGGAGGTTTCCCATACAAGAGTTTGTACAGATGGCCTCCTTCCAAAGGAACTTGGAAATTAATTTAAATTAAATTTGTATATTTAAATTAATTTAACAATCTGGGATACAGAGAGTTGATTTCTCCAGGGAAGATGGAAGAACTAGTGGCCAGGTGAGTCTTCGGGACATTTCTGTTGCTACCTGATCAGTCAAAATGAGAGCTAGGTCAGACAAGTTCCCCATTTTAAAAATGAGAAACAAAGAAGATAGGTGATCTGCTCTAAAGTACATTGTCCTTATCTCAATGGGAGGTAATCATTCTCTGATCATCACCTAAAAAGTCAGTGTTTTCCTGTTCTCAAGATGAGCAGTTGAAAGATACAGAGCATTTTATAGAAAAGGATACCCACTTTTATGTTAATGTTAACCTGACTAGTTTCAGCCCTGGGAAACATGACAAAACATACTTCCCTTTGGTAAAATGGTGGGGTTAGAATAAAAATGTAAGCTGTTACACATGATATTTGGTTTTGTTTAACCTTTTCTTTGTTACATGGTAAAATTTATTGTCAGGTGGAGGTAGGGATGGAGATTATCAGGAAGTGATTTTTAAAATGAATGGCATCAATAAAAAAAAGGTTAACCTCTCAAATAAAGGAAATACTAATTGAAGCAACTTTGGTAGCAGTTCATATGCACCAAATAAATAAATAAATAAAGACAATACTAACGACACTGGAGATACGCATATATTTATAACATTCCTGGTATAATTCCAATTTGGAATCATTTTAAAGAATAATCTGTTAGTACATCTGTAATAGTTACTAAAGTAATTTTATGTTTAACCAGGATTACTGGTTAAATCCCATTACTATTAATTTTAATTAATTTGTATTAATTTGTCCGTTAATAACTACTATTACCTATGAGGAATTCTTAAAGTCCCCTCTGAAGATATTTGCAGCAACATTTATTACAAATTAGAAAACAACAACCTAGAAGCAACCTAAATGATTAACAAGTGGAGAAAAGCTAAACAAACTCAGACATAAATCAAATAGAATATTACAATGGAATTAAATTGTAAATGTGAGAATTACAAAGAAATTGAGACAGGAAAAACAAGTTAGAGCCAGAAGAAAGATTCTATAATAAGGTAGAAGGAACAATGGATTTGGGACAAAAGGCCCTGAGCTCAAATCCCATTTCTCTTTCTTATTCCCTATGTCATATTGGGCAAGTCATTTAACCTCTTTCATTGTGTAAAATGAGAGGATTGGACTAGACTTTTGAACTCATTTGTAAATTCATAATTGTGATTATGCCTTTGTTTTTGTTTTAATCTGTTTCTACTAGGAGCAAACATCAAACAGCTGGAGGGGACAAAAGAATGATTTAGATTAAGAGCTGGAGATTTGTAGGTTCTCCTTCACCAAAAACAGAGAGTCAGACATATACACATACATAATGAGAACAGAGATAAAGAGAAGAGGGGGATACATTGTTGGTGGAGTTGTGAAAGAATCCAGCCATTCTGGAGAACAATTTGGAACTATGCCCAAAAAGTTGTCAAACTGTGCATACCCTTTGACCCAGCATTGCTGCTACTGGGCTTATATCCCAAAGAAATACTAAAGAGTGGAAAGGGACCTGTATGTGCCAAAATGTTTGTGGCAGCTCTTTTTGTTGTAGCTAGAAACTGGAAGTTGAATGGATGTCCATCAATTGGAGAATGGTTGGGTAAATTGTTGTATATGAAGGTTATGGAATACTATTGCTCTGTAAGAAATGACCAGCAGGAGGAATACAGAGAGGCTTGGAGAGACTTAAATCAACTGTTGCTGAGTGAAATGAGCAGAACCAGAAGATCACTATACACTTCAACAACAATACTGTATGAGGATATATTCTGATGGAAGTGGAAATCTTCAACATAAAGAAGATCCAACTCACTTCCAGTTGATCAATGATGGACAGAAATAACTACACCCAGAGAAGGAACACTGGGAAGTGAATGTAAATTGTTAGCACTACTGTCTATCTACCCAGGTTACTTATACCTTCGGAAGCTAATAATGTGCAACAAGAAAATGGTATTTACACATATATATTCTATCTAGGTTATATTGTAACACATGTAAAATGTATGGGATTACCTGTTATCAGGGGGAGGGAGTGGAGGGAGGGAGGGGATAATTTGGAAAAAATGAATAAAAAATAAATAAATAATAAAAAGAGAAGAGGGGAAGGAGGAAAGAGAGCTTATAGACAATCTGGGTTTGAGCCTCTGTTTCTACATTTGTAAAATAGGATGAGTGGTTGGTACATAGTAGGTGCTAATGTTTACTGTTTCTGCTGGTCATGTGTTGCCAGTATTCTCCAGTGACATTTTGGTTTAAGTATTCTGAGATGGTATCACAGTGAATTTAAGAGTTGGCCACAGGGGACTCATGCTGATAAGAGAAATAATAGAGCTAGATACCTAGGTGTAGGAGTCATTTGCATAGAGAGATGATGATTGAACCCATGAAAGGTGATGGATTTACCTAGAGAGAAGTGCAAGTAGAGAAAAGGCGAGGACTTAGGACAGAGCCTAGGGGAGATGCCCAGTGTTAGTCGGAAGCAGGTTATAAATGATAATTCAGCAAAGACTACTGAGGAAGAACAGCCAAAGAAAAATGTTCAAGAGATCTACTTTAACAGTGTGGGAAAGAAGCTATGAATGATTAGGATTGAGAAAAGACTATCTGATTTAGCAGTTTCTGACTCCATGTGCAACACTTTTGTCCCGTGCCATGCGGGCTTTCCAAAAAGTTTCAGGATTGCCCAGGACTCCACACTGCTTTTAGGAACCTTGTTCTGAGGGGAGACAGGTTAACCTGGAGTTTTAGGCTGCTGTGGCTAGCTTTGGGGCTAAAGAGCTTGGGATGGAAGAGTGGAGGTGGCCTTCAAAATGAGGGCTCTCAGAAGCAGCTAGAGGGAGCACCAGACCTGAAGTCAGGAGGACCTGAGTTCAAACTTGGCTTCAGATACTAGGTGTGTCATCCTGGGCAAGTCATTTAACCCCAATTGCCTCCAAAAATAAAATTAAGACTAATCATTTTTCTAAACCCATCAGAAGCAACATTTGGACTTGGACCCCAAAGATGAGTTCAAATCTTCCCTGTGCTATTTGTGTAGCAGTGTGATAACAGGTAAGTCACTGAAATAATCCAGACCCGTTTCTTCATCTGTAAAACAAGAGGTCTAGTCTAGGTGGTTTCTAGCTTAAAATCTAGAATCCAAATATAGAATCCAGGCCTGGAAGGGACTTAAGAAGTCTAGTAGCTCCACTCTCCTGTTTTACAGATGAGAAAATGGAGGCTTGATTAGATTAAATGAATCATACAAAGTCACTCAGCTGGCTGACTATAAAGTTATGATTTACAGCTCCGTCTTTGAATATTTTTGAGCATTTTCAATTTTTTCACATATGATTTTATCTTGAGAAAACTCTAAAAGGCATCTGCTAATCATGTAGTATCACAATGATTTGCCCAAATTCCCACAGCAATTTGATAGTAGATATGGGATCCTCTTTTCCCTTCTAGTGCAGAGTTGAGAAAGTGGTGCACCCTACTACTCCAATCCTTTCCTCCAAATTAGTTGCCCCTCCTCATTCTCTACTCAGGTCCTCCTTCAGCCTCCCTGGACAGGTAGTGACCCAGGAGAGAATATTGCAGCTAGGAAGATGGCTGCACAATCCCTTCCAGAGACCTAGGGAAAGATAACATCTATAGCCCTTGGTGAAGATGGTTCTAACATTCAATTAATCCAACCTCAGCTACAGTTCCCAGGAAAGACTACGAGGAGCATTTATTTTATTGAACCCAAATGAGAATCTCACTAGGAAAAAAATAAACCTAAAACTAAATGGCAAATAGAGTAGGGAATGTGGGTTTTGTGATGTCCTGAGACTCCAAGTCCCTTTTAATATTATGCAAGAGCATTGCAATAGCGTATCAGAAGTCAGATCTCAGACCACATCGTCTAATCTCTAAGTTATGAATTTAACAAAGCTGTGACCTTGTATAGTAATATCTCTAGTAATGTTGATAGCCTTCTATGGACATCAGAAACCTCATTACCACAGAGAAGAATTATGTAAGTGCCACAGTGATGGCTTCAAGGATGTGTTATACTTCAGTAAGTGAAGGTCAAGAAGAAATCATGGATGTTTAGTTGGTTATTCAGTCATTTCACTCTTGTTCGACTCTTCATGACCCATCTGAGGTTTTCTTGGCAAAGATACTGAAGCGGTTTGCCCTTTCCTTCTCCAGCTTATTTGACAGATAAGGAAATTGTGGTGAAGTCACTTGCATAAGGTCATCCAGCTAGAGTATTTAAGACTAGATTTGAGCTCAGAAAGATGTGTCTTCTTGATTCCAAGCCTACTGCTCTATACATTGCACTACCTAGCTGCCCCATGTTTAGTTTAGAGAAGGCTTATGAGAAATGTGTGCAAACATTTGTTGCCCTTCCTTATTTCTTCACCCTTCTCCCAATCCTTTCATCCCTTCCCTGTCTCCCCTCTTTTTAATCTGTCTCTGTCTCTGTCTCTCACTTACCTTTCCCTCCCATCATCCACTCAGATGATACTTTGATGAAGACAATCAAGGAGGTTACTTACCTTCAGAGGAGCCTATAGAAATTAGCATCCCAATACTTCCAGGATCCCAATACTGTTCTCCAAATGGCAAGATGGCAGTAACCAGATACTTCACAGGGGTATCTAAATGAAAGATATTGCTGCTATCACAAGCCAAAACCCAAAAAACCTAACCATGGATATTTACAGCACTTCTACCCTCTCTGGATCTGACCACTAAAACTGAGAAGCCAGGAGCTGACAAGTTGGATGAATATTTGAAGAAATTATGCAAAATATAAGAATCTAGGAAAATGGTGAAGGAATTAGTTGTTGTTTTAGCACAAAGATGTTCTTCACCTACAAGAAATGTTTCACATGAACTGCAGTGTATTATAGGATGAAACATCTCACTTGTGCACTTAACATCCATAAAAAGAAAGCCATATGACCTAGGCCCATGAGCTTTGATTGGCTATTGTGACAGGGGCTAGCCCATGCTGTGTCTCTAAAACTGCCCCTCTGATGTTTACTTCTTGTTTTTTGACTTCTTATGGGCTTCACGCTATGCTCACGATAAAAGTTCAGGATGCAGAACCAGTTCTCAAAACTGGAGCAAAGGATCTGATCTTTCTGTATCTTTCAGTAGCAGAATACTTCTCTCTTCCCTGCCCTTCTTTATGTATTTGTCAATCTCTTTGTGTATGAACAGTTTATTCTTGTTCTTAATGTTGATAACTTGTTCTGGAATTAAAATAAATTACCAATTTACAGTTCTCTAAAAACGACAGACTTGTCAAATAGTGGATAGAGTTCTAGACCTAGAATTCAGGAAAAAAAAAAAGTGAGTTCAAATCCTTCTGCTGATATTCTTTAGATGGTGATTCTGGGCAAGTCATTCAACATGTCACAACACTCCCCATCAGTGAGTCAATAGTCTACAAGCAATTTTTGAAGTGTTTACTATGATTGAGGCACTGGCTGAGCATCAGAGACTCAAAGAAAGGCAAAAAAAAAAAAAAAAAACAAGTCTTACGACTGCATCAGAGTTAATTTGAGATTTAAATCTGTCTGGGTAATGGGAGGTACCAACATGGAATTTAATAAGCTGACAAAATCACAGATCCCTTGGAGACTGAATGTAAATCAACATGTGCTGTGTTCCCTTTTTTTTCTGTTTTTTTTTTCTCTTGTGGTTTTCATGATTTTTCTCTCCCAACATGATTCATAAAGAAATGTGTATAAAAAAATTAATGTACATGGTTGATCTCAGAGAACAGGATTTAGAGCAATGGGTAGATGTTATAGAAAAACAGATTTGGGCTTAATGTAAAGAAAATCATCCCACAACTAGCTTGAAAAGTGAGATCTCTGAAGGAGTGGTTCTCTAGTCTGTGGTTGACAGTTTTCATTAATGGTAAAATCATCATTTATACAGAAACAACCCGTTCCAATTTTAGACAGCTCTAATTGCTAAGGAAGTTTCTCCTTTATTGGAGTCAAAATTACTTCTCCATAACTCAGACCCCATTCTTCCTTATGGGACCAAGCAATAAAAATCTAATCCTTACTTCCACATTATAGTTCTCCACCCATGTGACCACTTTTTAAAAAGGTACTTGAAGATTGCCATCCTACCCTCCCAAGTCTTTTGTCCAAACTAAACATCCTTAGTTTCTTCCATCAATCTTCACATGGCATGACTTTGAGTACTTTATAGCATTTGTGTTGCTCTTCTATATTTCATTTTGTCAGATGTCCTTTCTTAAACATAATATCCATAACTGAACACAACATCCTAGATGCAGTCTGTTCAGGGATTTATACTATTTAATTTGGTGATCTCATCAATTCCCATGAATTCAATTATCATCTCTTTGCTGATGATTCCCAGATCCACTTATCCAGCCCTAACCTCTCTGCTGACCTTCAGTCTCACATATCCAACTGCCTTTCAGATATCTCAAACTGGATATCTTGTAGACATTTTAAATATTCGTCATGTCCAAAACTGAACTCTATCTTATCCTTTCTTTTTATTGTCAAGGGCACTATCATCTTAGTCCCCAGGCTCCCCACTTAACTGTGATTCTTAACTTTTCCTTCTCACTCTCTCACACACCTGATATCCAATCATTCACCAAAGCATATCTCATAGGTATACTCCCTTTTCTCTGACTCTGTTACCAACCTAGGCCCTCATCACCTCAAGCCTGGGCTCCTAAACTAGCCTACTGCTTGGTCTCCAAACTTCTAAGTCTCTCTACACTCCAATCCATCTTCTACTTTTGACTGTCAATGTCAAAGCAATCTTCCTAAAGCACAGGTGTGAACAGGTCAGCCTCCCCTTACCTCTTTCAGTAAACTCCAGTGACTCAATATCACCTCCAGAATCAAATATAGAAGTCCTCTGTTTGCCCTTTAAAGACCTTTATCAACTCCCTCCTCCATCCCCACATATTCTACCATGTAATGATACTAGTCTCCCTGTTGTTTCTTAAATAAAATACTCCATCTCCTGAATTCTAGTATTTTCAGTGGCTGTCTGCCATGCTAGAAATTCTATCCCTCTTCCTCTCCACCTCCTGGCCTTCCTGGTGTTTTCCAAGTCCCACAAAAATCCCACTTTCTACAAGAAGTCCTCCTAACTCTCTCCCCCTTATTGTTAGTGATTATTAACAATTTATCCTGCATATATCTTATTTGTACATTGTTATTTATATAGTCTCCCCCATTAGGTGTTGAGCTCCCTGAAGGCAGGGACAGATTGGGTTTGTTTTTTGTGGGGTTTTTGCTTTTCTTTGTATTCTCAGTGTTTATCATAGTGCCCAACATATAGTAGGTTCTTAATGAATGCTTGTCAATTGATTATCAACTATTTTGCTCTGTACACTATTTTTGTTAAAACTGCTTTATAGTACAATAGCTCATTTAACTGACACGTCATACTGCTGACCATTAGGTCCTTGGATCTTTTTGATATGAGCTGCTTTTTAGAAAATTTTTGCTTTCACTGTTAAATTTTTTTGAACCCCAATTAAATTTTATCCTGTTAACATTGGTTCATTATTCTGGTCTTGTCAAGATCCTTTAAAAATTTCTAATGTGTTAGTTATCCCTTTTAGCTTCATGATATGCATAGTTTTAATAAGTATGTCACCTCCATTTCCATTCATGCCATTGGACTGGAGAAAGGAGAACAGTTCCCACTTACAGACAGAGGAAAACTGAATCAGAAGCTAAAGAAGCTTAATAATTATTTTTAAAAGACAGAATAAGTCAAAACTAATGGGGAAATCTCTTTGCTTGAACAGAGATCTTTCTTTAGCCTATCAACTTCTTATTCAGCCTTCCCCCCTCCTCACTCAACTTATTTCTTCATTCATCCTACCTTTCTTTGTTCTAAGAAGGTTCAAATACCTCAAGTCCAGCCTAATAACCTTGTTTTTTGTTGTTGTTGTTGTTTGTTTGTTTGTTTTTTAGGGAAATAAGGTCAGCTTGTATAATTTGCTCTTAATTAACCAATCATCTTCCTTCCTAATCATCTTCCTTCTTAAGTGTTGATTGCCCATTTGTCCTATTCTAAAAATTCTAGAATTTTGCCAGACATTGATATAAAACTACAATATGCTATATTTACCTTTTTCCCTTTACTGAAAATCGAGGTAATATTTGCCCACCTCCTGGTCCCATAGCCCCTCTCCTATTTGCTAGGATTTCTCAAAGATCATCAACAATGGTTCAGCATTCACCTGTGCAAGCTCAATGGTACTCTGGGAGGTGATTTGTCTAAGTCAGCTGACTAGGATGCACAGAGCAGAGTCCAATGCTCTTGGGTTTCAATTTCCTGTTAACCATTTTTGTTCTCTTCTTCCCAGTCTAAAGATCATCATCCTTGATGCAAAACAAAACAAAACAAACAAAAACAAAAGCAATCCACTTTTTAGATTTAGGTTTGCCTTCTGTGCATTATACCATTATCCCATCCAAGCCAAGCAAAATTTATACTTTCTTTGATCTAGCTCTTGGCCCTTCCATTCCTTTTATAATGTTCTTTTTATTGGCTTTTTACACCTTTTCACTCACAGACACTATTCTTCCAGGACCTTTCAACTTGTTTTTGTCCTCAAATACTTGTCTGTGCCCCAATGTCATCATTATCACCATCACCATCATCATCATCATCATTATCATCTTTTCCTTCTCCTCCTCCTCCTCCTTCTTTCATATCCATTTAAAATTTGGGTTAATTACTAAACTTCCTGTTCAGCCCCATGAATTTCTATTTTCTTCATCATGATCCAGTATGATTATTCCAAGAATTCTATTCTTAAGAACTTGTCATAACTTTTCATCTGACTTCTTTCTTAGTCATTTGAATTGAATTCAATTCAATATAACCGTCTTTCAGCTATGTGTGACTCTCCATGACCCCATTTGGGGTTTTCTTGGCAGAGATACTGGAATGATTTAAAATATTTATTTCTTCAGCTCATTTTACAGATGTTCTGAAAAATAGGGTTAAGTAACTTGCCCAGTGTCAGACAGCTAGTAAGTGTCTATGACCAGATTTGAACTTAGCAAGATGAGTCTTCCTGATTCCAACTCTGGAGCTCTCTTCACTGTACCACTTAGCTGCCTGAATTTAACATTAATTAAGCACTTTTTATATGAATGCTAGGGGTAAAGAGATCACAAAATAAAGTTCTTATTCTCAAACATCTTCCAGTCTTTTTTTTTTCTGGCAATTGGGATTAAATGACTTGCCCAGGATCAGCTAGGAAGTTTTGTGTTTGAGGCTAGATTTGAACTCAGGCTCTATTCACTGCACCACCTTGCTGCCCGTAAACATCTTCCATTCTAATAGAGCAGATATTATAACAGACACAGAAATATCTGAAATATAATGGAAGAAATAAATTTTGGATGGGGAAGCAGGGAAGATTTCAGAGAGGAGTTGACACCCACAGAAATCCAGTGAATGGCAAGACAAAGTCAAGTCGGGATACAATAGGTGATAATAATTGTTGAATGAAGAAGGACCACCTTATCCCATGAGACATAGAGCATTTTTGAAGTGTGAACGAGTTTTGCTGGACAGCCTCAATCTTCATTGAAGTAGGAAGTAAGTCTACTTTATCACCCTATCCGCCTGGGTTCTGAAGGAGGAGAATGGAGTGGAAATTAGCATTCTGAGGAAGGTGAAGGCTTGAAGTGGTCCCAGAACCTCTGGTTCAGAAGGGACTCCAGAGAACATCTATTCTAACCTGTACCCAAACTTGAATCCCCTTATATCATACCCAAGAAGCAGTCTTCCAATCTTTGAAGATTTCCAATGAAGAAAGAACCAACTTCCTTCCAAGACAGTCCATTTCACTTTTGAAAGGCTCTCTAATAGTCACGAAGCTTTTCCCTAGTTTATGCTTAACATGGTCTCTGCCTTCCCTATTCTTCATTCTTCCCTATTTGGCTAAAAATGGTGACCATGATAGGGAATCAATAAGAAATGAATCCAAAGGTGATCATCGGTTAGTAGAGTGCCTAACTGATAACATAAATCATCAATTTGCAGTTGAAATTATCTAATTGTTTAATGTCTAAGTTCCCAGGAACTTACTTTCCTGCCTTTGAATCCTTGAATATCTTCCCTTCTAAAGTCCAGTCACTTACACTTTGGGCTTGGTCCAGCATTGCTCTTTTTCTCATCAGTTCTTCCTCACCAATCAGTTCTTCCTCAGAGACAGGATCAAGTCTAGAATAGTAATGCTTCTTGTTGCTACCTCCACCTGCTGAAAAATGAAATTATCTGCAAGATAAGCTAAGAATTTATCAGTTGCTGTGTTTTTAGCAGAAAGATCCCCAGCCGATGTCTGACTATTTCCATATTTCAACTACTGCTGCCTTTACATCATTTTCATGATCTGCCTCAGGAATTCATTATCCATGATTTCCATCTGGCTTGTTGTTCCCCATAACATGACAACCCACTTCCTAGTGCTATGCCTTTGCCCCTGCCTGGAATCTTTGCTCTCTTTACCTCTGCCTCTTAGTTCCTGGCTACCTTCAAGGTTTAAATTACCTCCTTCCTGGAACACACCAATTGTTAGTTATTCTCTCCTCCTTTGCATGACTTGTATGTCTTTTATATTGATTTAGCTAGTACATGTTATTTACTTATCTTGTACATATTATTTGTCCCTACTAGAATGTAAGCTTCCTAAAGGCAGGAACTGTTTCATCTTTGTTTTTTTTATCCTTAGCTGCTCAGACGACAGATGTTTATTAACTGTTTGTTAAGGGCATCTCTAATAAAACTTCAACTACTGTTATGTTTTCTGCCCCTCCCTTCTTTGGTCCATTCCTTCACTCTTCCCACTGTGTTTCCCTCTTCAGATCTGTAAATGTGTCACATAGCAAAGCTCGAGGCATGCTACCATCTCCCTTACCAACTTCTTCCTCTTAAATAACTGGAAGAATGAATGGAGTTATTTAAGCACTATGTGCCAAACACTGTGCTAAGCACTAGAAGAGATAGAAATAGAAAAACAAGGAAGGAAGGAAGGAAGGAAGGAAGGAAGGAAGGAAGGAAGGAAGGAAGGAAGGAAGGAAGGAAGGAAGGAAGGAAGGAAGGAAGGAAGGAAGGAAGGAAGGAAGGAAGGAAGGAAGGAAGGAAGGAAGGAAGGAAGGGGAAGGAAGGAAGGAAAAGGAAGGAAGGAAAGAAAGAGAGGGAAAAGGAAGGGAGGGAATAGGAAAGGAAAGAGGGAGAGAAGGAGAAAGGGGGAGGCAAGAAGCAAAGAGGGAAGAAACAAAAAAAAGAAGAAAGGAAGGAAGGAAAGAAAAGGAAAGGGAAAAAGAAAGAGAATGAAAAACAATACAGTCCCTATTCTCAACAAACTCATTCTGTTAAAGTGGGGCACCCCATAAAAGAGATTTCAATTACAAGTTAAAAGCAAAGGCCTTAGGGTACAAGTAGTAAGGGCTCTTCTTTCATGTCAACCGCATAACCAGTATCTGTGTTTTGTATTGAACCATTAGACAGCACCAATGATTTGGAGGGTGAGAACTTCTTTTCCCCTGAGGTCTTCAGTAGTTGTGATGACTGAGGAGTCAGTTACTAGGTCCACTTTCCATGAGAATTACTCCCAAGACAGCCTATAGATGTCATGCTGACAACAGGATCAGAGACTCAGAGATGCTGGTACTGGGGTTCTTGAGTCTGAAGGGGTGGGTGTGATTTGACAGCATCTTATATATGCTTCTTTTGGGGGGAAGGAGACAGTGGACCCTTTCTCCTCAAGGATCACCCCTTCTTGATGATGGCTGTGGGGGTTAGGCTGGAAGCAGGACAGGTTCTCAAGGTTTATGTGACTTTCCATTAAAATATTCCAGCCATGAGTCATGTCTTACATCCCAGTAATGCCCACAAAGGGATATTTACCTCCTTGGGTGAAAAACTTTAATTCACTATTTATTACACAGACTGAGTGCACTATTGTATAGACAGACATCTGAGACATGAATATTATTTCTTCACTTTTTTTTCCTATCACTGTCTCCTATAGATTTCTGAACACCTCCACTGCTATTCGGATGTCACACCTGCTGTCCCCAACAGTGTCTGGCTTAGCAGCTGATCTGAGCATTTTCTCTCTTCCCTTCCCTTTTAATCAGGTCACCCAGTCTCCAGGCAAATGCATTTTTCCTGGTCCTCATTAGATGCATACTGTCCCTGGCCAAGATCCTGTCATTCATCTTTCTTAGCCCCAAATCCAGAAATCTAAAATCCATACTCCAACCTCGGCTCCTTACCTTAAATTCATCTTGCAATTTTTTAAAATTTCAAAGTATTTTCTCAGGGTCTCCCTAGAGAGACATCCCTATCTCAGATGCTTGCCACAGTCTTATGAAGTTGTCCACGCAGGGACCAACCATTATCCCCATTTTACAGATGAGGGAAAATGAGCTTTGTCTAAGTGACTTGTCCAAGGCCATAACAATAGCTTGTAAATAAATGTGAAATAGAGACAAGAACCCATGTTCCCTGAATCCTAGTCCAGAGTTCCTTCTGTAAAACCTGGAATCCAGAAGACCCTCTTTAAACTAAAGCTAGGTGATGCAGTGCATAGAGTTCTGGACCTGGAGTCAGGAAGGTCTGAGTTCAAAATCAGCCTCAGATCCTAGCTATGTGAACCTGGGGAAGTGATTTCGCTTCTGTGTGCCTCAGTTTCCTCAATTGTAAATTGGGGATAATACTAGCACCCACCTAAATCTTAGGGTTGTTATAAGGATCAAATGAGATATTTGTAAAGTGCCTAACACAGTGTCTGTCACAGAGTTTCCTTCCCCTTCCTTAAAACCAGAGCCAGCCTGTTTTCTAAATTGTGAAGTGGGCCATGCTTCCCAGGCTATTCAGATATATAGTGAAGCTGTGAGGGAATGGAAAACAGGGCAGAGAAATGGTGGGGTTGGAGAGAGAATAGAAGCTCCCCCAGCCCAGGATACATTGGAAAAGCATGAGAAATGTCAAGAGACTCTAGAGCAGGGGCACAAGCCTACTTAGGTTCAGATTTGTTTTTCAGTCTTGTCCTATTCTTTGTGATCCCATTGGGAGTTTTCTTAGCAAAGATACTGGAGTGTTTTGAAAATTCCTTCCCCAGCTCATTTTACAAATGAGGAAACTGAGGCAAACAAGGTGAAGTGACTTGGCAAGGGTCACACAAGTGTCTGAGACTGGATTTGAACCCAGGTCTTCCTGACTCAACAACTGCACTTTATCTACTGTAGCACTTGGGCAGAAAGGTGAGACCCAGAAGCAGGCTAACCTTTGGAGAGGAAGGGAGAAGGGGAGAGGGAGGGAAGGAGAGAGAAAGAGACAGAAGGAGGGAAGGAGGGAAAGAGGAAGAGAAGAGAGGGGGAGGGATGGAGAGAGAGGGAGAGGAAGAGGGAAGGAGAGGGAGAGGAGAAGGAGACGGGAAGGAAGATAGAGACAGAGAGACAAAGAGACAGGGAGGGAGCAAGGGATCGAGGAAGGAAGAAAGACAAAGAGACAGAGAGAGATAAAAGCAGAGAGATACAGAGACAGAGAGACAGAGACAAAATAAGACAGAGGAAGAAAGAGGGAAAGAAATAGAGAAAGATAGAGAAAAAGAGGGAGAATGACAGAGACAGACAGACAAAATAAGACAGAAGCAGAGAGGGAGAGAAAGAGACAGAGAAAGACAGAGAGAAAGAGGGAAAGAGAAAAAAGAGGGAGACAGAGGGGGAGAGAGACAGAGACAGACAAAAACAGAGAGAGATCTGGGGGGAGGGGAACCCTGCCTTGGGCACTTAACTAGCTGTGTGTCCAGAGACACATGACTTCACTTCTCATCTCGGTTATCTCATCTGTAAAATGGGAGTAATAATAACCATAGCAATGACCTCACAAGGTTGTTATGAGGCTCCAATGAGATACTGTACATACTTTGCAGACCTTACTGTGTTTTGTGAAAGTAATTTATTGATGATGATAGTAAGAGCTGTCCACATGCTTCCCCCCCCACACACTCCAGTCTAGTACTGGGAGATATGGCCTCAGGCTGAAGCCATTCATCTCTGGAACCCCTGGCTCAATCCCTCACTGTAGGCCCGTGCTGCCGGTGCAAGCCCTGGTGAGTGATGGGGCCATTTAGAGCCGGGCGCTCACCTATCTCTCACCATAGATCTGTCTTTTCCCTCTGACTGAAAGCCCACGAGGGCGTCCTGAGCTGACGAGGGAGCAGATGGGAAGGGGAAATCTGTCTTCGCTGGTCAGGGGGTCAGTGGAGGCTGCAATCTGACTCCTGGGCCGGAGAAAGGGCTGCTGGAGGGGGCTGCTTTGCCATGGATTGTTTACCTCTCAGGTTCTCCGAGAGCTCGCCAGCTTTCCCAGGGCTGAGACAGCAATCCAAGCGGGGGGATGGGAAGAGGGGAGGAAAAGGCAGCCGTCATGGTGCCTTGATTTTCTCCCATGCTTTCCCTTACCCATCCTGCCCCTTTGTCTTCACTCAGAGCTGGCTCAATTTCCCGTCCTTCTCTTCCCCATGACTTCTTTGTCGCCCAGATCCTGGCTTCGTGACATGATATTACAGTGGTAATCGAGTGACCTCTCCCAGTGACAAACCAGCAGCCCCTAATTTAGGAGGGGGCCACCCTGCCTGCGCCCCTGCCGGTCTCCCACCTGCTGGAGCCTCTGCTTCTGTCTCCCACTCTTGATCCCTGCATCACAGCCGACTGCCCCTCGAAGGAAGTGACCCCTCCTTAGTCATGCCTCGGACATGAAGGGCATCTATTAATGCCCATGTGGCAGGTCACAATCTGTCTATAATTACAAGACCTGGATTTATTTATCAGCTCTCTTATTTACTGGTTTTAGACAAGTCACTTCTCTCTGGGTCTCAGCCTTCTATAAAATGGGGAATTCTCCATTACCCCTATGGTGCATCCCTTCTGTAAGTTCTACGATCCTGTGAGTCATAACATTTCTCTTGGAATAAATTAAGAAGCATCACTTGAGTTCAGAATAGACTGAGCTAAAAATTGGATCCCTGGGAAAGGGTCTTCTCCATTCAAGATTTCAGCAGTGATCTTTATTAAGGAATGAATAAATAAGATTGATACTCAAAAAGAACTTAGAGGTAGCTAGGTGGCAAAATGGAGAGAGGATTCAAGAGGACTGGGGTTCAAAGTTGACCCCAGACACTGAATGACCCTACCTCAAGTCACTTAACCCAACTGCCTCAAAACAACAACATTATATATACATATATATATATATATATATATATATTTATATGTAACTAATATTATTACTATTACTACTTCTTTAGGTTCTACATTAACAAATCCTTTAATTGATCATCCTACGGACACTAGTCACCTCACCCCTGTCATCCTCCTTTGGATGTGTTCTACTTTTTCAATGACAAAAAGAATTTATTAAGATGGCTATTATGTGCCAGTCACTGCTAAGCTCTGCTGATACAAAGTAAGGCAAAAACAGTTCCTGCCTCAAGAAGCTCACAGCCTAATTGTGGAGGATCTGCAAGGGATGGAGTAGGTACAACATACTGTGAGAGGAGATGCTAGCATGGGGAGGGACTCCAAAGGACTCCTGCCAAAGATGATTTCTGAGCAGTCCTGAAGAAAGGCAACCAAGTCACAAGACAGTGAGGAAGAGAAAGTGAATTCCAGACACCGAGGATGGTCAGTACAAAGGCCTAGGCTTGGAGTGTTCTGTTCTGGGGGACGCAAGCAAGCAGGTGTTCTAGAGTTTGTGGAGGGGAGTAAAGCTTAAGAAGTTTGGAAGATAAGAAGAGCCAAGACTGTGAAGAGTTTTAAATACCAAACAGAAGATTTTCTAATTGAACCTGGAAATAATAGGGAACTGCTGCATCTGTGATTTTAAGGATGGGTCGAGAAAAGGCCCTAATGAATCTATTGATTCACCAAAGCCTTTATTACTGCAAAGGGTCTTTGAAGTTTCAAATTGTGTGCGTGTGTGTGGTCCAGTCATTAGTCCCCAAATGCTTGGAGGGACAAAGTTTCGTCACCTGTACATTTTCTCCCTATCCTCCAACTCCTTTCTATGATGAATTCCAGGACAATTTGACCTGTAGCAGCCAAGATACCCCACGAAACTACTAGCAGATCCTCAATGTCACTGATCACCCTGCCTTGGATTAAAAGACTACATGAGTACAAAATGTTCAGATAATATAACACTGGAAGAATAACATGTTGCCTGATGGAATCAAGATTCCTCCCCTACTCCCCTCCCCAAAATCTCACCAGGCCAAATTCTAATAAAATTAAATATAATGGAGACACATGTATATGCTTATACTTACTTTTAAAAAATGGTAGCAGAAGTACACGATGGGAGAAGTTTACAAGATTTTGTGTAACAAAAGTATGGCAGGTCTAGTAGATTCCAGATTATGTCAACAGGGATATACAGTAGTCAACAATTTAAGTGATGTTGGGATACCTCAAAAGCGCCAAAAAGAGGGAAATCCTAGTTGTGCTGTATGAACTTTGCCTTGTCAGACTGCATGTAAAACATCGTGCTCAGTTCTGCACAGAAACATTGAAAAGGTAGAATACATCCAAAGGAGTATGACAGGGGTGAGGAGTTAGTGTCTATAGGATGATCAATTAAAGGGCCCGTTAATATAGAACCTAAAGAAGTGGGGGGATGCAACAGCTGTCTTCAGATATTTGGAGGATAATCAAAGAGGTGTTAACTTATGTGAGAAAATGTGTCTATACTCTTTCATCCCCTTAGGAAGTGTGTGTTGGGGGAAGGCGAAACTCACTGAATTGGGTTGGACTGAATTGGAATGAAAGCTTAGCTATTGTCAGAATATTGACCAAGTGATCTTTAAAAGATAGTCAAATGGTGAGAGAGAGTTTGAGGAAGAGGTATCCAGATACAGACACTATACTGGAAGACACTCCCAACAGAGGAGCAGCATCCCAGGCAAGTGGTTTCAAGGAATAAGACCTCAGGCAGGAGAGAAGGAGCTGGCCACAGATTCGAAAGAGGACATAGCAGTTAAACTGCAGAGAAATAAATCCAGAAAGCCTAGCCGATCAACTTACTCTGAATCCAATGGGGAGAAGCATGAGGACCCTTATGAGAAGAGAAAGGATATTGGGGTCCTATAGTTGCCAGAAGTATAGTTACTTTGGTTCCCTACATAGAGTGCTCCACCACAAATGTACTTTTTACACAAGTGATGTATGTATTTGTGGAAGACTGTGACCCAGGTTTTTGGGAAGAAAATGTGGCATTTACTGTTCTTACCATGTCATTTTAATAAATACCTTTTTGGCAGTCATTGTTCAGTCATTTTGTGACCCCATTTGGGCATTTTGACAAAGCTGATTTGCCATTTCCTTCTCCAGCTCATTTTATAGATGAGGGACCAAGGCAAAAAGGATCAAATGGCTTGCCCAGGGTGACACAGCTAATACCTGTCTGAGGCTGGATTGGAACTCATGAAGAGTTTTCCCAACTCCAAGATCAGTGCTCTATTCTTTAGATCTCCTAGTGCCCCAATAAATACGTTTACCTTGAGCTAATTGTGTCTATTGGCTGATTATTAAAGGCAAGCTCACTGAAGGGGACTGATGAACTCTAGTTATAGGAATATGAGCCCACGGAATTATACTCTTGAATTTGAGAATAATAGTTATCTTCTGGGAGGTAGCTCAGAGGGTGCACTATATACAGAAAAACTTCCTCAGAATTCAAGCTAACCAACACAAGAACAGATTACCTTGAGAAATAGCAAATTTCTTATTGCTAGGAAGGGACAACTTACTGGCCAAGAGTGGTAGAAAGAAAAGAAATAAATTAATGAATAGAAAAGCATTTATCAAGCACATCACATGTGACAAGCACAGTGTTAAAGCCTAGGGATACAAATACAAAACCAACCCACAGTCCACCCTCAAAAAGTTTTCATTCCAATCAGTGATATGGAAGCTATAGAAGAGAGTTTTGTTCTAGATCTAGAATTACAGGGATGGTAAATTGGTCCACGAAGGAGTCAACCAACAATACCCCCTTCAAAAGCACCGATTACTGTGCCCAGAGCAAGAATGAAAGCTGCTAAGATGATGGCCAGGATAGACAGCTGACCAGGAAGAGAAGCATGGTCAAGCCTAAGTTTGGCTAATCCCTCACTGACCCATCAAGGCAGCTCATGCCTGGAACAAGGCTCTCAGAAGTGAGTCCCCAGAAACTGGAGGCTTGTTTTTGGACACTTAGTCAGAAGGTCGCTGTTTTAGGTGGGAAAAAGCAGGACAGAGCTTCAGCAGGACACACAGCAAGACAGGGGAGATAACAGGGTCGAATGTGAAGCAGGACCTATATATCTATATCTATATCTATCTATCTATCTATCTATCTATCTATCTATCTATCTATATATATATATATATATATATATAGAGAGAGAGAGAGAGAGAGAGACAGAGAGACAGAGAGAGACAGAGACAGAGAGAGACAGAGACAGAGAGAGAGAGAGACAGAGAGAGACAGCGAGAGAGAGAGAGACAGAGAGAGAGAGACAGAGAGAGAGAGACAGAGAGAGACAGAGAGAGACAGAAAGACAGAGAGAGACAGAGACAGAGAGAAAGAGAGACAGACAGAGAGAGACAGAGAGACAGAGACAGGGATAGAGAGACAGAGACACACACAGAAAGAGACAGAAATAGAGAGAGACAGCGGCAGACAGAGACAGGGACAGAGAGACAGAGTTGTAAACAAGAGACAGAAACAGAGAGAGATAGAGACATACACACATACAGAGACAGAGACAGAGAGAGTCATTGCTAGTGATCAGGATGAGTGGCACTAGTAATGAAGGCTGCTTAGTGGAGTCTTAGTCTTCTAGCTAATTGTCCATCATTGCCCCTCACCCACTGTAAGAACCAGCCCAGCTGGTTTGCTTGCTCCTCCCCTGAAATGGCATACCATCTCCCAACTCCCCGCTTTTGCAGCAGCTGTTCCTCATGCCTGGAATGCTCTTCCTCCACAAATCACCTCTGGGAAGCTTTTCTTTCAAAGCTTAGCTCACGCCTCCTATTGAGATCTTTGTTCCTATAGACAGTTATTAGCATTTTCCTCCCCACCCCACCCCTTTCCTCTCCTCTCCTCTGCTCTCTTTCTGTGATTTCGTATTTACTTTAAATATATTTTCATATCATGATGGATAGAGACCCTGACCTGGATTCATGTTCCCCTCTGATACCTACTGGTTGTGTGATTCTGGACAAGTCCCTTAACTTCTCAAAGTTCTACTTCCTCTCTAAACTACTTGCTCTCTAAGCCCTTAAGATGCTTTGAAGACGACTGAGATTCTCTAGTTCCCTCATGGGGGAGTTACTTCCCCAAACCAATGAAATCCCAAGTGCAGTCCCTATTCTTTTGTGTCTACATTTATATATGCAAATGATGTCTCCTCCACAGAACAAAAACTCCTCAAGAATGGGGAGTTTCTTTTTTGACTTTGTATTTCCAAGGCCTAGCACACAGTGGGAGTTTAACAAATGTCATGGTTCAAAAGCAGAGATTTGGACTCCAAAAAGCAGGATAGATCAAGAAAGTATCTCTCTGTCTTATAGTCCCAGAGTGTGCAGTGTGTTCTCAAATGGCGGATACTTGCACCCTTTGAGTTATAAATCAGCTCTTCAGAGAGAACTCCAATCCCTTAGCTTTAAGGACCTTTACTGAGCCAGACCTATTGTTCCCTTCTACTCATTAAGGGGTCAGCTATCGGGGAAGAGGTGGAAAAACACTTTTAGTGACTTGGGAGGGGGAGACGAAGGAGGGGAACTTGGTCACCTCACACTGAGTTTTGACAATGACAATTAGAAGCCTTTTTGTCATATTGACCTAAACTTTGAAGTTTTTTCTACCCTTCTCTAGTAAAGGCATGTATTTTTCAATTCTGTATTTTCACCATTGGATTAGACCAAAAGTCTCTACCTGGGATCCATGAATATTAATATATATACACATACATACTGCTAAATATTTCAACATAATGTTTTTTTTAAATGTATGTATTTAAAAGTATTATCTGAGATAGGATCCAGAGGCTTCACCAGACTGCCCAAGAGGTCCAAGTCTCCCCCAAAAGGTTAAGAACCATGGCCTAGATCATGAACTGGGACATTTATGCCAGACTTGGCCAAAATACCTAGGGAGGAATTTCAAGCCAGGTTGAAAGGAGGAAGACTGGAAGTTTCCATATTTTTATTTTTTAAAGTTTTTTATTTTCAAAACATATGCATAATTTTCAACATTCACCCTTGCAAACCTTGCAATCCAATTTTTTGCCTCTCTCCTCCCCGAGAGACAAGTAATCTAATATATGTTAGACATGTACGTATTTCCATATATCATGCTACACAAGAAAAATCAGCTCAAAAAGGGGAAAAAAAGAGAAAGAAAACAAAATGCAAGCAAACAACAACAAAAGTGAAAATGTTATGTTGTGATCCACACTCAGTTCCCACAGTCCTCTCTCTGGATGCGCGTGCTCTCTCCATCACAGGACCGTTGGAACTGGCCTGAATCACCTCGCTGTTGAAAAGAGCCACAAGAGGGGCAGCTAGGGGGCGCAGTGGATAGAGCACCAGCCTTGAATTCAGGAGGACCAGAGTTCAAATCTGATCTCAGACACTTAACAGTTCCTGGCTGTGTGACCCTGGGCAAGTCACTTAACCCCAGCCTCAAAAAAAAAAAAAAAAAAAAAAAAAAGAGCCACAAGACTGGAAGTTTCAATCGGAGAGACAAAAGGGTGGGGTACCAGGTGCCCCGGACAATGCCTCGGAGAGTGGTCTGTGGCTTTGTGCTGTTTTCCTGCTGCCCCACACGAGAAAATCCGGTGAGTAAAGGATGGCAGTTTCAAAGCATAACCTGGAGAAAAGCAAAGATGAATTTCAATTCACCAAACTCGGATCAAGCACTTACAGCTCGCCAGTCTTGGTGCGTTGGATGCTGAGTCTACAAAGACATAAACAAAAACAAAACCGAGCTTCACTCCCGACGCTTGTATTCTGCCCTCTGGGCTCAAAGCGGAAAGTGGTTGGATTGCAGGGAACCGTAATCCCACAGTGGAGGAGACAGTTGTGGGGAAAAGCCTCCCAGGCCTCCCCGTGACAGGTGCAATTGGGATAAAGGATGTTCTTCATCTGACTCCAGGGAGACTCCCTGGTTCTTTCCCAAAGGCAGGGAGTCATTCGTTCGCTACTACCCACCCCCAACTTTCTGGGTCGTGAGATCTTTGAGGGGTGACCTGGGTTTGGTAATTTTGGGGTTCCTAGGAGCTGTGAGGTGTGACCGAGGCGTGGTGAGGCTTAGGGGATTCTGGGAGTTTTGCGGGGTGATTGAGGTTTTGGGGTCCTGAGAGCTTCGAGGAATGACAGAGGCTTGGTAATTTTGGGGGTCCTAGGAGCTGTGAGGTGTGACCGAGGCGTGGTGAGGTTTTGGGAAAAGTAGCCAAGGTTTGGTGAGGGGGGGTCCTGGGAGCTTCGAGGGGTGATGGAGGTCTGGTGAGGTTGGGGGGTCCTGGGAGCTCTGAGGGGTGTGACCCAGGTTTGGTAGGTTTCCCCCTCCAATCTCTATTCTCTGGCCCCGCCCAGGATTCGCAGAATACGGCTTCTGCCCGGGGTTCAGCTGACCGCCTCGGGAGAGCTGGGGTGTCGGTACGTGTTGGGAAAGAGAGTCCGGGGAGATCCCATAATCTGCAGCCCTCCGAAACCTCGCTCCCGGCCCCAGTTAACCCAGGAGACAAAGTTCCGCCCCTCCCTCTTTTCCTCCCTCTCTCCCTTGTTCTTCCCGGTCTTCCCCATTCGGCAAGTTTTCTTCTTTGTCTGCCTCACTCTTCCCCTCTCCCTCCCTCCCTCCTCCCCTCGCTCTCCTTTTTTCCTCTCCCCAGTTAAATAGGTTCCCGGGATCTAGACCAGGAAAGGACCGAAGGGATCGTCCGGCCGGCCCCCTCGTTCTGACGGATAAGGAAACTGAGGCCTACCCCCTGCCGTTTCCATCCTCCCCGCCTCCTCCGCTCGCCTCAGCTCGGTCCCCAGCTTCTGCCAGCCTCCCCGCCGGCAGCCGGCCTCCCAAGTCTATTCTCTCTTTTTCCTCTCTCCCCTCTCACGCCCTCCTTCTGTTCCCCCTCCCCACTACCCCTCGCCCGTCCCCGGGCCCCGCCTCTCTCCGGGCCGCGAAGCCACGTGGTCGGGCCAGGGCGGCTGCAGACTGCTCGGGATCCTGCCCCAGCTGGGCTGGGCTCCGCTCCGCTCCGCTCGCCTCCGGTCCTCTCGGCTCGCAGCCCTCCGCTCCCGGCGCCCGCCCGCCCGCCTCCGGGGGCATGAGGCGCTGCCGGCGGCCGGCGGGTCAAACAAAGGAGCCCCGGCTCGGGCTGTGCGCCCCGGTGCCCAGCGCCCCCCGCGCGGGGCATGGAGACTGAGCGGAGCCGCCCGAGCCCGCGCCGCGCCCGGGGGATGCCGCGGCCCCAGCCCTAGGGAAGCCCCGGCCGCCCTGCTGGAAGCTCGGGGCGCGGGCGCGGGGAGAGCGCGGAGGAGGCGAAGGAGCAAGAAGAGAAGAAGGAATTGGAGGAGGACGCGCCCCGGCTCGCTCTTTCTCGCTCCCAGTGAGCCCCGAGGCGCGGAGCTGAGCCGAGCGCGGCAGCGCACCCGGAGCCCCTGCCGGAGCCGAGCCGCGGCGGCTGCAGCAGCGACAGCCGGGGGCAGCGCCGGGGGCCGGTCCCGCCGGAGCCATGAGCAAGTGTAACGGGAGGTGCACGCTGGTCGGGTTCTGCTGCCTGCAGCTGGTGAGAAGGGGTCCCTCCCGGGACCGGAGCGGGGCGGGGGGCGGGGGGGGACTAACTGGGACCCTGGGACTCTCGGAGCGTGACGCGGGCCGGGATCTGCCCTGGGCCAGCTGGCGAGCGAGCCGGCTCTCCCCACCCAGCCCGTGGCCCGGTGGGTTGTGAGCGTGAGTGTGAGTGAGTGTGTGTATGTGTGTGAGTGTGAGTGTATGTGAGTGTGAGTGTATGTGTGTGTGATTTGTGTGTATGTGTGTGTGAGTGTATGTGTATGTGAGTGTGTATGTGTGTGAGTGTGTGTGTGAGTGTGTATTGTGAGTGTATGTGTGTCAGTGTGTGAGTGTGTGTGTGTCAGTATGTGTGTGTATGTGTATGTGTGTGTTAGCGAGTGGGTGAGTGTGAGTGTGTATGTGTGTGAGTGTGTCTGATTGTGAGTGTGTGAGAGTGTATGTGTGTGAGTGTGAGAGTGTGTATGTATGTGAGAGTGTGTGTATGTGTGTGAGTGTATATGTGTGTGAAAGTGTGTGTATGTGTGTGTGAGCGAGTGTGTGTGTGAGTGTGAGTGTGTATGTGTGTGTGTGAGAATGTGTGAGTGTGAGAGTGTGTATGTATGTGAGAGTGTGTGTATGTGTATATGTGTGTGAAAGTGTGTGTATGTGTGTGAGAATATATGTATGTGTGAGTGTATGTGTGTGTGAGTGTGTATGTATGTGTGTGTGAGTGTGTGTGAGTGTGTATGTGTGTGAGTGTGTGTTTGAGTGTGTATGTATGTGTGTGAGTGTGTGTATGAGTGTGAGAGTGTGTATATGTGTGAGTGAGCGTGTGTGAGTATGTGTGTGTATGAGTGTGAGTGTGTGTATGAGTGTGTATGTGAGTATGTGTGTGAGTGTGTGTATGAGTGTGAGTGTGTGTATGAGCGTGTGTGAGTATGTGTGTGAGTGTGTGTGTGCACGCGCGCCTCGGTGCGGGGCTCCCACAGCCCGAGGAGTGTCACTAGCCCCCCAGTCCTCCTTTGTGCGGATGCCTGTCTTACTGGGCCACGGGGCTGAGCGACTGAAAGGCTGAATCGACTTCCTGGGGATGGGGAGGGGAGATGAGGAGTGGGAACCCCGCCCCCTCCTCACCCTGCCTGCAGGGCTAGGTGGACAATGGGGCAGCAGGAGGGAGGAAGGGCCCTGGACCCTGGGAGCCGGGGCAGGCTCTGCTTGGGTTGACATTCTAGATTTCAACTCCTGCTTTTAAGGCCCTGGTGGGCAGTGAAGGAACGGACTCCGCGGCCGTGGAGTTGTGACAAGCTTAAAGAAGGCCAGAGGGCGGGTGGTGATGGGAGTAGTTCCACAGCCAGACCCCAGAGTGTGGTCCTGGCTTCTCTTGGCTCAAATCGGGGAAAGGACTGGCGCGATGTAGCCGGCTCCCTAGCGCTTCGGACTAGGTGTGCATGTGGGTGGGGGGGGGAATCGTCGGGTTAGAGGATTCAGTCCTGCCAGGACTCAGAGTGTCCTAGGACAGGTGGGCAGAAGCCTGGGACAGTGAGACCTCAGCCTGGCCTCAAACTGACACTTTCAGGGACCTAGCACCAAAAGGCCCAAGGGTGAGTCAGTTTCCAGGTGGCAATGACAAAGGCTTATTTATTCCAATCCCCAGGAAGACGAGCCCAAGAGGAAGGGATGAATCCCAATAAAAGCCACATTTAACACCACGGTTTAACCACTTAGAGCTCCAACAACATATTAGTCTTCAGGAACCTACTGGGTGTATTAAGCTCCAATTGTCCTAGAAGCTGAGACCTGTGGAGGTGGGCCCTGGGGGAGCTCAGAATGGATGAAAGGGCTGCCCTAGTCCTAGCTGAGCAGGGAGCTCAGTATCAGTCACGTTATAGTAGGAGGAAAGCCGACTGATTCATCTTCTAGTGGTGGCAGTGGGGGGAGGAAAGCTGCCTGGGTCACTTTTGCCTGCCTCAGTTTCTTCCCACCCTATTTAAGTCTCTGACGCAGGAGGATGCAGGCAGCAGCCGTGGGAGTCAGTGCTGAGTTCCTGAGAGGAGGAGTGGAGGAAGGGTGATTTTGGATAACCAACAGGCAGCTCACATTATTTAGGTGCTTGTAAGAATTACCCAGTGGTCGAAAGAGCTCCTTCCTAACTTGGACGGAACATATCTGTCTTCAGAACTTCTGGCAAACCGTTTAATCTCCATAGACCATGATTTCCTTCTGTTTAAAATGGGTGTGTGTTTGTTGTGGGAAAGGAGATCATTCTAAATGGGCTCTTCGGTTCCCTGCAATAGTAAACTTTCATGATTCTATAAAAATATCTGCATTGTTATAGGACTCTCTCTTACTTTCTTAAAAGATCCTTAGATTTATCAATATGATCTAATGTTAATTTCTTTATCAATTAATGATTGGTATTTGACCTTGGCATGTAATTAACCCCCTTTCTCTAGGAACGTCCTTTCCCCTTCCCCATCTTCACCGAGAACCTTAGTCCTTCCGAGTCCTGGGAGCTTTGATTGGTGGGAGAGAGCTTGGTGAAGTTTTCCCCTCCAATTCCCACCCTTTTCCCTTCCCTATGATTTGCAGAACTCCCATTTCTATCAAGGAGAAACCAATCTTAACCATCCTTCGGTGCTTCACCTAGGTCCCACCTCTTCGATGAAGCCTTCTGTGGTTGCCCACAAACTGTTAAGGGAACTGAGGTTATTTATCATGGGGAAAAGCAAACAAAGGAAAAACACAATGCCTGCCTTCAACTATTTGGAGGCTCTCTCGTAGAATAGGGAATTAGAATTTATTCTGACAGGCTTAAAGGCAGAACTAATACCTGTGGGAGAATTTAGAGGGAAGCACAGATCACTTTGTGTCGGGAAGGCCTGGCTAATGATCGGAGCTGTCCAGTACTGGAATGGTTGCCTTGTCTGTTGCTCCAGGCTATGACAAGGTTTCCATCAGAAGCTAAATAACTGTCACAGATGACAAAAAAAAAAAAAAAGTGGGAGAATGGACTTGAACAGTAGGAGGATGAACTAGATGATCTGAGGTCCCTTCCAACTTTATAATTCTAGGCTTTTCCCTTCTCTGAATTCTAAGAGATGAAAGCTCACTCTCTAGTCCCTGATTCTATCCTGCCTATTCTCCACCTCTCCAAGCAGTTCATATTATTTCCTAGTTTGGGCTCCCCAGCTATACTGTGAAGTCCTGAACAACTGAAACTAAGTCTTCATAGTTCAGGTGCTGGATATGGAGTCCGGAAGCCTTCAGTTTCTAACTCATTCTGCTTCTAGCTGTGTGACTATGGGCAAGTCCCTACACCCCTCTGATCCTCAGTGTCCCTCATCTATAAGATGGAATAAGGATAGCTTTGGGTAATTGTGAAGCTCAAATGGGATCATTATAGTAAGCATTTTGCAAAGTCTAAAGCCCATTACTAGACTGAGCTCCTTGAAAACAGAGATTCTTTTTGCTTTTGTTTGTATCCATAGTTTAGCACAGTGCCTATTCTCCAAAAGTGCCTGTTGCTTGAACAACTCCACTGTGCTATGACTGACTATTTAACTGCTCTTATTAGCATGCTAGTAATGGGTACTAGATCTGTGATTTTACTGGTCTAGGGAACTCCCAGATGAGGAAACGTCCTCTCCTCATGCAGGTACCTCTATTTCATCATATATATATATATATATATATATATATATATATATATATATATATATATATTCCTTTGGTATATTACTCTTTCCCCATTAGATTGTAAGCTCCTTGAAGTCGGGGTTTGTGCATCTTTTTCACAGTGCTTAGCACTGTGCATCATATATAATAGGTACCTAATAGATGCATTAAATTGAACATACATCCTTAGAGAGTAGCCTAGAACATGCGGTCACAAAACCAGGATGTATCACAGATGGGACTTGAATCTTACCATTTCTGAAACTAGCTTTTTGTACATTATTCTATATTACCCCATGAAAACAGGAAATGATACAAGGCAGATATGGATTGTGTCATTTTACCATGCCCAAACTGGATGGAACCTCAGACTTAGACCCAAGCCTCTTATTTTACGTTTGGAAAAACTGAGCCAAGGGACAAAAACAAGGACTCACACAGCTTGTTGCTGGCAGTCAGTTTTGGTGCTTGGTTGATGAAAACCGCACAATATTATTCCATTATCTGCTAGTGAAAAAAACTAGGAACGATTTCTCTGATTTGTTATACCCAGAGACCCCATGGACTGACTTCACTCTAAAGCAAAGATGGATGGTCAGTTATGTGCAGGGGCTTGCACATGGTAGACACTTAATAAATGCTTGTTGTGGTGGAATGAAATGGTATTTTTTTGACATAGATTTGACCGTGTCACTCTCTTCCCAAATGTTCAACAGCTACTGGACGCTTTCAGGTTAAAACAGAAATTCTTCAGCCTGACATTTAAAGCTCCCACCTACTTTCCCGTTTCATTTTATAATTAACAATCTGGCTTCCACCTACTTTCCTATCCTCATTCATTTTTCTCTTCTTCACACTGTCTCTGATCCAGTAAGACTTGCCTGCCAGCTGTTCCCTTACACAGAGCTCTGCCTGCATCCTCTCTTTCACTCTTTGATCCCCAGGTGTGCACTGGTACAAAGGAAAGAGCAATGCATTTAGGGTCAGAGGTGAGTGTGATCTTGGATAAATCACTTGATTTCTGTGGGCCTCAGTTTCCTCCTCTGTCAAATAAAGAGTTTGGACAAGATGGTCTCGGAGATTCCTTGCAGTTTCCAATTTAGTAATTCTCTGCTCATTCTGCCTCATCTCTTTTTCTGCTTCTTCCTTGTTCTAGCGCCTCCTCCTCCATAATCTCTTCTTATTCCCTCCAGTCCTCAGCTCTCTCTTCCTCTTAAAGTTCCTTGATTCTTAATTACTTAATTTACTTGTGACCCTTCACCAAACTGAGACAGACTCCTTGAGAACAAGAACTGTTTTTGTTTGTCTTTGTCTCCTAGCACCTTGCACATAGTAGGCATTTAACTTGTATCTGTTTAATTGTGTCTTGAAGACTAGATTGAGAGAGGTTTGCCCTGAGAAACTAGCTCTTCTCATTTCTAGTTGGTAAATTCCTTTTGGGGATGCGTATTTGTGTGTTTATGTGGGTTTCCTGCTAGCTCACGCAGCCTGCTGTCCCTAGGTTTGATGATCTGAAAGAATGGCCAGCTTGAATTATTGTATTATTAACAGCGGTGATGTTGGCAAGCTTGGGGAACAGAGACAGGATCTCTGAAATGCCTCGGCATCAATTCCAAAGGTAGCGCCTCTGGATGCTGTCCATGGAGTGTCCCCACGGCTAGTTATTATGATGTATTTGACCAGAGGGGCTTGTATTGTTATAATGATTTCACACCAGGTTCTTCTGGTGATGAAAATAAAATAATACCCTGCATTGGTTCTGCATCAAGCTTTTCACTTTTCCCAAGATATCCTGGTATGGTGGGGAGAGGATCGGTATGAAAATGAAAACACCCGGGTTCTAGTGCCAGCTCTGCCACGAATGCTTGAGCAAATCTTTGTCTTCGGCTTCCTCACTTGTGAAATGAAGGAACACGTTTAGTCTGGAGAAGAAAAGACTTAGGGAGAACAGGATAACTATTTTTAAGTATTTGAAGGTTTATCGTGAGGAAACGGCATTAGCTTTTTTTCTGCTTGCTTCCAGAGGGCAGATCTATTGGTATTGGATGAAGATTGTAGAGCAGTTTTCACATCCATGTAAGAGAAAAATTCCCAATAACCAGAGTTATCCAAGAGTGTAAAAGGCTGCCTTAGATGGTAGTGAATTCTTGATCAGGGTTAAGGGGGATTTCAAGCACAAGTTAGATAATTATTTGCTAGAAATGCCAGAGAAGACTTTTTTTTTTTTTCAGAAACGGGTTGGACTAGCTAAGGTCCCTTTAAATGTTGAGTTTCTGTGATAATAAATAAATAATTTCTATACTCATTTCCAGTGTCAAAATGCTGTGATTCTAGCTTCACCATCTTTTAGATCCTCATATCTAAAAAGGTGGGGCTGTTATGACTGTCCTCATTTTACAGATGGGAAATCACAAAGCACAGAAACTGAGGAGTGCTGGGACCAACTCAACCTGGAACCCATTGTTAAATTTTCAGTGTGAGCATTTATATCTCAGAAATGGGCAAACCCACAAATCAGGGCTTGGTTTATTGTTTTATTGATTTCTAGACTAGAAAATATTACTAATACATATTAATAAAAATGTGTCATGGGTGTATCCTGCTTTCCCCCAGTTGATTGTTAAACATTTACCAGCATATTCTGCACAGAAATGCATTAATGAAGGAGCTTTAAGTCTAGAACTGCATCTCCTTAACCTAAGGTCTTTTCTACCTGTAGATGTGATGTTTGGTTACTTTTTAAATTTTTATTGTAGACCTTTTCACCTTTTCAGGTGTTTTCCTTAACTGCTCTCACCCTCACCATTGAGCTTTCCTTGTTAGAAAAACATTCAGTCAAACCAACTGACCAAGCTTCTGACAGAACTCCCTTGTGCCTCCATAGTCCCCCACCTCTCTACTGAAAGGAGGAAGTTCTATTTCATTAGCAGTTCTCTAAGACTGAGATGATTCTATTATATTTCATCAGAATTCAACTGCCTTTTAGTTACCAAGCATTTGATAGTCAGTGAAAGGAAATGGGGATGTTTAGTCAATTATTGCAGTCAATTACTTGGGAAGAAGAAACAATTGATAGGAAAACAAGCTGAGATCAGGGATTTCTCGGGAAGGGAATAAGGGTAGAAACTCCTAAGGACTGTCCTGGGCACAGTTAGCCTTCAGCCCAATATTCTCCTCTTTCTCTTACTCCTAGATTTGGATCAGTGAATTTTATTTGGACCCCTAGGGCAGATTGAGGAGCAATAAATGAAAGTCAAACCTAAGAGGTGAATTTAGATTTGATATCAGGAAAAATCATTAGCCATCTTAGGAGCTTTCTAAAAAGTCAAATGGTCTGTCTTAGGAGTAGTGGAATCCCCCCATTTATTAGAGATCTTTAAGCAAAGATTGGATGCCCATTTATCAAAACTGTTGTACAGGGGAACATGGGTGGAATTAGAGGGCTATTGAGATCCATTCCATTTCCAAAATCCCTTAATTCTATGGTTGTCAAAGGACAGCTAGTAAGTCTCAGTCTTCAGGAACATCATTTACTGTACTCATTCAAGAAAGTAGGTTCTGAAATTTTAGAAAGATTCCCAGCAAAAAGGGGATGGCACCTTGATGTAGTCAGCACACACTCTCTCTGATTGCTGTCTGACTGTCTGTCTCTCTCCCCCTCTCTTTCTCTGTCTCCCTTCAAAACAAACAAACAAACAAAAAATTAGGTTACATTTCCACTTCTGACATTTCCTGGCTAAATGGCCATGGGTAAGTAACTTCTCTGTGTACTTATTTCCTCCTGCCTATTAAGACAAACAGTTAAACTACACCGCATCAGGGATTCCTTCCAGGTCCAACATTCTCAGAGAAACTTTTTAGGCTCTGGCCCATAATGGGTTAATGGATTACCCTTCACAGTTGATCAGAATCTCTCAATTCTCTGAGCATGGCTAGTGAAGAGTTTCCTGAACAAAGCAAAAGGCATAATAATATTAATGATAACTGACATTTATCTAGTGCTTGAAGGGTTTGCAAAGAACATTATATACATTATCAGTTGTAAAGTGATGCAATAAATTTAAAATTTCTGCTAATTCAGACTTATGGGGTAGCGTTGGAGAGGAGAGAAATTGATCTGGAGAAAAGTTCAAACTGTGGGAAAAGGTATTTTAAGATCTAGTAGAAAAGCAACATATTTAAGAACAGTCTTTTGATATTCTGCTTTTCTCTTCTGATGCTTTATGGAGGTGATCCTGGCTTCTCAAAAGCTGAGCTGTTGAAGTATAAACTCTGATAAATCCTACCAAGCTGGAAAAACTTGGGGTATGAAGTTTGTTATCTAAATACCAACCTAGCAAAAAGGTTTTTTTTTGGTTTGATTTGGGTTTGGGTTTTTTGAGATATCATTGCTCTTTCTGGAGTATATTGGAAGTACCCTGATACTTCATGAACCTTTAACCTACTTCATTTCCAAAATGGGTGGATTCACTCTTTTTTTTAAATTTTTATTTTTACCAGATATATGCATGGGTAATTTAACAGTATGACAATTGCCAAACCTTTTGTTCCAACTTTTCCCCTCCTTCCCCCCCACCCAGCAGATGGCAGGTTGACCAATACATGTTAAATATGTTAAAATATAAATTAAATACAATATATGTATGCTTGTCCAAATAGTTGTTTTGCTTTACAAAAAGAATCGGACTTTGAAATAGGATTCACTCATTTCTAATCCATACAGCGGTCCCCTTGCTCTGGGATACTCATCATATGGATGCCAGACATAGTGCAGACACCCTATTGACTTTAACCTTATGTATTGTAACTCAGAACTCCAGAGCTTAAGCATTCCACTGGTCTCAACCTCCCCCAGGAGCAAGGAGTCACAGGCATTGTGCCACCTTGCCCTGGCCAGCTCCTTAAATCAAAAGAGACTCATTATCTGCATGATAAATGTTTCAGCACACAGCAACTCTTGAATACCATGTACCAAGTCACAGACTCTGTGTTGGTGTTTATTGGTAGAAGGAGGACACAAAGGATCCTTGGAAAAATTGAGTTATATAGGAAGAACAGTCCTTTGCATTTGCATAAAACTCTAACAACTCTTTTGTGGTATCTCCTCCAGTGCCTAGCTAAGCACAACGCTTGGAATAAATGTTTAACAATTTTTTGTGTTTTTATTGAGTGAGTGAAGTCTTAATTGGGGACTTAGAAGGACAGAAGGGGAAGTAGATTATAAGTCCCCTGGAGATGCAGAAGATTTGTACCCCTTTGTGTCTGAGCACCACTTATGTTTTTTTTTCCTTTTTGTTTTGATCTTTGTTGCTTCACTTTAAATTAAACACTTGAAAATTGGATTCATCTGTTTCCCCATATGCCTAGCAAGAGCATGACACAGGGGATGGGGACTTGAGCCAGGGCTGGAGTATATGTGTAACCGGGTACAAGAGGGGTAAACATTTACTCCTTGCCATAACCTTGATATGGGAGGAGAAGGAGGGATTATTGTCTCCATTTTACAGATTGGGAAACAAAGATTGGGAAGGTCGGTAATTAACAAAATAGGAAATAGTAATATAGTAATTTATTAGCAAACTTGCAACCCTGGCCTTCTTCACTTTCCACTTCATTATGCTGTTTCAGTAGAGTAATGTTGGGGTAGGTAAAGGGGAGGGAAGGAAGAGGGTAGAAGGAAAGCTTAAAATTCTTGCCCTCCTTGCCAGTGAGAGGCAGGGGCAGCATCTGCCACCATCACTTGATTATAAGGCTGACCAAGCAAAATCCTAACCTGGCTTGTGCTTCAAGCGGAAAAAAAACCCCGTGGGGTTGGATGATTAATTTTTAAAATTATAGACTTAACCATCAACAGAAACAATTCAATCTAGAACAAGAAGTGAAAAAAATCTTACTTCCAACCTTAGCATTTAACAAAGAAAACCTAAAGGAACTTAAAAAATATCCAAAAACCCAAAAAGGGTTTTACTCTGCATCTCTTCTGGACATATTCACTCTCTCAAGCTTGTTCTAATGTCTTTTCTTTTACATATGTATGCATCATATCATTATATACATCCTATATCATATTCAGTACATAGATACAGTTAATATGTAATCAGTTCTGGTTTTGATGATCTAATTTTATCTCTTCACCCAGGCTCATGCCACGAGCACTTATTAACCTCTTACTGTTTGTTAAGTTCTGGACTAATTGATGGTGATATAAAAAGGGAGCAAAAACAAAAACAAAAACAAAACAAAATCAACTCCTGTCAACCAACAAATGCTTCTTAAGTGTTTACTATGTGCTGGGTACTTTACTGAGCACTGAAGATACTAAGAAAGGCAAAAACAATCCCTGCCCTCCGGGAGCTTACGATCTAATGGGAAAGACAATATATAACTATGTATGTAACAGGATATATAAAGCAGATAGAAAGTCATCTCAGGGAGGAAGACACTAGCAATTGAAAGAACCTTGGAAAACCTCCAGTAGAAGTTGCATTGGGGTTTAGTCTCTAATCTTAAGGGATGTGGGGGAAGACTACAATATTGCACCATAGTATACCAGGAAGAGCATTAGTTCTGGAGGGTCGAAGGATCTGAGTGAAAATCCTGATACTGCCAATGACTTGGCTGTGTAACCATGGATAATTTAGAACTTTCCCTAGGCTTAATTTATAAAAGGACAGTAGAAAATTAAATCCTGAGAACAAGGGGCAACAGAAAAGAGTCCCTGACCTCGACTCTGCTATTGAGCTTGCTCTGAGTCTTAGTTTTCTCAAGTGTAAAGTGAGAGGAGAACTTGGGCTAGATCAGGGATCTATGGAAAATTTGGCCACATCTTTCCTCCCTGGCCCCTTTCCTCCAAATAATTGGTAATAATGAACTCCTCTGGCATTTATTAAACACCTACTGTGGGCCACTATGGGGATACCAAGGTAAGAGAAGTCCTGGCACTCCAGGGGTTCACAGTATAATGGGGAAGACACCAGACAAATAATTATGTGGCAACCAAATTAGAGATATGGTAAACTGAGGATCATATAAGGGGAAGGTCCTAAGATTAAGGAGGATTGGGAAAGGCTTTCTGTGGATGGGATTGTGCTTGAGAGGAAGGATACCAGGGAAGCCAGGAGGGGACACTGTTGTGTACAGAGTCCTGGGCCTGGAGTCAGAAAGGTTCATCTTCATTCAGACACTAACTGGGTGATCCTATTAGCCTCGGTTTCCTCATCTGTAAAATGATGTGGAGAAAGAGCCGACAAACTTCTGCAGTATTTTTACCAAGAAAACCCCAAAATGAGGTCATGGAGAGTTGTACATGCCTGAAATGACTCAACAACGAGGGAAGTCAGGAGGCAGAGAAGAGAAGGAAGAGCGTTCCAGGCACAGAGGAACAACTAGTATTTAGTGGTAGTATAAATACTTGAAACTAGATACCTAAAATAGTTTGAGACCACCAAACTAAATAATCTCTTAGGTGTCTTCTGTCTCTGAGACAAGACCTCATGTTCTTAGTCTTAGACTGGGCAGAGTTGATGGGGCAGGTTTCTTGGAAGAAGAGATAAATGTACACTGGTTGGCAAAAGCTATGAAAGTGGAAATTAAGCCATCCATGTGTGGAGATGGCAACCATGGGTATAATTGTAGCTAAGTCACAGTATCGCTTGTTATGGAGAATTGTGGTAATTCTGGATAGACACATAGGAGGGAAGAAATGGAGGGACTGCAATGCCAGAAGGCTAGACTGAGGAAATGAGATTTATTCACATTAGGTCAAGGAGATTTGTGTGGCTATTATGTAATGGAGAATAGAGAGTCCCTTCAAGTTCCTGAGCAGGGGAAGGTACAGATGAAATATCTGAGTCCAGAATAGATCTGCGGGGGGCTCATCTTGGAATACTGAACGTTATCTCAATGGTCATCCATCCCAGCCAGACTTACTGAAAGTCTCTGGAGGACATAACCACATCTCATCTCAAGTATTCCAAAGCTTTGTCATATTAGTCCCAGTCACCTAATGAATATCAGTTGTGTTACCTTGTATTGTGGTGAGGTGATGAGGGCCTATTCTGGAGTAGAGAGGGAAGACAGGGAATATCAAGATTTGAGGGACAGATCTAGTGTCCTCCCTCTGAAATTATCCCCTGTTTGTCTTGTCTCTATCTTGTGTGTATGCAGTTGTTTGCATGTTGGACTGTAAGCTCTTTGAGGGCAGGAACTGTGTTTTTACCTTTCTTTGTGTCCTCAGAGCTTAGTACTGTGCCTGGCACACAGTAGGTGCTTGATAAATACTTCTGGTTATTCTTATTGTTGAAGTTGGAGTCACCAGGACCTGGGTTTGAATTCTGCCCCCAATACTTATTACTAGTATGACGATAGACAAGTCATTTCTAACTCTTGTCTCCTTCTGCAGCTGTAAAAAGAGGCTAATAAAACCCAGAGTACTTACCTCACAGCACTGTTGTGAATGAGATTGCATGTGTGTAAAGGGCTCGGCAAGATTTAAAGGCCCATATAAATGTGGATTAGTGATATGTGGGGGAAGCTTATATCTGCATGTTAGCTAAGAGAGGGAGGAGAGGTACTGATGCTGGTAAGGAGATGGCTGCCACAGGTGTGGGGGGCTGACAGATGATAAAACCGAGAAACTGAGCAGCTATAGAGGAAGAAAGGATGTGACTGGGGCCTCAGCAATCCCGTAAGGTGGGGAGACAGAGACACAGAGGCAGAGGCAGACACACACACAGACACAGACCCAGAGACAAACAGACAGAGACAGAAAAAGAGACAGAGACACAGAGATAGAAAAACACAGAGAGAGAGACAGAGACATAGAGAGAAACACACAGAGAAAACAGGCACAGAGAGACAAAGACAAGTAGACACACAGAAACAAAGAAAGACAGAAAGCTTGAAGATTTTGAAAGAAAGAAGAGAAACACACAGACAAAGAAGGAGAAATAAAGAGATAGACAGAGAGAGGGAGATAGAGAGAGAAAGAGAAACACAGAGAGACAGAAACTAAGGAACAGAGATAGGCAGAGTTGGGGGGAGGAGACAAAGAGCTTGAAGATTTTGAGGGAAAAAAAGAAGAGACAGAAAGAGAAACAGAGAGACAGAGAGAGGGAGATAGAGATAGAAATGCAGAGACAGAAACAAAGAGACAGAGGAGAAAGACAGACAGAGAGACAGAGACAGACAGAGACTGAGACAAAGAAAGAAACACACACACAGAGACAAAGACATAAACAGAGACAGAAAGAGAAACAGAGAGACAGAGAAGCAAAGAAGATGGGGGGGGAGAGAGACAGAGACAGAAACAGAGAGACAGAGAGAGGGGGATAGAGACAGAAATACAGAGACAGAAACAAAGAGACAGAGGAGAGAGACAGAGAGACAGAGACAGACAGAGACCGAGACAAAGAAAGAAACACACACACAGAGACAAAGACACAAACAGACACACACACACACACACAAAGGTAGAGAACTTGAAGATTCTGAGAGAAAGAAAAGAGACACAGACAGAGACAGAAAGAGAAACAGAGAGACAGAGAAGCAAAGAAGATGGGGGGGAGAGAGACAGAGACAGAAACAGAGAGACAGAGATAGAGACAGGTATAAAGACAGATACAGAGAGACAGAGAAACAGAGACAGAGGCAGAGGAAGAGAGAGACAGACATAGACAGAGAAACAGAGCTTGGAGATGTCAGTCACTGAATGAGCAGCCACTTCCTGAGCATTCGGCCTTAGGAAGGAGACCGTCAGCAATGTTTCTTGAGAGGAATTTCAGCCCTGTTGATGAAGCCAGACAGCCCGTGAGAGAGGAAAGGCAAACAAGGCGAGACTGTAGCTTTGAAGTCACGCCAAAAGGTGTGTTTTCCCACAGCTGGAGCTCTGGACATGTTGGCAAAGTTTCTTAGGAGACTCGAGCCTGCTCACTTACACTCTGGCTGAGCCTGTGAGAGGGGAGCTCCAACAGAGGCTGAATGAGCCGGCTCATCTCCCTGGACCGTCCTACCATTTCATGGGAGCAATGTGGAAATGGAAAAAGCACTGGAACTTGGAGTTCGGAGGCTCTGGGTTTGAATTCTGCTTCTGACACTATATTACTCCATAAAAATCACTTAACTACTGTTCATGTAAATATGATGATTAATTATTGTTATTTACTTATCTGTTAATGAGGGGTGACATGGTGAGTAAAGAGTTAACTTAATTGTCAGACCGGCTGGGATTCAGCACAGTCTCAGCACTGGGGCCTCCTGGTTATGTGGGCCCAGTCTGAGCTGCACAGAGGCCCCAGTTTATATTAAAAGAAAATAATAAAAGCAGCATTCACAGAGTTCTCCTCCTGTGCCAGAGGACACTGCGGGTGGAGTGCCAGGCCTGGAGGCAGGAAGCCTCATCTTTCTGAGTTCAAATCCAGCCTCAGACACTCACTGGCTCTGACCAAGTCATTTAATCTTATTTGTTTAAGTTCCTGATCCTTAAAATAAGTTGGAGAAGGGAGTGGCAAACTGCTTCAGTATCTTTGCCAAGAAAAGCCCAAATGGGTCACAGAGACTCTGAAGTTACTGAACAGTTATGTGCCAGGCACTGTGCTAAGCACTTTACAAATATTATTTCATTTGATCCTCACAACCTGTGAAGTGAGTACTGTTGTTATTCCCATTTTACAGATGAGGAAACTGAGGCAAATAAGTGACTCGCCCAGCTTAAGTTAGGTTATTGCCCTTCATGTTCAAAGAGGATCAAAATGAAATCACTTTGTCAAGGGTCATATAGCTAAATTAGGGTCTGGGGCCACACTTGAACTTCAGACACAGAACTATATCTACTGTATTACCTAGTGAGTTTACTCCCTGGCAGTTCCCTACAGCAATGAACTCCTTAAACCCAGTTTGCTGTAATACTTATATATAATAATATATGTTATATAATATAATACTATATATACTATATAACTTAATATAATACTTACATAACTTTTGTCCCCAGAGAGTTCTAAGGATCAAATGAGATATTAGACTTATTTGTAAATCTCAAAAGTAGTTTAAGACCACCATGGTTAGAATGGAAGCCTCTTGGGGGGCAGGGACTGTCTCATTTTTTGGATTTGTTTCCCCACGGCCTGGAACATAGTAGTCACTTAAGGAATTCTTTTTCATTTTTTAACTCACTATTCACTGCCATCTCTCCTTTTCTCTCTTTCTTCTCCTTGTCCCTTTCTCCTTCTCTCTCTTTTTCTCTATTTCTTCTTTCTCTCCCTCTTTCTGTTTCTGTGCATGTATGTCTGTGTGTGTGTGCACGCATCTGTCTCTCTCTCTCTGTATCTCTATTTCTCCATCTGTCTCTTTTCCCTCTCTCTCTCCTTTCTCTTGTCTCTGCCTTTCTCCTCCTCCCCCCGCCTTCTCTCTGTCTTCTCCCTCCCCAGTTTCCACTCCTTCTCCTATGGCCCCTCTGCTTTCCTCCTGGAGACTTCTCCTCTGTGAGGGAGAGCGGGACCTTCAGAAGCACCATCATACAGAGAAGCATTGTCTTTGGGGGTGGAAGACTAGGTTCCCGCGTCCCCAAATCCATTGTCTAATAGAGAGTTTTCCTCTCAATCAGCTCAGTATTCAGTTCAACAAACCAATTTTTTCAGGCTTCCCTCCATCCCGCCGGCTGGGTTCCTGCACGATGACACGTCCCCGAAGTGACACGCTACTCATTCTTCACAGCACAGCGGGACCAGCAATGTGTCATGCTGGCTTGTGTATTAGACTTGTTCAGCTTGGCCCCAGAGGGTAGGACTAGGAGCAATGTGGGAAAAGTGGTAAGGGCAGAGTTCAGCTCAGTATGGGGGGGGGTGTCGGCATTTGGGGCAAACAGGGCTCCAAAAGTATGGGAGCGGGGAGGGATACTTGTAGAAATGGAGATTATGTGTACAAAAACAAAGATAGCTTAAACATTTAAAAACTAAAAACAGCTATCCATAAGTGAAGTTGGGACCTCCTGGCTGAAGGTCTCTAAAAGGGAAGGTTCAAAACCCACTTTGGGGAGCTATTGTAGAGGGGCTGTTCAGCTTGCCCCAGTTCGTGCTGCCATTCCTTCTCTCTTGCTCTATTGAAGTCTCCTTCTAATTGGGCTCCCTGCCTCAAGCCCAGCCCAATTACAATCTGTATTCCTAAAGCATAGCTCTGACTCCTCAAAGATGAAATCCAAACTCTTTGCACATAAAGCCATCTTAACCTAGCCTCAACCTACTTTCCTCACCCTATTGTTCAGTCATTCAGTTATGTCCAATTCTTTGGGACCCCATGTGGGGTTTTCTTGGCAAAGATACTGGAGTGGCTCGCCATTCTGTTTTCTAGTTCATCTTACAGATGAGGAAACGGAGGTAAACAGAAGTAAGTCACATGGCCTCAGGTCTGAAGTCACATCTTCCTGACTCCACATCCAGAGTTCTATCGACTGAGCCACCTAGCTGCCTTTTATTACACATATACTCTTGATTCACCTTATGGTCCAGTCAGTCTGACCTTCTAGTCATTCCTCATCAGCAGAAGTCCATTTGCTTTCATAACAGACTTTCTTTGCACGGGTTGTTCAGAAGGTGTTCCCTTCTCCCTTCTACCTCTTAGAATATTATTTTCTTTCAGGATTCAGCTCAAATACCCCTTTTTATGTCACTGATTCCCAGCATTTTTTTTTGTTTGTTTGTTCTGCAAAGTCCTTTTGGAAAAAAGAAAGAAAGAAATGTGTTGTGAACCCTTCAGAGCAATTTAATGTGTTTTTCAGAATATTTGGCAATTATTTACTGCTTACAATGCCAGCAAATGATTTTTAGCAAACTTCATGGACCATTGTAGTGAATCACCACATGGGAATCACTTTCTCATTCCTCCCTCCCAGATACCAGGAGCCTCTCAGCAAAACCACCTTGTGTCCATTTTGTGTAGATCTTTTACATATGCTCGTTATCTTTCCAATTGAATATAAGCTTACTAACAACATGGATTGTTTCATTTATGACTTCATACCCCCAGTATCTGTCACATAGAAGGCATTTAATAAACGCATATTGATTCATATGAGTTAGAATAGATGGTCTATAAGGTCCCTTATGAGTCTTAAGTTTCTGTGACTGTCCTGAGGTCATTGTTTCCAGTCATTATTCAGCATTTACTGAACACCTGCTGCACACAGGACCTGTTTGGAGCAAGTAATACAAGGCATGAAACATGGCTCCTCTCGGGGAGGATTTTTAAAGAAATCATCATGGAAGAGAATCTGATTCTTATTATCCAGTGTTCCTTAGAGAAGGACCTGCATTATATAAGAATCAGAAAGATAACAAAGAGAGTGTGAAATCAGGAAAGCCCAAGTTCAAATCCTCCCTCCAATTCTTTTTTTTTTTTTAGAGCTTTTTATTGACAAAACATATACATGGGTAATTTTTCTTCCTTTCTTTTTTTTATAGTTTTTATTTACCAGATATATGCATGGGTATTTTTACAGCATTGACAATTGCCAAACCTTTTGTTCTAATTTTTCCCCTCCCCCACAGATGGCAGGTTGACCAATACATGTTACATATGTTAAAGTATAAGTTAAATACAATATATGTATACATGTCCATATAGTTGTTTTGCTGTACAAAAAGAATCGGACTTTGAAATAGTGTACAATTAGCCTATGAAGGAAATCAAAATTGCAGGTGGACAAAAATAGACTCCCTCCAGTTCTTATTAGCTGTGTAACACTAGACAAAATCACGCAGCCTCTCTCTGCCTCAGTCTCCTCATCTGTCAAAATGAAATTAATAATCACACCCAGCTCAAAATTGTGAGCATCAAAGGAAGTAACAATAGACTTTAAGCATTATATACACGAGCAACTATTAATACATTTCTTTTTTATTTTGGTATCAAGAACAAATGTGTCTTTGATGAACTTGGTTTTTTGTTTTTTGTTTTACCTAACTTTTTTCAATTACAGTCTTCTTATCTGGAAAATTAGAGAGTTGGATTAAATAGGGCTTTTTAAAGTTTTTCCACTTTTTGCCTGAGAAATTTTTAAATGGGTAAAAATAAAAATTTACCGATAATTTCATAACCCCCACATTCAGTAACAGATCTCATAGAGGGTGATAAGGTACAGTTTAAGAAGCTGGAGATTAGGTAACCAGTGAGTTTCCCTCCAGTCCTAGACCTGTGATTCTTGGACAAATCACGTCTTGGGTCTCAGTTTCCCTATCTGTAAAGTAAGGGAATTGGACCCCTCAGGTTTTCTCCTGCTCTAGACCTTTGATCCTGGCTGTGTCACTGCTGGAATCCCTCTTTGATGCCTTCTCAAAGAGATGTGTCTCTGGATTGTCAAAGACAACGCCAGTGGCACTAGCAGACATTACCAACCAGGAAATGCCATTATTTGGACCTGGAGACCTAAGTGGGAAGCTAAATGGGAAGGGCACTGCCCCAATAGGATGGCTACCTGGTGATGGGGTTTTGTTACCTACACACACACACACACACACACACACACACACACACACACACACACACACCTACGCACACACCTGCCTCCATGAATTTTATTTTTAGTTCCATTGACAAATACCCGTATTCAGATATGTGAACAGGAGCGTAAGGAAAGAAAATGAGAAAAGCAAGCATACAAGCCAAACCAGTCAACCAACCAAAAACAACAAGAGATTGTAAACGATTCTACATGTGTCTGTAACTTCTTCTGTTTACTGATCATTAGCTCCACTTTAGGAGAGGCAGAATCATAGTAAAGACTTCCTTTGCTGTGTTGTTTTGTGAACTTTAACTACATGGCCTGTGTCTATTTAGTCTTTTTTTTCCCTTCCCTCTGCATTACCTTCTCCAGATCTTCCCATGTATTTCCCTGAATTCTTTCCCATCGTATCTTATGGCCCAATAATATATGCCATTACATGCATCATTTAATGATTTATTTGTTCAGTCATTCTCTAGTTGATGGTCACTTAGTTTGTTTTTGGTATTTTGTTATTATAAATATGCTGCTGGAAATATTTTTGTACCAATAGGTTTTTTTTCCCCTGTTGATAACTTCCTTGGGGGTAAAGTCCCAGTAGTGGAACCCCTGGAGTGTATTTAATTTGGTGATTCTTAACTGTTAAAATCCTTATTATTTTCCAAAGAGATTGGACCAATTCATGATTCTGCCAGTTGTCCATGCTCCTGATTCCGGCCTATGGGGACTAAGAACAAGTCAAATTTCTCCTCCCCTTCACATACTTAAAGATGGCGACCATGCTACAAATCCTTCCTCCCTCTTCTCTTTTCTGGGCTAAACATCTCAGTTGTTTTGATTGATCCTCATGCAACATGAACTCCGGGCTCTTTACCAGCCTGGTTGTCCACTAGATCCTTCAGTTTCTCCATGTCTTTCCAAAACCATGGCACTTGGAACTGAATACAATAGTTATTCCAGATGTCTCATCCTACACATTACCACCAATATAATCTTTCCAAGTCACAGATCTAACTGTGTTACTCTCCTTTCTAAAATTGTCACTGGTTTCCTATTGTTTATGGGATAAAATCCAAATTCTTCAGCCTAGTGTTTCAAGCCTTCCACAGACTATCTTTTTCCAATTTGTCTTTTTAGTCCAATGCTACATAGGCTCTTTTCTGTTACAAACTCCATCTCTTCTAGGCATTTGCTTATGCCTGGAATTCACCCCTGAGTCATCTCAGCTTTGTAGAAGTCTTGATTTTTTTCAAGGTTCAGCTTAAATGGTACATCTTCCCTTAAGCTTTCCTTGACCCCCCTCTCACCTTCCTTATGCTGTATTCATATAAAAAGTAGTGTGGTTCAGCCCATAGAGAACTGGTCTTGAAGGCAGGAGCACCTGGGTTCAAGTCTCCCCTAGGACACATTCTATCTGTGTATTCCTGAGTAATTCACTTAACTTCCCAGCATCCTAGGCTATTCTCTAAGACTGTAAATTACCGAGCAGATGCTGGTCTATGTTGGTAGAGGGAGTACTCTCATGGAGAGTTATCTGGATGGATGAAACCTCAGGTCTGTTTAAAAAAATCTTATCTCAATCATTTACTATTCATGGGACTCAGAGAGCAGCTTTCCCTTTCTGGGCCTCTGCTGGAAAATAAAGAAGATAATAATCGTACCACTTCTCTTATAGAGTTAGAAGAAGGAAAAGGTTCCAAAAACCCTAAAAGGCTTTTCAGAAATTTCAGTTATTCTCATTATTACCAACCCTTTTCCCATCAGCCAGAAATGGAAACTGACACCAATTCTATAGCAGAGATATAATGAGTTTGGATAATACCTGGTGGCCAAGCAGCTATGACTTTACAGTCCTGAAGAAGAGGGGAAAGAAAAGATGCTCTTTTCCTTCCTAGAAACCTACAGCTTATAAATACACCTACCTCCTGCATGAAGAGGGAGTTTCCTCACAGGTAATTCCTTATACCAGTGAAATTTTCAGGTCTGAAAATGTATTAAAAATTATTTTGTACTGTAAAATGTAAGCCCCTTGAGGGCAGGTACTCTTGTTTTTGCCTTTTATCCCAAGCTCTTAGTTTAGTGTCCACACAGCATAGTAGGTACTCAAATGCTTGTTGGATTGTCAACCCTGAATATTGGCAGAATCTCTGCCAAAGACAGAGCAACTGAGTTCTTGGCCTGCTCCGCTGATCACTCTGTTCAGGCTGAGGAGGGGAAACTACTCTTAAGGATCTGTTTCTGATAACACACACAATTTCCGCAAATGTAGAAACCTTGAGAAGATTAGCAGGAAACAACCATGTAGGCTTAGCAAAGTTTATTATGTGTTCTGAAAAGCAATGGAAAGCCCAATCCTTGAGAAGAAATATGAAAGAGTGGCCTGCCATTTTGTTCAAATGTGAGGAAGGATAAAATTTTAAAAAGATTAAAATGGACTAGTAAAGGCAATATTTTTTTGGCAATCGTGGTAGCAAGATAAAGATATTAAAAGGGAATATTCCCCAGATCAAGAATCCCTGATTTAGAAATATAACTATGGGAAAGGGTAAGATTAGAGATAGCAGCAGGCCTTGGCTTTGAATTCAAAGAATGGCTATCTTCTCATCCCAAAAATTTCTGATATAATTCCAGGAGAATAACAGTTCCTAGAGAGCCAGACAGGAAGGAGGGAAGAAAGCGTTTATCAAGCATCTATCATGTGCCAGGCACTGTGCTAAGCACTTCACAAATGTTATTTCATTTGATCCTTCCAAAATCCCAGGGAGATTATTTTACACTTGAGGAAAGGGAGGCAGACAAGTTAAAATAACTTGCCCAGGTTCATTTTAATAAGTGCCTGAGGGTGAATTTGAACTCAGGTCTTCCTGTCTCAATATTCTACGCTCAGTTCCACTTATCTGCCTCCATCTGCTGAGAATAGGAATTATCTAATTTCGAAAAACAAAGTTTAAAGGGGAATTGAAACCCAAGGCAATATAGTAAGAAAAGACCTTCCTGCCCTTAACGAGTTCAGATGAGCAGACTCCAATGGATTAAATCTGAATATATAATCTGAACCGAAATTACTTCTGGGTGTTATTGCTAACCCCCTGGTAACGATCTTTGAGAAATCTTTGCAATATAGCAGACTGAGGAACTAGAAATGGGAGAATACTGTCCCAGTTTTCAGAAGGAGAAGGAAAGTGGATGCTTCAAATTGTCGGTCAGTGAGTTAGAATTCAATTCCTGGCAAAATTCTAGAAGACATTGTTAAAAGGATAGTTTTTGGAGCACTTTGAAAGGGAGAAGTTGAGCCCTATGGGCTCATTGTGTGTCATACCAAACTAACCTCATCTTCCCTTTGGTGACAGAGGAATATCAAGAGACTTAGTCTATCTGGTTTTCAGGAAGGTGTATGACACATTCAGTAATAGTTATAGCTTACATCGTCTGGCGCTTTAAGACTAAAAAGCCCTTTCATCCCAAACCTTTGAATTAAGACAGATTCAGTATTATAATGGTCATTTTACAGGCAAGGAACCTGTAGGCCCAAGGGTTTTAAATAATTTTTATAGAGTTTCACAGCCAGTAATTGGAATTTAACCCCAACATTTCTGACTCTAAGAACAGTACCCTTTCCCACCACACCACAGGCTCTCCATAATTAGGTATATTAAGAACTAATTAATTATCTTGAAGAGCAGCTAGATGGCACAATAGATAGAGTGCCTAGTTCTGAAGTCAGGAAGAACTGACTTCAAATCCAGTCTCACCTACTTATTTGCTGTGTGATCCTGAGTAAGTCACTGTTTGCCTCAATTTCCTCACCTATAAAATGAACTGGAGAAGGAAATCGTAAACCAATTCAGTATCTTTGCCAAGAAAATTCCAACTAGAGACACAACTAAAAATAACAGCCTGCAAAACAAGTATTGGGTTTGAGAGTGTTGACCCCAGAGAGCAAAAGACAATGGTTTGAACTGGATGGACATCTGTTTTTTGTTTTTTAATCCTCAAATGATGTTCCCATGAAACTGGAAGTTTAACTCTTTGGTAAGAAAGGGGCAGCTAGGTGGTGCAGTGGATAGAGCACCAGCCTTGAATTCAGGAGGACCCAAGTTCAAATCTGGTCTCAGACACTTAACACTTCCCAGCTGTGTGACCCTGGGCAAGTCACTTAACCCCAGCCTCAAAAAAAATAAAAATAAAAAAAATCTTTGGTAAGAAAAATGTTCTCCCCCTTTAGAGCTGTTTCAGCATGGAATAGGCCCAAGAATTGTTTCAGGAATGGAATAGGCCCAAGAAGCCACGGTTTCCCTGGGGAGAATCTGGGTGACCATTTGTCACTGATGTTGCTGGGGAGAGCTCCACTTAGACACAGGTTGGCCCACATGATTTCCTGGAAGTCCCTTCCATTGCTTCCATCTTCCATCTGAATTATTGAATAGAGCAATATATCTCGACCATATCTTCTTTTTGCTGTCAAAAATTCCCAATTGTTTACTACAATGGAGCATTGAGTCTCTCTCATCACAGGCACCTGTTAGTGTCTGTTTGTCTGCTTCTTATAACTTCTCTTTGTTCTTCTCTTTTTTTAACCCTGTTTCATATTGTGCTTAACTGTGCAGACCTAAGAAGGGAAGGGAAGGGGAGAATCTAGGGATTCAATTCAAGCTGTAGAGTAGATGCTTAGTAAATGTGCCAGGAACTGTGTTAGATGCCGAAGATACAAATTGCTTCTTGGAAGAGGCTGGAGCATTAATAAATTTTAAATAATAATTTTTTAAAAGTTGTCTACATAGACACTGAGAAAGCTCCCTTACCCAGCTAAGGCAGTCTGTTACAGAGTGAAGAGGGCTCCCAGGAATGAGCAATCTGTGTGACAGAGAGTCCTAGTCTTTGGAAGCTAAAGGACCTGGCTTCCAGTCATGGACAGGCCACTTACTCTCTGTAGAACTCAGTTGCCTTAGCTGCAAATTGAATAGACTTTACCAATTAGTCTCTAGGGTATCTTCAATTTATTGTATATTTTAAAAAATTATAACATCTCTTCCCAACAACTCCTTCCTCTCCCTCTATGGAATACTCCCTTGTAACAAAGAAGAACAACCCACAACCATTTATAAAGCATTATTCTGTGCTACAGCACTGGGGATGTAGATTAAAAAATGAAACACTCCCTAATCTCCAGGGACTTAGACATTCTCTCTCGGGAGGGAAATGTGTAATGTCTATAGAATAAATAAGAATACAGGGTCGATTGGGAGGGAGAGAGCCACAGCTTGGGAGGGGGGGAGAGATCAGCAAAGGTTTCATGTGGAGCTTGAGCTGCTCCATCTTGGAAGAAAAAAAGGAATTCTCTGAGTTGGAGGTAAAGAAGGAGAAGGGTCCAGGTCTGGACTGGGTGTTCAAAATTACAGAGGTGGGAGATTTGCAGTTTGTGTTCTGGGACAGGAGGAAAGGCCAGCCTGGTCAGTTTGCAGAGTGCCAAGAAAAGGAGCATTGTCTAAAGAGCCTGGAAGAGGGCCTTCTTGCCTGTAAAAAGCTTTAAAAGTCAGTTTATATTTGATTCCAGAGTCAATGGGGAGCTCCTGGAGTTTGCTGAGTATGGGAATGACTAAGGAAATGGGGCGACAGGGAGCTCCTGGAGTTTACTGAGTATGAGAGTACCTAAGGAAAATAATTTTGGCAGCAGGGTGGAGGTGAATGGAGTGGGGATAAACTGGAGGCTGGGAGCCCCAGCTAGGGGGGCTCTGCTACTAGTAGTCCAGTTGAGAGATGATGAGGGAATGAGCTAAAGTAGAAACTGTGTGGAGGAGGAGCAGATGGGAGATACTCACATGTAGCCACATGCGATGTGGCTGTACTATTCCACACCCATAGCTTACCACTCTTCTCTCCAGAAGAGGAACATTTGCTTTGCCATTGAGAGGCAGCATGGGATATATTGAAAATAATACTGAATTTGGAATCAAATATGGAAAAAAATTTTGGGGTGGGGGAGGGCATTGACAAATTCAAATTTCAAAGTTCAAATTCAAGTTTTCGATTTAAAGATTCTGGTTCCAAAAATAAAAAGGGACCCATGTTCAAACTACAGCTTTGTAACTCGCTGCCTGTGTAACTTTGGACAAGTCAACTCGTTTGTTAATGATAAAGTGTCACAGGACCAATATCTCCCAAGTCTTCTCCTGCCCAACACGGCGTGCGAAAAGGTTACAGAGCGAAGATCTGACAGAGAAGGCATGTGGCCCAGTTCCTGGTGCACCTCCCTTGTTGTAGCTTCCACCTTGGGGCATAAAAAGTCCCATCGACTTGGTCAGTCATTAGCCAGCTAGCCAGGCACTGTACTAAATGCTGGGGCTACAAAGGCGGTCCCTCAGATTAACGCTCATTGACTCACTGGATGTCTGGTGAGTCTCTACTCTTCCCCAGCCAGTCAGGTCCATTTTCACTACTCTCACCATGTTAAGGCTAAGGAGACTCCTTTTGTTAACTGTATAATGGCTTATTAATGACCCATTTCACCCCAGGATCAAACTTGAGCTAGCTGGGTGATGACTGGTGACAAGGGATTGAATGAAAATGGCTTGCACAGCTCCCACCAGCTCCAAATCTCTTATCCCCAATCAATCCTGGAAGGAAGGATGGGTTATTTACCTAAACTTGAATTCTGATGTCCTTCAGAGAGATTGGATTCATGGTGCATTTAGGTCCCTTCCATGTACAGACTGAGGACCCCCAGATCCAGGTCCCTCCCTGATTCTTCCCCTTCGTCCCTCTCTCCCTTGCTTTCTCTGGCTAAGTCCCCGGTGACTTCTTTGGGCCCTGCCAGATGAAGGAGCCCTCGTGGGACAGTGCCAAGCGTATCCTCTCTTTGAAACTAAAAGATGCCTGAGTTTGAATCCTGGCTCCGTCACTCACCACCTCTGTGACTTCCCCCCAGCCTCAGTTTCCTCATGTGAAATGGGGCGAGGGAGGCAGGCAGGCCTCTAAGGTCCCTTCTAACTCAGGATTACCAAACAGAGAGACCCAGGGGATGCCACAGACACGTCTTCCCTGAGTGCTGGAGCGCCGGCTCTCTTCTCCCCAGCTCCCCAGCAGCTCTGGGGCACAAGTGCCCCCATCTGGTTAAGGGCCCGTTGCCCTCCATCTGTCGTCCCTGCAGACGGGCTCTAGGACCCGGACCGGGCTCAGGAGAGGGATGATGGCCTTGCCAAAATATTTTTTGCTCCGGGGGTGGAGGGGCCTTGACTGCTTCACCTCCCTGTTTGGGGGGAGAGAATAGCCCCAGCTGAACTAGATGCGGGTTTTCAATTACACAATTAAATGCACAATTAGGCATAATTACCAATGCTCAAAATCCGAGACTGCTGATAATAGGCATGTAATCGAGTGCAGTTACTGTTTATGCTGCTCAACTCGTTTCCCTAATGATTATAGAATGCCTTCACTCTGCACTGTTGCCATGGCGATGGGCTCTAGCATCAGGGGCCCCAAGATTGTGGCTGAAAGATGTTCCAGCTCCCCGGTGGCCGCAGAAGGAGGCGGCGGGGGGCCGGAGGAAGAGCCCGCTCTGGGCGATCCTCAGAACAGATGGTTCCTGGCTCAGTCGGGGCGCCCAGCGGCCGGCCTTCCCCCGGCCAGGGGGCTCCCGTGCCCACCCCAGAGAAGTCATTTGTCCTGCACACACTGCACAGCTCAACTGCCCCTCTCTGATGGCAGGCAGACCTCTCCGCTCCTCAAAGAGAAGCATCCCTGGCATTGGGAGGGACTGAGAGACCATCCATTCTAATCCTTTCTCTGTACTAGGGAGGGAAGTGAGCTCACACAGGTAATAAAGAGCAAAGCCATCCTCAGCTCCACAGCCTGTGCCCTTTCTCCTTATCCTGCAGACACGAGCGCTTGGCGGAGTCCCCCCACTCCAGTGCATCCTTCACTCCTTAAACCGCAGGTCGAACCCCCAAACTCTCCCCTCCATCCGTGAACTCCAGCGGCCCAGCTGAGGTTACGTCACCCGGGTCTGGGGTGGGCCCAGGAAGCACGACCTTGGATCACCTCCAGGATCAGATAGAAAGTCCTCTGTCTGACTTTTAAAGTCCTTCATAACCTGGCCCTTCTCTCGCCTCTAGTTTTTACGCTCTAAGTCAACAACACTGGCCTTGGAAAGGATCTTCCCTCTCTTGGCTGAGTGCCTTTAGGGACGGGGTTGGCCCCCTCCTCACCTCTGCCTCCTGCCTTCCTGCAGCTGAGATCCCGGCCTCCGCCCTCTCCCCTGCCCCACCAGGGTCTTCCCTTGTGGGTGGCCTCCCACTTACCCCATACAGCTTTTTTATAGTTGTCTCCCCTGCCTTAGAATGTGAGCCTGGAAGCCGAGATTTTGCCTCAGGAAAACTTTATGCCCCACATAGAACTCTAGACTTGGGATCAGAGGACCTGGATGTGAATTCTGCTCTGCCACTTATTGGCAACCAAGCCACAGGCACCTTCCCTATCCACGGAGAAAGCTAACACTTGCGGTACCCACATACCGCCACCGAGTCAGAGCTGGAAAAGGATCTTAGAGGCCATCAGATCCACACTTCCATTTTACAAATGAGGAAATTGAGACTGAGAGGGGCTTTAGCCAACTTGCCCAGTCTTACACAACTAGTAAATGTCTGAGGCAGGATTTGAATATTGATTTTCCTAGCCCCAGCCCTTTCTCCTTTGCCTAACCTCGTATGATTACTGTGAAGAATTAAGCATGTTGTATAAATGTGAGTTGTTACTGTAGAGAGATACAGTGGGATACATTAGCTAGTGAGCTGGACTTAGAATTAAGTTCTCCTCCCTCTTCTCGATCTTCTCCCTCCTCCCCCTTTTCTCCATCTCCTCCCCTTCCTCTCCTTCCCTCCTTCTGACAATTGTTAACTGTCTGAACCTCAGCCTTCTCATCTGTAAAATGGGGTAACCAGGGTTTTTTAAAATCCCAAACACCTCACAGGGTTATTTCAAAGCTTAAATAAGAAAATGTCTGTAGGTCACTTTGTAAACTTTGCACTCAGATGTCATCTAATATCTTTATTTTAAAGATAAAAAGTGAGGTTAATGTCATGCATGTCATTGGAGGAGGCAGGACTAGAATCCAGGGCCCTTCACTTCCAGCCCTAAGCTCTGCTGTAGTGAAGTAGAACTCCCTATTGCTTCCAGATGTTCTGTGTTACTTTAATTTTGTCTCAAAAAAGGGAAGAGACAAAGATATTTCATTCAGTAAGATCTTACTGAGTACTTCTGTTCATCAGCCCCCACCCCCAACTCAGGCAAAGCCCCCAGCGTGGGCTTATGGACAGACTGAAGGTAAAGAATTGAGCGTCATTTTCTGCGCCTCAGTTTGCCTATCTGTACACTGGGAGAGTTGGACTAAGTCCAAGTTAGGGTCCTTCCAGTTCTGACATTTTGTACTTAATTAAGGTCAAATACCACCATAGTGGCTAGAATGGAGAGCCAGAACTGGAGCTGGAAGACCAGTGTTCAAATCCTATCGCTTTGTGTGATATTTGGCAAATCTCTGGCCTTTCTTGAACCTAAGTTTCCTCTTCTATAAAATGGACATAATAACAGACCCTGCTTCATAGGATTGTTGTGATGATTCAATAAGATAATAGATATAAGCCTTAAAATTCTCTGTAAATTCACGCTGTAACAGTGTGATGCTGTTAATGATGATGGTGGAAAGAACAAGGCTGGGAAACTGAGCCTGGGATTCCATGTTAACCATTCCCCTGAATTGCAGGGTCTTTTCACCACCTGGCCCCTTCCTTCCCTTCTAGACTTCCTAGACTTTACTTCCCTTCATGATCTCTGTGACCCGGCCATACCCTTGACTTTCTGCCCTTGAATTGGTTTGTTCCCATGCCTGGACTACATTCACACCTCTACGCCACCAAATCCTGTTTCCTTCAAAACTTCCTCAAGTACTACCCTCTATAGGAGGCCCTTCTGGGGCTCCCCCACCCCATCCCCACCTGCTAGAATCTTCCTCCCTCTGATTCCTCTCCATATGAATCAATTAGGATCCAACAATGACCAAATGGGGCTTGGTTTGGGACCTTTTGGAAGCCAATCATTGAGAATCAGAGGAGTTTTGGTTTTAGGTATGGTCCTTAAGAAATCTAGCCAGTAAACCACAAGATCTCTTGGGAAGGTTCCGAAAGCCAAAAGAAAAAGAAAAAGAAAAAGAAAAAAAAAAAAGGTTGTTTTTTTTTGTTTGTTTTGTTTTGTTTTGTTTTGTTTTGTTTTGCTGAGATAACTGGGGTTAAGTAACTTTCCCAGGGTCACACAACTAGGAAGTGTTAAGTGTCTGAGGTCACATTTGAACTCAGGTCTTCCTGACTTCAGCCTCAGTTCAATCTATTGCACCACCTAGCTGCCCCCCCAAAAAGCTTTAAAGAGCATCTGTAAGTAAGGATATGACATCCCAGAAACACTGAGGGTTTTTCCCTCCCAGATTTATTTATTTAGATTGGGTTTTTTTTGATTGGGTGAAAGAATAGATTCTTTGCCTCAATTACTACCCAATCCTATTCACTGAATGGGTGTTACCTCAGTCAAACTGAGCTTTAAAAAGCCAAAGTCTGCCCCTGCATCCAGAGCCATCTCTAGTTGTCCTAATCTATATCTGGCCACCTGATTCAGATGGCTCTGGAGGGGAAAGTGAGGCAGGTGACCTTGAACAAGGGAGTCCTCCCTCCCTTAAATCCAATTTACTTGCATGCCATGGCTTCATCTCCCTGATGTCTTGGTTATCTTTGAGAATGAAGGACAAACCACAACAATCCCTTCCATCTATTCTCTATGTATCTTGCATGTCCCTAGTTATTTATACATGATCTTCCCCACTGGAAGAGAAATGCACTATATGCCTGGCACACAGTAGGTGCTTAATACATGCTTGTGGACTGATTAATTCAGAACACTCTTGTCTTATATTCTGAGATAAACTGAATATTCTGCAGGGCTGATGAGAAGTCATAGGGCCCTGCTAGGAAGGAGTGAGGCTTCCATGGTCAGCATCTTGACCGGATCTGCTCGACCCAGACTTTGGTTTCACTGCAATGTGGTTTTCTGATGAGGGTGAGGGAGAGAGGTGCCCAGCTAAAACATAGAGACTTGTAGGTCAATAAACAGCCTGGCTTGCTTCCTTCCTCTTTATTTATGCATGAACTCTGAACTTTTTGACTCCAGATAAATTTCCTGGAAAACAATCATCCTTTAATTAGAACCTTTGCCAGCTGGGGAGGGAAGGAGTATGGCCAATTGGAGGACATCAGGTCCTGTTGCTATGAATTGTGACAAGGACAGCAGATAAATTAAGGGGTAGGATGAGGGAAAGAGAGTGTGGATTATGAAAATCAGAGAGGAAATGTGTTCTTGATAGGAAGGGGAGAGCCCTGAATTCTAGTTCTTTTTTTGTCACTCTCTAGCTATGTGACCATGTATTCCTCTTTCTAAGCCTTAGTTTCCCCATTTGCAAAATAAAGGGAATGTGTTAAGCAAGTTAGACAACAAATTAGGGAGGGAGTCAAAAGATTGCCTTGCTACAGAGAGGGCCCAATTGAGATTGTATATGATATAAATTTGTGGTGAACCCATTACAGTAAGCATGATTTTCTGATGTCATCTAGCTCTGATCAGCAGCACATGACTAGGATTGCAGAAGGCAGATAAATGATAGCAATAATCTAAGATTAGGGTCAAAGCATGATCAACAATAAGTCAAGATATTGAAGATTTTGAGAACAAAGAATAGTGTAGAATTGAACTGGTTCACCATATTGGTAAAGTATGAGTTTAGCCAGAGCAAGGATAATGACCTGGGAAAGTACTGAGGAGGGATTAGAGGTCACAGTGAAGGTGAAGAGCTGGTTTAGGAGGAATAAGGCATAAAGGGAAATGGAAAGATAAAAGATTATAATCAAATAAAGGAAATTGGATGTTCTTAAACATGGAAGTGTAACACTTGAGGGATGGCGAGATCAGGAGTATGACCATCTTTGTGGGCAGCTGAGATGGAACAGAGAAGTACATTGGGGAGATTGAACAAGTCAAGGAACTAGAAGTTAAAATTATCAACATAGATGTTGAAGTTCACTGGGAAGAGATCGGCTGCTAAGATGGAGAGATAGACTTCAAGCTAGACACTGAAAGAAGAGAGAATGTCTTAGGTATCAGTAGATAAGAGCTAATACAGCTCTCTTAGGTGCTGCAGTGGCTGGAGCTCTGAGCCTAAAGTCAGAAAGACTCGTTTTCCTGAGTCCTGATTCAGTTTCAAACACTAAGTTGTGTGACCCTGGGCAAGTCACTTTACCCTGTCTGCCTCAGTTTCTTCATCTTAATTGGAGAAGGATATGGCAAACCACTTTAATAATATCTTTGCCAAAAAATAGAAAGTCCAACTGGGGCCATAAAGAGTTGGACGCAACTGAAACAACTGAATAGCAACAACCAAAATATGGATTGGGTGATAAATTTAGACTGAGTGAAACTGAAAGGAAGAGGAGAAATTACTAAGTGATATGGTAAGGAGACTCTGGACACAACCATGGGGTGCTAATAGTATTCTGCCTCCCCCATACAAGTCCCCTTCACCAACCTGCATGTTCCTCATCTTATCAATGTTTTTCCTAAAATGTTGCATCAATTAGTGACCTCAGTCATATGTGGCCTTTGCCAGAGAAGAGATAGCTGAGTTGTCTGGGATGTTCTTCTCTTCCTTCAGCCTGAGCTGGTATTAATTCTTGCTGGTGCAGTGGATGGAGTGCTAACAGAGTCAGGAAGGCTCATCTTCCTGAGTTCAAATCCAGCCTTAGACACTTACTAGCTGTGAGTCCTTGGGCAGGTAATTTAAATCTCCCTCTGAAATCCAATAAATTTCATAGCAAATGAACAAACTTTCATTGAGCCACTGCTGTCGAGACTTATAAAAGATAGAGATAGGTATAGAGCTTATGATTTCATTAGAGGTCATACTCCTGATCTCTCTAACAAAGCAGGCTGGCGTCTTCTACCTAGCAAATAATCTCAGTTGCCTAGAAGAGCAAAAGTTTCAATGACTTGCCCAGGATAATGTAGTCAGTCAGAGGAAGCACTTGTGCTTAGCTCTTCCTGGTTTTGAGCCTGGCTGTATGTCTCCCTGTTACATCTGGCTGCTCTCTGATTTTATCTAAGATCCTTTACTTGGCTTGACGTTATCAGATACAAAAAGAATTAAGTCTCATAATCAGACTTAAGCCTATAGTCTAGCAGCACAACATTGAGATAACAGTTCAAGATGACAATAGGAAAGTTGTCTGATTAATTGTTCATTGAATGGTGTGAACTGCCTGGAATAGAATTCAGAGAAAGGAGAGAGCTCGCCACGAGCCTGGTGGAGGGGTGGGCAAGTGAGGTCCAAGCACTGGGTTCCAATGGAAGGAGCCAGGGCTTTGGAGTGGAGTTCAAATCCTCTCTCTGCATTCTGCTGGCTGTCATCTTCCTTGGCAAATAACTTAATGCTCCTGGGCCTTGATTTCCCCATTTGTAAAATGGGGGTTGGACTATTGATATCTGAGTTCTAGGGTCCTATGTCTGACTAGAAGGGACCTCAGCAGCCATCTTATCCAACCAATACCTGAAAAGGAATTCTTATCCCAGAAAGTCTTGCTTCTTTTGAAGCCCATCAGGGAAAGGGACCTTACCACCTATTTTTAAATTTTTGTGTTTCCGAACTTGACAAACACGATCATTTCCATATACAAAGAAGACCTGAAAAAAACTGGATTATTTATACACCAAGACTTTTTTAGCTGAAAAAAAAAAAGCTTAAAAAATATATGTTCTCCTGACCTTAGCCCCAAGAAATAAATTCACATCAATTCCAAAACTCTCTTATTTATCTATACCTTCCTCTGAACTTCCATTTGTTTTCCTCTTTTCACTTTAGAAAATGTTTCATTGAGATTTTTTTTTCTTTCCTTTTTTTTTTCCCTGGGGGTGGGGGAGAGAGACAGAATCACTCTCATTAGCTCCTTTATCCCTCCCTTCCCACCCCCAAGTAAATTCCTTCCCTTGATAATAAATAAGCATAGTCAAACCAAGCCAAGCCCGTTTCACTTCTAAACAGCTGGGATATTCAGGAAATCTTTCCTGACATCAAACTGAAATTGACCCCTTTCCCATTTCTATCCGTGGCTCCTCATCCCGTCTCATGGGGCCAGGCAGAATGGGTCTGATCCCTCTTCTTTGTGACAGCCTTTCAAGTAGTTGGAGGCAGCTCTCACATCCCACCTGGGCCATTAGCATGGGATTCACCAAGGGGGTGGGCCTTGAAGGATGGCTAAGAACTGAGGAGGGTAGGAGGAAGGGGAGAGGCAATCAATTCAATCAGTCATGTGCTTAGGGAGCCCCTATTGTGTCCCAGCACTCCACGCAGTGGGATGGGAAATAGAAAAGCTGTGTTGTGACACAGGCCAACGCCTTCTCATATCAGTGCCAGTACTTTGATGGTGGCTTATCTGGGGTTGCATCCCTCCCCGCAGTAGTGATCATAGCCCGTGCATGTCTAAACAAGGTAGGATTAGAATAGGAAACATTGCTACCGGCCATCTGTCTAGTCCTACCTTATTTTATAGATGAGGAACCTCATGTCCAAAGTGGTTGTGACTTGTCTAAGGTCACTCGGGTCATTAGAGCTGCTGTGCTGATCTTTTTCTGCTTTCCCTATGAGCCCTCTAATGAGGATTCTCTCATCTGTCAATCAATTTCTCAACAAGCATTTCTTAAGCGTTTGCTACATGCCAGGCACCATGCTAGCTGCTGGGGATAAGTGTCAACCTTAGGAAGCTCCTCTCATTATTTTTGTCTCCCTTCATTACCAATATTACCACTTGGCTAACCACTTTTGCTGTCATTCTCTCTACTCCACAGGGCCACCTCGGCTCCCAGAAGTGTTTCTTTGGCCATTTGTGTGCAGGGTTTTAAATTTTTTTTTATTTTTTTGGTCGTTTGTTTGTTTTACCATATGGCAACCCACTTACATAGCCCATCCTTTGGGGTTTTTGTAGTTTTTGATCCTTCTGAAAGAGCAGTTTTCTGTGTTTTGCAGTCATGGAAATTACTGGGAGAATGCCTCAACAGGAGAATATTGAAGTGGCCTTTGTGGCAGCAAACAGGGTTATTGAAAATAATTATTTTTTCAGAATCTTCCTAGGTGCACTTCTTACTACTGATCGGTTTGTGGTCAAAACTTTTTGTCCTTCTTTTTGCCTTACTCCTTTGTTAAAAAAAAATCATAATCATCCTTCCATGGGCTACTCTCTTATCCACACCCAATCCTCAGTCAATCAACAAACATTTATTAAGAACTTAGTCAGAAACTTTGCTAAGTCCTGGAGATACAGAGGGAGAAAAATTTGGAATACAAGATTTTGCAAAGGTGAATGTGAAAAACTATTTTTGTGTGTATTTGGGGAAAATAAAATGCTATTTTTAAAAAATCCTGGAGATAAAAAAAGAAAGGTAAAACCAATCCCTGACCTCAAAGAGTTTACATTCTTATATAGGAAATAATTAGAGGCAGACAAAATCCATGCAAAAATAGTTGTATTTTACCTTTCTTTTATCTCTAGCATTTAGCACACTGCTAGGCACATAGTAAGTGCTTAATAAATATTCTTTGACTGAGAATAGAGGGAAAGTAATTTTAGAGGGTAAAGTTTTAGAAGTTGCGGTGGGAGAAATCTAGGGACAGTTGAACCAAAACTGTGCAAAACAACAATCCAGTTTTACTGTGTATACAGACAGCATTCTGTCCTCTTTTCAGCTCTTCATCTCCCCAGAAGAGGGCTGTTTATGCTAGAATCTCTGTTTTCAGGGAACAGGATTATTGATTACAAACTGAATTCAGCTGCTATCTAGTGTTGTTTCTGTGGCTATCACTGTAGTCACTGTACCTTGATTCTATTTCCTTGGCTATAAATCGCTTCATACAAATTGCTCCTTGCTTCCCTGAATTCTTCATATCTGTCATTTGTTAAGGTGCAAAAACATCCCATGTTGTCTTTGTGCCATTTATTTTAGCCATTTCTTAGTCACTGATCATTCATTTCATTTCCAACTTTTGGCTACCTCCCATTCCTTTCTGACACCAATAATCACCCAATAACTAAAAAAAATTAAAGAATTTAAGTGAAATGAAATATATATATACACATACATAAAGCCCAACAGGATACACAGGGTTCCACATCCAGGGTCTTGAAAGAGATAATTCTATTTCTTCTTTAGGGCTGAGCTTGGTCAGCATCTAAATTTGATTTTTTTTTGTGATTGTTATTTTAATTTTCTTTGTCTTTGCCATGTTTTATTTTCCTGATTCTGCCTGCTTCATTCTGCATCTATTCTTATGTCTTCCCATGCTTTTCTGCATCATCATATTTCTCTTATTTTTAATAGTGCAGCAATACTGTATTGCATTAATGTACTGTAATTTTGTTGTTCACCTATTGATAGGCATCTACTTTGTTTCCAGATAGAGGAACTTTATTACTGTTTTTAGCTGACTTCTCTTTCTCTTTCTACCTTCTATTTCACTGCTCCCCAAGCTTCTGTTCTAAACCCTTCTCTCTTCTTCTACATTCTTTCTTTCCATTGGCAAACTCATCTACTCCCCCAACTTCCATATCACTTCACAGATGAATCTCAAGTTTTTAATCTCATGTGTCTGGGGCTTGTTTCTTTTATGAACAAGCAGTCTTAGTTTCCTCAACTATAAAACAAGAGGCTTTAAATAGATAATCTAAAGTAAATTCCTTCCCATTAGGGCTTATTATTCTAGCCTAGATGCCTTTCCTGATTGTATTTCTTATATCTGCAGCTACTTATTGGATAGCCCCACCTGATTATCTAGTTGGGATGTCACACTCAAGAGACAGAGTGGATAGAGGGCCAGCCCCTATCAAGGATGAAGGTCACCTTCTATGTAATCTTCATGTGCCTCAGACAACTCTCAAATTATAGCAGCATTCTGTAATGAAGGTGGCTAGGTGGTGCAGGTGATACAGGTGGTGCAGGCCTTGGAGTCAGGAAGGCCAGAGTTCAAATGTGGCCTCAGATACTTATTAGCTGTGTGATCCCAGGCAAGTCACTTATTCTATTCATCTCTAAAATGGGAATAAAAATAGTACCTACATCAATTAGGGTTTTTGTAAGAATCAAAAGAGCTATTTATAAAAAAAACAGTATAGTGCCTGGCACATAGTAGATACTACACATTGTTGTTATAATAATAATTATTATTGGAAGAAGACTGACTCTAGAATCTGATTGACCCTTAGAAAAGTACTTCAGTTTCCTGATCTGCAAAATGTTAAGACTAGCTGGTCTCTGAAATCCCCTCTAGTTCTAAATTTATGCTCCTTTGACCATTTGCATCCTTCCTCCCTTTATTTCTAGGCTTAAAAAAACCGCAAAATATGATACAATGGGAAATACAGTATCTCAAAAGATCAGAAGATACTGACTCAAATCTCACAAGGGATACTAACTTACTATCTGACTTTTGATAGCCTTCTACAGCTTCTGAGCCTCAGTTTCCTTGTCTATAAAATGAAAGGGCTTGATTAGACTTTCCTTCCCAGCTCTAATCTATGATCCCATGAACTGAGTCATATTTTGACTCCTTCCTCACTCCTTCCCCACATCTAATCAGTTGTCAAATCCCTCCATTTTATTTCTTCAATACTTCTCACATTTGCAGGCTCCTTTTCTCCTGGAAAATAGAATTAGCCTCCTAACAGAACTCTTCACCTCTCATCTTTCCTACTCCCACTTCAGTCTGTTCTTCACACCTGCCAAATTAATCTCTTGTATATAAGTATCTGCAATAGATTTTTAAAATTTCATCTGCTTCTAGAACTTTTTGCCTCCTTGCTTTATCTTTTATTTTTATCTTTTTATTGGTTTATCATATGTTTTTATCTTTACTATAGTCTTATCTTCTTTATCTTTGTTTTTTTTTTTAACATCACCTTCATTTCCAAATCTATCTCTTCCCCCTCTCCTACCCGAGGGCCATCTCTTGTCACAAAGATTTTTATTTTTAAAGTCAAGTAGTGGGAAATCCAGTCCCAAACAACACATTAATCACATCGGATACTGTAATAGTTCCCATATTTTCAGAAGGACATTGACATGGCAGTGAGTACCCAGGAGAGGGCCACCAGAATAGGAAGGCACTTGAGATAGAATTAACTAGAGCTATTTAGTTTGAGCAAGAGAAGATTTAGAGGAAGAAAGGTGATAGCCAGCTTCAAGTATCTGAAGAGCTCTCCTGAGGAAGAGGGATTACATTTGTTCTTCCCAGGCCCCAGAGGACAGATAGAGCACCAGCAGATAGAAATCCCAGAGGCAGATTTGGGGTTTGTATAAAGAAAAGTTTCCTAACAATTAGATCTACCCTAAAGTGAAATGGGCCATCTTAAATGGGTAGTGAGTTCTCCATTGCTAAAAAGGATGAGCAGATCATGGGAGGACCTTTCTCTTGAGGGTTGGGAAGGATTGGATTGAATGCTCTGTGAAGCTTCATCTGGTCCTGAACTCCCAAGGTTTTTTTATGTTTATAGATCTGATCACATTATTCCTCTGTTTAAAATGCATTAATGATTCCCTGGAGCAGAAGTTCCTAATCTGGGATCTAAGAAAAAAACTGGTTTCCTTTGTAATTCTATATATTTTATGTCTTTAAAAACATGATTCTGAGGAGCCCATAGACTTCACCAGACTGACATGAAAGAAGGCCAGGACACAAAGAAGACCCAGAACCTCAGCCCTCACAATATGGTAGAAATAATCCAGCGCAGCATCCCCAGGAACCCCCAGATATAAACTACTTTTTTCTGCCCTGGTGGAAGAAACCTTTCTCAGAGTAATCCACACAAGGTTAATGAGTTCCAAGGAATCCCCTTGGGTCTAGGACAACCCTCCCTGCAGGGTTCCCTCCCTACCAAACCCCATATGTGTGTGGGAGTGAAGGGGGAGGGATCATTCAGGGGATCCTCATTCCCTGTTTGGGGAACCAGAAGTAGGGCTGTATTCCTCATTAGTCCCAGCCCCTGGGGTCTTGTCCCAGCTGCAGTCTGGCCTTGTCTATTCCAAAGCCTGAGGCCATGGGTTTCTTATCTTTCTCCAACACCTCTCCCTCTGTTCCAGGGCATTTAGCTTAATGGCCTGTATCAGCTTTTCTCTTCTCCCTTAGGCTGCTTCTTTTCTGAAACCTTCCTAAAGCTTGGGCTCTATCAGTCTGCACAGATCCCTCTCTGTGTTCTTTTCAGCTCCCTTAGAGACCTCAGTCCCCCATCCCCCTACCCTACAAGATTTGGGATCCAGCTCCCCATTTCCTCATGCTCAGAACAGAGGGTGAGAAAGCTAAGCTTGTACCCCTTCTTCCCAAATCCTTTCCCCTCTCCCCAAATTCCCATGGCAGATTGACTGGCCCTGGCAGGGAGAGAAGTTTGGACTACTGGAAAGGTACTTTACTTGTCCCTTCAGAAGGAGGGCCTAGGTGACATCTCCTGCCCATTTCTTTGCCTCTCCCATGGATCAATTCTCTGCCTTTGGGCTTGAAGACATTTGAAAGCCTGTCATCTCCCCAGCCTCATCCCCAAATAGCCCAGTGGGGAGGTGATCCAGGCTGGACTCACCCACCCCAGGTGGCTGTGCCCGGAGCCCAGCCTTGGAAAGTGGAAGTCAATAAATCCCACCGGAGTGTAAGACAAGGGTCTCTAACTAAGGATCGCCATGGAGACGGGAGCTAGACCTGTTACCAGGGAGACCCCTCATCATCAGACACCCTCTCGTGGCAAATGATTAGCTAGCCCCGGCAGTCAGAAGAGGCGGGTGGCACTGGAAGGGGGAGGAAGATTAACAAGGATTCCCCTCACTTACCCTCCTCCACCTTCCAACCCCCAGCTGGAGGAAATCATGCATGCAAGATAAGGGGGACAGACCTAAGGGATATGGGGATTCAGAGATACCCCCTCCCCTCAATAAAGCAGCAGATGAAAAAGGGGGGTGGAGTGCTAAACTAAGGGGGTGTTGTCATGACAACATTGCCTCTTTGCCTCAGCCTTAGAGGAAAAGGGAAGAGCTGAGACAGGCCCCTATCCCCTGACTCTGAGTGACTGAGGCGATTGCCATGGCGACAGGCACTCTGCCCACTAGGGAGCCAGCCTGTAACCCCTCCCCCATATTCTCCACCCTTCCAGGTGAAGACACATTGTCTTCCTCCTCCCCTCAACATTTGTCAGGGGCTATGTAGACTGTGGGAGCTGAATTCCCTCCACCCTCTCCCCATCACCCTTTTATCTGCTTCAGGATTGTCTCCTCAGGCACCCTAGCAGATGAGGGCTCCAATTAGTCAGAATCTGAAACCGGGGACCTCTTTGTGAGGGGAGCAGGTGGTGGTGGTGGAGGTAATGATTATATTTTACCTTTTTTCATCTTAGGCCAGGCAGTGTGGTATATTGGAAAGAATCCTAGAGTGGGCATCTCGAGGGCCCAGCTCGGGGCTCTACTCTGGTCATTTAACTCTGGATAAACTTGGACAACCAACTTCCTATCTCTGAGCATATTTTGTCACTTATCAGAAGAATGTGATCCTTTGAGACAATGATCTGAAAGAACTTTGCAAAGTTCAAACCAGAGATTTTCAGGAATGTGTCTATTGCCATATTCAACAATTCATTTAATTCCCTGCTGTAGGTCTGGCTAGGTACCAGAGGTGTTACAAAACAGCAGTCACAGGTTATCTCCTTATGAAGTTTTCCATCTAAGTATTCCTCTAAACTACCTCAGGGTTGAGACATTTTGTGGGTTAACATTTACTCAAAACTGTAGTTTACAAGTACTTTCCCCAGCCAGCCAGAGTTCAAACAAAAGACAGATAATCTAATATCACAGCAAATAAAGTAACAAGAAGATTCTCTACCATATGCACATGGATTATATTTTCCCTTCAGGCTATCCAGACCAGTAGTGGGGAGTACACATATTAAGAAAATACTTGATTAGATATAGAGATGATCCAAATTTATAAGAATTCAAGTGATTCTCCAATTGATAAATGGTCAAAGGATATGAACAATTTTCAGATAAAGAAATTAAAACTTTCTAGTCATATGAAAAATTGTCTAAATCATTATTGATCAGAGAAATGCAAATTAAGACAACTCTGAGGTACCACTTCTCTGATTGGCTAGGATGACAGAAAAAGATAATGTTGAATGTTGGAGGGAATGTGGGGAAACTGAAACACTAGTGCTTTGTTGGTGGAGTTGTGAATACATCCAGCCATTCTGGAGAGCAATTTGGAACTATGCCCAAAGGGTTATCAAACTGTGCATACCTTTTGATCCAGCAGTGTCTCTACTAGGCTCACATCCCAAAGAGACCATAAAGGAGGGAAAGGGACCCACATGTACAAAAATGTTTGTGCTAGCCCTCTTTATAGTGGCCAGAAACTGGAAACTGTGTGAATGCCCATCAATTGGAGAATGGCTGAATAAGTATATGAATGTTATGGAATATTTTTGTTCTATAAGAAATAATCTGATTTCAGAGAGGTCTGGAGAGACTTATATGAACTGATGCTAAGTGAAATGAGCAGAACCAGGAGATCATTATATGTAGCAACAGCAAGATTATATGATAATTCTGATGAACATGACTCTTGTTAACAATGAGATGATTCAAACCAGTTCCAGTGGTCTTGTGTTGAAGAGAAAGAACCATCAGCACCCAGAAAAAGGACAGTGGTAACTGAATGTGGACCACAACATAGTATTCTCACTCTTTTTGTTGTTTGCTTGCATTTTGTTTTCTTTCTAATTTCTTTCCCTTTTTGATCTGATTTTTCTGGAGCAGCATGATATTTGTGAAAATATGTATAGAGGAATTGCTTATGTTCAACATATATTGGATCACTTGCTGACTGGGAGAGGAGGTTGGGGAAGGGAAGGGAAAAATTAGAACACAGTGTTTTGTAGGGGTGAATGTCAAAAATTATTCATGTATATACTTTGAAAATAAAAAGCTTTAATTAAAAAAAAGAAAGTACTTGATTAGGGATCATACATAGAGAGCACACGTGTAGTAGCTAGTATGTGTGTAAAGATGAACTTACCCAGGGCATATGAGAAGAACATTTGGATAGCCAAATCAACTTATATGTTCTATTATTGATTATTGATGCCTTTTAGTCATATTCTCTCGTGGCTGTTTTAGCTGCTTTCTATCTAGGATTTAGTCACTGAGCTTGTCTCTACAATTGACTTTAGATTTTCATTTCTGCAAGACTTCTTGCTGATCATTTCATCTCCTATTACTAGGGTACAATGACTAGAAAGCCTCTCCCTGATAATGGTAGACTGGTAGCTCTTTAGTCACAACCAGAGGCTAAAATGAAGTCTTTTATTTTAATTCCCTATGACTGGGGCTCGACAGCTATCTAACTTAAGAGTTTAAAGTTGTCAAGATTCTTTCTGGATTGGCACACGAATTAATTTGAGCTAGAACAAAAAGTAAAGAGAAGAAGACAGGTAGTTTCCCTGCCAACCTACAAATACATACTCCATTCCTGCCTTTATTATGTACATCTGCCAGCAACAACAAAAAAATACCCCACTGACTTTGATGTTATATTTTGACCAATGAAAAAGTCTTGCTTTCTTATTAGTAAAAGAATATGACATAAATACAGATTGATATGGTGGAGGGCAATCAGGCAGCCTTGAACTCATTTCATTTGATAGTCAGATGAAGGAACTAAAGATGTTTAGCCTGGAAAAGGAAAGAATTAAAGAGTATATTATAGCTGTCCTCAAATATTTGAAGGGTTATTCCACGGAAGGGAGATTCATTATATTTTTAGAGCTAGAGGGAATCTCAGAGGTCATTTAAACCAACCTTCTCATTTAACAGAGACACTGAGGACTGAGAAGTTGAAAAGCTACCCTTTGTACAGCACCTATTAAGTGCCAGGCACTGTACTAAGCATTTTACAAATATTCTACTCATTTGATTCTCGCAACAACCCTGGAAGGAAGTTGCTCTTACTAGTGTGACTTTATAGATGAGTAAAACTGGGACAGTGCCAGCCTTGGATTTAGGAAGACTCATCTTCATGAATTCAAATCTGGCCTTAGACACTAACTATGTGACCCTGGACAAGTCACTTCATCTTGTTTGCCTTAGTTTCCTCATCTGTAAGATTAGTTGGAGAAGGAGATGATAAGCCCCTCTATTATCTCCAAACATAACTTTAAAAAAATGACTGAACAACAACAATGAAATGAGGCAGGTAAAAGTTAAATGACTTACCAGGGGCCACATAGCTAAGGATTGTCTGAGGCTGGATTTGAACCCAATCTTACTTACTCCAACCCAGAGTCTCAATGAATGACTTGACTTTCTCTGGCTCACCCAAATAGGAAAGAGAAGAATCAAGACTTGAAACCCAAGGATTCTGACCCTCAATATACTGCTTTATTCCTCAGTTTTCCAGATTATTTTGCTTGATCTTAAAAGATAGAAATAAGCAGCATGAGGGGAAGTTGCTTAAAATCAACACAATCTTCTTTACAACTAGAATAGGATGAGTAGCCTCAGGAGGTACTGGGCTCCCCCTCTCAGGAGGTTTTTATAAAACAAACACTTGTTAGAGATGTAGTAGATGGGATTCCTTTGGAAGTTTCTAATGAGACTAATGGTTTCTGAGGGTCTTTGCAGCTTCGGAGATTATGTAATACAGTGAAGTGCTATCAATCAATAAATATTTATTAAGCACCTACTAAATTCCAGGCATTGCTGAGAATTGAGATTGAGAGAGTGCAATAATCCTGATGAAAATAATCCAGGAAGCTTGCATGAGTCATAGGGAGTCACGGAGAATCTGCTGGGGATGGTCTAAGGAAAGAGAACTCATTACCAACTGGGGGATATGGGGCACAGCAGGGGCAGCTTCATATTTTGAACTTTTGAACATAGTCAATCGACAAGCGTTTACAAGGAGTCTGCTGTATGCCAGTTACTGTACTAAGTGCTGGGATAGGGATCAGATCTGTGGTTCCATGGTATAAACTACTCCCCAGTTGAGGAAACTCCCTCTCCCAGAACAGTGTCTGCTCTGTAACTTGTAGTGAAGGACTACAGAGCCATTGCACTGACCTGGACAGTATACCAGCACCATTCGAGGAATTGAATCACTTCCCTTTGAATTGTCTTAGGAAGATTCTGAAGATCACCTGGCAGGATAAGATCCCAGATGCTGAAATTCCCTCTCAAATGAAACTGCTCAGCATTCAAAGTGTGCTGCAGAGGGTATAACTCTGATTGGCCATATTATTCAAACACTAAACATGAGCTTGCCTAAGAGACTATTTTATGGAGAACTCACACATGGCAAGTACTCACAAGGTGATCAGAAGAAGTACTACGAGTCACTCTCAAGGTTTCTCTTAAGAACTTTGGAATTGAATGTGTGACATAGGAGACACTGGCACAGGCCCACCCAGCATTGGTGTGCCCTCCTCAGAGAAGGTGTTTTAGCTCAAAAATAATGTGAAATGCACAAATTTAGATAATCTATCCCAAATGTTCATAGGGACTAGTGTCCAACCTGTGTCAAAGCATTCCGAATTCATATTGTTCTGATCAGACACAGTTGCATACACTAACTTGATTCAACAGAAATGTCATTTTGGTCCTTTGAGAAAACAAAAGACAAGTAAACTGACTTGTCCAGAGCCTTACAGCTAGTCAGAGACGATGGGATCAATCACGAACTTTTTGTAATAATCCAGGTGTAGTTGGTAAAAGTCTCTACAAGGAGGGAGTTGTTTGAGTGGACAGAGGAAGATGTATAGAAAAGATGTGAATGTATAAATGGTAAGCTTTGGCTATGCTGAGTGATTATAAGTGAGTAGTGGAGTGGGACATTATAGTCATAAGCCCCATTAATAGATTTGTGTCATCTTTCCTCACATTATGCCCTCACGCTCTCATACCTAGATTATTGCAGTAGCTATTGGTAGGTCTGCCTCAAATCCCTCCCCACTCTGGTCCATCTCCCCACTCAGTGAGAGAGGAGGATTGCTGAGCCTTTGGAGCTATGTGATATAATAGATGCAACTCTCTTCCTGCTGAGGGTGGAACTAGATCCCCTGAGGAAGAAATAGCTTTTTATACTCCAGGAAATGATGATGAGGGACGATGAGAGGGAAGATTGGAAGAGGCCAGAAGAGAGAAATCTAGGTGGTTGGTGACTTCTTGCTGAGGGGTAGTCAAGCAACTGTCTCTCCAGCTGTTATGAATTGTAGGGGCTGGGTGCCATCTTGATGGGATATGACCCAGGGAGGGGGGGATAGAGAGAATTCTCAAACTTGTCAAAAGACTCATTTCTGGTGACTTAGCCAAGCACAAATGATTCAGCCAGAAGGAACCTTGGAGGCATTTTTAGGGATTATGAAGTGCTTGGTGGTGAGAAATTGGAGTTGGAGGCTTTGGCTGAGGTGGATTTAGAAAGGGAACAGCTGGTTAAGATGACTATATCTGAGAGCAGGATTGGATTTTCTGGACCAGAGCGTCAAATAAGAGGACTTTAGACCTATTCCACTTTGTCTCAGAAGGCTAAACTAAGAGAGGCTTGAAGTTACAGAGAGACAAATGTCTATGCAATATGAGGTTCCCCCCCCCCACTAATGAGAGCCCTCTGGAGGGAAAAGGAATAAATGGCCTGTCTCAGACCCTGGACAGGGCCCCCCTTTGACTCAGAAAGGTTTTCCAGCTGAGGTTGGTGGCCAATTGTCAAAAATATTGTTGGAGGGATTTCTGTCCAAGGACCTTCTGAGGTCCCTTTCAATGCTGAGATTTGGTGACTGTGTGATAGAAAGAAAGATGATCATACAAATATGGAAATATGTTTAGAAGAACAGCACATTTGTGTGTGTGTGTGTGTGTGTGTGTGTGTGTGTGTGTATGTGTGTTTCTGAGGCAATTAGGGTTAAGTGCCACGGTCACACAACTAGGAAATGTTAAAGTGTCTGAGGCCACATATGAACTCAGGGCTGTGCTCTATCCACTGTGCTGTGTAGCTGACTTTAGAATACTATGTTTAATCTATATTAGATTGCTTGCTGTCTTGGGGAAGAGGGAGGAAAGGGAGAAAAATTTGGAACACAACATTTTGCAAAGGTGAATGTTGAAAACTATCTTTGCATGTAATTGAAAAAATAAAATACTATTTAAAAAAATGATGGTCATAGATGTAATCTTGTCTGGGGAATGCTGTGAGACATGGGTGAGCCACTTCACTCTGCTTCTGGAAATAAGAGAGTTAGACTACATGACTTCTAAAGTCACTTCCAGTTATATATCTGTGATACTGTGAAGAATATATTTGTAGACAGAGTCACGGATCTGAGACAAAGTGCTGGACTGGGAGACCTGGGTTCTCCTGGGTTCTAATCTCAGGTCTGCTCCAGACTAACTATGTGACTTGTATAATATCAGAAGTTTCAACATGGAGTACAAGACAAGATTTGGCAGCTGATTGGATGTGGGAGGTGAGAAAAAGTGGGGAGTTGAGAGATGAACAAGAGGATGGTGGTATCTTGGACAGTAATAGGAAAGTATGGAGGGAGTTGTGTTGATGTGAGAAGTCTATGGAACAATAGGAAAACTCATCTTCCTGAATTCAAATCCAGCCTCAGACTCTTATTTGCTATATGATCTTGGCCAAGTCACTTAACCCTGATTGCCTCAGTTTCCTCATCTGTCAAATGAGGTGAAGAAGGAAATGCCAAAACACTCTCATCCCTATCAAGAAAATGCTAAATGGGGTCATAAATGGAACAAATGTCTTTCCTTGCTGTTCTTCACATTCAACATACCATCTCTCAGCCTTTACACTAGCTTCCCATCATGCCTAGAACACGCTCCCCTTTTCCTTTTATAATCCCTTATTTCCTTGAAGATGTAGCTCAAACACCATCCCTCCTACACAAAGTCCCTCCTGATCTCCCAGCTGCTAGGGTCTTCCCCCTCCAAAGTACCTTTTCTTTTGTCTACTGAATGCTTAGGATGTATCAGAGATGTCAAAGTCACCTGCATTAATGCACTTGATTAAAATGTAAGTGGGAAAAAATGTATCAAAATAAACATGCAGTAGAACATAAGTAATGTGAATATGTGGTTTTCTAACTCAGTATGTCACCCACAAGTAGCCCACAAAGAAACTTATTTCTATTGGAGCTGGGCCCCAGTGATGTATGTATTGACTCTCAGTTAGGAGTTAAGCTCCTTGAGGGCAGGAACCAGTCTGTTTATGTATCTCCAGCATCTAATGCTGCTTGGCCCATAGCAGATGATTAATAAAGGTTTTCAAAATAATTTGTTTGGGTTCTTACATACAGTTTGGGTTGTTTGAGGGTTATTTTTCCAATTATGAACAAATCTTTATAACCACATTTGGGATTTTATTGGCAAAGATACTAGAGTGGTTTGTCATTTCCTTCTCCAGCTCATTTTACAGATGAGAAAACTGAGGCAAATAGGGCGAAGTGACTTGCCCCAAGTCACATAGCTAGTAAGTGAGTGAGGTAGGATTTGAAGTCAGGAGAAAGAGTCTTCCTAACTCTAAAGCTACCCACTCTACCAACAATGCCCTCTTGCATACAGAAGGCACTTAATAAATGTTGGTTGAATTGAATTATGCCATTGAAGAAGGACCAAAGACAAAGGATAATTTGGTTCATAGACCGTAGGATCTGAGGCCTGACGCAAAAAGTCTTAGGTTTGGAGTCAAGGTTCAAGACTGGTTCAAATCTTGACTGTATCTGCAAAACTTTGTGTGCTTGGATTCCTCATCTTTGAAACAAAGGGTTGGACCAAATGCCCTCTGAGGTTTTCCCCAATTCTACCATGAATATTTTATGATTTAGGCCAAATCTAGGCTCTGAGAAACTAGAATGGCCTGGTTAATGGAGAGGAGCCATGGTATGTTTAATGGGTATATACATTTAGAATCAGATGTCATGACTTCAAATTTGGACAGCTGCTATGCCATTTTCCCTGCTGTGAGCCTCAGTTTCTTCCTAGCTAGTCTCCAAAGTTCTTTCTCCAAGATTTTAAAATTTGATGACCTTGCTCAGAAAGCTGAGCCTCTGGGGACAAGAGATACCTCCTGCCTTCCTGATACCTATGGGCCTTCCTGCAGGAGCTAGTTCACCTTAGCTTCTTCCTGGAGGAGAAAGAACAGCAGTGTGAGGGGTGGGGTCAGATGGAAACTTTGTGCCTGAGCCCTGGAGGACTGGATTTAGACTGAGAGAGCTAGGAAAAGGAGGAAGGTCATTCCAGGTGGCTCTCCCCACTTACCTCAGCCCAGAAACTAATCCTACCTAATGTTAATAGTCAATTATGGTTTCAGATATTTCCTCTTCCCAAGAGTATCTACATTTTAATTGGGGACTCCTGAATAGCTCCCCAAAGCTTTTTCAGCCTTAAGGGATCACAGAATCTTGGAATTTTGAAACTTGAGGGTATTTTTAGGATGAATCAGTCAGGAACTGTTAATTAAGAGCCTACTATGTGGCAGGAACTGTACTTAACAATGGCGATATAAAAAGGGGCAAAAATTAGTCCATGATCTCAAGAAGTTCATAATCTAATGAGAGAGACAAGAATCAAACAAATATGTACAAATAAGCTAAGTACAAGATAAAAAGAAACTAAGTAAGAGAGAGAAGGCTTTAGAATGAAGAGGGATTGAGGAAAGCTTCCTGTAGCAGGTGGGATTTCTCTTGGGATTTAAGGAAAGCCAGGAGGCAGAGATCAGGGGGAAGGACATTCTAGTCTTGGGAGATGAGGGAAAGTAACCAAGAAAGACCAAGAAAGAGAGTGTGTTCTGGGAGGAGAAGTGTGTGTGTGGAAGAGAGTAGAAGGTGTAGACTGGAAAGATAGGAAGGGGCCAATCCAAGGTAATTCCAAAAACCTGGGATGGAAAATGCCATCCACATCCAGAGAGAGAATTATGCAGACTGAATGAAGACTGAAACATACTATTTTCACCTTTTTTTTTCTTTTGTTTTGCTTTTTCATTCTTGTGGTTTTTCCTTTTTTCTGATTTTTCTTCCCCAACATGACTCATATGGAAATGTTAGAGATGAATATACATATATAATCTAAAATTAAAATTAAAAAGAAAAAGCAAGGACTTTAAAAGGCAAACAAAGGATTTTATATATGATGCCGGAGGTAAAAAGGAGCTCCTGGAGTTTATTAGATGGGAGAAGGGAAGGTCAGACTCTCACTTTAGGAAAATCAATTTGTCAGGTGAGTGGAGCATGGACTGTAGCGGGGAAGGCACTGGAATGGAGACTACTGCCATATTTCAAGCTTGAGTTAATGAAGGCCTGTACCAGGGTAGTAGCAGTGAAGAGAAGGGGGCATATATGAGATGGGTTATGGAGGCAGGAATGAAGACTTGGCAGTTGATTGGATGGCGAAGGGGAATGTGAGACACCAAGTCCCTGAGGATGGCCCCTAAGTGGTGACTCTGGATGAATGGGAGAATAATGATGGCTTCAATAGTAGTAATGAAGTTAGGAAGAAGAGAAGATTTAGGGGAAAAGAGAATGAGTTCAGTTATGAGAATGTTGAATTTAAGATGGCTAACCATCAGTCAGTTGGAGATGTTAAATAGGCAGTAGGAGATAAAGGTTAGGAGGTCTGAAGGTTAGGAAAGAGTAGGGCTAGAGAAGTAGATCTGAGAGTCATCAGCATGGTTGAATGTATGGGAGCTCATGAGAGCACCAAATGAAGTAGTATAGAGTAGTTGAGAGAAAAGGGCCAAGGACAGAGCCATGGAGACGCCTCATGATTAGTGGACATGGCCTGAATGAAGATCCATCAAAGGAGACGGAGAAGGAAAATTAAACCAGTAGGAAGAGAATCAAGACTTAATTTGTTGGTTGATCAAATATCATCTTCTATGTGGAATACTTTTCTGATGTGCCCTAGATGTTAATGCTCAAAATATACCGACTCCCTCCCTCCCTCCTTCCTTCCTTCCCTCCCTCCCTCCCTCCCTTCCCCTCCTCTCTCTCTATCTTTTTCTGTCTCTCTGTCTCCTTCTTTCTCTCTGTTTCTATCTCTCTGTGTCTCTCTATGTCTGTCTCGGTCATCATCTCTGTCTCTGTCTCTCTCTTTTCTCCTAATAGAATGCAAATACAGGGACCATATTATTTTCTCTTTGTTTGCTCTAGCACTTAACCTAATGCCTGGACTATGGTAGGTGCTGAATATAGTTGTTCTTGTTCTCTGGTTAATTGAAATGAATACAGACCAAAAGAAGCCCTAGAAAGTAGAATGAATGAGTTGTTCATGTTCACATTTAATATGAATAATTTTGTTGTTGTTGTTAAGTCATTTTAGTACCATTGACTAGGACTCCATTTGGGGTTTTCTTGACAGAGGTATTAGAGTGTTTTGCCATTTCCTTCTCTAGCTCATTTTACAAATGAGGAAACTGAGGCAAACAGGGTAAAATGACTTGCCCAGGTCAGACAGCTAATAAGTTTCTAAGGCCAGATTTGAACTTAGGTCTTTCCAGCTTTAGGATTGGCACTCTATCCATCTAACTGATCCAAATATGTATTATGTATATGTACAATATGCACAAAATAAATCCAAATGTATATTAAACATATACAAATATATATTTGTATCCTATGTCATATTTATAAACATATACATATTTGACTTCTATGTATATTCATATATTTATAAATATAAATATTGGTTTTTCTATGCCCATATTTGGATTTTTATCTACCAATAAATTGTTTTTCCTTTCCAAAGATTATAAATCCAAAAAATGGACACACTTTCCACGAGAATAGGAATAAATGAAATGAGGCTGAAACATTTTTGAAGTAACATTTTCTAACAGGAAAAAATGGAACACTGAATATTCCTTTGAGGCAGGGTGAGCATGTCTAGACACTTCATAAATAAAATAAATAAGATTATCTTGCTCTTCTGGGAGAAAGAAGTAAGATCTTATTTTGGCTATCCAATTAAATACACCATCCTCTGTTTTGATTAAGTGGTGAGATTGTAAGATCAGTAGGAGTTTACAGAGTGACACAGCAACCCCCAAAGCTAACGAAATTTTAGGGTGCATGAATGGAGGCAGAATGTCCAGCATAAGGGAGGAGTTATTCATGCCCTGTTCATACTACATATGGAATATCATGCTGAGGTGTAAGGTTACCACATTTTAGGAAGGACATAGAAAAACTGAAGAGTAATAGTCTGAAGACCCTGCCATAGGAAGATCAGAAGAATGACCTGGGGTTATTTGGTCTGAACAAGAGAAAACTCAGGAAGCTGTGACAGCTATCTTTAAATATTTGGTTTTTTTAATCCCCATTTCTGGATCTACTCTCCAAAGCTGGAGTTTGTTTTGCTTTGCTAGCTAATCCCCCCCTTATTCTTAATTCCTTCCTTCTCTCTTAAACCCCTCTTTCCCACTCCCTGCCTTTGCCTATTTTCCTTTTGTTAAATTTAATTTTTCCTACAGAAAATTCTTTGCTTGTGTTTATTTATATATTCAATCCTCCTACATCCTATTCATATGAAAATGAGGTTCCCCATCCCTTCCTCATATTGATAAAGTCTTTTCCTCATGTCCTCTGATTATATGAAGTAGTATATTCCCACCCCTTTTTCCCCTTTTCTATGTATTCTTTTTACTCTTCCTTTTCTTTCTTCACTAAAGAGCATCAGAACAAAACAAAAGCATCCCTAGACCCTCTCTGTCCTATTTATTTAACTTCCTCTATGACTCTTGAAAACTTTAGAACACTTGTTTAAGAGGACTTATTTCTTTGCCCCTCATTAGAATGTAAACATTTCCTTTAGTCTTTTTCATTTTCTCCAGTATATTTACCTTTCCAAGTTTCTCTGTATTTGCATTTCAAAGATTCTATTCAGCTGTGGGCTTTTCATCAATGATGTTTAAAAGTACTCTATTTTATTAAGAATCCATTTTTTCCCCTCCGTAGTATTACTCGTAGTTTTTCCAGCTAAGTTATTTGTAGTAGGAAAAAGCCTTTATCTTTTTCCTATTGGAATATCATATTCCAGGTCCTTCTGTCCTTTGAATTGGTAGTTTCCAAGTCTTGTGGGTTCCTGACTGTGGTTCCTTGGTAATAGAACTCTTTCTTTTTGACTTCGTATATTATTTGTTCTTTAAATAATGTGGATGCTCTGGATTTTGACCCATGACATTCATGGAACGTGCTTTCATTTTAGGATTTCTTTCAGAAGGTGATATAAATTATTTTTGTTTTCACTTTGTCCTCTGGTCATAATAGATTTGGGGAAATTTCTTTCATAATTTCTAAATCATAGGTTCTAGAATGAATGCTTTTGGTTGCGGTTGTCAAGTAGCCTGACAATTCTTAAATTAACTCTTTGGCCTGTTTTTCTAGAGCATTTGTTTTTGCTAAGCAATAGTTTATCTTTCATTATTTTTTTTCAGTCTTTTGATTTTATTCCGCAACTCTATTATCTCACAGATTCACTGATTTTTATTTAGTCCATTCGAATTTTCAGGGAGTCCATTCTCTGAATCAGATTTTTGCACCTCCTATACAAAGCCTTTCTTCCTTCCACCTCTTTCTGTAGAATGGTGGTTCAAACAGAAACAGTTCCTTGTGGGCTGTCTATTGATAAATTAATATTATGTCATATTGTATTTTTATTTATATGTTAAAAATTTCCCAATTACATTTTAATCTGTCTCTGGAGTTGTGGTTGTTGTGAGTTTGATGTTGGCCCATATTTGATGCCTCTGCTCTAGAACTCTTATTCCTTTGTAATAATAGTTTTTAATTTCTTCCAGTAATTCTAATAGACTTTATGACCCAGTCATAACTTTACTCCTGTAATCATGGAAGAACTATCCTTGTCCTCCAAGTTTGTGTCCTAAATGTTCCCAGATCAAAAAAAAAAAAAAAATCTTTATCATCAGTCTCTTCTCCTGTTTATTCATATTCCAGCTTTACTTCCTGAATTGGAACTTAAAAAAATCAGTGCCAGACTCCAATTATTCCTACATATTTGGAGGAGAAAGCAGGTCCCCTCTTTTAGTACTTTTGTATTGAATAGAGTGCTGCTGCTGGACCTTCCTTCTGCCAGTATCTCTTTGCACAAAGTCCTGGAAGGTCCCAGGTTCTGAGCTCTCTAAGGCTATCAGAGGTGGCTCATGTCAGTTTCTTCAAATGTTCAGAGCCCTTGGGATTTCTGGGCTGACCATTACCCTCTCAGTAGAGAGGGTCCCTTCATACTCTGAGGATGCTTAAAGACCCAGAAGCCTCCTTGCTGGAACACTTGGTCCTAGACTCAAACCTCTGCGATGGGTCTGATCTCCCGGTTGGTACCCACAAAAAAAGAACCTCTGAGGACCTTTCTGAGCACCATTCCTCATCTTGCCCAGGCTTCTCTGGCTGAGTTGCCTCCTGAGTGCCTGAAGGCTTTTGAGTGTTAATCCTCTTCCTCCAACACAGGCTGGATGAAAGTACTTACTGTCATTTCTCTCTTCCTTTCTTAATCATTATTTGTTCTGTCACTTTTTTATGTTATTTCTGGAATATGTGTGTAGGAATTGGGCTGCGCTGTTCCTAGTCACTCCAAGAAATCTGTCTTTGAGTATTAAAAGGGATATTCTAGAGAAGGGGGATTAGAGTTGTTTTGCTTGGCCCCTTAGGGCAGAACTAGCAATAATAAATGAATGTTGTAGAGAGGCAGATTTATACTGATTTATTTCAGGAAAAAGTTGCTATCAATTGGAACAACCTAGAAATAAAATGAGTTTCCTTGTTGGAATGGTCAGGAACTTTTAAATAGAGGCTGGATAATTATTGGCTGGTGACTGGATACCTGCTCATGTGATGATGGTTGAGCTTAATGTCCAGAGACATCTGTTCTAACTCTGAAGTCCTGTGACAAATACATGGATTTTGGGGGAGGTGCAATTCATAATTAAAATTGTACTTTATTAATGGCATAAGTTAGGAAACTGAGACGACGATGATGATGATAATTAGCATCTCTGTAATGCTTTAAAATTTGCCAAGCACAAATAATGAATGTTATCTCATTGCGTCTTCACTACAACTCATGATTATTGTGGTAAGTAAGTGCTATTTTTATTTCTACTTTACAGATGAGGAATCTGGGGCAGACAGAGGTTTAAACTGACCTGCCTAGTGTTATACAATTAGTAAGTGTTTGAGAGTAGATTTGAACCATCTTGGTGCAGTGGATAGAGTACTGGCTCAGAAATAGCAAGTCATCTTTTTGAGTTCAAACACTTACTGACTACATGACCCCGGCAAGTCACTTAACATTGTTTGCCTCAGTTTCCTCATCTGTAAAATAGGGCTGGAGAAGGAAGTGGCAAACCCTCCCCTGCTGAGAAAACCCCAAATGGGGTCATAGAATCGGGTATGACTGAAAAATGACTTGACAACCACCACTTCCTAACTCCAGGTAGAATGCTTTATCCACCATGTTATCTAACTGCTTCTGGTGGTCTGGTGTCTCTATTAAGACTGGGGTTGAGATTAATAACCAAGGCAAAAATAGGATAAAGAAGTCTTCACTCTCAGATAAGTATTCCCTTACTGAAATGGAAGAAAGTATGTGATAAGATCCTGTTTAAACCTTTTTTAAGGTTTTGCTCAGGCTTTTCTTTACTCACTTCTGTCCCTTGTCCCCTAGTAGAGCCCATATTCTGTCACTCAAATGGATCTGTAATCTCCTCAATGTGAAAACTCCCTCCAGTGACACAAATCACAACCCTTCTTCTGTCACTAGGGATGAGTCCCTCCCATAAATCTACCACAGGAGATACACTTAGTAAATGCAGTCAAGTCTTTTGCTAGACACTGGATTAAGCACTGGGGATATAAGTAAAAACAAACCAACAAACAAAAAAGACAGTTCTTTATTTCTAGGACAGAAAACAAAGAGAAAAAGTACCCAATGGAGACATAGTAGAGACAGAAATCTGAAGATTCAGGAGCCAGAGAAGAATGGAAAAATGAATATGGCAGGCCTGGGCCCTTCCTTAATAAAAAAGGAAATTCTGGGAGGAAGTGACTGATTGGAAGAAGGGGCTACAGGATCTTCCATTGTGAAAAGGCTGTAAGGCAGAAAAGGGCATATAGAGGATGGAGGTGGGGGGAACTGGGTCCTACAAATATGAAGTCCTCACATGGTCTCAAAAATGAGGAGTAGGAATGGTTAGATGGTAGTTTATGTGACAAGATTTTGAGGTTTTCGTGGGCTATAAAGTCAATGTGAGTCAGCCCTGCGGCTTGGCAGACAGCAAGCTAAGTAATCATAGGCTTCAGATTGCTCAGAATGAGAGAGGGAGGAAGGTGCCCGACTTTTTCCTCTGCCTTGGCCAAGCTACCCTTGCAGTGTTGTGAGTTCTAGGTGTCAGGTTTTAGAAAAAATATCATCAACCTGATGCATGTTCAAAGGAGGACCACTAGGAGATCATCATCAGAGAAAATCACCAGGGAGAAACTGAAGGAATTAGGGGATGTTTAAATCTCAGGAAGAAAAAACTTGGGAAGGGACAATGATGGCTACCTTCAAGTCATGTGGAAGAACAGTCAGTTTCAATTCATTTATCTGTCTCAGACAGCAAAACTAAGAGCTTAATATAAGAAAAACTTGGGCACCTGGGTGGTACAGTGGATAGAGCTCCAGGCCTGGAGTCAGAAAGACCTGAGTTCAAATCTCCTCAGACCTAACTATGAGCTTGATCAAGTCATTCTCCCTTGTTTGCCTCAGGTTCCTCATTTATAAAATAAACTGGAGAAGAAAATGGTAAAGCACTCCAGTACCTTTGCCAAGAAAACCTCAGATAGGGTCAAGAAGAGTCAGACATGAGTGAAAAACTATTGAATAACAGAAAGAAAACATTCCAAACAACTAGAGCTGTCCAAGAGTGGAATGAGCTGCTTCAGGGAGCAGTGAGCTCCCTCTCATTGGAGGCCATCCAAATGAATGACCATTTGTCAGAGATGTTTAAGGAAAGACTTTTGTCCAGCTATGAGTTGGATTAGATGATATTTGAATTTCCTTTCAAGTCTTTCCAAAATGAACCAGGATCATCCAAAATGACAGGAACTTCTGCTTCCATTTCCTCTCCTCTCATTCCTTTATCTATCTATCTATCTATCTATCTATCTATCTATCTATCTATCTATCTATCTATCATTTTATCTATATCATTCCATCTACTTATCTATCATCTTATCTGTCATTCCATCCAACTATCTATCTGTTATCTATCTTATTTATTTAATGTTTGAATCATTGTACCCTCATCAAGGTCCCATAACCTCTTACTATCAGAGACCCAAGATTTCTGACCCAAGTCTGAGAAATCAAGGGAGGCTCAGGAGATATTTTCAAGCATATAATGGTAGCCAACCTTGTGGCACAGCCCAACCTTCTGTTCTCTGGGTCTAAGAAGTGTGCTTGCAGTACAGCCAAGTCTGCAATATGCAAAACAGTTTGGTACCATGGGAAGAAGGCTGAATATATAGAATTAGGACCCTGGCTCTGCTCCTTCCTGTCTGGATGACCTTGGCCACATCATCCCCACCTGTTATTCTCTATCTCCCTTCTTTTTCACAGCTCAGTAGCTAGGAAAGAATCTCTGCTCTTGTTTTCATTTCCTTTCCTCTCATTCCTTTATCTATCTATCCATCTATCTATTTATCTATCTATCTATCTATCTATCTATCTATCTATCTCTATTTTCCCTTTCTTCTCATTCCTTTATTCAACCATCCACCCATTTATCCATCTCTGTCTGTTTCTCTATGTGTGTGTGTGTATATATATATATATATATATGTATGTATGTATGTATGTATGTATTCATCCATCCATCCATCCATCCATCCATCCATCCATCCATCCATCTATCCATCCATCCATCTATCTATTTTCCCTCTCTTCTCATTCCTTTATCTGCCTGTCTGTCTGTCTATCTATTTTTTCTCTCCTCTCATTCTCTTCTAAATCCTTTGGCTTCAGACTTCATCCCTCTGCCGTAGCTGCTCTCTCTAAAGCTACTTACATTCTCTTAGTTGCCAAATTGAATGACATTTCCTCAGTTTCATCCTTCTTGACCTCTCTGCAGCATTTGTCATTATTATTGGCCATCCTTTCTGTCTGGGTTCTCTCTCTCTCTGACTTTTCAGGATGCGTCTGTCTCTTGGTTCTTCGTAACTTATCTAACTTGATCTTTTTTGCTAGATTATCATTCATAGTGTGTCCTCTGTGGGCATACCACAGGGCTCTGTCTTGCACTCTCTTCTCCATTGTCACTATGTTCTCTTCCTAGGTGACCTCATCGAATCCCATGGGTTTGATGACCATCTCTCTAAGGATAACTCCAAAATATGTATATCCTAGGTTCTGCCTTGAGCAACAGTTCCACACAATCAAATTGCTATTGGCCATTTTAACAGGATTTCCCATAGGGAATCTCAAAATGAACCTGTCCAGGACAGGACTTATCATTCCCCCCAAAAATCCCTTTCTCCCCTGGACTTTTATACTTTTGTTGAGGGCCCCATCATTCTCCCCAGCCTTGAAGTACTCTTGATTCCCCTTCCTATATTACATCCCATTATCAAATCAGCCAATTAAAGAGCGTTTATTAAGTGCCTACTATGTGCTTTCAAAACACCTCTCCTATCTATTCCTTTCTGTTCATTCACAAAATTAATACCCTAATACAGGTCCTCATCACTTCTCACCTAAAATATAGTTTCCTAATTAGTCTACTTGCCTCCATTCTCACCCCTCTATAATCAGTTTGCCACCCAGTAACCAAGATGACTTCCCTAAAATGAAAGTCTGATCTAAATACATCTCCAGTATTTTGTAAACTCCAGTGGCTCCCTGTTACCCTGGGGTCAAATGTAAACTGTCTTTGATATTTAAAATACCTTTACTATTTGCCTTCTCTCATATTACAACCCTTCTATATACTCAGCACTCCAGCCAAATTGAAATATTTCATAAAATATATAATATATATATACATGCACATATTTATGCATGTGTATCATGTGTTTATATATATATGTATATATATATATACACACACACACATACCGATGCATACATTATTGTGCATATATTTAGCATAGTGCAGACACATAGTAGGTTCTTAATGAATGTTTATTGAATTAAGTGCCTGTTTCTTTTCTGTCTTTGCATTCCCAGTGTCTGGCACACATAGTACACATTCAATAACTACTTGTTGATTGATTGATTAATTAGGTGGTTGACGAGTTAATAAAAAGCCCATTGAAACTAATAGCAATTAGGGAAGGCTTCCTGGAATTGCTACTGAATCATAGATAGAACTTAGGTGATCAGGAAGAAGGGCCTTCGGGGCAGAAGTGATATTGTGAACTCATCTAAGTGAGTTTGCCTAAACTCAACCTTTCTTGTCTTCTAGGAAATGCCATTTGAGGAGCTGGCTGCTCCTAGGGCATAGGCAGAGATGCCCAGAAACCCCGCCCCAATGCCGCAAGATGCTGCCTATCAGGCTTCTGCAATTTGTCTGTCAGGAGAAGGGAAAGCACAGAATTTCTCCTTGGTGACCATTTATACAACACAAACCTGCTCCTGACAGAAAAAGTCCATTAGAAGTGTGAAAGATACCATAATTTTCCACGCAGGGTATCACTTGTAAAGGAAGCTGAAATCATGAATCAAATGGGCTGCTCCTGTAAGGCAGAGGCAGGGGAAATCAGGGGAAAGAATGTGCTGGGATTAAGTCAGAAGAATAGAAATTGGCCCTGGAAAGGTTTTCCACCTAAGGAAACTGAGGCCCTGAGAGAGGAAGTGACCTCTCCAAGGGGACACAGTTAGTAAGAATAGCTTGGGGCCCTACCCAGTGCACCACACTGCTTCTCACAGAACCTAAAACTGAATTCTAGCTCTGCTCCTTACTAACTATGAGTAATTTGTATCCCTAGCATCTAGCACAGTGTGTGGCACATAGTTATAATAAATAATATATATTATTAATAATAAATAACATTTATTTATGATGGAAAACTCAGACTCCCTTTTGATGATTTATGGGTTTGGGGACACATAAGGTCACACATGACTTGCTATATTTTATTAATAATAATTATTATTAATAATTATTGTTTAATAATTATTATTGATATTTTATTGTTTATAATAAGTAACATTTATTAGTAATGATAAATTACATGTATTATTAATAAATGTTTAGTTTATTAATAAATTCTGTGAATTTAATTGAAATCTCTAAGTTTCTATTTTCTCATCTGTAAAATATAGATAAGAATATACAGTGGAGGGGTAGCCAGGTGGCACAGTGGATAGAGCACTAGCCCTGAAGTCAGGGGAACCTGAGTTCAAATTTGGCCTCAGATACTTAACACTTCCTAGCTGTGTGACCTTGGGCCAGTCACTTAGTCCCAATTCCCTCAGTGGGGAAAAAGGGGGGAAAAGAATATACAATGGACAGAGAGTGTCAGATTTGGAGTCAGAAAGATCTGAGTTCAAATCCTGCCTTGAGACACTACTAACTCTTTTACCCTAGACATGTCACTTCCTTTCTTTGATGCTTAGTATCTTCATCTTTAAATAACATCTATCTCCTGAGGATCAAATAAGGCAAATCTTAAACCTTAAATAGCTTTAGAAATATTAGGTATTATTAGAAATGCTGCCTGTATCACAGGGTGACTTTGAACCCCAAGTAAGATGTTACATGCTAGGACATATGTAGGCACATGATAAATGTTTATTGAGCAAGTAATTTGCTTTGGATTTTGGTTGGACTAGATGTTCTGTGAGGTCCCTTCCAACTCTGAAATCTGCCATTCTGCGATTCCCACACTCATCTCTCACTCCCAGAGCTGGCTGCCAATTCCTAATTGATGCATGAGCAAGATAGTCCACGAAGTTGATTGAGGAGTTTTGTGTCCAAGGAAATGTCTGCCTCATGCAGACTGGAGACAGAGGAGGCCATTCCTTCACTGACCACATTTTTAGCCTCCTCTATGCCTCTCAAAGAAGCTGTTGGAGCCCTCTGTCTGGCCCGGGGTGGATAGGGCTGACTTTGAAATGGCATTGATCTGACTTGAACTCCGGATACTTATGCCAGGTCATCTGGAGAAGTTTCCAGGCCAGTAGCCAGAGAGAGCTCTCTAAGAATGACAAGCTCGCTTTGAAGCATGCTATCTCCGGCAGTGGTGGTTCCTTTAGATGCTGTCTGGTCCACAGGGGCCTTAGTAGGAGCAACAGTATCTGCTGGAGACTTTCCCAAGGACATACAGATGGGGTCTCTAGATTTGCTCAATGTCCACTATCAAAAAATTGATCTGCTATGACAGTATCCATACAGCAAGTTGTGTGTGGCCTTTTATGTCCCCAATCCCATAAATCATCAAAAGGGAGTCTGAGTTTTCTGTCAGCCATGCCAAACTCTAGAATTTCAAGATGTATGAGATAAAAGATCTCTGAGGTCATGTAGTCCAGGCTGGACTGGACTGGGAACCCTCTCTTAATATCTCCAATGTATGCTTTTCCAGTTTCTCCGTGGGCCAGCTAGGTGGCGCAGTGGATAGAGCACCGGCCCTGAAGTCAGGAGGACCGGAGTTCAAATCTGGTCTCAGACACTTAACACTTCCTAGCTGTGTAACCCTGGGCAAGTCATTTAACCCCAATTGCCTCAACAAAAAGAAAAGAAAAAGACTTCCAGTGATGGGATCAACTAGGTGACATCTTTAAGAAGATTCCTCCTCTTCCTAAATTCAAATCTGGCCCTAGACATTTCCTATCTGTGTGACCCTGGGCAAGTCATTTCACCCTGTGTGCCTCAGTTTCCACATTTGAGAAGGAAATGGCAAACACTCTAGTATCTCTGCCAAGAAAACCCCAAGTAGGATCACTGAGAATCAGACCTGACTGAAAAATGACAAAAACAAAGTAACAGGGAATTTGCCACCTTCAGAGTTAGACCATTCTACTTCAGGATAGGTCTTATTCCAATCCATTACAACATGCATTTATTATATACCTATTATGTGCAAGGCATTTGCTGGAAATAGAAAGATAAAGCTAAAAACAGTGTCTGCCTTCAAGAAGTTTTTATTGTATTTGACTAGAGGCATGCAATGACAAGAGTTAACATTTAAATATTCCTTTAAGGTTTAGAGTACTTATACAATGAATCTTATACAATTCATGCTGTAGTTATTATCCCATTATACAGATAAGAGACTGAGACTAATTAATAGTCAGCAAATCTGGGAGGCAGGTGTTTTTATTACCTCCATTTTGTAGATGAGGAAACTGAGGCAAACAAAAATAGCAAATATTTAGTCTTCCTGACTCCAAGTGCAACTGCTTGGCTGCATTTAACATATAAATAGATAAATAATGTGCATGATTATTTGGAGAAAGAATAAGTATGCAGAAAAGCCAGAATCATAAAAATGGGTGTTTAAATGCCTACTCTGCAGCCTGCTATTTCGGTGACCCAGAATGAGCAACTCATTTAAGGAGGAGACAGCTACATGATGCAGTGGTTAGGGCACAAGATCCAAAGTCTGGAAGGTCTCAGTTCAAATGTGGTTTCAGACCCTTATTTAGTGTGTGATTCTGGGCCAAATTTCAGTTATATTAACAAACTAGAAAGTTATATGCAAATGCACATACATACACACACAATGATGTTGCTCCTTTAAAATACTTACCAACGGATCCAGTTATAAGCCCAAGACATAGAACTGGACAGCTCTTCAGGTTTAAACCAAAGATTTAAACTGAAGATTAATTTCTTTTTCAGTACTTTCTTCCCACCCCCAATCACTGCTATGCATGAATCACTGCCAAGTTGAATGTAGAAATCTTTGCAAATGGTGCTGGTCCTGGTAGTGGGCTGGATCAACCTCCCTAGTGCCTCACTCTGCCCTTCTTTACCTTCAGTGGTACAGTCCCAGCCTGAATCAGCTCTGAATTCATGGACTTAGCAGAAAATGCTCTCCCCCACTTTGGGTATATGTAATTCTGTTTCAGATGTGCCTCTGGGGCCCTAAAAAACCTTCATTGCGAGAAGGAAGAATCCCTTCTGTTAAGGGATTTGAAGAGCTGGATCCCCCATTAGACACCACTGGATGTCCATCTGGCTGCCTGGCCCTGTTCCACAAAAGCTGAAACCAGAGCCCGAGAGGTTGCTTCTGGTGTCAGCAAAGCCAGGAGATTTTTCTTTCATTGAGTCTAAATTTTACCTCTTTTCAGCATCCACCTATTGCTGCTCGGTCTGCCCTTTGGGGCCAAGCAGAATGAGTCCAATCTATCTTCTCAATGACAGCCCTCTTAAGTACCAGGAGCCAATTCCCCTCCCCTCTTGCCTGAGTCTTCCCAAGCCTAAGCTTCCCTCCTTCTTTCAGCTAATCCTATGGCATGACTCCAGTCCTCCCAGCATCCTCTTCCTCCTCTTCTGGCCTCCTTCCAGATAGACCACTGCTTCCCAGAACCACAATCAGGCTGAGCCTGGCAGCCAATGGTTATGATCCTTTGGCAGCCAAGTTACAACAGAGCATCTGGTTAGCAAGAATATTTTATCAAATTAGGGTTCTGTGGCCTTCCATGATTGTTTCAAGTTTATCTTTATCACCCACTGAGAGAAGGAGATACAGAAACAGAGATAGATACAAATGTAACTGCTCCAGATCAGGTTTCAGGACATGAACAGCTCCTTCCACTCTTTATCTGTTCTATAGAGGTTTCACATAGCTCAGTCATTCTCTCTGTAAATAGCTTTCAGCTCTAACTGTCTTTGTGGCCTCAGTTAAACTGAGAAATGTTGAAGACCTTAGCTTAAAAAGGGCAACGTCTCCCATTTCATCCAGGGCTATCTCAAGTCTTGATCTATATCTTGCCACTGGACTCAGATGGCTCTGGAGGGGGAAGTGAAGCCGGTGACCTTGCATAGCGCTCCCTCTCTTAAATCCAATTTACTTTCATGTCATGGCATCATCTCCCTGATGTCATGGTCCTCTTTGAGAATGAAGGACAAATGACAACTCTCTTGCTAGTTTGTTCCCAGGGGTCCTCTTACTGAAATTCAGCATTTCCTTCAATGGTGAATTGAACATGATTTTGAGAAGTCTGTGTGCTTCCCTGGACTGCCAGAGGGGCCAAGACATATACAAAAAAAGGGGTTAAGGACACCTGAAATAGAAGATTTCTCTGATCCAACTCTGGAGGTCTCGGAGTCTATGTAACTAGATTATTATAAGTATTTGTATTCTATGGAGAAGTAAGGGGGTGTAATGGAAAGAGAACTGGACTGAGAATTCCCAGCTCTAAAGCTTATGAGTTGTGTGATTTGGGGTAACTCATCTAATTTATGTGAATATGTTTGTCTGTTAAATAGAAATGATAATACTCATACTGCTCCAACATGAATTGGCTTTATAAATTGCAAAGTGTTCCATGAGGGGGAGTTGCTGGTTTTATTTATTGCTCATCAACTAGTCAACAAGAATTGATTGCTGTGCTTATTAATTGTTTACTATGTTTGCTGTTCAGTTGTTTTTCTGAGACCCCATTTAGGATTTTTCTTGGTAAAAATCCTGAAGTAGTTTGTCATTTCCTTCTTCAGATCATTTTGTAGATGAGGAAACTGAGGCAAGTAGGGTAAAGTGACTTGCCCAGGGTCACCTAGTTAGTAAGTATTAAGTATCCAAGGGCAGATTTGAACTCAGATGCTCACTTCAAGGCTGGTGCTCTAATCATTGCACCATCTCTTGAGAGATTATTATTGAGAGAATATTTGCAAAACCCCTAGCACCGTGCCTGGCATATAGTAGATGCTTAATAAATACTTCTTTCTGTACTTCCAATTTAAAGTGACTAAATAGAAGATGGAGAATCACTTATAAGGAACAGTAAGAAGGTTAGTTAAGCTGGAACCTGATGTCCATGAAAAGGTGGTGGTTTGTAACAAGTCTGGAAAGGTAATTGGATCAAGTTGTGAAATGCTAAATAAGGGATTGTACATTTGGCCTGGAGGTAATAGGGAGTCACTGAAGTATATTGAGAAGGTAGGAAGAATAATATGGTTAGAGCAGAAAATCACTTGGGCAGCTGTGTGAATGATAGGTTGTAGTGGGCAGAGACTAGTTAAAAATCTCATCCTGAAGAAAGATGATGATGACTTGGACTAGATCAATGACTGTGTGAGTGCAGGGAAAAGTACTCTGCTAGAGATGTTGTGGGGATAGAAATGGCAGAATCTGGCAGCTTCTGGAAGGGGTGTGGTGGATGAGAACTGAGGAGTCAAGAATTACGTGAGTTGCAAATGTGGGACACTGGCAGGATGGCAGAGCCCTCCGTAGAAATGGGGAAGTTAGGAAGAGAAGTAATTTTGCTTTGTGAAAATATAATGAATTCTGCTTTGGATGGGGCAAGTTTGGAATGCCAATGGAATGGCCAATTGACGATGTCCAATAGGCAGTTGGTGATGAGGGGAATGGCGCCCAAGGGACATGAAGAGTGGATTTGTAGATGTGAGAAACATCTATATAAAAGATGATCATAATGAGGTCATGAAGCAAGAGAGGGGAGAGAGAAGGGGGCCTAGAACAGAGCCCTGAGGGACATCCACAAGTAAGGAGTTTGATATTGAGAGTGAACCAATAAACTGGATTGAGAATGAATAGTCAGGTTAGTACTAGGAGAACCAAGAGAACAGAGCCAATGAGACCTAGAGAGAAGAGAGCGTCAGATAGAGAGGGTGGTCATGGGCATCAGGATGCAAAGTCAGATGGCAAAGAGCTAAGAAGCAACTGAGAGGAGAGGAAAGGAGGGCCACGTTTTGTCTCATCCTTATTAAATCATAAGCCCTTGGAGGGCATGAGCACCTGTCCAACTCTTGATTCACTGTGAGTCCCTCACATAAGAATCCATCAGTTACTCCTAACTCTAAAATAGACTTAGAATAAAATGGAACAAATCTTCTATATTGATTCTCAGGATGTCAGAGTCAGAATATCACAGAATAACACAGAATATGAGAAACTTAGAACACAGGGCGTCAGAACTGGAAGGAAGCATGAAATAGAGAATGCCTCTATTTCTAACGTCTAGAAATATAAGATGTCAAAGCTAGGAGGGAACTTAGAAAACAGGATGTCCAAGCTATGAGAGAGCATGTTCCATAAAATGCCAGAGCTGAGAAGAATTTTAAGACAAAAAATGTCAGAATTAGAAGGGAATTTAGAACACAGAATATCAAAGATGAGAGGGCCTTTAGAACACAGAATGTCAGAGATAGGAGGGATCTTAGAACACAGAATGTCAGAATTGGGAAAAGTCCTAAAAATAATCTAATCTTACCCCTTCACTCTGTAAATGAGGAAGAAAGTCCAAAGTGAGAAATGAATGAAGCGAGCTTAGCCTGTTCCCTCCTCCCCTTTCTGTTAGTGCTCTAGAAGAGGATTTTTCTCTCTGCATCTGGGCAGCTCTAAGCCCAGCACAGCAGAGTTGGCAGAGCAGGCCCATGTTTGATTCCAGATGCCACCCAATAAAAATACACTCAATAAAAATAAATTCCAAGGAGTGGGAGGCAGCAGAAACCAGGCTCTCCTTTTCCCTTTGCTGTGTTCCTATGGCATGGTGTTGAAGAAAGGCACATTATTTTCCCCTAGTGAATCTTCCCCCACCCTTAACCTGGTCTGGACATTTAACAATGATGCTCCTTGACCTCCTGAACCTACTCTCTGCAGATATAGGGAGCCTTTCAGGCACAAAACCAACTCCAGGCTGGGGCATTTGGGCTTTCCTTCCCAGGGAGAATCATTTACCCAAGAGCTGAAGGGAACACTCCTAAAGAACACATACCCACCCCATAGTTTCAATACTACCCTCCCCATAAGCCTGTGAAAGAACCCTTGAAGATAAATGGAAAAAGCTCAGGGTCCTTCACCTTCAACCTGCCCCCTTCCATATCAGCTCTTCCAGCCCAGATAAGAACAGAGGCAGGAAGACAATTGGCTTGGACTGCCAATTGACTGTGTTTTATGATGGAAGCCTGTGGTTTATTTATTTATATATAAACCTTCTCTCATTGGAGAGAGGGTCATTTGTTACCAATAAGTCTCAAAGGGAATTTTCCAGGCTTCTGAGTTGGCCCATCCTCTCATAAGGAAGTCTGCAGCATCAGCAGGAACTTAGTGGCACCAATCCATTAGTATTTATTAAGTGCCTACTAGGTGCAGACCCGGTACTCCTCTCTAGAGCTACAAGGATAATTAATGACTCATAACACAGACAGGTGGGTGGAAATCTCAGCTAGACTCCAGTGACCTTCTGGCTTTTCTATATGAGGGATGAGTAGCCTTTTTCGGAGGAATTATTTGCTCCTAATTGTCCCTATTCCCACTGTCACCACCAAGGTACTCCTCTGGATTCCCACCTGCCTGGACTATTGCAGGAGCTTCCTAATGGGATTTTCTGCTTCTGTCCCCTGTTGCTTCTGGTGTATCTTTCATCTCATTGCCTGACTCTTCTTCCTTGAGTATCAGTCTGTTCATTCCTTTGCCCTTGCAAAAGTAGTTTGAGTGCTGGATTTGGAGTTAAAAGAACCCAAATTCAAATCTTGTCTTTGTTATTTATTAGCTGTGTGTCCATGGGCAAGTAACTAAACCTATCTGAAGTTACCTATCAAATGAGGACATTAATACCTATATTTTCTACTTTGCAGGGTGTTTATAAGGCCCAAATGAGACAAGAGGTGTTCCCCAAAATTTGGTCTTTTACTGAACACTCTGTTTTTCCCAGCAGTCTGCCAGTTTGAAAGTTCTATATAAATGACAGTTGTCATTATAATTATTATTGTTGCTATTTTGCTTTAAAGAAAATACCAGTGATTCCTTATGATCTACTAAGTAAAGTTCAAGCTCCTTCCTCTGGTATTCAAAACTGTCCACAGTTTGGATTCACCCTACCTTTCTTACTTTATATCATATTGTTTCCTTCTGAAAGTGTTGTAATAGCCATTTCACGAATGTGGTAAATGAGGTTGTTGTTATTGTTGTTGAGTCATTTCCAATTCTTCATGACCTTCTTCATAAAGTTTTCTTGACAAAAGTAGTGGAGTGATTTGCCATTTCCTTCTCCAGCTCATTTTACTGATGAGGAAAGTGATGTAAATAAGGTTAAGTGGCTTGCCCAAGATCACATAGCTAAGTACACACAGACACATTAAGTTCCTGAGGTCAGATTTGAACTCAGGAAAATGAGTCTTCTTGACTCCAACTCTCTATCCACTGCACCACCGAGCTATGAAATGAGGTAGAGAGAGGTTAAAGATATTTTCCACGGCACCAGTCAAAGATTTGAACTCAGGTCTCCTGACATTATAGCCAGAACTCTTTCTATTACACTAAATATACCCCCAGAATCTCAGCATGGTAAATAATCCAACTTGTACCTGACAGAATCCTGCCTTACAACTCCCCCTATGAGTGGTCCTGTGGCCTCTAAATCTCTAGAGGTTACCCTGTTACCTTCCAAGATGCCCCTTTTTACTTCTTGCTAACTCCAACTATTAGAAAATGCCTCTTATTCAAATCCTCCAATGCCTTGGGGATTTCATTTAGACAGTGATGCTGCTAACTGCAGTATATCTATGCTTATACCTCCTACCTAATTCTCACTCATCCATGCCTTCCCATAAACCCACCATAGATGGTCTATCCCATGTCCCCAGAGTTGGGGATGTGAGGGGGTCTCTTCAATTGTTCTTAACATTATGAGGATTCCTGTGGAGAGAATCGGCCACCCATTGCTTCTCTCTTGATTTCACTACATGAGAAGGCATCTTTTTCATTCATACATTTCTCTAATAATATCCAACTATTCCTCGGTAAGCACACATTGCCCCTTGCTTGTGCCTGGGATGTAGATTTCCATCGTCCTCCACACATTACCCATTTTCATCTGAAACTACAAAACTATAAGGTATGGAGAAGGTTCTGATGTGCTTTGGTATAGGGAGTGTCCTTGCCTGGAACGTCTTACACCGGTGATATCACTGCTTTTCTCTATCCTGTCTTGAAACCATATGGTTCCCCAACTCACAGCTACACAACAGTATACCACTTTTTCAAAATGCTCAGATGCTATCAGTGTTTCCTGACATCAAGATTAATTCTTCCTCTTACAATTTCTACTCTGTATTCCTACTTCTCTTCTCTGCAGCCAAAAATAAGTCTTGATTTCTCTTCCACATGACAGGTCTTGAGTGCTCGAAGATAGTTCTCATTACCTTTCTCCACCTTGAGTTTTCTCCGGGCTAAGCAGACCTAATATATATTAGAACATATAAGCCCTTTGACAGTAGCTTCCATTTCATTCTTTGTAAATGCACCCCAAGTGGCTAGCACAGTATCTGATACCCGGTAGGTGTCTACTGATGGATTCACTGGTTCCTCTGATCTTCATATGTCATGATATCCTATCTCCTTATCTCCTTCACCACCCTGACATCAGGAAAAGAAAGGGTGCTTTGAATAAAGGCATTACAAAAGAAATATCACTTTTTTTCTAGACTATGTGCCCTGGTTTGGGGTTCAGAAAATATAGGTCACTGCATTAGATAATGGGAGAGCTGGAAAGGAGACCTGGCTTCTCTGCTCACTAGGTAACTTTAGGCATCTTAGTTCCCAGACTCATGGTTTTCTCCATTGAGAACGATGAAGGACCTTCAACAACATTTAGAAAAATCCTCTCATTTTATTTGCTTTCATTTTCATTTTCAACTCAGTTTTTTTAAATGCTGGTGAGATTTTGATTCTATATCAGAATTTATTTCTGGCTCCCTGCCCACTCTAGTTGAATTAAGTTCTCCCTTGTGACAAAGAAAAATTGTTTTAGCCTAAATTTGAATGAAATGATTGAATCTAAATGTGGCAATGTAGTCCACACTCTGCTCCTGGAGCCCCTTGCCCTCCCATTTCTGCTATAGGGAGGGAGGTATGTTTCATTAGCTGTGCTTTGGGATCATTCTCAGCTGCTCCATGTTACATCAGCTTCTGATAGTGATGTTTCCATTTAGACTGTGACAACCATTTCCCAGCCCCTGATTTTTGTGAAGGAGAGAACTGAAACCCAGAGAGAATGGTGATTTGCCCAGCATCAAGGTATCTTTAAGGGAAGATTCTACAAGAAAAAGAAAGCTCACAGTCACTTCACAGACAGTGCTATTAGCCAAAAAAGGCAACCAAGGAGACAGCAGCTAGTGACCCATATACCTGCTCTCTTATTGCTATCAAACCTTGATGAGAAACGTCTACACCCATATCACGGCGAAGACATGAGGAGGGAGCAACCAGGCTTTTATAGATTGTTTTCGACAGCAGATTACACATTCCCAGTCACAGAGCTGACAGAGGTGAAGAGAATGTAAGATTCCCCCATGTCTATTTGTTGGTTTCAAAAGAGCATTTGGCTTGATAGAGCAAATTACAGCCTTAAAAGCTCTCCTTCAGCAAGGTGTCTTGCACGCATCTGTTAGATTCCATGACAGATGGGACCAAATAGATAACACTGTTCTCAAGATCCGCTGAGTATCAACATTAAGAGAGGCATGAAGCAGGGAAAACATATGCTCACCGAAGGCTTTCGTCAGCCTCACAGGGGAAGTCCTGGACAAAAGCCAAATAGGAAAGGAATTCCTTATGGACCGAGGAGTTCATCAGATGCTTGGATTTGTGGATGAGGTGTTGATTGCACAAATTCCTAGAACTGTATGAGGCTATCTCAGGAAGATCCACAGCCATCCACAGGGGAAAAACAAAGTGGATGAAGACTGTAGATAGAGCATTGAATTTAGGGGTAGAAACTGAGTTCAGTTCCAACCTCAGATCCGGGCAAGCCACTCAATCGTGTCCTGCCTCAGTTTTCCTTATCAGTAAAATGGGGATGATAATAACATCTGTCTCCTTGGGTTGTTTTGAGCATCAAATAACATAATATTCAATGAATGTTGTTGAAACTATGGCACACAATTGCGTTTTTTCACACATGTGCATTCCCTCTTCCACCTCCATCCATTTGCACTGGCTGTTCTCCTTACCTAGAAAGTTCCACTTTGTCACTTTTGCCTCCTCTTTCCCCTAGTTTCTTTCATGACTGAACTCAAACTCTACTTTGTATAAGAAGTCTTTTTGAATAGCCCCAGTTGCTAGTGACTTCCCTTCTCAGATCAACTTCCATCAGCAGTTAGATGGCACCATAATGCAAGTGCTGGGCCAGGAAGCTCTGAGTTCAAATAGGATCCCAATACTGGCCGAGTGATCTTGGGCAAGTCATCTGACTTCCGCCTATCTGTTTCCTCATCCGTAAAAGGGGGGAATAATAACAACCACAGCAACAACACTTACCTCCCAAGATTGTGAAGATCAAATGAGATTATACTTGAAAAAAATGCAGAACAAAATGCCTGGCATACAATAAACACTTAAAGTATGCTCATTCCCTTAACTTATCTATCTTTCATGTCCTAGTTATTTACAGCTTGTCTCCTCCATTGGGAGGTGAGTTTCTTGAGAACAGGGACTGCTTTTTTCCCTTTCTTTGTACCCCTTCTGTCTGGTTTGCAGTAAATTCTTAATAATACTTCTCAGTTACTTTGATGGAATTGGACCAGATGATTCTCAAATTTCTTTTCTAGTTCTAAAAACTGTGATACTATTTTTTAAATTGCCTTTGATTTCATCAGGTTAGGTAGCTTAGTATACAGTTATTTTTACCAGAGTAAGTCAGCACCTTCTTACAAAACCTTACAAGTAGTATCTCACTCAATTCTCAGGTGGAATTTGGTGCTATCAGTAATCCCCTTTTTACATATGAGGAAACTGAGGCACGTAGTGGTTAAATGGCTTGTGCAAGTCATGCAGCCAGCAGGAGATTGGACTTGAACTCAGGTTTTACCAACTTTGAGACCAGCTCTCTATCTGCAATACCAATACCATACTGTCTCTTAATGATTCTTTTAAAAATATATTTTTTATTTATTTCATTAGATATTTCCCTATTAAATTTTTTAAATGTTAAACATTCATTTAAAAAAAATGAGTTCCAGATTTTCTCTCTCCTTTCTACCTCTTAAAAAGGCAAGCAATATATCAATTATATATGTAAAGTAATGCGAAACATATTTGCATATTAAAGATGTTGCAAATGAAAACACACAAAAACAAGAAAAATAAAGTGGGAAAAAGTCTACTTCCATCTGTACACTTAATGATTTTAATAGCTTATTTTGCACTGATTCATTGGGATTTATAAATAACAAAATATTTTTGTACAGTAGCAAACAAGTATAATAGTAATACTAAAGAGCTTGTTTCTTGTAAGATAATATAAATTATTTCACCTTTTACAACTACTGAAAGTTGCAAAAAATTTAAGAATGAATATCTTACTCTGAGGAAGGGACCATTATCAAGATTTTCTTCCACAGTGAAACGATTATTGCTTTGTCAAAAAATAGTTCGTGTTCCTCAGTGCTTCTGAATAACTTGCGGTTGTACTTTATTTCTTGTTAGAAGTACAGTGTTTATGGAAAGATCAGATACCACATAAATGCAATTGTAATTTTGATAAGTTTCTTGGTGCAAAATGTCCACAGCAAGTGAAAGTCTGCTACTACATTTAGGATTTTCTAGACTTATGGTTAATATTAACTTACATAAAAATTAATGTTCAACAAACACTGCATTAGCAGACAATCCAAGGGAAAGGGATGCTAGTTTGTTTATTCCCAGCCAATAGCTGGGTATTACATTTCTATATCATATTTCAAGTTAATTGCATTTGATTGAAACATTAAAACCTGACATTTAATAAAATGATTCTAATAGCTGACATTTATATAGCACTCTAAAGGTTGCATAAAGCATTTTACATACATTACCTTATTCTATTCTCCCAACAAGATAAAGTGTTATTATCCCTCCTGTTTTATTGATGAAGAAACTGAAACTCAGAGAGTTGAGGGACTTGCCCATAGTCACTCAGCTAATATATAGCTAAGGGAGGATTTAGTCCCACTTTCTACTTATTCCCTGTGTAGTTTCTACTTTTTGGATTTTGCCACTATGGCTCAGCTATCCTAGAATTATCCTCAGAGGAATTATCTCCATTTAGATGACTTCTCCCATTGGTGAGTTCTTTCTGGATGCCATTTTGAAGAAGGGCCCAGGTTCACCCTACTCTCCTGGCTGTAATGCTGACTCTCCATAGTGCCTCAACAGCTTCCTCTATACCCCTTCTTCTCCCCCCCCATTTCCTTTTATGCATTATCTATTCCCATTAGAAGATAAATTCCTTGAAGGCAGACCCTGACATTGTTTATGCTGGTATTGGTTTAAAACAGTGCCTGGCACATCATAGGCACTTACTAAATGTTTGTGGCCAGCCTGGGTCTAAAGCCAGCCCTCTTTGTATTAGGCCAAAAAGCAAGTCATAAATGATTTGGAAAAAGAAGTGGATTGTCATGTAGCATGAATAGGGGATGACAGATGGATAGCTTGATTGCTGCCCTGGTTTCCATGAAATATTAACACACACACACACACACACACACACACACACACACACACGAGGAAGATCTGCAAGATATTAGGTCTGGTGAAACACCAGAATGGAGTTAGGGAAGACTGCACAAGAGAGTGAGGTAGCCTGCACAGGGAGAGGAAATCATAAGAACTAATATTGTTTCAGAGGCTCTAAAATTTGCATATTTTTTTCATTGTTCTTCAGTCACATTCAACTGTGATTCTATTTAGGGGTTTTGTGATGAAACAATTTGTCCTTTCTTTCTCTAGTTGATTTTACGATGAAGAAACTGAGACAAACAGATTTAAGTGACTTGTTCAGGGTCACATAGCTAAAATAAATGTCTGAGGCCAGATTTGAACTCCTGAAGATGAGTCTTCTGTGTTGCAGACCCAACTATCTAGTGTCCCATTATCTCAATCAATCCTTACAATAGCCCTCTGAAGTAAGTCCTGTTATCCCCCTTTACAGATGAGGAATTAAGACTGAGAGAGGATAAATTGAATTACTCAGGGTCATAGAGCTGGTAAAATGACTGAGATAACATAAATTCAGGTATCTCTGACTTGCTTTGTTGGATTATCTACATTTGTTTATGATGAGTTTTTTTCCTGTTCAATTTGGAGCTGAATTTCCCATTCAAGTACAAATGTAGATAGTCCAACAAAGCAAGTTCCCTCATTGGCCATGCCCCAAAATGTCTGTCCCTATTCGCATTTTAAATAAAGCATCATCTCCTTTCTGGCAGGAGGTAAGTGATGTGTTTCATCTCCAGGATTCCAACCCCCATTTACCGTAAATCATCTTATTTGAGCTTCACAATAATAATAAATGCTATGAGGGGGCAGCTAGGTGGCTCAGTGGATAGAGCAGCAGCCTTGAATTCAGGAGGACCCGAGTTCAAATTTGGTCTCAGACACTTAACACTTCCTATCTGTATGACCCTGGGCAAGTCACTGAACCCCAGCCTCAAAAAAAAAAAAAATAGATGCTGTGGTTATTCCCATTTTATAGATGAGAAAGTGAAAATGTTAGTTTGCTCAGACTCACATGGCTAAGGAAAATATCCTACCCTTGCTGTCTCCAGTTCCTAACATCTGTCACTTCTTACCATCTTATGATGGAACTTCTGCCCCCACATGCTATAGAAACCCCCCTTTCTCCAGTTACTTGGGATCTCCCAAGCACCAAATCCAGGTATCTTTTTTCCTGTCCCTGTCCAGCATGACTATGCTCTAAGTTTTTTAGACTCTCTCCTCCCTTATCTTCTCTAACCCTGTGGCTCTCTGCTGAGTCTACCATTCTGGGTCATCCTCTCTTGCCTAAGGGCCAGATGTCTTCTCCCCATCTCCCTCTGTCCATGGTCTGATTCTCTTTGATATTCTTTTTCCATCCATTCCTCAGATTTCAGTTCTCAATCTATGTAGCTGATTTCCAGATGCAATTTCTCCTCTCAGCTTTAGTCCCATCCAATCAGCCAATTGGCAAGCATTTATTATACTTGCTGATTAAGCATTATTTTTATCATTAAGCATTTGTTATTACCATTTGTTCCAGGCACTATTCTGGGAGTGTTTTGAAGGACTGATTCTGTTTGACACCAGAGAGAAGAATCAGGAGGAAGAGTTACAAGTTGCAAAGAGACAGTTTAGGTGTGAGGTCGGGAAAATCTCCTTAACAATTAGATCTTTCCCAAGAGTCCAATAGGCTGCTCAGGAAGGTCAGTCAGTCTCCCTCACTGGAGATTATCCAACAGAACCTGAAGCATCCACTTGTTGGGGATGGCATAGAAAGTATTCCTTGTCACTTGTGGCTTGGGCTAGACACTCTCCGGTGTCCTTTCTGGGATTCATTTTAAAATTCCTGTTGGGTATCTCTTACTGAAAATCTGCCAGCACCTCACTTAGCGCATCTACCACTCAGTGTATGTTTTCAAATGTGGGAACAGGTAAGTGGGTCACCTTCACCACCTGTTCTCAGTTGTATTTTTAAAAAAACCAGACAGCAGCTAATGTTGGCCTTAGCCTTATCCAGTCCACTGTAGACAAGAGGTAGCAGTTATGTGTTATGAGTTGAGAGTGGAGAGATGTAGTATGGGAAAAGCCATGACTCCAGTGTTTGCGACAGTGGCTGAAACCAGGGGCCTCCTGGATATGATAAACTATGGGGAGGGTCATATTGAACAGTTGTAGCAATGAATTAGAAGGGCATAAGGGTACAGAGATTGGAGGCTCAAATTAGTTTGCTCTAAACCATCAGTGGGAAACAGGATTCATGACTGTCTATGGCACATTATTTGAGATAATGAAGAGCACATGAGATCTGATGGAAGAGATGAGTTCAAATCCCACTTCTGACACTGAGTGGCCATATGATCAAAGGTTGGTTATTTCTATTTCTGAGACTCAGTTTTCTTATATGGGAAATAATGGGAATAATAATAATCGTAATACTCTACAGTTTTGTTATAAGATAATATATGTAAAGTTCTATGGGCTTGTTAGCTTTTATTGCTATTGTCGTTATCTTGCTCGTCTCATCTTTTCTGAGATAAAAACATCCGTTGCCCTGCTGTTCATCTTTTCTATTTAATGTGCTGAACCCTTGCGGAGGTAGATAAAATAATGGTCTTTTATAATTGGATAAAAGTGCTGGGCTAGAAGGTTATCCTCTAGAGGCTTACAGACAGAGGCTTTGGGACAACTGATAACAGACGGGAGGATAGGGACAGTATCTACTGTGTCAACACTGTCTCCTCATTATCATTATTGTTGTGACTCTTTAACCAGCTGGTGTAGAAAGGCTGGGGTGCAGTTCTCTTTAGTAGGTTAAGCAGCAGTTTGACCTCAGAGGCAGCGCAGAAGAGCCATCTGACTAGACCTGTTGCTTGAATTTGGCTCATGGGCACCATGGCCCAGCAGCCACTTATGGTAGTAAAACTGCTTCCGGGAGATTTAGTGAGCCCTGAGCTCTTCCTTGCCAGGCAGGGCCCATCCATCTCCCCTGCTCCCCAATAACTGGCAGCTGATACATGTCTGGGAGCCAGCATGGTTTGTCACCTGGGATATTAAGCAGGCTGGCTTAGAGAGATGAAATATCTGGGTAGACAGCTGGGAGAGAAAGGGGGAGTTTGTGCAATGAACAGGTGGAATTCTGGAGTTTCCAAGCTGTGGGAGGGGTAGGTTAGTATCCCTGCCCATCACTTCTGTCCTCCTATTATCCCAGCTCAGCTCCTGGTGGGTAGGGGCTTCCAGGTGGGTTGCTGCTGCCCAAATCAGTAAGGGACTTCCCAGAATGCTTGACCCTGTGCTCCTCACCACCCAATTTGGAGGAGGGTGGATGCCAAACACCAGAAGGGCTCATGAACTCTTCCTACACTCAGGGCATATATGCATTAAGTGAGTCCTGTTTACAGGTGGACCTCTAAATTCCTCATAGGGGCTGCCTGAGAAGGCCAACCAGAGAGGCAGCTGTAACTTTTCCACACAGTGACTTGGAGAAGGCCATGCAGCTGTTCTATCTCCCAGCTCCCTGATCTCCCAGGAATTGTCAGTCCACAGATGCCCTAATTCTATTATCAGTTTTCAGCTTTGCCATATACCAATCCCTGGAAACTGTCTGGCATCTGTACCAGCGGCAGCTAGGGAGGCCTTATGAACAGAAGGCTTTGTCAGGGAGAGTTGTTTGTCCATAGCTGGCCCATTTCTGTCCCTCATAGGATTTCAAGCTCAAAAGAAGCATAAAAATCAGTCAAACCTCCTCAGGATATGAATGAGGAAAGCTCAAAGAGCTTAATTTGTAACACAGTATCTCAGAGCACAGAGCCAAACCTGAACCCAAGTCTTATAACCACCCAAAATGAATAAGTCACAGAACTTTACTCACATTCTGACTCTCACTAGTTGCCTCTGTGGTCCTAGTTTACTCCTTTGTAAAATTAAAAGTCTGGGCTGGATGACCTGTCATCCCTTCCATCTCCCCATCTATCATCTTTCTACCCTCTGTCTCTCTCTAAGATAGTGTAGTGTAGACATCAGCTTAAACAGATAGGAAGGACTAGGTAATTCTCCCCAATGAATGAAAACACGAAAATGTCTATTGGACAGATCATTAAGGCTGACTTCTTCAGTCCTGAACAGTTCATTTTCTAGTAGAAGGACCTTTCAACACACTCCACATTTGTTGATTCAAGTCAAATCAAGCAATCAGCAATTATTAAATTCCTTATAAATTATATAGATTTCTTCCCCAATTTGACAGTAAAGACAATTTTAACATTTTAAAAATAAAATTTTAAGTTCCCAGTTTGCTTTCTCTCTCCTCTCTAAGATGGTAAACAATTTGATATATGCACAATCATATAAAACATATTTCCATAAATTTTATTGTTCTATAAGAAATGAGCAGGTTGATTTCAGAAAAGCCTGAAAGACTTTCATGCATTGATGCTGAGTGAAGTGAGCAGAAACAAGAGAACATTTTGCACAGTAACAAGATTTTATGATGGCCAACTGTAATGTTCTTGGCTCTTTTCAACAATGAGGTGATTCAGCAATTCCAAATAGACTTATTATAGAAAGAGAGAAAATTATGGAGACTGAATATGGATCAAAGCATAGTATTTTCACCTTTTCTTGTTGTTGTTTGTTTTTCCTTGTGTTTTTTCCCTTTTGATCTTATTTTTTTTTTTATGCAGTATGATGAATATGGGAAATGTGTTTAGAAGGAAAAAAACATTTCCATGTTAGTTATGTTGTAAAAGGAAACAAACACACACACACACACACACACACACACACACACACAAATAAAGTGAAAATAATAGGTGTCAATCTGCACTCAAACTCCCAACAATTCTTTCTCTGGAAATGAATAGCATTTTTATCATGATCCTTTGGAATTGTTCTAGATCATTGTATTGCTAAGAATAGCTAAGTCATTCACAGTTGGTCATTGTACACTATTCCTCTTACTGTGTTCAGTACTTCTCTGGTTCTCTGCATTTCACTTTGTATCAGTTCTTATGTCTTTCCAGATTTTTCTGAAATCTGCTTATCATTTAACACGCGATTATTTAGTGCCTAGTATGTGCCCTTTAAGCACTGTCTGCAAATGTTTATTGAGCAGAAAGATGGTGAGCTTTTGGCCTTCCTGGGAGTCCATGAAACCAACTGTGGGGTTTTTAGTTCTTTGCTAAAGGAATAAACACACTTCTTGAGAATTATGGTTGAAGGAATAAGCATGCATTGAGCTGCATTAGAAGCATTTCAGAAAATCAGTCTGATTTTTTTTTTTTTGGTTTTTGCATGGGTAGAGTGTTGTGGGGGTTTGGTTTGAGCCTATGATTTCACTTATGTAAGGAGATTTATTGAAGAAATTCCCTCAACCAAAGCAGCCTTACAATTGTTCTGTAACTTACAGTTTTTAGGGAGTTGCTTGGGGGCACTAAAAGATCAATTCATTTACATTAGTCTGTGTCAGAAGCAAGACTTGAACCCAGGTCTCCCTGACTCTAAAGCTAATGCACTATCTGTAGACACAGTCTAGACTCCCCAAGCATGAACTCCAATGTTAGCTCCTTTTTATCCATCCATCCTTTTGTCTAACTAGATATTGTCACTCAAGCCATGCTTTTACCTAAGCCTGTTATTTTCTCTAGAGGAATCCTAGATTTCATGAGTTCAAGGAAATGAGCACATTTAGAGGGAAGTAATGGTAATAATAATAATAATAATAAATGATAATAATACTAGTTACCCTTTATATAATACCTACAGTTTACTTCTTTGCTATTTTTCTTTTATTATTTCATTTTATTTTCAATTATCTCATTTTATCCTTACAACAACCTTAGGAAGTAAGTGTTATTATAATCTCCATTTTACATATGGAGAAACTGAGACAAACAGGTTATAAGTGACTTGTCCAAAGTCATAAAAACTAGTAAATGGCAAATTTAGAGCCCATGTATTCTAACTCCAAATGCAGTAGTCCCACCTGCCTCCCAATTCACCCTTTTAGCTCTATCCCTCTGTACCTCTTTACTCTGACTCTATTTACTCCATGTCCTTCCAAATATGTCACACCCTCTATCCTTCACACCCATTATTCCCCTTCAAATAGTGAACATAGTTAAGTGCTGTATAAATGTTAGCCACCACCAGTACTGCTACTATTACTACTACTACTACAGCTACTGTTGCTGCTGCTGATACTGTTGTTGCTATTGCTACCTGGATTTACTCTTCCTTTCCGTAATCCAGATCTTAACCTTCCTTAATCCTCTGTCCTCTAGGAAGTCTTCCTATCATACCCATATCATATATCATATATGATATGATACATATAATCAGTATCAGAGTTTTTGTAATACTTTACTTCCTGCACCATTCATTTAACTCTGATATTAATGTATTTTCATGTCACAGAATCATCCTTTCCACAGTCCAGATCTTAACCTTCTTTAATTCTCTCTCCTCCAGGAAGCCTTCCCAACTATCACACCCACATTATTATCAGAGTTTTTATAATACTTTACTCCTTGCACCACTCATTTAACTCTGATGTTAATATATTTTCATGTCACAGAATTGTCCTTTTCACAATCCAGATCTTAATCTTCTTTAATTCCCTCTCCTCCAGGAAACTTTCCTAACTATCATACCTAAATCAATATTAGAGTTCTTAGAATCATTTACTCTCTGCACCATTCATTTAACTCTGATATTATCATATTTTCATGTCATTGAATCACAGAGTTAAAAAACTTACTTCTATAATCTTGAGTAAATCACTTTAATCCCTATTGGATCTCATTTTCTCCATCTGCAAAATGAGAAGGAAAAGCATCTCCTACATAGGTACTGTGCCAACTGCTTTATGAACATTATCTCATTTAATCCTCACAACAACCTTGGGAAGTAGATGCTATTATTATTTCCATTTTATAAATGAGAAAACTTTGAGGCAAATAAGTTAAGTGACTTATCTGGAATCATTTAGCTAATAAGTATTTGAAGTTAGATTTGAACTCAGGTCTTTGTAACTCTAAGCCAAACTATATTATCCAGCTGCTTCTGTGGGAATCCACAGGAAAATCCTTTGCCTTGTTATGTATCAAAGACTTGTACATAAAAGCATCTATTGATCAAATTTGCTAAAAACATGAATTTGGAAGTAATAACTAATAGAACAACTGATAGAATCAAGAGATTACTGATTACAGATTACTGGCTCGCTAGCTAGTCTTTTCATTATTACAGACAGTTGTAACTCTTATGATTGAAAGAGGGATTTTGCTCTGTTTGACTCTAGAGGACAGACCCAGAAACAGTTGGGGGAAGATGCCAAGAGACTGAATTAGGCTTGATTCAGGGAAAAAAACTTTTTAACAACTGCTTGTATAATTATAATGATCTGGCTAATGTGGGAATTTGTTTTGCTTGACTATACATGTTTGTAATGATTTTATTTTCTTGCTTTCTTAATGGAAGTGAGAGAGGGAGAATTCAAAGCTGAAAATAAAATGTAATTGAAATACAAAAAGATTCATAATGAGCAAGTTTGAGTCCAAATTAATGATAAGAAAATACACTTCCTCCGCCTTTTTACATATGTTACAGATTATGATGTGAAATTTAACTATTGATGTCAGATTCCATTGGTACCTGAATTCATTTTCCAGAATTTTTTTGATGATGTTCTTCTTTATAAGGGATGGCTTTCTGGGTAGGGGAGTAAGAAGAGAGAGATTTGAATCTGGATGGGGTATAAAATCAAAAGATATAAATAAAAAATGTTTAAAACCAGATAAAACAAGCAAGAAATTAGGGTATCCCAGAAGACCATAAGCTTATCAATTTAGAGCTGAAAGTAAACATAAGAGTCATCTTGGTCAACCCTCCCTTTCCTCTTCCTTTTATACTCGAAGAAACAAGAATTTAGAGATTGAAAATGATTCTTGGTAGGGGATTCCCCTACTCTGAGAGCTATAAGCAGAGACTTTTTCCCAATTTGTTGTAGTAAAAAAAAAAAAAAAAAAAAAAAATTTTGTTTGGCATAGGTGGACTTAGATGGCTGCCAGGGCTGAATTCATTTCAATCCTAAAGCTCTGTGATTCTGTCAGCTTCTTTGAGGTCAGGGACTATTTCAATTCAATATTTGCATCTCTGGGAACTCAGCACAGTGCCCAGCCATAGTAGGTGCTTAATTGCTTGTTGAGGATAATTCCGAGGTATTTTTGAAGAAAAATACTATCTATTTCTAGAGAAAAAAAAAACTGATAGAATCTGAGGATGAATTGAAACAAACTTCTTTTTTTGGAGGGGTGAGGCAATTGGGGTTAAATGACTTGGCAATAGTAAATATAGTCAATATTACATTTACTATAGATAGTAAATATTAAGTGTCTGAGGCCAGATTTGAACTCAGATCACTCCTGCCTCCTTGGCCAATGGACTATCTAGTTTTCCCAAGACATACTTTTTTAAAACTTTTTAAAAATTCTTCTTGAGGGGCAGCTAGAATACCAGCCCTAGAGTCAGGAGGACCTGAGTTCAAATGTGACCTCAGACACTTAAAGCTTCCTAGCTGTATGACCTTGGGCAAGTCACTTAACTCCAATTGCCCCAGCCCCCCCAAAAAAAAAATTCTTTGTTTTTTTTTGCATTTTCATTTGCAACCTGATTAATATGGAAATGTTTTGCATCACTGCATATATATAATCTATATCAAATTGCTAGTCTTCTCAAGGAGAGGGCATAGAGTAGGGGTTTAATAAATGCTTGTTATTTGGTTAACATGTATACCCAGCACCTAGCACAGTGCCTGGAACATATAGGTGCTTAATAGTTGCTCATTGATTGATTGATTTGTATCCCTGACACCTAATACAATCCCTGGTATGTGGTAGACACTTAATGGATGCTATTGAAATAAACACTTGTAGTTGAGATGAAGTAGTCATAGCAGTCAGGCCACAGGAAGAGAGCTGGGTTCAGGGTCCACTGCCTGCCTCCCCCAGCCTGCTGTTACCAGGCAGACTTGTCTCCAGGTCTTTTTGGTACTTTATGCTTTCTCTGAGCCCCTGGAGAAGGGAGGCCCATGGTTGCCGTGGTGATGAGATTGGCTTTAATCGGTATTTCTTTCCTGAGAGAATCAATTACAAAAGGTGCCACTAAATAAGTCAGTAAATTGGATTTTTCCCCCCTCTCCAACGGATTATATTAACTGCCCCTTTAACTCTGAGTCACTATTCAGGATCTGAGAGGAATTAAAGCTGCTCCACGCAGATCTGAACCAAAGAAGGGAACTGCATGCATTAGCATGGAAATTGTCTGCCATTTAATCCTGTCCAAAGGGATACCCCAACCCCCTCTCTCACTTCAGGACCAGCCCCTCCCGAGGACCCTGCTCAGACAAAGATCTGCCACAGTCAGTCGCAGCCACCGAGGGATGGGCTAGGGACCTGGGCTCAAGGTGCATTTCTGCAGCCTAATCCACCATGGGGTCTTGACACAGGTCAATTTCATTCTCAGACGCTTAATTTCCCCTTCTGTTTGGATTAAGTGATCAATGAGGTCCTGTCCAGCTCAGGAATAGTGGATAGAACACTGAATCTGGGTTTCAGTCTTTGCCTCTGACACTTACTAGCTATGTGGACCAGCCTTCGTGAATTCAACTTCAAAGCCTCAGTTTCCTTCTTTGTCAAATACAGCAGTAATCTGTGACTGGATCAATGTTGATAATCCCCTTACACACTTTCTCTGGCCAGACCATCTCCCATCCATATCTTTCCATGCTTCCGCCTTAAGAGGGTCTTCTGCCATGTCTACACTGCAGCTTGACATTGAGAAGATGTTACTGGAGGAACTCCAATGGCAACATCTAACCCAACTCATCATCTTTGTTGTTCACATGTCTGATTGGTGACATCTGTGACTCTGAGCTTCCTCCATTATTTCTTATTTGTCAGATGTTCACAGCTTGCTCATGTCGGTCCTGTAAAATGAGGATGCCAGTAAAAAGAAGGACAGCTAGGTGGTGCCGGAGTGTGTACACTGGGCTTGGGATTGAGAAGATTTGTCTTCATAAATTTAAATCTGACCTCATATACTTACTATATGTAACTCTGGGCAAATCACTTAACCCTGTTTGCCTTAGTTTCCTCATCTGTAAAATGTGCTGGAGAACGAAATGGCAAACCACTCCAGCATCTTTGTTAAGAAAATCCCAAAAAGGATCATGAAGAATCACAAAGAAACAAAAATTTGTTAAGTGCCTACTATATGCCAGACACTGTGCTAAATGCTTTACAAGTAGTTTCTCATTTGATCCTGGGATGTAGATGCTATTATCATCCCCATTTTACAGATGAGGAAACTGAGGCAGGCAGTGAGTGATTTGCTCAGGGTCACATAGCCAGCGTTTGAGGTTGGACTTGAACTCAGGTCTTCCTGAATCCAGGTTCTCTGCCACCTAGTTGCTTCTAGGTAGATACTTGTGTCACAACAAAGAGTTATTGTTTCAATAGAGATAATGTATGGAAATCATTCTGCAAAAGGATAGTGATAAATATCAATTACTGTTATTATCTTTGGCTTTAGAGTTGGGAGGGACCTTAGAGACCATTGAGTTCAATCCTTCCATTTTACAGATGAAGAAACTGAGACTCACATAAGCTAAAACAACTCCCCAGATTCACACAACTAGCAAATGTCTAAGGTAGAATTTGAACTCGGGTCTTTCTGAAGCCCAATACTCTGTCCCTTAAATGACTTGCTTGACTAATCTTATAGAATCCTTGGGAGATTAAAATGAGAAAGTGTAGGCAGTCAATCCACAAACAGATATTAAGCTCCTAGAAGGAACTGTGGATACAAAGACAAATGTCCTTCTCCAGAAACATCTGGTATTATTTTCAGTTGACTCAATAATCATTTATCTCCCCTATCCTGAATCAATGTTGCCTCATTTGTAAAATAGGACGGATAATAATTATTCTTCCACTTGATGGCTAAGTGGCACTGTGGCTAGTGCTGTGGCCATCACTCTGAAAGATCTGAGTTCAAATTCAACTCAGACACACAAAAGGGTTATTATAAACTCTGATCTTTATCTACCTTTCACACAACAGCTAAAATTAAGTCTGACCTTGTCACGATGGACTGAAAAGCTTGAGTAGCTTCCAATTTCTATTGTTTCTGCCTCCAAGATCAACTCTACACTGACTGGCATTCAGAGCCCTCTTCAATCTAAGCCGCCATTCCCTTTCAAGCCACACTATTTGACAAATTAGCCCAATGGGGCAGTCACTTCGTCCCTGATTGCCCACCCTTACATTCTTCTCTTTGACTTCCTCACATTCAAATAGGCCATTTCCCAAACTTGGGATGCACTCCTTTCCCCTTCACCTTCTGTCAAAATCTTTCTCTGCTTTGAAGTCTCAGCTCTGGATTCACCCCTTTCACGAAGCCTTCCTTGATTTCCCCCAGATGAAAGTGATTTCACATTTGTCCTTGTATCACTTGTATCTGTTCTAAGCTCTTGACTGAGACTCAGGTTCCAGTAGAATGAAAACTCCTTGAGAGGAAGAACTGTTTAGTTTCCGGCTTAGTTTTCTGGCTTAGTCTCTGTCTCTTAGCATTTTTGTTCCTGGCATATCGTAGGCATTTATTAAATGCATGTTGGATTGCATTCAATTGAATTTATCTTCTACATTCCTAATTGTTAGAAATCCCTCTTCTGTTCTTCAAAAGATCTAAATTCTAATCTTCTTCCTTCACTGCTGAATATACATCCTACTTCCTCCAGGAAGTCTGCCAATTACAGTGCCCTTGCCATGCCATATCTACCCCTTCTGTAAGTGACAAAGCTGCCTCCTTCATGAAGCTTTCCATAATGTCCCTAGCCAGAAGGGAGCAGATCCTTCTTTGGACCAATAGGTCCTTCCAAGCACTCTCACCTTCTGCCGTATATTGTCAAGTTTGTTTGTTTTCCATTTGGAATCTGAGAAGAAAAGGATCACCTTATATAACATTTTTTAGTTGGGTCAAATTCTTGGTGATCCCATTTGGGGTTTTCTTGGCAAGTTACTTGGAGTAGTTCGCCATTTCCTTCTTCAGCTCATTTTACAAACAAGGAAACTGAGGCACACAGGGCTACATGATTTGTCCAGAATGACTCAGCTGTCTGAGACCAGATTTTAATTCAGGAAAACTAGTCTTCCTGATTTTAGATCTGGCTGCTACTTAGCCCTACACAGCATACTGGATGAATAATTCTCCAGCCTTCACTTAAGTGAAACGACCCACTCCACTATTCTGTATCTTCCCTTCTATTACCATGTTATAAGCTCCTTGACAAAAGGGGATGTGTTGTATTCACTTCTGCTGCCCATGGGCTGGTGGCCTGTCATGTTTGCTGAATGCATGAATGACTAATCCTCAGATCTAACAACTGCTCTTGCTGCCAATGTGGTCTCCTCTCCATCTTTCCCCTTTCTCCAAGTCCATCCCAAGCCCTTTGAAGTCCTCTCTCTCACTAGCTTCCCATTTCCAGCAACCTCCCTCCTCTCTCTCTGTCTCTCTCTCAAGGGCTGTCAGCCCCAGGATTATCATCCTGGCTCATTCACCCGGTCCTGAACCTGACCAGCTGTTTCTGGCTCTTTGTAGCTTTTCCCTTCAGGGACTCCATGCCGCTGGTCTCAGCAGCCCTTCTGGGCCTCCTCCACTTAGGAGCATTTCTGGGGGTCCCTCAGCTAATTTTTTCCCAAGCCAGGTCTTCTCACACTGTGGGCCATCTGCCCAGCCTGTCACATCCTGCTAGGGTAGCCGTGGTTTATCTTCTCCAGACCTGGCTGGGTCCAGAGCCAAGTCCTAGCTGTTGGGGAGGTGTGAGCTTAAGGAGTGTTTATATATCACTGTCAGCCCTGCATTGTGGCATAAATGAAATTGGGCAGTCCGGGAGAGCCAAAACCTGGCAATCTTGTGTCCGCTTTTGGGGCTGCATCGGAGATTTTCACATATCTAGACTTTTGTACAGATTATTTCCACCCACTAGCCTCAAAATTCCTTGAAGTAAAGGACTATTTCTACTCTTTCTAGGTCTAGTACCTAACACAAGCCCTGACACATATCCGATACTCAGCAAGCACTTGTGGAATGGAATTGACTTGACCAGGTGGCGTAATGGATGTAATGCTGGACCTGGTTAGGAAGACTTGAATTCAAATCCTTACTAGTTATGGCTCTATCTGCCTTTGTTTCCTTAACTGTAAGATGGGGGAAATGGCACATGGCCCCTACCTCCCAGGGGTGTTGTGAGGTTTAAATAAAATAACATATGTAAATTGTTTCACAAATGCTAAAGTACAAATTGAATGCTATTATTCACATTAAGAGCTGGTATCCAGAGGAGTGGGATATATAGGAAAGGGATTCAGAAAGCTCAGTACAAAAGAAAGTAGGGTTCCATATGGACAGGCAGATGAGTCATCTGGGAACAAGGGGCAGAGAGGTTAATTGGGGTCAGAGCCCAAGCCCAGAGGGCCTAGATAAGCAGAAGCTGTATTTGCTCATGGCCTTTTGGGAAGAACTAAAAACAAAAGGAAGCTGAGTAATCTCTACTCCTAATGGAGCCCAGGCTGCCTCATTAGAGGGTCCAAGGGGGTCCCACATATGCTTCAGAACCAACCCCACTTGACATTCTGGTTTATGTGGTGGTTACTATGAAAATGTAAACTCCTTGAGGGCAGGACTTTATTTATTTTTTTTTTAATTTTTTTTTATTATTATATATATATTTTATAATATTATCCCTTGTATTCATTTTTCCAAATTGCCCCCCCTCCCTCTATTCCCTCCCCCCGACGACAGGCAATACCATACATTTTACATGTGTTACAATATAGTCTAAGTACAATACATGTGTGCGAATATCATTTTCTTGTTGCACAATAAACATTAGAATCCGAAGGTACATGCAACCTGGGCAGACAGATATTAGTGCTAACAATTTACATTCGCTTCCCAGTGTTCCTTCTCTGGGTATAGTTATTTCTGTCCATCATTGATCAACTGGAAGTGAGTTGGATCTTCTTTATGTTGAAGATATCCACTTCCATCAGAATACATCCTCATACAGTATTGTTGTTGAAGTATACAGTGATCTTCTGGTTCTGCTCATTTCACTCAGCATCAGTTGATTTAAGTCTCTCCAAGCCTCTCTGTATTCCTCCTGCTGGTCATTTCTTACAGAGCAGTAATATTCCATAACCTTCATATACCACAATTTACCCAACCATTCTCCAACTGATGGACATCCATTCATCTTCCAGTTTCTAGCTACAACAAAAAGAGCTGCCACAAACATTTTGGCACATATATGTTTCTTTCCGCTCTTTAGTATTTCTTTGGGATATAATCCCAGTAGTAGCGCTGCTGGGTCAAAGGGTATGCACAGTTTGATAACTTTTTGGGCATAATTCCAGATTGCTCTCCAGAATGGCTGGATTCTTTCACAACTCCACCAGCAATGTATTAGTGTCCCAATTTCCCCACATCCCCTCCAACATTTATCATTATTTGTTCCTGTCATCTTAGCCAATCTGACAGGTGTGTAGTGGTATCTCAGAGTGGTCTTAATTTGCATTTCTCTGATCAGTAGTGATTTGGAACACTCTTTCATGTGAGTGGATATAGTTTCAATTTCTTCCTCTGAGAATTGTCTGTTCATATCCTTTGACCATTTATCAATTGGAGAATGGTTCGGTTTCTTATAAATTATGGTCAGTTCTCTATATATTTTGGAAATGAGACCTTTGTCAGAACTTTTGTTTTTAAAAATATTTTCCCAATTTGTTACTTCCCTTCTAATCTTGTTTGCATTAGTATTATTTGTACAGAAACTTTTTAGTCTGATGTAATCAAAATCTTCTATTTTGTGATCAATAATGATCTCTAGTTCTCCTCTGGTCATAAATTCCTTCCTCCTCCACAAGTCTGAGAGGTAGATTATCCTCTGTTCCTCTAATCTATTTATTATCTCCCTCTTTATGCCTAAATCATGGACCCATTTTGATCTTATCTTGGTATATGGTGTTAAGTGTGGATCCATATCTAATTTCTGGAGGGCAGGACTTTTAAAAAAAATTCTTTTCTTTGTATCATCAGCACTTACCACCATGTGCTGGGAAACAGTAAGCACTTAATTGTTGATTGAGAATTCACCTGCAACTCCAGGTCCTGCCTGGGATGAGTCAGAACAGTATTGTTAGAGGATTCAAACAGAGGGTCTTTCGGACAATGGTGATGGTTGAGACAAGGAGGCTACTGTGGCAGAAGAGGGTCCAGACACAATGAATGGAGATGTGGCAGAAAGGGCTCTAGAGACAGTGGAGCTGTGGCAGAAGGGGCTCCAGAGACAATAGAGCTGTGGCAGAAGGGGGCTCCAGAGACAATGGAGCTGTGGCAGAAGGGGCTCCAGAGACAATGGAGCTGTGGCAGAAGGGGCTCCAGAGACAATGGAGCTGTGGCAGAAGAATGGAGCTGTGGCAGAAGGGGCTCCAGAGACAATGGAGCTGTGGCAGAAGGGGCTCTAGAGACAATGGAGCTGTGGCAGAAGAATGGAGCTGTGGCAGAAGGGGCTCCAGAGACAATGGAGCTGTGGAAGAAGGGGCTCCAGAGACAATGGAGCTGTGGCAGAAGGGGCTCCAGAGACAATGGAGCTGTGGCAGAAGGGGCTCCAGAGACAATGGAGCTGTGGCAGAAGGGGGCTCTAGAGACAATGGAGCTGTGGCAGAAGGGGCTCCAGAGACAATGGAGCTGTGGCAGAAGAATGGAGCTGTGGCAGAAGGGGCTCCAGAGACAATGGAGCTGTGGAAGAAGGGGCTCCAGAGACAATGGAGCTGTGGCAGAAGGGGCTCTAGAGACAATGGAGCTGTGGCAGAAGGGGCTCCAGAGACAATGGAGCTGTGGCAGAAGAATGGAGCTGTGGCAGAAGGGGCTCCAGAGACAATGGAGCTGTGGAAGAAGGGGCTCCAGAGACAATGGAGCTGTGGCAGAAGGGGCTCCAGAGACAATGGAGCTGTGGAAGAAGGGGCTCCAGAGACAATGGAGCTGTGGCAGAAGGGGCTCTAGAGACAATGGAGCTGTGGCAGAAGAATGGAGCTGTGGCAGAAGGGGCTCCAGAGACAATGGAGCTGTGGAAGAAGGGGCTCCAGAGACAATGGAGCTGTGGCAGAAGGGGCTCCAGAGACAATGGAGCTGTGGAAGAAGGGGCTCCAGAGACAGTGGAGCTGTGGCAGAAGGGGGCTCCAGAGACAATGGAGCTGTGGCAGAAGGGGCTCCAGAGACAATGGAGCTGTGGCAGAAGGGGCTCCAGAGACAGTGGAGCTGTGGCAGAAGGGGCTCCAGAGACAGTGGAGCTGTGGCAGAAGGGGCTCCAGAGACAATAGAGCTGTGGCAAAAGGGGCTCCAGAGATAATGGAGCTGTGGCAAAAGGGGCTCCAGAGACAGTGGAGCTGTGGCAGAAGGGGCTCCAGAGACAATGGAGCTGTGGCAGAAGGGGGCTCCAGAGACAGTGGAGCTGTGGCAGAAGGGGGCTCCAGAGACAATGGAGCTGTGGCAGAAGGGGCTCCAGAGACAGTGGAGCTGTGGCAGAAGGGGGCTCCAGAGACAATGGAGCTGTGGCAGAAGGGGGCTCCAGAGACAGTGGAGCTGTGGCAGAAGGGGCTCCAGAGACAATGGAGCTGTGGCAGAAGGGGGCTCCAGAGACAGTGGAGCTGTGGCAGAAGGGGGCTCCAGAGACAATGGAGCTGTGGCAGAAGGGGCTCCAGAGACAGTGGAGCTGTGGCAGAAGGGGGCTCCAGAGACAATGGAGCTGTGTCAGAAGGGGCTCCAGAGACAATAGAGCTGTGGCAAAAGGGGCTTCAGAGACAATAGAGCTGTGGCAAAAGGGGCTCCAGAGACAGTGGAGCTGTGGCAGAAGGGGCTCCAGAGACAATGAATGGAGCTGTGGCAGCAGGCTCAGATGAATGAGGAATAAGCCACTCTTCAAAAGGCTGGCTGAAGTTCTTAGCCTGGGATCCTTTGAAGATTTCAAGGAGTCTATAAAATTGAATGGGGAAAATGCATCTTTGTTTCAATTTAATGGGTACCCTTTGTAATCTTTAAAAAAAAAAAAAAAAAAAGAAAGAAAGAAAGAAAGAAAAAAAGAGCCTTTTTTTGAGAAGGGACCTCATCTGATAGCCCAAGAAGGACAAGATATCTGGAACACATACACACAAATGAACACTTTCTCTAGACCCTTGTCCTGGGGGCAAACTGGAGAGGAGCAGCTCTGACCTAGTGCAAGCAGTTTACTAGTCTGTAACAGGGCATTCTCCACAGAACAAAGGAGTCTTGGTTGTATTCCCCTTGGGGCTTAACAGCCTTCTTTTGGGCAATGTGTAAGGTTTTCTCAAAGATTTCAAAGAGACTTTTGATTTGTTTCCTTCTTCCTCCCATCATGCTATTTAGCAAGCTGAGATCTCCATTGGTTCCAGCAAGGCAAAAGACTATAATTTCAGGGTTCTTAACCTTCTTTGTGTCCTGAACTCTTTGGACAACTTCTGGATCCCTTCTTAAAATAATGGCTTGTTGCTTACATTCATCATTGAATGGAATGCCAAATTTCAGTCAGAGGTTAGTGAAAATAAAAGATGTAATTTCTTTCCCATCCAGATTCACAGATCACCTGACATCTAACCATGGACTCCAGGTTGAGCATCCTAGCTATAATTGAATGTGTCTCCCTGACAGCTCCTTTGGACTCTGTCAGGATTTGATGTGAAAAACTGCCACTCCAATATATCACTTTTTGGAGAGCTTGAAACTGCTTGTCCAGAAAGAAGGTAGCTTCATTAGCATGGATAGATGGGGCTACCTAAGTTGGGCCCAGAGGATGCCTGTCAGCATCTTCTCAAGACTCCCAGCTACATGGAATTCAGGAGCCTCTTCTACAAACCTTAGGGACTTAGTGTTCAGACATAACTAGAAGTTCTGAGCCATCCATAGTGACACTCGAAATTAAGGACAGCTATATACAAGAAGATTCAGGGCCCATAACCCTGAGAGGGGAAACATTAGGTGAATTACTTTGTTCCTGCCTCTTTCCAGCAATGTTAAAGACTGATTGGCTTGTACGGCATAATCCAGCCATTGCGTGGGGCTCCATGAAGGTCACTTTCTGCTCCCCAAACTGCTACATGCTTTACTTAGCACAAGCCAGTGAAATATCTCTCCCCCACCCTGGATGTTCTCACATCAGTGCTCTCTCCCATATACCAGAGCTGTCTGGAAGTCTGCTGAGAACAGCCAAGACAGACAGAGAAATTGCCTCTGTTTGGGTTTTCCTGTTGTGAGGTCCAGAAGCCTTGATCTCAGCTGGTGGGATCTACTTGTTAAACAAATCCAAGGGAGTGAAGGGGGAGTAGAAGAAGAATTGGGAGACAATGAGCATAGACTATTCTCTAGGAGTCGGAACAATTAAAGATTTGCGGATGTAGAAAGACGTTTGGTTTTGTTTTAAAGATAGAGGAGCCCTGTGTTTTGTTTATGGGCAGGGAAGATCTAGGTAGGTGGGGAGGTATTGAAGATGAGAGAGGGAATGCTCTCTGGAGGGTTACTTCTGAGAGAGATGGGAAGGAATGAGATTGGATCGACAAGTGGAGAATTTTTGGCAGCAAGGAGAAAAGGAACAGCTCCTCTGAGAACAGATCAATATATTCACTGAGAGATTTTGGAGAATGGATATACTGTCTCCATCTTCTTCAGAAAATAAGAGACAAGGTCAGAGACTCTCTGAAAGAGAGGGAAGGGTTATTGTGAATAGCCAAGCTCTATAGGAAATGTGAGGGAATAAACTTAGAAAGGACCTGAAGGATTGCTGGACAGCGCAAGGAGCCCACTTGAGATATGGAGACCCAAATTTGCCGTGAAGCCAAAGTGTCCCAGATAGACATAGAAGAACTTAATGGCAAGGCCTTTCTCTGTTCACTACTCTAGATCAGAATGAGTAGGACTAAAACTGCATATGGAATAAATCGATACCCCTGACTGGGGAAGAAGAATACAAGTCTTGCTCATACATCATGATGGGGAATAGGGCACCTGGGTTCAAGTCCAGCCTCAGGCATTTAGAAGCTATGTGATCCTTGGCAAGTCATTTAACCTGTCTGTATCTCATTTTCTTCATATGCAAAATGGAGAAGTTGATAGATGACTTCTAAGGTCCTGTTGAGCTCTAGTCAATTTGTATTAGGTACCTCATTGGCACTCTAGTGAAACCTCTGTACCCCTTCTGAGAATCATGTTTTTAAATACACAAATTATGCAGAATATGAAGAAAAACAATATAAAATATTTTTGAAGTTGATGAAAAACCACTGTCCCCTTACCCCACTGTCCCAGGTTTCAAATTCTCAATCTAAATCTAGCATCCCGTAATCCTCCTAACTCTGGGAAATCCTTTCTCTAGCACCTCTCCTTCCCGTTGTTCCCCTGGCCCATAGCAAAATAGGCTCCCCAAGTCAGGGTTTAGTTCTCCCTTCTCCCATCTCCTCCTGGGCTGTTGGCCAGTACATCCCTAGATAGTTCCGGTCTTAGTGGGTATAGAAGGTTTTAATGACATCTTAATTAATTTTCAATGCCTTAGTGCCGACTCCGCTAATGTGCTTTCCACTGCGAATTTTTGGCTTAATTACAAGCCGAAGCTCATTGTGTTTAATGGAGGTGCCTGATTAATCACAATTTTATTTATCCAAATACTCCTTTGTCTGTGGCCAGCCCCTCCCTCAAGAGACTGGGCTCTGCTTAGGTTTCTCTTTCTGGATTGCTCCTTCTTCAAACTTCAACAGCTAGAGTGAGATCCTCCAAAGTCCGAAAAATGGCATTAGCTTCCAGGTCTTATCCTGCAGATACCCTAACTTGAACTCCTTGGGACTTGATCTACTATTTGGCTCCATGTCTAGATTATTGAAAGAGCCTCCTCACTAGTTACTCTGCCATCCTCCAATCCCTCCTCTCTCCAATCTATCCTCTAGGCAACTGCCAGAATGTTATTCTTTTAAAAATCTTATTTAATATTGTATTTTCCCTATTACATGTAAAAACAATTTTTACCTTCCCCCCCAATTTTGAGTTCCAAATTCTCTCACTACCTCCCCCCCACACTGTTGAGAAGGCAAGCAATTTGACATTGTTATACATGAGTAATCAGGCAAAACATATTTCCATGTAAGTCACTCTGTGAAAGAAAACATAGACAAAAACCAAACAAATAAACAAAAACCCACAAAAAAATAAAGAAAACCTATCTTTAATCTGCATTCAGGCTCTATCAGTTCTTTCTCTGGAGATGGACAGCATCTTTCCTCATAAGCCCTACAGAATTGTCTTGGATCATGTATTGCTGAGAATACCTTAAGTTATTCATATCATATAATAGATCATCATATAATATGGCTGTTACTATGTACAATGTTCTCCTGGTTCTGGTCATTTCACTTTGCATCAGTTCATGTAAGTCTTTCCACCTAAAAAATTAAAATAAATAAAATAAAATCATCATAAACTTTGGATGGAAAATGCCATCCACATCCAGAGACAGAACCATGGAGAATGAATGCAGATTGAAGCATACTATTTTCACCTTTTTTTCCTTCCATTTTTTTTCCTCATGGTCTTTCCCTTTCGTTCTGATTTTTCTCTCCCAACATGACTCATCTGGAAATATGTAAAAAATGAGTACATATTTAACTTAAATAAATAAATAAAATAAAATACGTCTTTCCAGGTTTCTCTGAGAGCATCTTGCTCCTCACAAAATGTTAATCTTATAGTACCGATCAAATCATGTCATTCTCCTACTCAAGGATCTGTAATGGTTCCCTATTGCCTCAACTATAAAACCCAGTCTCCTTTGTTTGGCACTTCAAATCGATTTCCAAGTCCCTTTATGCGGTTCTCTCCACATCCATCGTGACTCAGCCCGACTGCCCTTCTTCATAGGGAAGTATCAGATGTAGGCAGGTGAGAGTTTAGGACAGAAATAGTCAGTCCCCTGCCTCAAAGAGCTTACAGGGAAGATAAAACATCCAAATGGACACAAATAACTGAATATTAAATAATTACAGGAGAACTAGAACTCTAGCACCTGAAAGATTAGAAAAAGCCCAGTGGAGGAGAGAGTGCCTGAAGCTAGGGATTCTTTTTGTAGGAGTGGGTGGGACAGGAGAAGTGAGAAATAAATCCCAGCAAACATCTGGATCAGATCTTAGAATCATAGAACAAAGAAAGTCCAAACCGGAAAGACTTAGACACATTCTCCCCCACCATTCCTCATTCAATGCTCTCATTCTCCCCATAGAAGCAATTACCCAAGAAAATAATAATTAGCTCTCTCCCCACCAAAAAAAAAAAAAAAATCAAATGAATTGATAAATAGTGCTGCTCTCTGATTCTTGGAGTTCACATTTCCTATTTCACGGGAAGAAAAACACGAGTAATTTTCAGGTTGCTTGACAGCTCCTAAGAGAGAAAGGGGAAGGTGCTTCCAGACATAGAATGCTGAGGGTCAGTGATTGGTCAGCAAGGGACAGGGGGAGGGGAAAGTAGAGGGGCCCCCAGGCCAAAGGAAATGTCCAGCCCAGATTCTGCCTAAAAATGGGGAGGGGGAGGCCAAGCTTCCAGGACATAGGCTACCAGCCAATTGTAGCTGCCATGAGGCTGAAGGGAGGTTTATTCTCTTTGTCAGTACAATAAGGGGTAAGGAGGTGGGGAGTGGGGCATGGGGAAGATGACAGCCTGGGGCTATGGACCCAGGATTTATGTCAATAATATGTTGGTGAAGTATTAATGAACACAGACGGCTCTGGCTTCTTTTTTGAGTCAGAAGTCCTTTGGATTTTTTGTTTTGTTTTGTTTTTATTTGTTTTTTGTTTTTTTTAATGAACAAAAATTATTTCTCTCTTTCCCACTGCTCCACCCCCACATACACATTAGAAAAGAAAGAAAAATAAAACCCTTGAAACAAATATGCCTAGCCAAGCAAAACGAATTTCCTTATTGTCCATGTCCAAAAAAGAATTTTTTTCTCAGTCTGCGTTCTGAGTCCATCACCCTTTTCGGTATGAGTCCGGCCTCCCAAAGTCTTTTTCCAATAACTGAACACATAATGGGCCTTAACTGGGGCAGAATGGAGGGGTGGGTTCAAGCTTCTAATCCAAGGAATAACCCCATGAGTCTTTGGGGGGGGGCAGCTTTGGGGAAGGGGAAAGATGTGTTACCATGGAGACCAGTCAACTGGGGGAGAGCCCCTTCCTTGAGGAGAGCTGGGGTCATTCCCTCTAAGGCAATCCTGGTCCCTATTCTCTAAACACTCCAGTCCTGGTCTTTGAAGGGTAATTACACGGGAGATAATAACCAGCTGCTCTCCAGATCTCCTCTGGGATTTCTAGGAAGAAGTAGAGCTGAGCCCTCTGGAAGAGCTTCCTGTCCTAGCATCAAGGGATGTGAAGAGCAAGGTTTCTGGCTGCAGTTAGGTGGAAGACTGGCACAGGAGGGTGGGGCAGAGAGGAGGGATGGTGTTAGAGAGAGTAATATTAAAGAATAGACTCATTCTTTGTGCTTCTGGACAGGAGGGCTAAGAGCAATGAGGCGTGGGGATGGGAAATTGCAAAGAGACAGATTTTTGGCTGGATATAAAGGGGAGCTTTCTGATGATTCAAACAGTCCAAATTTAAAATGAGGCTGTCCCAGGAGGAAGGAAATGACTCCTATTAGAAGTGTTTAACAGAGGTTGGTAGTCACCCTTTTCCCTTCTAAGTCCCCCCAACTCAACTTCCCTGTCTGAGGGCAAGGACAATCCTTATTTGTGAACTGGAGAGAATTCTAGAAGGCTTCATAATAAAATTTTAAAGATGGGGGCAAGCTGGGTAGTGCAATAGATAGAGACCAGCCCTGAAGTCAGGAGGACCTGAGTTCAGATTTTGCCTCATACACTGAATACTTGCATAACTCTGGGCAAGTCACTTAACTCCAATTGTCTCAGCAAAACAAATAAATAAATGATAAGATGATAATTAATTAGAGTGGATGTGTGATTTTAATTGGTACAGGGAATTCCAGGTGAGGAAATACCTTCCTCTAGTGCCAGGCAGGACCAATTCTGTAATTTGTCATCTTAAAGGGTTGCCTGAAGATTAAGTATCTTGCACAGGGTCACCTAGTCCCTGTATGTCAGGTGCTTGAACTCAAACCTTCTGATTTTTACACACTATATCATACAATCACAGTGTAATTATAATAGTTAACACAACAATATTTAACATTTATGCAGCACATTAAAAATTACAAAACATTTTATATCTACCTGGAGAAAGGATTCTTGCATCAACAGGGAGGTCTAATTCAAATGTCTTCTTCTCTAAGAGGCTTTTCCTGATATTCTTGTTGGTGTTCTTGAGACTGCTCATAGTATTTTGTTTATAACTTTCTTGTGAATTTGTGAAATATTGTGCATTATAGCTATATGGGTGTGGGTATTACTTTCTCTCCATCCCCAATTCTTGGTGAACTGCCTCAAAGCAGGAGCTCTATCTTATTCAACTTATTCTTCTCATAACCCAAAAAGAGAGTAATCCAAAAAACAGTTTGACAAGGAAGAACTTAGGATCAAATCTAATAAAATTCCATTTAAGATGAAATTTAATAGAGATAAATGTAAAGTTTATGTTGGGTTCAAAAAATCAGTTTCACCAACTACAAGATGGGATACACATGATTAGACTATTTCTCTGAGAAAAAAAAAGACCACAAGATTTTAATGGACTACACACATATTCAATGACTCAACAGCATGTTATGAGCCCAAAAAATTGGCTAGTGTGATCTTAGGTGATAATTATAATAGCAGCATTTATTTGTGAATTTTATGGTTTTGTAGAAACTCATTTTATTTTCACAACAACCTCCCCTGTGGAAAACAAAGAGTATTATTTTACCTCCATTCAAAGAAGGAAAGGGAATAAACATTTATTAAGCACATATTGTGTATTAAACACTGTATCAAATACTTTTTCACATTTATAATTTTCCATAACATAATGTAATAAAAAGATGATTGCACATAAAACTGCAAGTATTTTATATACAACTTACTATTCCTTTTAAATATATAATAAAGTTATCATGTACATTTCTTTTTTTTTCTTTTTTCACCTCTGAAAAAAGGTCTCTGTCCGAGAAATGGCAATCTTTAGAAACAAATAGATATAGATGTAAAATTATTCCATACATTCTTCTAGTTATCAGTTCCTTTTCTAGATGAAGATAGCATTTTTCTTCATATGTCCTTTACAATTTATTTGGATATTTATAATAGTAAATATAAATATTATGTCATTTATAAATATTATATCATGTGATCTTCAAGACAGTTCTATGAGTTACTATTATTATCTCCTTACCATCCTTTTTTTAAAATAGTTGAGGAAAATGAGGCAGACAGTTTAAGTCATTGCCTAGCATCACACAGCAAGGAAGTATCTGAAGCAGGATTTATAGAGGAGAGAAACAAAGAGAGAGAGAGAGAGAGAGAGAGAGAGAGAGAGAGAGAGAGAGAGAGAGAGAGAGAGAGAGAGAGAGAGAGAGAGAGAGAGAGAGAGAGAGAGAGAGAGAGAGAGAGAGAGAGAGAGAGAGAGAGAGAGAGAAAGAGAGAGAGAGAGATTTATATGAGCTCACATAGATAGCTGCATGCTTTCCACCACCAGACAGAGAACTGATAGACTCAAGATGCTGGATGAAAGATAAATATTCAGACATGGCCATTGGGTGGATTTGTTTTGCTTGACTTTATTTGTCACCAGGGAGTGATGTTTTGGCTTTTTTGTCTTGGGGGAGCTTTTTGGATTGGAGGAAAGTGTTGGGGGGGGGAGGGTTGAGAGGGGAAAGAGTGATAATGATGTTTATAAAAAAAGAGAAAGAGAAGAGTCACTGAAGCACATAAAAAACCCCACAGAAGTGAACAGCAGGAGGTTCAAAGGGGGACATAGACAAGTAGTACATGTTGCATTTATTATATGCCCCCCACCACCACCAAGGGCAAATGGTTTTAATGGATATTCATAGTTTCATTTGCAGTCCTTTTTTTTGCCTATGGTAATGCTGGTGTTAATTTGTGTATTTCAAGATTAGGATAATGAAAAAAAATTTAAAGGGGATGCAGCTTCCAAAAGTTAGGAAGATTATTGTATTGGTACTCCTTTAAGAAAGACATTGATAGTGCATAGAGGACGGACAGGAGGATGGAGAAGTTCATATTATATGAGTATCAGTTGAAGGAACTGGCATTGGTTAGCCTGCAGGAGAGAAGGAAGCAAACATTTATTAAGTACCTACTATGTGCTAAAGACTTTACAATTTTTATCTCATTTGATCCTCACAGTAACTCTGTTGAGGAAGGTGCTATTATTAACCTGATTTTACAGTTGAGCAAACTGAGACTGGCAGAAATTAAATATCTTACGGGCATATAACTCTGTCTGATTGGATTTGAATTCAAGTCAAGACCCAACTTTGTGTCCATCATATTGAGGTCATGATGGCTGCCTTTAAGAATCTGAAGGGCCATCGGGTGGAAAAGGAGCTAAATTTTGTCTTTTTAGTCCAAGGGAATGGAATTAAGAGCAAAGAGCATGTAGATTACACAGAGTCCAACTGAAGCTTGATGTCCAGAAAAACCTTCTAACAACAAGAGTGGTCGTCAAGGGGAATGGGTTACTTCGGGAGGTAATGAAATTCTCTTTCCTGGAGGTCTTCAGATTAGGTTGGCTGGGTTGTAGACAAAATAATTTTTCAAATACATATTCGATTGGGGAACTGTATCTAAAAACTGATTCTTTCAGTTTTACTTTTTTTTTTTATCCCATAGACAGGGAGACAATGAATCCTTTGAGGAGAGAATGACATATCCAAATGCGTACACAAGGAAGATGAGTCAGACAGTTTATAAAGGAAGGATCAGGACAGGAAGACCTGTCAGGAGACAATGAACATTGTCCAGGCAGGTAGTAATGATCACTTGTATGAGGATGGAAGTAATGGGAATTAAGAGTGGAGAGGAATTCAAAACAGGATGACAATTTACTGGCTATGAAAAGTGATGGAGAAATAAGAGTCTGAAATAACTCTCTTTCTCTCTCAAATTCCCTCCCACCCCCTCTTATTTTCCTGTCTTTCTCTCTTTACTCTCAATCTCTCTCACTCTCTTGCAATTTCTCCTTTTCTCAATCACTCTCTCAATCTTTCTTATTCTTTCTCAATCTCTGTCTTTTTCTCACGCTTTCAATCTCTCTTTTTCCCAATCACACTCTCAATCTCTCTCTTTCCTTTCCTTAAACACTCTCTCAATCTTTTTCATTCTCTCAATCTCTTTTTTCTCAGTCTCTTTCAATCTCTCTCTTTCTCAATCACTTTCTTTTTCTCAATCTCTCTCTTTTCCTCAATCACTCTGTCTCTATCAATCACTCTCAATATCTCTCTTTCTCAAATCACTCTCTCCCCTCTCCTTTCTTTCTCTTCTCTCTTTACTCTCTTAATGTCTCTCACTCCTTTTCTTGATCTTTCTTTTTCCCAATCACTCTCTCTTTCTCAATAGTTCTATTTTTCTCAATGTCTCTAAGAGAGAGAGAGAGAGAGAGAGAGAGAGAGAGAGAGAGAGAGAGAGAGAGAGAGAGAGAGAGGGAGAGAGAGAGAACAGGAGCCTATATATTCTTACTAAAAGTTAGAACAAAGCAGAGGCAGGAATCTGCAAAGTGTACAAAGTAGGTATTTAATAAGTGCTTATTGATCTACTTGACATTGATGACTTCTCAGAGAAAACTGGATAGTCAGGAAGACTTGGATTCAAATCCTGCCTTAGAAACTTAATAGTTGTTGCATTCCAGGCAAGGTACTTAACCTTTCTGAACCTCAGGTAACTCTAAAATGGAAAGACAAATAGCACCTACATTGTGATGTAAGGGATTTGGAAACCATATACCAAATACTTCTTTTATTAGCTATTATTAAGGTCTGGCAAGGAGCTTCTGGTATATTTCCTGTTAAGGCACCGACCACAGGCAGGATATGGGCAGCTTATAGTCCATAGGCAAAGGTAGCTATGTGAATACACCTGGCTGGAGAGGAAGGCTAGCTGCCTGGCAGAACCTAACATAATCCGCTCCATAATTCCATGAGGATACAGTTCCTCAGGTTCCTGGTATATAGCAGGAGGTAGGAGAGAGGTAGGGTCAGCAAAAAGTCATCAGGGCATGTGAGAAGCAGCAAGGAAAACTGAGTAGTTGGCCCTTTGAACTTGGTTGGCAGAAATGTGGGCATGAGAGACTGTGGGAACTTAGTATTGGATCCAGGATTGAGTGGCTGCAACCTAGGCCCAGCCCATGGGCCCATTTCCTCCCCCAGCTCTCTTCCCAGGGGTCCCTGCATTATTCAGCAACCTCCTTTTCTCCAACCTCTGGGTGAGTGTCTAGACACAGAACATCCTCCGGGAAGAAACAGACTTGCCTAGGGGTGGTGAGGAAATTGGGGGAAGAGCTACAGGTCCCCATGGCAACCCCTTCCCCTCAGCCCCCAAGGTACCAAATACATAATCAGGAAATGGGGGAGCCAGTTTAGCTTGGATCTTTAAAGAAGATGGGGTGAAGGGACAGTCCAGGAGAGGATCACTAGAAGGAGGTCTCTTGGCTAGCCTGCTTTAGAAGGAGAAAGGTGGAGGCTTGGAGCAGTAGGAGGCTCTGAACTGAGGTAAAGCTGACCTTCCTCCTGACCTCTGGGGTGGAGCACAGATGGCCTCTTCCTGATTGAGTCCTGGAGCTGAAGGATCCACCAGCACCTGGTCCCGGCAATGACAATGACAATGACTTGAGATAGCTTTTCTCAGGACTTTCCCAAGTATTTTCCCATCCTCTCATTTGTCTGTCTTGGGGCAGTGGAGAGTGTGCTTGGAATATAACTTAAGAAAACCTGAGTATAAATCCTACCTCAGACATTTACCAGCCATGTGGTCTTAAGTAAGTCACTTGACCTGGGACTCCTTAAAATCAGAGGGCGTCTTTTGCCTTTATATCCCTTAGTTAGCCCAGTGCCTGGCACCTAATAGGCATTTAGTCACTCTTTATTGACTAACTTGACTTCTCTGCCTCAATTATCCCATTTGTAAAATTACATCTGCCTTCTTCCTCCAAAATAATGTTCAAGTGCCTTCTTTTATAGGAGACCTATTTCTGCTCCAGTAATTGCTCCCCCAACTTAGATGGACATCCCAGCAGGGAATATGGTGCCATAATAAGGAGCCCAAGGGTCCAAGTTTAAGTTCCTAGTTTTGCTAATTACTGGGACCTTGATTCCCTCCTCTGTTAAGCTAAGGTTGGCTAGTTGACTTCTGATGTCCCTTCCAACTTTCTGGATCCATAATAAGGGACGTATTTGAAGAGCTGTCATGTCAAAGAAAGAGTATCGGATTCTTCTTGTCCCCATAATGAGGGCTGTGAACAGCAGCTGGGAATCGTTCACTCTAAGGGGAAAGCTTCCTCACAAGCAGAGATGACTCAGGGTGGAGCGGACCCCTTTGGGAGAGGAGTGGACCCCTTTGGGAGAGGTATGCCTTCCTTTCCTACAGATCTTCAAACAGGAGCTGCTGGAGAAGTGGATTCTGGTTCTGGTAGGGTTTGGACTCAATGGCCCTTTCCAAATCTGAGATTCTTGAGGTCCATGGTTTAGATCTCTGTCCCATTCTACTCTGAGGAAAATCAGCGAAAGAGAAGAAGGAAAAAAGGGAAGCCAAAGCTCTGGCTCTGGAGTCAAAGGACTTGGGTTCAAATCTTGCCATTTGCTGCCTCTAAGACCTTGTTTGTCATTTCTGCTCTTAGAAACTCAATTTCTTCCTCTGTAAAGTGAAGAGGGTGGCTTAGATAACTCTAAGATTCATAATCCTAAGGGCAGAAGGGAGATAGTTTGGGAGAGCAGAAAAGAAGTTTGGATGATAGATTGGGACCCACTCTATCCTGACCCTTGACTTCTGGCCCTCCTGCCCATGTGGCATTTTTCTTCATATCAATAAATAGAGGCAGAAAATTGGCTGATGGCAGGAGCAGGCTCTGTCCCTGACTCCCAGGAGTTAATTCTTGACCTCTCTACAGCTTCGTCAGCATGAGTTATTTTTTCCACCTTGATGCCAGGCCCAGCAATAGGTGGATGGTTCATAAACATAATTTATCCCCAGTCTCTGAGACCCACAAGTAAATTCTAGTTAGGAAGATATGGCATGGAAGTGAGAGAAAAATCAATCAACAAGTATTTGTTAAGCATTCATGATATGTGCTAGGCAACTGGACCTGGTCAGACACTTCCTAGTAGTAGTGTGGCCCTGGGCAAATCCTTCATCTGTAAAATGAGCTGGAAGAGGAAAAGACAAGAAAACCCTACATGGGGAAGAGTCCACCATGACTCAACAACAATAACATTATATATATCAGGCACTGTGCTAAGTGCTAAGGGTATCAAGAAAAGCAAAATAGAAAAAACCAAATCCAAAACCAAAGCCAATCATATCCAGTAAGAGAAACATGGACATTGAATGTGGATCAAAGCATAGTATTTTCGCCTTTTTATTGCTTGTTTTTTCTTTCTTGTGTTTTTTCCCTTTGGCATGATTTTTCCTGTACAATATGACAAATATGGAAATACATTTTAAAGGATTGCACATATTTAACCTACATCAGATTGCTTGTTGTCTTGGGAAAAGGGGAGATAATGGAGGGAGGGAAAAAATTTAAACATTTAAGTTTTACAAAAGTAAATGTTGAAAATTATCTTTACATATCTTTGAAGAATAAAATACTATTGGAAAAAAAAATACTATTTCCTATCCTCAAGGAACTTACATTTTAATTTGGGAGGGGGCAACATGTAAATAAATAGATACAGAAAAGATATAAAGGAAATAGAAGTCACCCAAGACAGAAAGGTTTAAGTGACTAAAGGGACTGGTAAGTCAAGAGGTAAGATTGAGGAGGAGCATTCCAGACATAGGACACCAGTGAGGCAAAAACTTGGAGATGTGACATGTAGTGTACAGTGCGAGAAAAATCAAGTAGGAAAACACTACTATTACTGGTCCATAGTGTATGTGGAAGAAAGTTAAGTGTGAGTTAAGTTAAGGCAGGATGGGACCAAGTTGTAAAAAGCCTTCAATGCCAAATTGAAGTTTTTTATTTGATTCTGGAGATAATAGAGAGCCACTGGAGTTTATTGAGTGAAGGTTACATGGAAGGAAAAAAATATATATGGATCTACCTAATTTTAGTAAAAATCACTTTGACAGCTGAGTGGAAAGAGTGTATAGCCTCGAGTTAGAAAGTATAGAAATTAGTATAGTAATAGTTGAGGCAAGACTACTTGATGAAAAGTAGTAATGAGAGACTAAACCAGGGTGTGAGATGTGTGAGGGGAGAAAAAAGTATATTTACAAGAAATATTGTTAAGTGTAGAAAGGACAAGATTTGGTAATTGATTGGATAAGTGGAGTGAGTGTAAAGAATCAATGAAAACACAGAGCTTATAAATCTAATAGACTGGGAGGATAGGGTTTACCTTTTCTGGTAATAGGAAAGTTTGGAAGATGGGGGTGTTTGAATGGAGTGGGGACCAGGGGGAGGGGAAGATAACGAGTTCTGTTTTGGAATCGAGTTTGAGAAATGCCTCTGGGATACCTACTTTGGAACATCCAGTACCTAAGAGAGACTGGGGCTACATGTGCAGGTCTGGGAATCATCTGCATAGAGATGATAAGTAAATCCACGGGAGCTATTTAGATCACCAAGGGAGATAGTACAGTGATAAAAGTAGGCCCAGGAGAAACACTTATGGGACATGAACAGTTAGAGGGCAAACAGGAATGAAAAATCAGCAAAGGAAACCGAGGGAGCTTAGGTAAGATAGGAGCCAAGAGAGAGCAGCAGCAGGAAAACCCACAGGAAAGTGTAATTAAACTGTGAAGGGATTGGCGGTCCTGGAGGTGAGGACAAAGAACAGATAAAATGTAGGGTGCCAGAAATAGCTAAGAGCACTTTTTAGTAGCCCAGAAATCTCTGGGTAACTCAGTGGGTGCCAGATTCTGGAGAGCCTTTAATGTCAGACTGAGTAACTTGCATTTCTTTTCTACTAGGAGACTCAGGAGGGATAATTGGATCCTCAGCCTTTTCTTTCTTTTTCTGCCCTCAGGTAGCAGCCCTGGAGCGACAGGTCTTTGACTTCCTGGGTTACCAGTGGGCTCCCATCCTGGCCAACTTCCTTCACATCATGGCAGTCATCCTGGGCATCTTCGGGACTGTGCAGTACCGATCCAGATATCTCATCATGGTAGGAGTCAGGAATATCTAACTTTGAATCTCACCTCAAGCATTTAATAGCTGTGTGATCTTGAGCAAGTCACTCTACTTAGTGACTTAGTTTTAGTGACAGTTTACTTACTGACATAGATGATGCAGTGGATAGAACACCGGTTCTGAAGTCAGGAGGACCTGAATTCAAATATGCCTCAGATACTGAATACTTACTAGCTGTATGATCCTTGGCAATTCAACCCAAATTGCCCCACAAAATAATGATAATGATAATGATAATGATAATGATAATGATAATGATAATGATGATGATGAAGGGCTTTTCTTTAGTGACTTCTAGAGTCCTTTTCAGTTCTAAATTTCTATTCCTATGACCCTATTTCTCTACATAAAATAGCCTGAGTCTTTTTGTGGGCTATATCCTCTCCATCATCACCCACTAGTAGAAAGTAAGCTCCCTGAGGGCAGGGAATGTTTATTTTTTTTTGTCTTTGTATTCCTGATAATTGGCATAGTGCCTTATAAAGGCCATGTGTTCAATGGATACTTGTTGGTTTGAATTGGACTGATCATCCCATCTATTGCCTCCAAAGTCCTCCCATTGGTGACAGTGGTCACCTTATCTTCCTCCCAGAGGATCTTCTGCCACTTTCAATAGCTGACTGCTCTCTGTAGCCTTCAGGACCCAGTGAAATGGGGAAAGGAGAGATAAAGCCCCATGGTACCAAAATCCAGGAGAAGGAAGGGCTTTACCCACTATGAAAGGGCTGGGATAAATGAGCTTCAACCTTTTGTTTCTACCCCACCTATTGCCTCCAAAGCCCTCCCACTGGTGACAGTGGTCACCTTATCTTCCTCCTAAAGGATCTTCTGCCACTTTCAATAGCTGACTGCTCTCTGTGGTCTTCAGGACCCAGTGAAGAGGAGGAAAGGGAAGAAGAGCCCCTTGGTAACAAAATCCAGGAGAAAGAAGAGTTTCATCCACAATGAGAGGCTGAGATAAATAAGCTTCAGCCTTTTGTTTCCAACAACTGCTTCCAGATACTACATGTATACAAACATATATGCATACACACACATACATACATGGGAAAGTTTAGCCAAATTGAACTATAACAGTCCAAACCCAGGGTATCAACAGCTCTGGTGACAGCTCCTAGAATTGCCTGCAGGAAAATGAGTTTCAGGAGTAGCAGCCTAGCAAAATCAAATGCATAAAATGGTGTTCTTATATAGCAATATAATCCAGTGGTGTACCCCCAGGCCCAATTCAATGTAAGCATCTTCTCTTCAATAAAACATTAAGCCCCCAAGAGTAGAACGTGAATCTTCTTTTCTTTTCTTTTCTTTTCTTTTCTTTTCTTTTTGCATGCCCTGTTTCTAATACAGTGTCTGGTTTACAGTAAGCACTTAATAAGTGCTAGTCAAATAAATAAATCAACCCCAGAATTGAATATGTCCCTCCCGCCATTCACCTCCCTCACTCTCACCTTGTCCTCTCTACAGGCTGCCAAGAACTGGGCCTTTCTGGTAGAATGTCATTTCCCAAAGGGGGCTATATCTGGGATCTGTATGATCTCAGATTCTGCAGCCTTTCCCAGGACTCATCCAACCCAGACCTTTCTGCTCCAGAACTCATCCCTCCAAACATCGTCCCTTCACTTGGGTGTTATTTATGCTATTCATGGATGGCTTTAGTTACAGTAATGTGAATCAGGCCCTGATCCAGTCAGGGTTAAAAGGTAAACTGAGAGGTCAGAGCAGTGGGAACTTAGAGGAGAGATGGTTTGTGCAGAGGAAACCTCCAGGATCTGGGCCGGGGTTTCCCGTCAAGCGTGCTCATCCCAAATCCCCCTTCCAGATATGCACCAATGGCCTCCTAATATCTTCTGTGCTCCCTGCGCCCCTGTCATGATCACTGAGGACCCTCCAAGCTCCTCCTCACATAGACCCCACTATGAACCCCACTTGCCCAACTGCCTGTCCCTCTGTTCTTTCCCCAGTATGCAGGCTGGCTTGTGCTCTGGGTCGGCTGGAACGCATTCATCATCTGCTTCTACCTGGAAGTTGGGCACTTGTCTCAGGTAAGTACCCCCTAACTTGGAAACAGCAGTTGGAAAAGCCTTAAACAGGGCCAGCCTGGGCTTCTCTTGCTCATCTCCATCCCAAGCAGCTTCTAACCCAAACGACATCACTGTTCCAGATGGGAAAGAGGGAAGGGAATAAGCATGTATATAGCACCTACTCTGCACAAGGCACTGTGCTAAACACGTTACAAAGATATAATTTGATCTTCCCAGTAACCCTGAGAGGTAAGATGCTGTTATTATCCCCACGGGTCTGAGAGCTCTTCAGCCTCCCGACCTTCTTATTGCAGTGTTTCCTGTTAGGGCCCACCCCTCAACCTTGTCCTGGAGTTAGGGAGCCTAAACATCCCCTGCGGAAGAGCTCTGCCCCAAGAGATGAAACCCTGTCACCAGTTAGGATCCCTGAGCTTGGCTTAGCTACCAAGAAGACACAGAGAATCAGCCATGAATGGCTGGCTTACAAGGTTAAAGGGGTCTCCTCTGCTGTGTCCTGGACTACCCTGCCCACAGTTCCCCTTCCACTCCTCATCATGCCTCCAGGACCATGTAACAAACCGCTCCAAGCATCATCCCTATTATCCTGAGAAAAAAGTAAAGAAAGAGTACCTATGTAGTCCACCACTTCCCCCTGCTGGTCCCTTGTGAGATTACAAGGATAGTTTAAATCCTGCACTCCTAGAATGGAAGGGCACATACACTCTTACCTTCTCCTCCAATCCCTGCCTTCTTTCCCCCTCAATTTATGCCCCCCTCATATTATTATCCATCACCTAGGAGATCTAGGAAGAGCTTCTGCTTGCCTCTACTTCCCCTTCTTTAAATATGTGTAAAGCTGAGTTAGGGTGGGGAAAATAGAGGGATGTCCCCCAGAATCCTGGGATAATACAGGTGCGCCCATCCCACGTGGGGCAAGCATATGCCAGCTGGGTCCTGTGGAACATACTAAACACTTCTGTCATCTTAGATAAGTCACTTACTCTCTCTCAGGTTCCGTTTTCTCATGGAAAAGACTTCTACTACCTATCCTACAGAGCTGTGAATGAGAGCAATTAATTCTGAATGAGGGAATGAAGTAGGGAAGAAGGGAATGAGTGAAAGAATGAATGAAAAATCATTATTAAGCACTTACTATATGCCAGGTACATAGAGCCAGAACTACATTCGGCAAAAATAAGATAGTTCCTGCCTTCAGGAAGCTTCTGTTCTGCCAAAGGAATAAAACACACACATAGAGATACAAAGGTACAGAATAGATTCAGAATAAATACACACTAGTTGGCCAGGGGAATATGGATACAATAACAAACGGAGAAATCAGGAAGAAATAACTTGGGCTTAACATCCCGGTGTGTTTGGAGGGGCAGGAGGAGAAGCTAGAGATTCCAAAAGGGAAGCAGAGTATGATAGACATAACAGACAGCCCACTGCAAAGCTCTGAAAGCAAGGAGTAGGATGTAGCTTAAGAGAAACATCAAGGAAGACAGTTATCTATGGCCCAATCAATAAGGATTTATTAAGTACTTAATATAAGCCAGTCACTACGCTAAACCAAGCCTTGGGGAAGTCCAAAGAAAGGCCAAAGCAGTCCAAGATGCTAACGCTCTAATGAGGAGACATTTAAATAGATACATGCAACAGTTCTGGAGTAGGAAAGGCTACCTGACAGGGTGAGGGGTGGGGAGAGAAAAGGGAAAGGAGAGATAAGGGAGGAGGAGAGAGATGAAGGAAAGAGAGAGGGATTGAGACAGAGAGAGACAGAGAAAGAGAAAAGGAGAGAGAGACAGATAGAGAAAGAGAAAAAGAGAGAGACAGAGAGAGAGAAAAGAAGAGAGAGAGGCAGACAGACAAAGAAAAGGAGAGAGACAGAGAGAGAGAAAAGAAGAGAGAGACAGAGACAGAGACAGAGAAAGAGAAAAGGAGAGAGAGAGAGACAGAGAGAGAGAGAGACAGAGAGAGAGAGAGAGAGAGAGACAGAGACAGAGAAAGAGAAAAGGAGAGAGAGAGAGACAGAGAGAGAGAGAGACAGAGAGAGAGAGAGAGAGAGAGACAGAGACAGAGAAAGAGAAAAGGAGAGAGAGACAGACAGACAGAGAAAGAGAAAAGGAGAGAGAGAGAGAGATATGGAGAGAGAGAGAGAAAGAGAGAGAGAGAGATGGAGAGAGAGAGACAGAGAGAGAGAGAGAAAGCCTTAAGGATACAGAAGATGACATGCCCCAAGTTTTGAAGGAAACCAGAGATTCTAAAAGAGACCTAGAGGGAGGGGAAAATGAATGAATGAAGTACTTCAATTGCCCAGCATTGTACTAAATGTTTGAGATGCAAATAAGGAAAGTAAAATCAGTCTTGGCCCTCAAAGAACAAATTTTATAGGAGTAACACATAAAGGGGTCAGATGGCAGAGGAAGGGCTTTTTGATTACAACAACTAACAGGGATAGGCAGAGATAATGTATATTAAATATGTGTAACCTCATATTATTATCCAGACAGTTCTCACTTTACACTTTTGGGCCATTCCACAGACCTATATGTGAAGCAATTTTCCCTTAATGCAAATTTGCCCATGGATGTGGGAGTGAGAGGGGAATGGAGGAGCAGGAGGAAGGGGACTAGGCTGTGGAGGGCAGGGCCGCCACATGATTCCAGATACATGGAAGCTAAGGATGGACACGTGGTGCCCAAGCACAGATGGACAGAAGACAATGCAAATGGGGATTGGGTAGAATGGGGAAAAGTCTTCTCTCAGTGTCTGAGGTTTCATGCTAAGTCCCCAGTCCTGCAGGGGCTCTGTTCTTCTACTTTCACTTAGAAGGGGAGTTAGTTTTTTGTTTTGTTTTGTTTTTTTTTGATGGGTGATGGGAAGCCACAGAGCCCCTAGTTGTGAGGCAGGAGCAAAGAGACAGCACAGATTCTTGTCTCTAATATGGGGTCTCCAAGAAAATGAGAAATTTAGATTGCCCCTAACCCCTAGCCTACTGTTCCTAAGTATTGGTGGGAAGAAATTAAACAGATTTCCTTTTCCTTTTGCTAGGATACTTTCAGGTCTCTTCTCTTCCCCCAAGGGAAGACCTAAGTGAGGGGAGTTGGGTGGTACAGGGAGAGGGGAAGAGCTTAGATTTCTTGAATGCTGATTCCTGTAGGACCGAGACTTCATCATGACCTTTAACACATCCCTGCATCGCTCCTGGTGGATGGAGAATGGCCCCGGATGCCTGGTGACACCCGTGCTGAACTCTCGCTTAGCCCTGGAGGACCACCATGTCATCACCGTCACGGGCTGCCTGCTTGACTACCCCTACATTGAGGTGCTCAGCAGCGCCCTTCAGATCTTCTTGGCAGTGAGTTACCTGGCAGCCCCCACAAGCCTTCCCCTGAGCACCTCTCCCCTCCCCAGTGGTAGACTGCTGTGGTCTAAAAGCTAGAATATTCTGTCTCCTGTCTCAACCTCCTGGGGCAAGGCTCCAGTCATTCCTAGATCTCAGAACAAAATCATGCTGTTCCTCTACTCCTGCACGGGGCGCAGCCAGCTAAAAGAAGCCTTAGAGCTTTCCCTTCCAGGTAGGTAGCCTGATACAATCAAGCAATCAACAAGAATTATTTAAGCATCACCATCTGCCAGGAAGTATACAAGAAGATAGTGACACAAAAACATAAATGAAACAATTCTTACTCCCAAAAATCTTACTAAGGTTCTGTCGAAACAAGATGGGCGTATATAAATTCTTGCAGAAGAAGTAATTTAATATAAGTTAAAGTTAGAGAGTGAAGAAACCAACAGATAGAACAGGGTTGGGGATAAGGAAAAGGCATTATGAAGAAGACAGGGCTTTAGTTATACTCTGAGGAAAGTGAGAGATTCTTTGAGACAGAGTTTAAGAAGGACATGCTTTCCAAGCATGAGAAATGGCTAGTACCCACACATGGAGAAAGAAGATGAAAAACTGTATGTGAGAAATAGGGAGAAGTCTAGTTTAGACTAACTCATAATGTACAAGAAAACAAGTATTAATATTTAATGTATATTGGACTACCTGCCATCTAGGGGAGAGGGGAGAGGGAAGGAAGGGAAAAGATGGAACAGAAGGTTTTGCAAGGAAGGGTCAATGTTGAAAAATTATCATGCATATGTTCTGTCAATAAAAAGCTATAATAAATCAAATAAATAAATAAACAGCTATTGTAGAATGAGTCTGCAAAGGCATGTTGGAGCCCTATTGAAGGGTTTCAAAAGCCAGAAGGATTTGTTTTCCTAGAAGCAAAAAGAAATCACTGGGTTTGTTGAGTTGGGGTAGAGGGAGGGAATGTAATATAGTCTGATCTGTATTTAGGGAAAACCACTGGGGAAGCTGAATGGAGGATGGAAAAGTAGAGGCAAGGGGACCAAGAAAGAGGCTGGAGTAATTACTCCAAATGTGAGCTAGAATTAAAGAGACTGTGTGAATAGAAAGAAGAGGTCGGATGTGAGAAGAATTTTGGAGTGAGGAATGACAAGAATTGACAATTGAATGAATTTGTGGCATAAGGGAGAGTGAAATAGTGTCGAAGGCATACCCTTCAATGTAAGATTAAAATAATGGTGGTCTTTGATAAAAATAGGGAAATTTAGAAAGGGATCTGTCTTGAGGAAAACAAATTCTGGGCATGTTGAATTTGAGACATTTCTGGGATATTGAGTTTGAGATATAGATAGATAGATAGATAGACAGACAGACAGACAGACAGACAGACAGACAGATAGATAGATAGATAGATAGATAGATAGATAGATAGATAGATAGATAGAGGCTGAATGGAAGAAAGATGATGAATGGATGAAGGGAAGGAAATAGGCATTTAAGTAGCAGTTACTATGTGCCAGGCATTGTGCTAAGCACTTCTTACAAATATCTCAGTTGATCCTCACATTTGTTATTATTTTTTTATTTATTTATCTAGTTCTACCTTCTAAGCTATTATTATTATTTTACAGTTGAAGAAACTAAGGCAAGAAGAGGTTATAGAAAGATGATAGATAAATAAAGCATTTATTTAGCACTTACTGTGCTCCAGACACTGTGCTAAATGCCGAGGATACAAATGCAAGAAAAGAAATAGTCCCTGCCTTCGAGGAGCTTATGTTCTAAATGGAAAAGGTAGAAAGAGGAGAGTTGGAAAAGGGTGGGAAGAGAGAATTTGGAAGGCAGCCTGCCGTGGAAATAGCATGGGAAGTTCAGAGGAGAACTGGAACTGAACAAGATAAAGGCTAGACTGGCCCATCCAGAACAGAAATTGCATGAGAATGAGGCAGTTAGTGATGCTGGACTGAAACTCAGAGGGAGAAGGTAGAACTAGAGAAATAAATCTGTGAGTCATCTACATAAAACAATATTTTTAAATTTATTTTTATCAATTAAAAAAATTAATTCCAAATTTTCTTTCCCTTCATCTCTTCCCCCACCCATTGAAGGAAGGCAACATGATATCAACTGTACATGGGAAATCATGCAAAACATATTTCCATATTAGTCATATTGCCAAAAAAAGGCAAGAAAATAAAGTGAAAAGAGTATATTTCAATATGCACTCAATTCATCAGTTCTCTGTCTGGAAGAGGATAATATATTCCATCATGAATACTTCAGAATTGTCTTGGATCATTGTAATTGTTTAGAGTGAACTAATAAATTAATTCAATGAGATCACATTTATTTTGGTCTCCAGAGACCTTTAGTCCCAAAGATGACCCTGGCTTTTCTCTGCGATCTTGGACAAGAAGATGCTTCCTTGTTTTTGGCACTCAGGGTCATCAGTAAAATAGAAATAATAATCCCTTTCCTATCTCAGTCATACGATTGGTGAGGATTCAATGAAAAGAATGAGGATGAGAGCACCTTTTTCAAGAAGTATATAATAAGGGGCACTAGTTGATGTAGTAAATAGTTCAAATTTGACCTCAGACCCTTAACATTCACTAGCTGTGTGATCCTGGGCAAGTCACTTAACCCCAATTGCCTCATGAAAAAAAAAAAAAGGGAGATGGATAGTGCCATACTGGTACTCATAAAATATTCAAGTAGAGGAAGATCTCCTTAGCATATTAGATTGACTTGGAGTAAAAAAAAACAACAACAAAACAAAAAAAAAAAAAACTATCAGTTCAAATCCTACTTGCAATGTTTAATAATGGGTGACCATAAGCAATTTTTGTGGGCTTTAGTTTAATCACCTCATCTATAAGATATGTATAATAATACATGAAGCAAGATGGGCAGCTGCCTCTGACAGTTATAAAGGATAAATCTGACCAATGACGATCACGCACTTTCTCAGCCCCACTCAAAACTATCATTTATAGAAAAGCTGCTGCCGAATCATTAGAGGATTAATTTAGGTAGAACTCGTGAAGGAAGGAACTTTCAAAGTTATTTCCTCATCTGTAAAATAAAGGATGGCTTTGATAAAAAGGGAAATTTAGAAAGGGATCTGTTTTGAGGGAAACAAAATTCTGGGCATGTTGAGTTTGAGACATTTCTGGGATATTGAGTTTGAGATATAGATAGATAGAAAACCAGAATTCAGGAAATTAAGCTCAATTAAATTAAGCCCAACTCACCCTCTGCATCGGCACAGGGAGATGCCATATGTATAGTGGCTGGCACTGGTGAAATCCCCAGCGTGAAACCAAAGTATATCAGATCATTTGGTGCTGGAAGGGACCTAAAAGCCATCTAGAACAAGTGTCCTTTTATAAATGAGCAGACAGAGAGACTTGGTGACTTGATTAGGTTCACACAATTTACTCTGTTAGAGATGGTATAGGAATCCAGGTCTTCCAGACTCTAAAGTCAAGAATCTGTCAATGTCCTCTCATGTTCAGCACCTATTTCCCAGGGTTGTAGGGAAGGGAATAGGGGAAGCTCAGTGGAAAGCACACCGGGCTTGGAATCAGGAAGACTTAGAATCCAGCCTCTGACACTAGTTGTGTGATTCTGGGTAAATCTGTTTACCTCAGTTTCCTCATTTGTAAAATGAACAGATGAAGGGAATGGCAAACTGCTCCAGTATCTTTGTCAAGAAAACTCCAAAATAAACACGAGGTTTTGCAAGGGTTAGTATTGAAAAATTATCCATGCACATGTTTTGAAAATAAAAAGCTTTAATAAAAAAAGAAAAAAGAAAACTCCAAAATAGGCACCATTGAATAACAACTGGGCAGGAGAAAAGCATGTACACCTACTATGTGCCAGGCATTATGCTACAGCATATCTCATTTGATCCTCACAATGAGATAGGTACAGATATTGTCCCCATTTTACAATTGAGGAAACTGAGGGAGACAAGGTTAAATGCCTTGCCCAAGATCACACAGCTAATAAGGATCCAAGGCTAGATTTGAAGTCACCTTTTCCTGACTCTGGTCCCAGCACTTTATCCACTGTGCCACCTGTAATGAGGCTTAAGTGAGAGACTGTATGTATATAAGGTGCTTTGCCAACCCCTGATGATGATTTTTGGCAGAAATTGTGATTTTTGTCAGTAGGATCACACCTACAAAACTGAATTCCAATTCTGTAGTTTACAGTCTTGGAACAAACCTAAGACATCATGCAAATTCCTCCTATGGTTACTATGATTGTCCTTTGTGCAAGATCTCTGGGAGAGCATGGTGAGTCCTGAAGGAGAGGTTACAAGATGGATTTCATTCAGGACCTTTGGAAAAAATACCCACATTAATGAGCTTACAGTTGGAGCCACCTCTGATGGATGTTTCACTCTGGCCTAGAAGAAATCCTGGGTTTTCAAAAGCTCTGCCAGAAAAACCTTAATTCTGGTGGTTGATGTACCGGGCCAAGGAGGCTCTGAATCCAGACCTTCAGTAATGGACTTTATGTCTAAGCTCCAGCTCAGCTAAGTCCTGAGAATCAAGAAATTGGCCACAGGGTGATGGATTTGTTGGCACTAGCAGCTCAGGAGTCCTGGCCTCTACCAAGTTAAGGGGTGGGGAATGAGGATCCCTTAACTCTCAATGAAAGAGTGGATTGAGGGGCAGGGTTCCCCACTCCTCGAGCCACTGACTGCCCATCTTCCATTTCCCTCCAGCTCTTTGGCTTTGTGTACGCCTGCTACGTCAGCAAAGTGTTCCTGGAGGAAGAGGACAGCTGTAAGTAGTAGACCTAGTTTCCTGTACCTGGGGGTGCCCAGCTGGCCTGCTGGTATCCCATGGAGTTCCTCCAGGCCTGGGCAAAGGAAGCAAAGGAAGGCCCTAGCAACCTTGGGACTGAAGCAAGGAAGGAGGGAGGGAAGCCTGCCTCTATATCCCAGGGTCTCTGCCCCGCTGTGGCCTACAGCCCTTGTCTCCCAGAGGAAATGAGTCTTCTGGGGCTGAGGAACCCAACCCTTTAGGCCAACTCCCAGGGCCTGTCCAGGACCCATCTGGAAACAATCCTCTCCATCCCCCCCACATCCTTTGCTCAGGCCCCTCAGGGCACTACCTGCCTCTGCACCCCTTCATTTTCCCTTGGCCTGTCCCCCCATCCTCCATTATCACTGTAGCTCTTATCCTGTCCCCAGTCCCTTCCAGGTCATAGCCTTGCTTCTTCTGAACAGCTCTGATGTCATTCTCTCCACAGTTGATTTCATTGGAGGATTCGATTCCTATGGTTACCAGGCCCCTCAGAAGACATCACACTTACAGCTGCAACCTCTGTACACGTAAGTCCCTGGGGTGGTCGAGGCAATAAGGTGGGGGGGCAGGGCACAATTGGAGGTAGGATGGACACAGGGCTGGACCTGGCAGCATGGTACGTGGAGAGAGTGCGGGACTGGGCACCAGAGGGCCTGAGTTTGGACTCTTCTCTGCTAATTAGTACCTTGTGCTAGTGACTTCTCTTTCCTGGTCTCAGTTTCCCCTTCCGTAAAATAAATGGAAATAAGGAAAAGAAATAATAAAACGAAGGATTTGGATGAAGGATCAGAGTTCTTAACTTAAGCAAGTCGGGTAACTCAGTAGATAGAATGCTGGACCTGGAGTCAGGGAGGTTTGCAGTTCAGATTTGGCCCTCAAACTCTTAGTAGTCAACCTGTCTCAGTTTCCTCATCTGTGCAATGGGGAAAATAATTAAGCTCCGTGGCTTTTGTGAGGATATTTGCAAAGGGCTCGGCAAACCTTACAATGTTAGTTTTAAAACTTTCGTTCATATGGATTTCCTTTGATATTCTATTTATTTTACTTCATGCTTTTAAAAGCCTGGACCTGAGATTTGTCCAGACTGCCAAAGCCCCGGGTCTAGCCCATATCAAAGCCTGAGAAGCCGAGCCCCTGGTCTCCGTTGCTCGCGAAGTCCGGGCCTCAGGGCTCTCAGCGCCAGACCGAGCCCCTGCCGACACCGGAGTTGGGGGCCGGGGCAGGGACTGGCACGACCCGGGGAGGGAGCTTGGCCAGTGTGGGCAGTGCCAGGGCACGGCTGGGAGGCGGCGGTGGGGAGTCGGGGCTAGGACTGGGCATGGAGGCTGGGGAGGGCCAGGGACGGGGCGGACCGGGCGGACCTGGGCCGGGATGGACGGGGCGGGCCTGGGACGGGGCGGACGGGGCGGGGCGGACGGGGCAGGCCCCTGCCAGGGTCCCCGCCTGCTTCCTCTGCAGCCATCTCTCCTGCTTGTCTCCCAGATCGGGGTAGCCCCCGCCCCGGCCCGTCCCGGCGCTGGACACCGGACCCGCCCTCTGGACTTGACGTGCCGCCGCGGAGCCGCCTTCCTCCAGTCGCCCGGCCCTCCCGCGGCGCATCCAGGCCAGCCGTGCTCTCCCCTGGGCCAGGGCCCAGCGCCCACGCTGCGGGGCGGCCACCCACGGAGCTGCGGGCAGGAGCGCCCCTGCCGGCCAGCGAGGACACAGCCCCGACTCGGACCTGTGGGCGGGGCGGGGCACGGAGCGGCTGGCGGGGCTCGGGCTTAGCCCCGGGAACTGGGGGGGAGGGAAGGGAAGGGACTCGTGGGATTTGTATGGTTTGGTTTTTTTTTAAACTTAGCTCTGGGACTGAGCCTGTACCGCCCTTTTCTGCTCCTCCCCGCCCTCCTCCCCTAACGTGGCAATGGCAACCCCTTCCACTGAGGAGCCCCTCCCCCACAGCGGACCCCTCTCCTTTCTGTTGCGGGGTCCCATCTTCCAGGAGGGAGCATTGTCAAAGGGATCCCCGTCCAGCCCCGCCCAAGAGCTCCATCTCCTCTCTTCCCTCCAGCACACGCCATCCAGGCCTTGGCTCTCTGTGCTCCCCAGGTTCCTCCACCCCTCAGAGCCCCGTGCACACTGCCTCCCTCCCACACAGCCCCGTCTCTCTTAGCTTTATACCCCCCTCACCGCCACTCAGGTACAGAGCCGCCATCTTCCCCTGAGCCTCCCTCTACCTACCCCCTACACTCTGCTCCTGACGGCGGCCTGCTCCGTCCGCCGATCTCTGTCAAAGCAATAGAGCAGTTGTCGGTGTCGGGATAAAATGGCCAGCGGCCGGCGATGGAGGGAGAGCCGTGTAATTCATACAGGGGATTCTTACCCGTCCCTTCCAGGAAGGAAAGACCTTGCCCTGGGCCAGCCCCAGTGATTCCTTTCCCGCCTGGCCCACTGTTCTCGTCAGAGCCTTCTTTTGTTCTCGTCCCATTCCCACAAACTTCCTGACCCTCCCCAACACACACACTCACACACACACACACTCACACTCACACATATACACACACACACACACACACACACACATTCACACACCCCCCCCACACTCACACAATCACACACATACACACACACCACACTCACACCCACACCCACACACCACACACAAACCCCACACTAACACACATACACACCACACTCACACACACACACACCACACTCACACATATACACACACACACACCACACTCACACACACACACCACACTCGCACATATACACTCACACACACTCACACTCACACACACACACACCACACACACACACTCACATATACACACCCACATCCACACCCCCCTACACTCACACACGTACACTCCACCCCACACACACACACTTACACTCTCTGGGTGACCCCTTTTTGTGTAGGGCCTGTCAACCCCCCCTGGAACTCAGGAACCCAAGGCACGGGGGAGTTTGGAGGCCACCCAAACCTGACATGTGTTTCACATCTGTGACACGGAAAGAAGGAAGGAGGGAGGATGCTGCACGAGGGAGCAGGGTGTTTGGAAGGGCAGAGTACTCACTGCTTCTCCTTTGTCTCCTTTGATCGGGAAGGACACTGGTGAGAGATGCCTTGTTGCCGCCTTCCTTCGAGGGCGCAGTTACCCAGCTGATTTAACTTGGCTCTGTAGGAGCAGCACTACCCGGCTAAGTTCTGGATGGAATGCTCTGGACTCCTGGCTCAGGCTCTGGTGGTCCATGTTCCCATCTGTAAGAGGGCATCATCTTGTTTCCTGGAGTTGCTCTGTATGGCACACTGAAAGGATCTGGCAGATTACCTGTGGGAGAGGAGGTATAGGGGACACTGGGCAAGGGGTTGCCTTGTAGGACACAGGTCTCCCAAGAGGAAGAGGAACTGAGTCTCTTCTTGGCTTTTGATGTTCATCTGCCTCTCGATGACCTCGAGGAGCAAAGCATCCCAATAGCTGGATCTGTTCCCCCTGAGCTGCTGTAACAGGATTTAGCAATAGTCCTTCCTTTTTTTCTGCCTGGGCTCCAGTTCCTTTGATTTAGCCCTCTCAAGCCTCCTTCCTAGGACTGGAATTCATGGCAGATTCAGCCCCTTCCTCGAGCCCTCTGGCCAGCCCGGGGAACAAAGAAGGAGGAAGTTTTTCCCTGCAGATGGCTCCCTTCTAGAGGCCTGGGCTAGCACTCTCTTACCCTCCTCATATCCCTTGCACCCCCTGGGCCAAATGCTTCCAGACGAACCCTCTCAGCCACCTCTCCTTGCCCAGGCTGGTTTCCCCACACATCCCTAGCTTTCTGTTCTATTCTCCGTCTAGATCCAGAACCTTCTTCCGCATCTCCTCTCAGCCCCCATCATCCCCAAGCTGATCTTCTCCTCACCTCCTTTCCACCCGACTCCCTTATTTTTACTCAACAGGTTTAGCCACTGGTGCTTTGAAGCCTTTTGATTTTTTAAAACAGTCTTTGTAAAGTGAATTGCTTTCTTTTCTAATTTGGGCCAGAAGGACACTACACTCCCCCAACCGCCTGCCTTCCCCCCAAAGGTGCTCCCTTGGTTTCTGTGCAGATGGGTTGATTAAAAATGGTGTTTTCTCTTTCTTTTCCTCACATATCCTAATTGACCAGATTAGAACTTCTCACATCCCATCCCAGGGACAGAAAGCCAGGATGGGAGGAGTGGGTTAAGCAGAAGGGAATCTATACCCCATGGATCAATGAAGAATCTCCTAGAGATTGGGAATGTGGGGCCTGAATGGCCAAGAGAATGGGGTTGGAGTTGGGCTGCTCTTGTGGGGTCCTATTCTCTCCCAGGAACCAGGCCCCCAAGTTGGGGAATGAGCAACAAGCATTCACTGAACACCTACTAAGTGGGAACTGACAGTTGGTATAGAGAATAAAGCTCCAGGCAGCCTGGAGACAGGAAAATCCGAGTTACTGCTCTTGTGGGGTCCTATTCTTTCCCAGGAACCAGGCCCCCAAGTTGGGGAATGAGCAACAAGCATTCACTGAACACCTACTAAGTGGGAACTGACAGTTCGTATAGAGAATAAAGCTCCAGGCAGCCTGGAGACAGGAAAATCCGAGTTACATTTTACCTCAGACACTAGCTCTGTGATCCTGGGCAAATCGCTCAACCCTGTTTGCCTCAGGTTTTTTTATCTGTAAAATGAGCTGGAGAAGAAAATGGCAAACCACCCCAGTATCTTTGCCAAGAAAACTCCAAATGGAGTCAGATAGAGTCAGACATGATTAAAACAACATAAGAGCCTTGTATGTTTAACATCTCTGTCTCCCTCCCTGAGGCCAGCAGCCAGCAGGAATTCTGGTTGGTAGCATCGAATTGTTATCCAGACCAAAAAGATTGAGATTAACAAGACTAATGGACAAGCTGGCCATTAGGGAACAGCCAGGACTAGTCAGGAACCAGGAGTCAGGAACCAACGTCTGACAATTACGGGCCAAACAGGATGTCTGGTGATCAGGATGTGTGCAATGCATACAGGCACTTTGATGGACCTTTCTGTCAGCCTGAGAATCCCAGAATTCATGAGACCACAGATCTTAAGCTGGAAGGAACTTCAGAGACCAGCTGTGACCAAGATTCCCTTTCTGTCAACCTGAGAATCCCAGAATTCATGGGTTCACAGATCTCAGAGACCAGATAGTCCACATTCATTTTACAAATGAGGAAACTGAGACCTTAGGAGACTGATTTAACCCCAGAGCCAGTATTGTCTATATTCTAACACGATCCCCTAATCTAACTCCTACCAGAACATGAATCCTACTTACAGTCAGTCACCCACTTTCTTACAGATTGACAGTCTGTCCAAGACCAAATCCAGTGTATATTTTAAAGATGTTGGCCTGACTCTTTTTCCAAGCACAATATGCCCCTTGATATGAATCCTGAAGGATGAGTAGGATTGAAGGACAGAAGAAATTCCAGGAAGGGAGAGGGAGTCAGCAAAGAAAGAGGGTGGAAAGATACGTGGACATCATTCTTTTGTGGAGGAATCAAAAAGAAGATTGTAAAGGCAAGAGAGGATCAAATTGAGGAAACATTAAATAATAGCTAGCATTTCTAGAATGCTTATATAAATATTTTCACAGAAATCCTGGGACGGTAAATGCTAGCATTTTACAAATGAGGAAACTGAGGCACACAATAAGGTTATACAGTTAGTATCTGAGACCAAATTGGAACTTGTGTGTTTTTAAAGTATTTTTTAAAGTCAATAAACATCTGCCTTTTCTCCCTCCCCTCTGAATCTCCACCTCCTCCAAATGAGAACAAAAAAACAAAATCCCTATTACAAAAATGTATAGTAAGCAAAACTTGTTTCTACATTGGCCATGTCCAGAAAAAGGTGGAACCTTCTGCCCTCGTTCTTCACCCTTCTATCAGGAGCTGGGCAGTAGGTTTCATAGTCAGCTCTCTGGAATGTTGGGCAGCCATCATGCTGATCAGCCTAATTTTAAAGTTCTTGACTCCAGGCCCATTTGATTTCCATTTAGGGTGCCATCCAACTGTGGTATCAAAAGAATTAGGAGTTTATCCTATAGGCAATAGGGAGCCACTGAAAATTCTTATGCAGGGAATGAGAAGATCCCTCGCTACCTGTCTCTCTTCTCAGAGACACAAATAAGAGTCTGTAAAATAAGCAAAATAAATTACAAGGAAAATTATGGGGGGGGGGGGCGCACAGGGAGAATGGTCAGACAAATGTGGACTTCTTAAAGGAAACATTCCAAATATGAGAATCAGCCAGTGCAACGTCCCTGAGATGAGAAGTGACACATAAGATCAGTTTGAATGTGAGAAGAGCAGTGTATGATAAGATTGGAAAGGCAAGTTGGAGCAAGCTGTGAAGGGCTTTAAAAGTTAAACAAGTTGGGCAGTTATCTGGTGCAGTGGGTAAATCACAGACCGTGGAGTCCGGAGGTCCCGAATTTAAATCCAACCTTAGTCATTTACTTAGACTTGGGCAAGTCACTCTTGGTTGCCTTGAAAGAAAAGGTTAAGCAAGGGAGCTTGCAGTTTAACTGTCATCTCTATACCTATGATTTCTGATCTACTAATCCAACCCGAACCTCTTTCCTGATCTTCAGTTACCACCTCAAACTATATATCCCATAGAAAACTCAGACTTAACATGTCCAACCCTGAACTCAATTTCTTTTCCCCAAAACCGTTCTCTTTTTCTAACTTTTCTATTATTGAGGACATTTCTAATCTCTCAACCACCAAACCTAGATGTCATCCTCTACTCCTCTCTCTCCCTCACCTTCATACCACTTGCCAGATTCTGGCAATTTTACCTTTGCTAATCAGGACAGGTAAGTGAAGCTGTAGTGTATTGGTTGCTGAGAATGGAGTCAGGAAGACTGAGTTTAAATCCAGCCTCAGAGACATAGCAGCTGTGTGATCCTGGACAAGTCATTTAACTCTGTCTGCCTCAGTGCCCTCATCTGTAAAACGAGCTTGTGAAGGAAATGGCAGACCATTCTAATATCTTTGCCAGGAAAATCCCAAATAGGGCCACAAAGAGTTGGACACAACTAAAAAATGATTAAACATATACGTTTCTGGAATATTCTCCCTTTTCTCACACTGCTATCCTGGTGCAGGTTCTCATTGCCTCATACCAGGATTATTCTTTTTTTTAATTTATTAATTTTATAATTATAATTTTTTGACAGTATATATGCATGGGTAATTTTTTTTTATAACATTATCCCTTGTATTCATTTTTCCAAATTTTCCCCTCCCTCTCTCTACTCCCTCCCCTAGATGACAGGCAATCCCATATATAATAAATGTGTTACAGTATACAGGATTATTCTATTTTGGGGGATTTTTTATTTAAATTTTTTGAATTTTCCTTTTTTATAATAATAGTTTTATTTTTTAAAATTTTTAAAATACATGCAAGATTTCACCTTTGCAAAATCTAGTGTTCCAATTTTTTCTCCCTCCCTCCCAACTACCCCCCCCCTCCCCTAGCAGGATTATTCTAATAGTCACTGGTGTGTCTGCCTGCCTCAGGTCTCTTTCCACTCCAATTCATTTTCCATTTAGCCTCCAAGATGATTTTCTTAAAGCTCAGGTCTTATCATGTCACTCATCTACTCAATAAACTCCAGTGGCTCCCTATTACTTCCAGTATCAACTATAAAATTCTGTTTGGCATTTAAATTTCTTCACATCCTGAACTCTTCCTACTTTTTCACCCCTTTATATACTTTGTAATCCAGTGATTCTGGATTGTTATTTCCAATGTAAGAGAAACACATCATCATAACTTGAGATTCAGATTGATGCCATTTGTTTCATGGCTGCTTGTTGAAAGGGACTGGGTGGGGAGGGCAAGAGAACTATAGAAAGATATTTTGGAACAAAATCAGGCATTTCATTAATGAGTTTTAGCCCAAAATGAAAACATGTGTTATAACTAGAAATATGTAACTTTTGACAAATCTGCTGGTGTTCAAATTCATATAACGGCAATCTCAGAGGTGGGAGGGTTCTCAGGGACCCTTCTGTAAATAAGACTCCTCTTTACAAGACACCTAACAGATGATGTGCTGGAAAAATCTCTATTATGAGATCCCATTACTTTCCAAAGCAGCCCTCTCCAATGTGGGACAATTTTATAGTTAGAAATTTTTTTCTAAAAGAGTGCTGATTCTAAAGATAAATGATCTATATTCAAGTCTTACCTAATATGCAATTTATCACTTATCTTTCCTGAGCCTCAGTTTCCTCATCTGTAAAATGAAAGGGATTTGGACTAAAATGGCCCCAATTCTAAATCTGGGAACTTCATCTTGAAGTTCTTATTTCTGCGCTTAAGGACCAAGAACAGGGCAAATCCCTCTTGCACACAAAGGGCTATTAAATACTTAGACAATTTATTAGGCCCATCCTAAATCTTCCCGTCTCTCACTAAAAATCTCTAGCTCCTTTATTTGGTTATGAAATGACATAAACTAGAAGATTTTTTGTTGTCTGGTAGCAGCAAAGCTTGTCAAAGTCCACCCTTAAAACTCAGCATCCATAACCATAAAAGAAGGGGATTGAATTAGTTGCCCTCTAAAATCAATTCTGTCCTATGTCATTAGTACTTGGAACCAATAAAACCACAGCCTTTTAGTTGTGGCCTCCCCAGGGCAAAGGAGGGCAGGTCTATAACCTCCCTTGACCTGGACTTATTTTTCTCAAAGAGGACCTTAACATGCAAGTAAATTGGATTTAAGTAAAAGAGGGTGGGGTAAAGCTCCTCCAGAGCTATCTGGATCTAGTAGCCAGATATAATAGATCAGGGTGACTAAAAATGGCCCTGGATGCTGTAGGAGATCTTAACTTTTTTTTTTTTTTTTTTTTTTTTTACAAGGCTGGGGTTATGTGACTTGCTCAGGATCACACAGCTAGGAAGTGTTAAGTGTTTGAGGCTAGATTTAAACTCAGATCCTCCCGACTTTAGAGGCTACTGCTCTATCCACTGCCCCATCTAGACCTTCACCTTTTTAAGCTAAGGTCTTTAATAGGTCTCAGTTAGACTGAAGCAATACCCATTCTAGAAACCACTTCTCTGAATACAGCCTGAGGAGGTAAGAGACCGGCTTGGGAGATCCTGCCTCTTCCTATTCCCCCCTGGACCTCCCACTTCTTTAATCACAGAATCCTCCCTCGGGCAGTCCAACAGGACTATCCCTCCTCCTCCTGTTCTCCGTGAGAACCAAAGGCATCCTGAGATCTGAGCTTCCCTTGGCAAGGTCTTCCACTCATCAGCTGGGGGAGGAGTGGAGACTGAGGAGAGGTTAAGAAGGACTTTCTGTGTCTCACCCAGGCCCTTGGGGCTGAGTCCAGTTCTGCTGGGAAAAAGGTGAGGTGTCCTTGCCTGGAGATGACCCCACCCAAGCTCTTTCAGAAAAGTGAAGTTGGAACATGTTATTCATCCAAAGAGCTTGGGAAGGGGGTGGAGAAGACAGAAAATGCCCAGGGTTATAAGTACAATGCAAAATTATTTAGAAGGCATCAAAGGTCTGGGAGCCTCTGTGAAGAGAAGTCACCCTGGGGTTAGTTAGTAGGGGAAGAGGAAGGGAAAGTCAATCCTGTAGAGATCTTGGAAGAGGGAGAGCAAGAAAGGTTGACACATGTAGGGTCCCTGGTAGTCTGAATAACAGCAGATGAAATCTGAAACCTTTAGCATGTACAGACAATGTAAGGGAAAATCCCTCAAACCCAAGAGAGGGAATTCCCTTTCTTCACCCAAGGACCTCAGGAACAATAGGCCAGGAGCCATAGTTTGTAAGGAGCTGGGATATTAGTTCGAGAGACTCGATCACCACATCCCAGATCAGGGAGGCACCTTAAAGGTCATTGAGACCAATTCTCTCATTTTATAGATAGATAATAATGCCTGAATTGGAAATCAGGGGACTAGACTCAATTCCCAGCTGTCCTATGAATAGGAGAAGAAGAGAACTTATGTAAAGTGCTTTACAAAGCTGAAAATATTAAAGTACTAGTTAATGGATAGAGAACTGGGCTTAGAGACAAGAAGCTGAATTCAAAACACTGTGTGACCTTGGGCAAGTTATTAAATCCTGTTTGCCTCAGTTTCCTCATCTGTAAAATGAGCTGGAGGAAATAATGGCAAACACTACAGTATCTCTGCCAAAAAATCCCAAATGAGGTTACAAAAAGTTGGACCCAAGTGAAATGACTAAACAACAACAAATTATCATCATCATTATCACACACATGAACCATGGAACCTTGGACAATCTCTTAACCCTTTTGGGACTCAGCATCCTCTTCTGAAAAAGAGAAGATTGAAATTGATGAACATCTCTTTTTGCTCTGAATCTATGATCTTGTGGCTCCCCCTATTTATAAATGTACAAAACTTAGTGACTCCTTATCTCTGCCTTATAAGGTAAGTAGTGCACTCTTATACCATTTTATAGAGGAGGAAACTGAGCATTAGTTACAACAAGAACTCTTGTATTAAAGACATTCCCAGGATTTTCACTTTCTAACTCCTGATTTTCATTGTATTGGTCACTTTCCCTTTCTGAGAGCCTTAAATGAAAGGACAGAAAATTCCATGATTCCAATGGTCTCCTGCAGCTTTAAAAAATTGTCTGAATGGCAGTCACTGTAAAGCAAAGCAGTCTCATCCAGGAACTTTCTTCTTACCTCCTCTTCTCTCCCCCTCCCCCTATATTTAATCATTGTTTACAAGTAATCTGGGATTAAAAAATACCTTCACATATATTGTCTCATCCTGTAATGAGCTGAAGGGTGGGTCTTCTGCCAAAGGGATTTGTGGGAAAAGCAGACCCTTTGGGGACAGAGCCAGATATCTCCTCATTTTTCTTCTAAGGGCATGAACATTGCCCCTCCCAGTCCTACCACACTTCTTTTTTCCATATCATTTTCTCATTTCTCACAGTAAAAGTGAAGCCCTTAATAATATGGAAATGTTTTGCATGACTTCACATATAAAATGGATATCATATTGTTTCGCTTTCTCAATAGATGGAGGAGAAGCCAGAGGGAGAGTTTAAAAAAAAAAAAAAAAAATATATATATATATATATATATATATATATATATATATATATATATATATATATATAATAAGCTAATGAATAAATTTAATATATTTAAAGTGAAGCATTAGAATCCAGATGATTTAGAAATCTATAATAACAGCTCATATTTACATAGTACTTTACAAATATCACACTTTATTCTCACAATAATTTATTTCCATTTTCTAGATAAGAAAACTAAGTCTAAGATGAGTTTAAGTAACTTGTTCAGGTTCACACAGCTAGGAAGTGTGGGTAAAACCAGTTTGAATTCAGATATTCCTAAATTCATATCTGAACATTCAATCCACTGGTCACCTAGCAGCTTCTAATCATAATAGAAGCAAGCTGAGTTCAAATTCAGACTTCTACTATCTGTTTGACCCTAGGACAGATCACAACTGAGATTTCAGTCTCAGTTTCCTCATCTGTAAGATGGGGGGAGGATAATAATAGAATCTACCTTGTAGGGTTATTGTGAGGATGAAAAGATATATTCATAAAATGCTTAACAGATTACCTAGCACACAGTAGATGCTATATAAATATTAGCTATTATCATCATTGCCAATTATTTTGGGAAAAAGTGAAATAATAATTATAAAGTGCTTAGCCCAGTATGTGGCACATAGGAAGCTCTATATAAATGTAAATGTTTGGTGGTATCACAGGATTTCTGTGAGAATCGAATGAGATAATATTTGTAAAGTTCTTAGCACAGCATCCAGCCCATGGTAAGCACTATATAAATGCTGACTCTTTTTTTAATAATAGGAGAGCTAGGTTCTGGGCTAGATGTAAGATTTGGGGCGCTTAACTGCTATGGACCTCAGTTTCTTCAATGAGAGTGTTAGGTCTGGCTCATAGTGAGTACTTAATAAATGCTTAATATTCCTAATTCCTTCAATCTCTTCCAGCTCTCAGTCTGAAGACCTTTACTTCTGACTCATGGACTTCATAGTTTTCCATCACTAGATCCCCTATTGTAAAGGTGATTCCACTTCTGCCTGTAGAGACACAACCTTATGCTCCCTATTCCAGATGGATCTTTCAAACACACCAGTTTCGGACATCCCTACTCTTATTAAACTCTACTCCTCACATTCTCAAAGTTCTACTGGATACTCGCTTCCTCTGCAAAGCTTTTACAGACCAGCCTCATCTGGCTCTAATTCCTCTCCTTATCTATTAGCTGTGCATCCTTGGATAAATCTGTTTGCTTCAGTTGTCTTTACTATAAAATGTAGATAATAATAGCATCTACTTTGCAAGACTATAGTGAGTCTCAAATAAGAAAATATTTTTAAAAGTGCTTAGAAAAGTACCTGATAATGATAGACATTATATAAATACTTATTCCTTTCTCTCCCCTTGAAACCTACTTCTATACAAGCTACCAATTACTAGTACCCCAGTTCTTTCCTCTGTGGTCAAGCAGAGCAATTTTAAGCTCTCATTTCTATGACTTGTAATGGGGACTTGAAATGATAGAGATGGCTGGCTTTGTTTATGTCCTTAAGTGACCGATAGATAGTAACTTGACTTCAATGAGCCTTAGCCTTCTGGACCAACCAAGCACCAGGGACAGTTTCCTTGCCTTTTAGAGAAACAAAAAAACAAAACTATTCTAATGTACATAGTAAGGGACTTTTAAAGATATTTTTGGTAGCCGTATGAGGTGGCCACCAAGTGCGCATTCAGCCTAGGAGATAATGGAAGAGCTAGAGTGGTGAATAACTTGCCCAAGATCATGCAGTTTAATAGATATTATATCTTCAAATCTAAGGCTATTTCTACTCCCTCTTATAGCCTTAGGAATAAAACAACTTTCTCTTCCTCCACCCTTCTAGATTATTGTGAGGAATCCTGGTAGGAAACCTCTGTGGGAAATACCCTGTTTCTGATATTTACAGCTGTGGACTGGAAGTTCCTGTAAGTGTTCTGAAATCCCCTACTGCCCAAGGCCCATAAAACAGGGGTTCTCAAACTACTGGCCAGATGAGGGGCGGAGACAGAGTGTGAGTTTTTGTTTTTACTATAGTCCGGCCCTCCAACAGTCTGAGGGACAGTGAACTGGCCCCCTGTTTAAAAAGTTTGAGGACCATTGCCCATAAAAGAACAGAGATCAGGGTCCTGGGAAAATTTCCCCTCAGGAGTGTCCCCAGTTCAAAGCACTATTTCTTTTTTTTTTTCTTCTTTTTTTTTTTTATTCATTTTTCCAAATTATCCCCTCCCTCCCTCCACTCCCTCCCCGCGATGGCAGGTAATCCCATACATTTTACATGTGTTACAATATAACCTAGACACAATATATGCAAAGCACTATTTCTTATGGGAGCTAGGAAAGGAAGATTACAGTCATTAGAACTGGAAAGATCCTTGGAGAAGCATCTAGTACTATTTCCACTATAAATTCTCTCAACTTTCCAATTTTTCAGAAGAGTAAAAGGTCTTGATTAAGTTCCATGACTCCTACAGGTAAAAGAGTAAGGATTCTCACGTAGATCCAATGAATCCATGTGCTGTGTTCTTCCCATTGCTTTAGACTTTTCCTCTTCCCATTACAAGTGATTCTCCCATTCTTAGTCACCAGTTCCATTTAACTAATGATCATCAATTAGATTTTATAAGGGATTATTACCATAAAAATATAGCAAGAAGTACAATTCAAACATTTTCTCTCAACACCTGAGGACAACTGTTCCTTATATCATTTCAGTTCATGAGAACAAATTCACATAGCCATAAATGGCTATGCCATGCCACCAGTTTCTTTTTTTTAATATTAATTTTTATTATTTATAATATTCCTTACATTTTAAAATTTCCAAACTATCTTGCTCTCTTATACACTTTCTCCATTCATTAAGATAAGCAATCCATTATTATATTATAGGCATAAAATCATGCAAAACATATTTCCATATTGGCCATGTTTTAAAAAAGAAAAAGAAAAAGAAGTGAGAAAATTTTACTTTGCACTCAGAGTTCACCAGTTATGTCTCTCTCTGAAGCATTTTTTCATTATTAGTCCTGTCTTTCATTATGAAGAGCTGTCTTAGATCATTGTATTGATTAGAATAGCCAAGTCTTTTACAGTTGATCATCATTATAATATGGCTATTACTGTGCACAATGATCTCCCAGTTCTTACCTCACTTTGCATCAGTTCATATTGGTCTTGCCATGTTTTTTTAAACCCTCTCTCCTTCTCATTTCTTATTCCATCACAAGCATATGCCCCATCTTGTCAGGCATTCCACCATTGATGGGCATCTCTTTGATCTCTAATTCTTTGCCATCACAAAAAGAGCTACTATCAAGTTTTTTTTAAAAATAAATCACTCCTTTTCCTTTTTTTATTTCTTTGAAATTCTGATCTGGTAGTGTTATTGCTGGATCAAAGGGTATATATAATTTAATAGCCTTTTGGGTATAGTTTCACATTGTTCTAAATAATGGTCAGATTGATTCACTACTTCACTATCAATTCATTAGAGTACCTATTTCTCCCTTATTCCCTCCAGCATTTGTCATTTCTGAAAGGTATGAAGGTATGAGATATTTTAATCTGCTTTTCTTTAAATTAATAGTGATTTAAAGCTTTTTATATGATTATAGATACCTTTGATTTCTTCTTCTGAAAGCTGCCAGTTTATATCCTTTGAATTGGAGACTTTTAGACTTTTTTTTTTTTTTTTTTACAAATTTGACTCACTTCTATACCTGAAATATATTTGAGAAGGCTAGATGAGATGTCCAATGGCAGCTAGATGGTGCAATGGATAGAATACTGGGTCTAGAGTCAAGAAGACTCATTTTCTTAAATTCAAATCTGGTCTCAGACACTATGTGAATCAGGACAAGTCACTTGACCCTGTTTGCCTCAGTTCCTCATCTGTCACTAGCTAGAAAAGGAATTGGCAAATTACTATAGTAACTTTGCCAAGAAAACCCCAAAGGGGTCCTAAAGAGTTGGACACAACTAAAACAATACACAAGAGGGGTGTTCAGGAGGACTAGTATTTCTGGTATCAGGGCTGTGAAGCCCTTTTCAGGATTGTTAACCCCCTTTGGTGTCCACCATTTCACCAATTCTCAACTATGGCTCCAAGAAGCTGTAGCATGCTCAGGGATCACATGCAAGTAAACCATCTCGGCAGATGAGCTACATTAAGATTAAGATTATCCCACCTATAATAAAAGAGACTGAGGCACAGAGAGCTCTGAGCCTTTATTAAAGGGTCCATGGTCCCCTCCGATGAAGAGGACCTCAGATCTTCCTGATGATCTAAGATGCTTCCTCCTTCCAAGACCCCATTTTTATAGGGATAGATGTCCAGACATTCAAGAACAGCTATACCAAATACAGAATAATATCATTGATTGACATGTGATACATAAAGTAAAATAAGCAAAATGGCATAACAGCAGGGTCACAAGTTGGGTGAAGATGGACAAAATGGACAGGTTTTTCCTTACGTTGGGCAGGAGAAAAGGGAACAAGCTATCATAGTCAGTGACTTAGGTGGTCATTAAGATAATTAACTGCTCCTATTGGACAAAAGATTTTTCTGGAGGTACAAAAATATTTTGTTATTTATTTTGTTAATTATTGGGTTAAATGGCTAGTACAAGGTCACATAACTAGGAAGTGTTAAATGACTGAGACTGGATTTGAATTCAGGACTTCCTGACTCCAAGGCCAGTACTCTCTCCACTGCACCATTCAGTTGCCTCAGTACAAAAATATTTTGGGGGACTTTCCATGTAGTTGAGTCACCTCTGTCATACTATGCTTGGTCATCATGACAAGGAAAAACAAGGCCTTTAACTTCTAATAGTTAGGCAAGTGAACTTAGATCTGCAGCTCATAACTCTGGGACCTTATGTACATAAAAAACTATAATATGATTCTATTAAAGTTAATTAATACTGATTGGAATACAATAGGGGTCCAAATGAATTCTTTCTCATAACTAAATCATGAGATGATCACAGTGAGTGCAACATATACTAAGACACTTTTCTTATATAAAAATGGGTGGAGCTTTAATAAATTTCTCCATGACAGACACGGGGACTGATTTCAGAGCTTTTAGGCATAACTTTGTATCTTTTATTGTCAGTGAGATTGATGACTTTTTTAAAATTTTAAAGTGTTCTTTGCTTATAGGTAGGTATGTCGGAGTAAAGCAGCAACACAGTACTGTTATCTCTTTTAATTAAGTCTATTTTTGCTTTATCAGAGTCATGATTGCTATCACTGCCTTTTACTTCAACTTAAGCATATTAGATTTTGCTACAATCCTTTATTTTAGCTCTGTGTGTGTCTTTCTCTTTCAAGTGTCTCTCTTGTAAATACCATATTATTGGAAAATGGTTTCTAATCCATTCTGTTATCTGCTTCTGATTTATGGATGAACTCACTCCATTCACATTCACTGTTATAACTATTAACTGTGTATTTCCTTGTACTCCATTTTCTTTTCTCTTTTTATCCTGCCTCTCCTCAAAAGTCTATTTTGTCTCTAACCACTGTCTTCTTCAATCTACTCTCCTGGTTATTATGCCCCATCCCTTTCTATTGTCTCCTTCCCTTCCCATTTTCTTATTGGGTAAGTTAGATTTCTATATACAATTCAATATATATATATATGTGTGTGTGTGTGTGTGTGTGTGTGTGTGTGTATAAATATATAAATATAAATAAATACATCCATCCATAAAGACATACCCACATATAAATATACATATATTCTTCCCTTCTGAGGAGAGTAAGGTTCAAGTACTGCCCACCACCCCCTAATTTTTCCCTCCACTGTAAAAGGTCTTCCTTGTGTACCTCTTTTATGTGAGAATATTTCTTCCACCTACCTCTTCCTTTCCTCTTCAGTCAGTACATTTCTATTTCTCACGCCTTCATTTTTTTTTTCTTGAGATCATTCCAACATAATTGACTCATATGCCTTCTGTCTATATAAACTCTTTTAAGCTGCCCTAATAATGATACAGTTTTTAGGAGTTACATGTATCATATTCCCATACAGGAATGTAAACAGTTTATGTCTTTTATGTCTCCTTTTTGTATTTATTTTGAGACTTGTATTTAAATGTCAAATTTTCTATTTAGCTCTAGTATTTTCATTAGGAATGTTTAAGGTCCTCTATTTCATTAAAGATCCATTTCTCCTGTGAAGGATTATACTGTTTGCTGGATGGGTTATCCTTGGTTGTAATCCTAGCTCCTTTGCCTTCTGGAATGTCATATTCTAAGTCCTCTGCTCCTTTAACATGGAAGTTACTAAATCTTGTGTGATCCTCACTACGGCTCCACAATATTTGTATTATTTCTTTCTGAATGATTTTTTTAAAATTTTATTATTTTTTATTAAAGCTTTTTATTTACGAAACATATGCATGGGTAATTTTTCAACATTGATCTTTGCAAAGCTTTCTGTTCCAAATTATCCCCTTCTTCCCCCACCCCCTCCCCTAGATGGCAGGTAATCCAATACATGCTAAATATGTTAAAAGATATATTAAATCCAATATATGTATATATATTTATATAGTTATCTTGATGCACAAGAAAAATCGGATCAAGAAGGGAAAAAAAATGAGAAAGAAAACAAAATGAAAGCAAACAACAACAGAGTAAGAATACTATGTTGTGCTTCAAGCTCTGTTCCCACGGTCCTCTCTCTGGGTTTAAAGAGCTCTCTTCATCATTAAACAATTGGAATTGGTTTGAATCATCTCATTGTTGAATATGGCCATGTCTATCAGAATTGATCATCTTATGCTGAGTAAAATGAGCAGGACCAGGAGATTGTTTTATACTTCAACAACAATATTATATGATCATCAATTCTGATGGACTTGTCCATATTCAACAATGAGATGAACCAAATGAGTTCCAGTAGAGCAATAATGAATTGAACCAGCTACACCCAGGAAAGAATGCTGGGAGATGACTATGAACCACTACATAGAATTCCCAATCCCTCTATTTTTGTCCGCCTGCATTTTTTATTTCCTTCACAGGCTAATTGTACACTATTTCAAAGTCCGATTCTTTTTGTACAGCAAAACAACTGTTTGGACATGTATATATATACATGGTATTTAACTTATACTTAACATATTTAACATTTATTGGTCAACCTGCCATCTGGGGGACAGTGTGGGGGGTAGGAGGGGAAAAATTGGAACAAAAGGTCTGGCAATTGTCGATGCTGAAAAATTACTCATGCAAATAAAAAGATAAAATAATAATAATAAAAAAAAAGAATTGATCATCATGTAGTCTTGTTGTTGCTCCTGGTCCTGCTCATTTCACTCAGCATCAGTTCATGTAAGTCTCTCCAGGCCTCTCTGAAATCATCCTGTTGGTCGTTTCTTACAAAACAATAATTTTGTATCTTTATGTACCATAACTTATTCAGCCATTCTCCAACTGATGGGCATCCTCTCAGTTTCGAGTTTCTTGTCACCACAAAGAGGGCTGCCACAAACATTCTTGCACATACAGGTCTCTTTTCCTTCTTTAAAATCTCTTTGGGATATAAGCTCCGTAGTAAAACTGCTGGGTCAAAGGGTATGCACAGTTTGATAACTTTTTGAGCATAGTCTGGAGGAAGTATTTTATTCTTGACCTGGGAGTTCTGAAATTTGACAATATTATTCCTGGGAGTTTTCATTTTGGTATCTATTTTAAGAGACAATAAAAGGATTCTTTTCCATTTCATCCTCTGGATATAAGATACTTGAGCAGTTTTCCTTGATAATTTCTTGAAATATAATGTTTATGCTCTTTCTTTAATTATAAATTTCAATTAGCCCAATAATTCTAGAATTATCTCTTTTTTCCAATGAGATATTTCACAGTTTCTTCTATTTCCCTCCATTCTTTTGACTTTTTTTGTTGTTATTTTTTGGTATCTCATGGTATCATTAGCTTCCACTTGCCTAATTCTAATTTTTAAAGGATTATTTTCTTCAGTGAGATTTTGTACCTCTTTTCCCATTTGGCCTAGTCTGCCTTTTACAGAGTTCTTTTCTTTGGTAGTTTTTATCCCTCTTTTACCTCTAGGCTAATTCTGTTTATTTTTTTAAGGTATTATTTTTGTCAGTATTTTTTGTGCCTCTTTTAGCAAACAGTTAATTTTCTTTTCACAATTTTCTTGCTTCACTATTATTTCTTTCCCTAGTTTTTTTCTTTACCACTTGTTTTTTTTTTTTTTTTTTACTTTAACTCTTCTGAGAATTCTTTTGGGCCAAGACCCAAATAGTATTTTTTAGAAGATTTTTTTGATAGCTCTTTTCATATTGTTTTCTTCTTCTGTGTTTATATATTGGTCTTCCCTACCATCTTAGTAATTTTTTATGTTTAAATTATTTTTTAAAATTATTTGCTCATTTTTCCAGTATATTTCTTGATTTTGAACTTTCTGTAAAAGTCAGGCTCCTATCATTTGGGGATGGGAAGTCATTGTCCCAAGCTTAAGACATTTTCATGCTGCTCTTTTCAGAGCTAGTCTTGGCCATCTGCAAGTTTGGGGTATTTCCAAAGTGGTTTGATCCTGGCAGAGGTATAATCTTTTCCCAGGAAGGGCCTTTGGTCTCTTGCAGCCACAAATGCTAGTGGTCTCCTTGCCTTGGAACTCTGACCAGGCTTTCTGTTCCCTTATGATTGACTCTCCCAATGGTCCTCTTCACCCTGGCACTGCAATCTTTTTACTTTTTTATTTTATAATTATAATTATAACTTTTTTTGACAGTGCATATGCATGGGTAATTTTTTTTTACAACATTATCCCTTGCACTCACTTCTGTTTTGATTTTCCCCTTCTTTCCCTCCACCCCCTCCCCTAGATGGCAGGCAGTCTTATACATTTTAACTATGTTATAGTATATCCTAGATACAATATATGTGTGCAGAACCGAATTTCTTGTTGCACAGGAAGAACTGGATTCAGAAGGTAAAAATAACCTGGGAAAAAAGACAAAAATGCAAACAGTTTACACTCATTTCCCAGTGTTCCTTTTCTGGGTGTAGCTGATTCAATTGGAACTGAGTTAGATCTTCTCATTGTTGAAGATATCCACTTCCATCAGCATACATCCTCATACAGTATTGTTGTTGAAGTGTATAATGATCTCCTGGTCCTGCTCATTTCACTCAGCATCAGTTGATGTAAGTCTCTCCAAGCCTCTCTGTATTCCTCCTGTTGGTCATTTCTTACAGAACAATAATATTCCATAACATTCATATACCATAATTTACCCAACCATTCTCCAATAGATGGGCTCCAATCATTTCCTGGAACTGCAATCTTAACAATAAAGTGCTGGTGCCAGCAAAGGGTCCTCTGTAATCTCTTTCTGACTCCTTTCCACCTCTGGGCTGCTGCTGCTGCCACCACATGTGTGTGGTTTTATTTCAGTGTCACAAACTTCTCTTGCTGACCTTCTAAATTTTCATAGACTACAAAAATGTCTCACCTTAACCTTTTGTTGACTCTGACACTCCAAAGTTTGATTTGAGGCATTATTTTGAAGTTGTTTGGAGGGGAATGTTGAAATAGTTTATCTGGGTTGCCTCTAATTCTCCATCTTGGCTCTGTGCCCTTTACCACCAATTTCATTTCTACATATGCCATAGAACTGGATGACAGGGACATCCTTTCCATGCTACACTCTTGGTGAGTGTCTTTTACATGCTGTGGCTTAGTAAACCTTCTTTTATTAAATACTAAATGTTTCCCAAATGTTTTATATCATTCCAATTTCAAATCTCAAATGTCAGACATACCTTTGTTGGTTTTGTGACATTTTAGAGCACCACAATAATTTAAGCAATTCTAATGGACTCATGAGCTGCATTCTTTAGACCTATATAAATTCAATATGCTATATTAATGTAGGGTATATGATTATATACAATATAGTATCCATTCAAGGAGTAATATAGAAATTGTCCACCAGATGGCACTATGCTCAATCTACCAACCTTCAGGGTCTCATCAGAGTCTCTCTGGCATATGAGTAAAACCCCACAATACTGCCATGATCTGTAGCCCTGAGAGGCTAAGAAAATTACAATCCACACTGGCTATGTTCTAAATTTAGCACAGGGAATAATGTGAAATATTGCTCAAAATTATTACATGTAGGAATTCTCTGATTTGAACCCACCTATGCACCTGGAATTTCTCTGTTTGTTGAATGACCTTCACTCACTACATTCAGGCAACCAACATACAGTAGCCACATAATTTATTAGATACAACAAAAATGAAATAACACCTGAGGTCTCTCCTCATGAAGCCCTCAGCTCAACTCTCTCCTAAATCATGATCCATTTTTGGGATTGGCCAGGGCATTTCTGAATTGCACTTGTCTGTGGTTTATGAAGAGGGTATAGAAAAAAGGGGTAAACATTTGGGGGCTAATTCCAGGCCTCATAATATAAATTTAAAAGACAGGATAAGTTTAGGGAGAGAGATTGTTTTCTCCACCTTTGACTCAACCATCGCCTGAACTTTGTAATAGCTTGGGAACTCCCAAGCTATACACACTTGGGACCTATTCTTGATTTAGTCCCTATTTCCTTCCCAATGTCCTCACTTCTCAAGCACTGATCTTCAGCTCTGGTCATTAGAGGGAGAAGCTCAGACCTTGGACTCCAGTACCATCTAAAAATTTGTTCTTTCTCAGATTCAATCAGCATTCATCTATTTAGCACTTGCCAGGTACCAGACACTATGCAAGATGTTGAGGATACAAATACAAAATCCCAGACTATTCTTGAACTCAAAGAAATTACATTCTGCTGATGCAGGGGACAACATGTTCTAAGATATTTTGGAGTAATACAAAATAATGTTAACAGAGAGAGCTAATAACTGTGAAGAACCACGAAAAGTCTTGTGTGGAAGGTAGAAGTCTCATGTGGAAGGGCTGTACTTTGAAAGAAACTAGGAATATTTTAAGTGAGACTCTCTGCCTCTCTCCTCTTCCTCAAGGAAGAGGACTTTACTGTACTCATGTCATCTGCCTCTGTACTCCTTTAGAACTTCTACAGGATTTGGGACATGCATAATGTTTCTACAAAGGAGACTAAAAAGGGTCACTATGACAGGTAGGGAAAAATCTTATGAGTGAGCAGTTTCATGAAAGCTCATAGAGGAGAGAATAGTCAAGAGTTTTAAACATTGCAGAGTAATCAAGTAGAATAAGGACTGAGACAAAAGGCCTTGGATTTTTCAATAAAGACATAATTAGACAATTTTTTTTTTGATTTTTTTTATATTTATTTATTTTTTTTAATTCATTTTTCCAAATTATCCCCTCCCTCCCTCCACTCCTTCCCCCCCGATGGCAGGTAATCCCATACATTTTACATGTGTTACAATATAACCTAGATACAATATATGTGTGTAAATACCTTTTTCTTGTTGCACATTAATTATTAGCTTCCGAAGGTATAAGTAACCTGGGTAGATAGACAGTAGTGCTAACAATTTACATTCGCTTCCCAGTGTTCCTTCTCTGGGTATAGTTATTTCTGTCCATCATTGATCAACTGGAAGTGAGTTGGATCTTCTTTATGTTGAAGATTTCCACTTCCATCAGAATACATCCTCATACAGTATTGTTGTTGAAGTGTATAGTGATCTTCTGGTTCTGCTCATTTCACTCAGCAACAGTTGATTTAAGATTAGACAAATTTTTAAACAAATTCAGAAACTGACAAAATCTTGATGAAGAAATCCAGAAAAGTCACAGTGAGCCATTTGCTGAGCCCAGGTTAGTCTGAGGGAAACAGACAGAGAGATCAGTGGAAATGGGGTTAAATAGGAGCATGCTGAGAATGGAAGCTTCCAGTGGCTGGGAAGAAGCTGTACCCCAGGTCAGAGGAAGTCCCAGATTCATACCAGGGCATCTTGTTGGGAAGAGGTGACAATTCTCAGCTTTGCCACTTACTACCTAATTCTAGGCCACAGATCCAGGGCAGATTAAGAAAAGGGCTGGTCCATTCTCCAGTTCATAAATGGTCAAAAAGATATGGACAGACAATTTTCAAATGAAGAAATTGAAACTATTTCTAATCATATGGAAAGGTGCTCTAAATCACTGTTGACCAGAGAAATTCAAATTAAGACAACTCTGATGTACCGCTACACACCTCTCAGACTGGCTAAGATGACAGGAAAAGATAATGTTGGAGGAGATGTGGGAAAACTGGGACACTAATACATTGTTGCTATAGTTGTGAACTGATTCAGCCATTTTGAAAAGCAATTTGGAACTATGCCCAAAGGGCTATCAAACTATGCATACCTTTTCATCCAGCAGTGTCTCTACTAGGCTTGTATCCCAAAGAGATTATTTTAAAAAATGAAAAATATTCATATGTGCAAAAACATTTGTAGCAGCCCTTTTTCTAGTGGCAAGGAATTGGAAACTGAGTGGATGCCCATCAGTTGGGTAATGGCTGAATAAATTATGGTATATGAATGTTATGGAATATTATGGTTCTATAAGAAATGACAAGCAGGATGATTTCAGAGAGGGTGATTTCAGGGAGAGACTTACATGAACTGATGCTATGTGAAGTGAGGAGAACCAGGAAATCATTGTATATGGCAACAACAAGATTATATGATAATTAATTCTAATAGACACGACTCTTTTCAATAATGAGATGATTCAGGCCAGTTCCAATGGTCTTGTGATGGAGAGAGCATCTGCACCCAAAGAGAGAACAGTAGGAATTGAGTATGGATCACAACATAGTATTTTCACTCTTTTTATTGTTGTTTGCTTGTATTTTGTTTTCTTTCTCATTTTTCCCTTTTTGATCTGATTTTTCTTGTGCAGCATGATAATTGTGGAAATATATATAGAAGAATTACACATTTCACATATATTGGATTTTACTTGCCTTTTAGGGTGGGGCTGGGGGGACGGAAGGAAGAAAAAATTTGGAACATAAGGTTTTGCAAGGATGAATACTGAAAATTGTACATGTTTGAAAATAAAAAGCTTTAATAATAAAAAGAAAGAAAGAAAGAAAGAAAGAAAGAAAGAAAGAAAGAAAGAAAGAAAGAAAGAAAGAAAGAAAGAAAGAAAGAAAGAAAGAGGCTTGTGTCTAGGGTTTACTGAAGTCCTGGGAGATATACTAAGAGAGGAGCAAATTCAGAAACTAGCAGCAGCAGTGGTGTGACTCAGACCCCAAGCCCAGAGTGGGATCTTGTTTCCAGCATCTAGTCCAACCTATAGTGTTAAGGACCATGCCTCAGTGAAGGGGCAGGTCAATTCTCTAAGAGCCTCCATAGCTGTGGATCATAACATCTGAAGGAGTTGCAAAGTCGCCTTTATTGACACAAGTGTTGTTTGTGGACTGGAAATAAAATAAATTGGAAGCAGAGGGAAGAGGAGAGAGGTCAGACAACAGATTTTCATATCACAACACTATAGAAGAACAATGACGGCAAGAAGGCCAGACCAAAGAGAACATCCACAGTTCTGTCACCATGAACTAACAACCAACCAGTTGGTTGTTAAGGGCAGAGTCTAGAACATTCTTCTCTTGCACATTCCCAAATCCAAGTGAGGAACTTACAGAACTTAGGCCACACAGACAACAATCACATTTTGCCCTGTCTCAAACCACTTTGGGACCATGGAAAGCTTTCAAATTCCTACTGAAACTATCCTAAAATTCTGGAATAAACTAATACCCAATATGCTAACAAAACAGCAACAAGACAAGCCCAGATCTTCCCTCCAAAAATGCAACAGAGAAGGAGCATCTCCTCACTTCACATAGCATCAGTTCATGTTGGAGTAAGAAGTATTATGGCCTAATTCATCTACCATATTTCCTCAACAAAGACCTATATAATGTACTGCTCCCAATTCTGGTTCATTATAAGCTCTATGTAAATGCTTATTCCCTTCCCTATATCAATTTGAACTGGAAGAAAGATTCTGGAACTTATATGGACTATACAAAGAAAGGCAAAAATATGGTTCCTAATCTCAAAGATCTTCTAATAGGGGAAATAAGATGTAAATACACCACATATGTATATGTAGATATGTATGTAGGTATGTGTATAAAATGGAAGGAAATTTCAGTTCTCTTTTATGTTTTTCTTGTATAGCAAGGAAGATTTTTCTTTTTACTTGCATATGTTTCTACAATACTTAGTGTGTCTTTAACATAAATATTTAATAAATGCTTATTAATTTGACTTGTCTTTAATTGGCTGTGTTCTGATAAACTTAGTAATTTTGTCATGTAAACTATTACCAAATAAGTTATATTTATGAAAATTTTTCTATTTCTCATTTCTATATGCAATGTTAAATACTAGAATTGGTTTCCTTTTTAATTGAATGAAGGGACATAAAAGTTTACTGAAAGCCAAGGAATATGGGGATCAAAAAAGATTGGCAACCTTTGCTCTACTTGGAGGGGATCAGAATTCCTTTTGTCTTAACATTCGAGTCAATACTTGTTGTATGGGATACCATCATCTGGCAACTGTCATCCTGAGTCAATACTTCAAAAGATCCAGAATTTCATTAGCCTAAATTCAGCTTACAACCCATTCATGATTTAGTACACAGTTGTTCAGGAATTGCTGCTATTTATCTGAATTGATCATTCTTATGAAATTATTTAAAGGGGCAAGTATGACCACTTGTTTGGGTAGTCACTGGGAGAAACCATTTTGGCAGTGGGAAATAGGGCTGTGATCTTCTTTAATTAGGCACAGAGGTACCAAGACATGGTCCAAAGGGGTACAAAGGCAGATAACTTGGATAAAGCAAAATCAGATAGCTTGAGGAAGAGAAGAAGGAGAAAGAGATAGATAGAGAGTCTCATTCATGTAGATCACTCATGTAACCATGGATTAGAGTTGGGGGCACAAAGTATTATGGACTCAATGGATATGGAAGAGGTTTGAGTCAAGGTGGGGGTGGGGCAGGAGTTTTAGGTCTCATTTTTTGTAGGTTTTTTGTGGGGGAGAACTTTCATCTGTGCCACCTTGAGGTTCATTCATTGAGATATCCAAATCATCTCAAAGTTATCAATAAAACTTTAAAATAAACATGATCACTTCATCTTAGAATTATCAAAACTATTGAGTGATGTTAGTCTGGAACAGTGAAAGTCCAGAATTTGATGTTTACATATCACAAGACCAGAAGGCCCTAATAATTATGCTTCTGTTGATTCAGCATATATTACTCAGATGTTAATTTTGGTTAATATGATTACTGAAAATAGCTAAGTCCTTTATCTTACAATATTATTGCTACTTTGTACACAATGCATTTCACTTTGCATCATGTGCTCTAAAGTGCTTTATATTCTTCATATTTTAATAATAATAGTATTAACTAGCATTTACATAAGGCTATAAGGTATGAAAAGTGCTTTATGAACATCTCATTTTTATCCTTATAACAACCCTGTAAGGCAATTATTATTATTATTATCATCTCCATTTTACAACCCAGGAAACTGAGGCAGACAGAGTTTATATGATTTGCTAATAAGTATCTGAGGACAGATTTGAAGTCAGGTCTACCTAACTCCAGACTTTGTCCTAATTGTCTAGCAAATGTTATTTCAGAGGTGTATTGGTAAAAGTTTAACAATCAGCTCTCTGAAAACAAAGAAATGTGCCTACATGCCATACTTTGAAATTTAATCTTCCTGATCAACATTTTCTCCATCACTTTCTTAAATCAATCAACACAATTTATAAATTTTGCTCCTTTGACCTTTGGAACAGTTTGTGTGAGATTTCCAGATAATCCTTTGCAATTTTACTTATTGTCATTGTCCCTTTACCCTGACTATTTATAAAAAGAGAAGAGCAGGTCAAGGGAAAGAGAACAAGATAAATTTTAATATATATCTATCTCTGGCTATCTAGACGCAAAATTATCCAATTCAATGGGAGGAAAACATTTACTAAGCACTTACAGTGTGCACAGGTAATACAATTGAAAAGAAAAAAGGAAAAATGGTCTCTCCCCTCAAAGGGCTTACAATTTAATAGGGGAAAGGCAACACACAAAAAGATTCAAGCAAAGGGGGACTCTGAAGGGTAACCATCACAGGGGCACTTTCTTCCATGGAGCTGACAGCAGACAGAGAAGCAGTATGAAAGTAGATTGAGTTGAGTTCAGTTTCTTTTTTCTACAAAGGAAGGCACTGGGAGTTTAGTATTTGGCCTCCAGTCAGAGACAGAGGAGGCTGAAAGAAGTGGTATCAGTCAAGGCTTAAGTTAGCAGCACAGTAATGAGATTGGAAGTGATGAGCTTAACCTGGAAAGGGTTATCTATCATGTAACCAGACAGAGCAGCAAATGTAAAGTGGAGTGGACTGAAAGTCCATATATTCCCCTCTATAAAGAAGACGTTGGGAAGAGATTGCTCTCTGCTTGATCCTAGAGGACAGAACTAAGAATAAGGTCCCTTCCAATTCTAACATTTTCCAGAAGGGCTGGGTTCCCAATTTTTTGTGACACTGTAAATGTCATTTAAGTCCTTTCAGTCTCAGTTTCCTCATCTGCAAAAAAGGGATAATAGTAACACTTATCACAGATGATTCTAAGGATTGAATGATATATGAAAGGAACTTTCCAAATTTTAAAGCTCTATATGAATGCTAATCATAATAGCATTTTCCTGGAACCGAAGGGAACAGTAGCCATACTCTGAGGGTCAAGCTGTCAATGCAAGCAAGAGAGGAATTTAGTAGAATAATTCTAAGCCTATATAGGCTAACATTTATTTTTCTCCATGCTAGTGTTATTTTTTTCTTATTTAGTATTTTATTTTCCCCCATTACATGTAAAATAATTCCTTAACATTCATTTTTAAAATTTTGAGTTTCAAATGCTCTCCTTTCCTCCCTCCCAACTTCCCCTCATTGAAAAGGCAAGCAATTTGATACATATTATACATATGAGGTCATAAAAATGTTTCCATAATATTCATGTTCTAAAAGAAAACATAACAACCAAAAAAAACCCTTAAAGAAAAAAAAAAGTATAGTTCAATCTGTATTCAGACACCACCAATTCTTTCTCTGGGGATGGATAACATTTTTCATCATAATTCCTTCAGGGTTGTCTTGGATCACTGTATTGCTGAAAATAGTTAAGTCATTCATAGCTGAACATCTTACAATATTGTTGCTATTTTGTACACAATACATTTCGTTTTGTATCATGTGCTAACATTTATAATTTAAAGTGCCTTATATCTTGTTTTGATAATAATAAATTAACTAGCATTTACATAAGGCTGTAAGGTATCAAAAGTGCCTTATGAATATCTCAATTTATCCTTACAACAACCCTGTAAGGCAAAGTATTATTATTATTATTATTATTATTATTATATGTTTTCTATTATCTCCATTTTGCAACCTAGAAAATTGAGGCAAACAGCATTTAGATGATTTGCTCATAACTTATTTTTTGTATTTTTTATTATAGCTTTTTATTTACAAGATGTATGCATGGGTAATTTTTTTCTGCATTGACAATTGCCAAGCCTTTTGTTCCAATTTTTCCCCTCCTTCTCCTAACCCTTTCCTCCAGAGAGCAGGTTGACCAATACATGTTAAATGTGTTAAAGTATATGTTAAATACAATATACGTATACATGTCCATACAGTTATTTTGCTGCACAAAAAAGAATCAGACTTTGAAATAGTGTACAATTAATCTGTGAGGGAAATCAAAAATGCAGGCGGACAAAAATAGAGGGATTGGGAATACTATATAGTGGTTCCTTGAGTTCTTTCGCTAGGTGTTGCGCATAACTTTTTGAGAACTGATTTGAAGTTAGGTTTACCTAATTCCAGACTTAGCTCTACCTAGTTGTCTAGAAAATGTCATCTCAAAGGAATGTTGGTAAAAGTTTAAAGCTCTCTGAAAACAAAAAATGTGAATACACCATACTTCAAAGTTTAATCTTTATGACCAACATTTTCTCCATCACTTTCTTAAGTCTAGATAAAAACAAAACAAACAAACAAACAAACGAATGAACAAACAAAAAACAAATCAATCAAGCCCTGATCTGTATTGTTTGCCAATTATGTTTTGGGTTTTGTTTATTTGTTTGTTTGTTCTTGGTGTAAATGCTCATACTGAAAATTTAACAACCTGTTTTTCCAAGTTGGCTTGAGCATACCTCTATCTCATTTGTTCCTAGTACAAATTTTGACAGTATTGGTATTAGTATACCCATTTTACTGTTGAAGGAACTGGAGACAAATGAAGGTACAGGAACCTTGTCTCTTCTGGAGCCACACTGTATTTGTTTGTACAAGTATTCTGCATATTTTGTAGTTCTTTCTTCTCTGTGACCATGTTGAGAGCAAAATGGATAAAGCCAGGACTTGAAATCAAGGAAAGCTGGATTTCAGTTCCATCTGAGAGACTCACTAGCTGTTATGATCCTGGATAAGGAAGCTTCAGTCTCTTCATCTAGAAAATAGGGAAATAAAGTCCCCCATCTCACCGAGTTACTGGAAAAAATCAAATGAGATACTATATCTAATGTGTGATATTGCCCTAAAGAAGGGCAATGCCAAGGGTTATTCAAATTACCCAGCATTTGCCCTCATAATACACACCAGCAAGATTCGGTAAAACTAGGCTTTAGCAATATACCAGAAGTATAGGCTGGTTTTTTGAAGAGGCAGAAGAACCAGAGAACCAAATTGTTTATATTCACTGGTTTATGGGGAAAGCGATGGGATTAAAGAAAGAAATCTACTTCTGCTTCATTGACTAAAGCCTTTGATTGTGTGGATCACAAAAAAATGTGGCAAGTCCTCAAAGAGATGGGAGTACCAGATTATTTTACTTGTCTCCTGAGAAACCGGTATGTGGGCCAAAAAGCAAAAGCTAGAAGTTAACATGGAACAACTAATTGGTTTAAGACTGGAAAAGGAGCATGACAAGACTGTACATTGTCATCTTATTTATTTAATTTATATGCAAAGTACATCATGTGCAATGTCATGCTGGAATAATCAAAAGCTGGAATTAAGGCCATAAGGGAAACTATCAACATTTTCAAATACATGGATGATATCACTCTGATGGCAGAAAGTGGAGAGGAATTAAGAAGCTTTTTGATAATGGTGAAAGAGAAGTATGAAAGCTGTTTTGAAACTTAACATGGAAAAACTCCTAAGATTTTCACAACATTACTTCCTAGAAAATAGAGGGAAAAGAAATAGAAGCAGTATCAGAGTTTATATTGTTGGGCTCAAAGTTCATTGCATATGGTAATTACAGCCATGAAATTAAAAAACACTTGCTCCTTAAAAGAAAAGATATGGCAAATCTGGATAATATGCTAACAAGCATCATCTTGTTGACAAAGGTCTATATAGTCAAAGCTCTAATTTTTCCAGTAACACTGTGGGGCTGTGAGAGTTGGACTTTAAAGAAAGCTAAGCACTCCAGAATTGAGGCTCTCAAATTGTGGTGCTGGAGAAGACTTTTGAGAGTCTTTTGGACAACAAGATCAAATAAATTAATACATAAGGAAATTAACTTAGGCTATTTATTGGAAGATCAAATATTGATGCTGAAGCTAAAATACTTTGATCATGTAATAAAAAGATGGGACTCATCAGAAAAGACATTGATGATGGGAAAGATTGAAAGCAAAAGAAAAAGTATAAGGCAGAGGAGGAGATGGATAGAGCCTGTCATGGAAACAATGAACATAGACCTTCACAGATTTCAAGACATAATAGAGCTTAGAACGATCCGTGGAGTCACAAAGAGTCAGAAATGATTGAGGGACTGAACAAAACAAAGAACTGAACAAACAACAACAATTAAACAACAACAAAATGAATCTTTCAAATTTTAATGAATTATCCTCCCCTACTAGAATGAATAGCAGAGAATGCTTTGAATTTTTATTTATAATCTCCCTCCCCACTCATCCTTAAGACTGCTTATCCCAAAGATAAGACTGAGGCAGTGTGGCAGCTGTCTCCAAGAATTTGAAGGGCCTCTTTGGGAAAAAGGAGTCAATTCTGTCTCACTCTAAGAGTGGCAACAAGAGCAATGCATACAAGTTATAGATAGGAAGATTTCAGCTGTATGTAAGGAAAAGCTTCTTAAGGAGGAGAGCAGTCACCAGGTAGAATGGGTCTTTGGAAGGTAGTGGGTTCCCCCTCACCTGAGGCTTAGATAGCACCTCATCAGATATGTTGGAAAGGAGTTCTTGTTTTACAGCATCAGAGATCTAGTGCAGGCTGGCCTCAAAGGTTCTCAATTAACAGATGAGAAAAAAAGTCTCTGAAACAAATAAAACAATAACTTTTTATTTTTCAAAATACATGCAAAAATAGTTTTCAGCATTCATCCTTGCAAAACCTTGTGTTCCAAATTTTTCTCCCTCCCTCCAGACTTCCTTCCCCCCTCCTCCTTTCCCAAAACAGCAAGCAATCCAATATAGGTTAAACATGTGAAATTCTTCTAAACATATTTCCATATTCATCATGCTGTGCAAGAAAAATCACATCAAAAGTAGGAAAAATAAGAAAGAAAACAACAAACAAACAAACAAACAACAAAGGTGATACCATGCTGTGATCTCAGTCTCCATAGTCTTCTCTCTGGATGCAGATGGGTCTTTCCATCCCAAATCTATTGGAATTTCCTTGAATCAATGTATTATTGAAAAGAACCATGTCCATCAAAACTGATTATCATATAATTTTGTTTCTGTGTACAATGTTCTTCTGATTCTACTACTTCTCTTAACATCAATTCATGGAAGTTTCTCCAAGCCTTTCTGAAATCATTCTGCTCCTCATTTCTTATAGAACAATAATATTCCATAACACTCATATACCGAACTTATTCAGCCATTCTCCAACTGATGGGCATCCACTCAATTTCCAGTTCCTTACCACTACAAAAAAAGACTGCTATATATTTGCACATGCCAGTTATTTTCCCTTTTTAATGATCTCTTTGGAATAAAGACTCAGTAGAGACACTGATGGATCAAAGGATATGCACAGTTTTATAGCATTTGTCATAGTCCAGTGTTCTTACCACATAGTAAATACTCCCAAGTTTCTCCAAAGTCCTGTACGAATGGGATGGCTTAGTATTTCTCTAACTGGGCTGAAAATTCTCAGGATCTTACTCTCTTGAAGTCTCTCAAAGCTGGGCATTCACATGTGTTCAATTAATATGCAACTTTTTGCAATTCCAATAGATTTATGATGGAAAGAGCCACCCACACCAGAGAGAGAAATATGGATACTGAATATAGCTCAAAGTATAGTATTTTCACTTGTTGTTGTTGTTGTTTGCTTGTTTTCTTTCTCATGTTTTTTCCCTTTTAATCTGATTTTTCTTGTTCAGCATGGCAAATATGGAACTATGTTTAGAAGAATTGCACATCTTTAACCTATATCAGATTGCTTGCTGTCTAAGGGAGGAGGGCGGAAGAGAGAGAGAAATAATTGGAACACAAGGTATTGCAAAGGTGAATGTTGAAAACTGTTATTTGGAAAACTAAAAAAGCTATTAAAAATTAAAAAATATTTGGTCTCATGATTTCAGGATCAGAGGGGGAAAAAAAAGGTCTCTTAGATCTTAAATTTTACTAGTTTGAAATGCTTGGTTCCTTTGAACTTTGTTCTTTCATAGTAACTCTGGTCTAACAACTAATTTGGAGACAATTGACTAGGAGGAAGATTTAGTATTATCTATAGCAACTTTTTAATCCCAGTTCTCCCTAGCTCTACTTCTCAGACCCAGGGTTAGCTAAAAGCCCTCTTAGGATTTTGGAACTTGTTTTATCTGACCTGACCATGTAACCCTCTTCAGTCAACACAGTTATAGGAAGGAGGCAGTCCTTAAGATAGGTTCTTAACAGTGTGTGTGTGTGTGTGTGTGTGTGTGTGTGTGTGTGTGTGTGTGTTCTGATCTCTTTGATCTTCTTGTAAATCTTTTGGACCCATTCTCAGAATCATGTTTTTAAATGCATAAAATATATAGGATCACAAAGGAAGCCGATTATATTAAACAAAGATGTAGAGCATTTTTTTAGTGACCGTCTGAAATATATCTGGGGAATCCTAGAGCGTTCATGCACTCCAGTTTAAAAACTTTGGTTCTTTGCATCCACAGGATGGATAATGGAGAAGGTTGTTGGGCTCTTAGGGGAGGATTCCTCCTGCCCCCCTGCAGAAGCAAGCCTCCATTTACAAATGGCATTAGGAAGATTTAGGGAATTGATAAGATACAGTGGCTGGAACTTCCATTCCAGAGAGGTTAGTTTGTTTTTCCAAAGAGGTAAAGATATCATCCTTCAGATTTCACCCTGAGAGCAATCTTGCCCTTAACCCAGCTAGCTCTACTCAATCCAGTCTGGCTCATGAGGACAGCTGTTTCCCAAGGATCATAGGGGTATAAAAACATTAGTCCCCTACTGGCCGGGACTGGGGGATGGGGGCAGGACACCCGCGAATGTGAAAAGCCTTGAGTAACTCCACGCCCCACCCCAAACTTTTATTTCTAATAGTTCTGATCATATTTATTTAATACACAATATACGTAAAAGCAATTCACTGCACCCATAAAAATGTAGCAATTTCTACTCCAGAGATGAGTATCTCACACTCTGTGGAGTCTTCACAGCCCCGGATGTAACTGCAGTACAGTTTCAAGGATTTCCTCTCACAAAAAGCACGAGATACGGCGATCACAGCAGGAGAAAGTCACGTGACCCAGTCTGGCTGGAAGACAGACAAAAGGGAGGCATTCCCAAACCCGTGATAGATAGCCCGGAGCTCTTTAGAGCACTGAAAGTTTTAACAAAATTTAACTGTTGATAATAAATCTGTGTACGTATACTTACAGGGGCAAAAAAAAAAAAAAAAGGACCAGAAGTTGGTAAGAACTGGACTCCAACCCAGCCCTCAGACACGTAATAGTTGTGTGATCCTGGGCCAATCACTTAACCCTGTCTGCCTCAGTTTCCCCATTTGTAAAATGAGCTGAGATGGAAATGACAAGTCACTCCAGTTATCTTTGTCAAGGAAATCCCCAATGGGGCCCAGCAAAATATCAGATGCTACAGAATAACAAAAGTGTTTACTTATGATAGTATCATAAAATAGATTAATAATAGACAGTGTTTATGCATTTATAACTTACTTTTATTCTTTTTTACAAGCATGCATTGTCTTGCAGTTTTCCACAATTCGCTGCACACCCCCCAAATTTCCCATTTAATTTTTGATAGTCAACCTATGAACAACCAAAATTGCTAGTGTGATTAGCATTATCACTAATGCTAGTGATTAGTGATAATCTGGGAGAGAGGGATGATTGTACTGAGCAAAAAGGAACTTTAGGAGTCATCTGGTTCAATTCTCCCATTTAACAGATGAGGAAACTGAGTCCCGAAGAGCTGGAGTTACCTATCCTAGATCATACAAGTAGTAGATAGCAAAGACCCTCTGAAATTCAATGCACCACTTTTTGCTATGGCAGATAGTGGGATAGACTTGAAGTCACAACCTGGGTTCACATCTCACTCTAACACTTATTAAGCACTTATTATTATTCTGTCCTCAACTGGATTACATGATCTCCAAGGTCTCCAGAAGCTCCAAACCTATGATCTTCTGGTAGTATCTTGCGAAATATTTTCCTGACCCTTCCACTGAATCCTTTGGAATAAGGTAGGGCTAAAGACACATCCTGCAATTTCTTTGCCATGAGAAACCCCCAGAGAAGGAAATTCTTTCATCCAATACAAGTTGCAGGCACTTTCTTGGCAATTTGTCATTTTAAAGAGTTGAATAGAATAATACTAAGGGATTAAATGACTGGCCTGGAGACAGTATATGTCAAAAGGCTTAACTTGAACCCAGCCAAATCTTCTTGGCTTTGAGGTCAACACTTTATTCACTATTCTAATTACTCCCTTTTATTTCACATTTCTTTTTACTTCCTTATTTTTTCAGTGTGACATGTTCTAAAAGGCTGTGTAAGTGGAGAATAAGTTATGGGAAATGCTATCAAGCTAGAAATTTCTGACTATGATTGTGCTTCTTTTCAGAGAACACTTGATAAATGTTATGTGATCGTTTGTCCTTAGGAAGCTTTCATTCTACTGATGTGGTTGTAACATATCTAGAATGAATGAATACAAGGTAAATGGAGAGAGAGAGAGAGAAAAGCAGAGATAGAGACAGAGACAGAAAGGCAGAGACAGACAGAGACAGAGACAGAGAGAGAAAGACAACGACAGGGGGAGGCAGAGTCAGAGAGATTGAGGAAGAGAGACACACAGAGAGAACTAATACCTAGAATCAGGATGGAAATCAAATAAGGCCTTATTGAGGTGATCCTACTTGAGCCCCAAAGGAATATAGTGTGTCCCAAAAGTTTTAATGCATTTTTAAGCTATTGAAGCTTAAGTGCTGCTCAGAAGTGCTTATTCAGAGTAGTAGAGTCTTAAGAAGATTCCCCATGATCCACAAGTATGGGTTATGGCTTGTGCAAATGCCCTGAGGCTGGATGCAATTTCAAGCCAGTCCAGTAAGACTCATTCCTGAAGGGAATGAGGCAAGCTAAGGCCAGAATACAGGCCAGTGTTGCTGCTCAATGCTTAGAAGGCTCTGAGGTGCTTCTTAGGGAAGTGAGTCAAGGAGCTGGTAAAGTTGGTTTCATCATGTGCCTCAGTGCAATGAAAAACATATTTCCAAGGGTCACTAAATTCTTTCTCTTTGCCATGCTTGCAAACAGGCCAACATAACAAGCTTTGGCAAACCAGTTCAACATCTGGCTTTATACTTCACAACTCCAACTCAAAGTGGGGCACAGAGGAAGGTGACCAACCCAGATCTCAGAGGAGAAATTCTACATCAATTGGGTTAAGTTTTGGAAGTCTCCTCATAAATAACTTACTTTATCTCTTGTCCCTACTTAAGGCCTCTCTTAGAAAATAAGAGTTATTGAGTCCATTTTCAATCATGTCTGACCTTTTGTGCCCCATTTGGCACCTTTTGGGCAGAGATATTAGAGTGGTTTGTCTTTTTCCTTCTACATCCCATTTTATAGATGAGGAAACTGAGGCAAATAGCTTTAAGGGTCATTTACCATTAGTAAATGTCTGAGATCAGATTTAGATTCAGGAAGAGACATCTTCCTTCAAACCCAGGGCTCCATGCATCATTACACCTAATTACCCTGCCTATCCTTAAAGGAAGGGATTATTTTTCATTGGTTTTGTCTTTGTTGTAGAATGTAGGTGATCCCTCTTGGGGAGGCTTTCAAAAGCAGTGGCACCTAAACTGGGCCTTGAGAGAGGGAACTTTTAACAAAGGGTGCTAATGATACGAAACTAAATCTTTTTCAGTCTTGGGAGATTGTGTGAGCAAGGATATAGGAATTGGAGAGGGCTAAACGCAAGGAGAGGACAAAATCAAGTAGGTGAGTAGTCCTAGTCAATTCTGGCTGAGACACAGATTATATGGAGAGTTATAAATGATAAGATTGGAAAGAAAGATTGGTTATGAAAATGCTTAAATGCTATAATCGGATTATATTATGTGACCCTTGGCATATCATGTAACTTCTATTGGCTTCAGATTTCTCATCTGTAAAATGGGAAAAATTATTATCCCCTACCTCCCAGTGTTGTTGTGAGTATAAAATGAGATATTTGTGAATTATTTTTGCCAACTATAATGCACTATAAAAGTGCAAATTATTACTAAAGAAATGCTAGTTATTAGAAATTCAATAAGAATAGGGAGCCATGGAAGGTTATTGAGGAGTGGTGTTCTGCATTGGTATGATTATTTTGGCAGCAGACTTTATCTCTCTTCTTATGAGCACTTTCAGCAGTCATGGGCATAGAAGCTCTGTTTCAAGAAGTGGAAGAATGAGTGGATGGGAAGGAAGCAGAGACAGCAAGAAGCTACTCTTTTTAGAAGCTTGACAATAAAAGGTTAAAAAAAGGAGAAAGGGGGGCAGATAGATAGATACAGTAGATAGGGCGCTGGCCCTGAAGTCAGGAGGACTTGAGTTCAAATTTGGACTTGAGTTTAAATTTGACTGAAGACACTTAACACTTCCTACTTGTGTGACCTTGGGCAAGTCATTTAACCAAGTGAAAAAGCATCCAGGTAAAATTTATATCTTGCATGTCCACTCACATAGTGGACTTCCAGGTCCTATTTTTGATGGAAATTAAAGGCAGATAGCCTTTTAACTATGTTATCCAGTACTCCTTTATTTCAGGAAACCCAAGAATCTCATTCTAAATATCATCAGGTTGCTCACATTTACAATCTGGGATAATAAGAGAAGAAGCTAGGAGCATAGTAAAAAGCTGTACAGCTTGCATCCCTTTCCACACTCCTACACTCCCTCTAGGGAAGAATCATTGTGATTTGAGACCCAATGAAATCTGGCAAATGGATGTGACCCATTATAAATCTTTTGGTTGTCTGTTTTTTATCCATGTTGTGGTAGACACCTTTTCAGGATTCACTTTTGCAATACCAGCAGCAAAAGAGACAGCCTGAGTGGTCACTGAATTCCTTATACAAGCATTTGCAATTATGGGTGTGCCACAAGCAATAAAAACAGATAATGAACCTGCATATACTTCTAAACATTTTGCACACTTTTGTGCACAGTATTTGTGCACCACTGGAATACCTTTTAATCCTCAAGGTCAGGCAATAGTAGAGAGAGAAACAGAGACATTAAGACTCTCCTCCAAAAACAAAAACAAAAAAAAAAAAAAAGGGGGGGGGAGACACAGGTAACCCTAGAGAACTTCTAAATTTAGTTCTCTATACCATTAAATTTTAAATTTTTGATAAAGATGCACTAGCTCTAACAGACAGGTTTTATAATCCACCAGAAGGGCAGTGTCCAGTATGAGCAGCTCCAGTAGCTTTAGATAATTGCCAGGTGATGTGGAGAAATCCAGAAAGTGGTGAATGGAAGGGACCAGATAGATTAGCTGCTTGGGAGAGAGGGTTTGCTTGTATCTCCACAGATGGAGAAGGAATCAGATGGGTGCCAATGAGCCGTATTTGCCTTGTCCATCAGAGAGAGACAGAAAAGGAGAAAAACCTCAAAACAAAGGAGAAGAAATAAGAAACATCTGACACTGAAAGAGCATGGCTGATAATGAGACTGTTAAAGAACTTTAAAATCTGCAGGAATCATTGGATTCCTTGAGATGAAAAATTGTTGATAAAGACTGTTGCAGGATTTGAAAACCAGCAGGAATTACTGGATTCCCTAAGACAAGATGAGACTATTGCAGGACTTCAAAACTTGCAGGAATTATTGGATTCCTGGCACATGAACTAATGGACAATAGATTCCTTTTGGACTATTTCTAGAACTTATGGACATGTATAATTCCTCATGTTGATTCATGGAATTTGTTACATCTCTTCTAGCCTGTGTTATATTGCTATATGCTTATGTAATTTATGTAATTATGTGTAATACCTCCCATATTGATGGATTTATGTATACCTGTTTCAAAGGAGCCCTTTCAGAAACCCACTAATCTGATTTAATTTCCCATTTCCTTTGATGTTTTCATCTCTCTTCCTGAGAAGTCAGGGAGGGTGTGACCACCTTTTTTTTTTATGGTGTTTTCGCTCCTTTTTTGAGCAGTCAGGGAACTGCTTCTTTTTTGCAGTTCTGACCTCCTTGAGAAGTCAGGGAGGTCATGACCACCTATGTTCTAAAATCAAAAGAAAATAGGAGATATTAGAATTCTTACAAGATGCTAAGTCACTGAAATAGTTAGAGACAATAATTATCTAATTTAGCATGGTACTTAACAGTTCTCTAGTTTAGTAACGTACTTACTAGAATTCCACAAGATTCACACCTTTAAGAGAGCATATATAAGGAGAATTTCCCACAAGCCCACAGAAGGAGGCTAGGCACTTCGAGGAGATTCACAAGTTGAGGAGATTCACAAGTCAAGATATTCACAAGTTGGGCAGAAATATAAGCAAGAAGCTCTCAGGGCCGGACACAGAAGCAAGTCAGGAGGACCTGAGTTCAAATATGGTCTCAGAAACTTAACACTTCCTAACTGTGTGACCCTAGGCTTAGGGACCCACTTAACACTGATTGCCTCAGAAAAATAATTTTAAAAAATACTAGTAACAAAAAGAATATTGTTTAAAAAAGCATAATGTTATTTGTTTTAATATTGCTTTAAGAATTTTTTCCAATAGAGTAATAATGAACTGAACCAGCTACACCCAGCGAAAGAACTCTTGGAGTTGACTATGAACCACTACACAGAATTCCCAATCGTTCTATTTTTGTCCGCCTGCATTTTTTATTTCCTTCACAGGCTAATTGTACACTGTTTCAAAGTCCTATTCTTTTTGTACAGCAAAATAACTGTATGGACATGTATACATATATTATATTAAACTTATACTTTAACATATTTAACATGTACTGGTCAACCTGCCATCTTGGGGAAGGGGTGGGGGGAAAGAGGGGAAAAGTTGGAACAAAAGGTTTTGCAATTGTCAATGCTGAAAAATTACCTATGCATAAAATTTTGTTAAAAAAAAAGAATAAACAAACAAATAAATAACTAAGTGACCTAAGGATTGATGCTCTATCCACTACATTAACTAGCTGCCCCAACAATATTTATAAAAATTTATTCAGACGTGAGATAAATCTCTAATCAAATCTCAGAATTTGAACTATTTACATCATGATAATGAGGGAAAAAACCGTAATAACAATAATTTTCTTTATTGATTTTTAAGTTTTACTGATTTTAAAAAAATAAGACCACAAGAGTATATTTTCTAATATATGGCTTCAAAAAGAAAAACTAACTAACATCTCTTATGAAAAGGAAAGCCTGAAAATGTCCCATATTCTCTTTTGCATTGCTAAAGGACAAAGAAATGAGCCCTTGAACCACAGAAGAATAAAAGGTGGAAGAGGCTTTAGAACCAGTGTTCTTAGCCCAAGATAGGATTTTTAAAAATTGAGAGCCATTTTTCAATATTAATTTTCTTTGCAATTATATATAAAAATATTCTTCTGAGAGAAGTTGAAGAATCAAGAAAAAATTAAGAACTCTGTTTAAAAGATTAAGAACCTCTTTTTTGGAGACCTCATTCTCCCAGTCCCTTCATTTTACAGCAAAGAAAATAACATCCATAGCGGGGAAGTGTTATGCTTAAGACCTCAGCTAGTTTCTGGCAGATTCAGGAGAAGGACTCAGGAATGACTCCAATACTCCTTTGTCTTAAATATTTGAATGGATCTGTGGCTTTATTAATATGGTGGAGAATATAACATAACCACTGACTCTGCTTTCCTTTAAGACTAAGAATTTGTCTGTTACTAAGCATCTAATAAGTGCCCAGTAACACATCAGACTGAATATATAACTTCTGGGCATGGCTGATCTCTGGGGAATAAATTTGTGGCTGCCCCAGAGGGATTACTGTAATGGAAGCTAGACTCATTTGAATCCATAAATTCTGTGACTTTTTTATTTTATTTTATTTTTTTTAACAGACACATTATGTTCTAGCCACATAAAGAAGCATGGATGCACATCTCTGTGTCTGTGTAGAAGTGTATAGTAGAGAAAGAAAACTATCTGGAAGAGATATCCTCTTGGTCCCTACCTTTCTTTGGTGCTTGTTGAAGTCACAGAGGAGCAGTTAGAAATAGCAGCCCTCTTTACTTTCCAGACCACAGAGCTCCAGGCTAGCTTCCATTCTCCTGTGTTGACTTGATCTGTTAGAATGCATTTTCAAGGAGCATCTAGGTGGCTCAGTGGATAGAACACCAGCCCTGAAATCAGCAAGACCTGAGTTCAAGTCGGAGCTCAGACTGTGTGATCCTGGGCAAGTCACTTATCCCCAATTGCCTCAGCAAAGAAAAAAAAGGCTTCCAAATGCCAAACATTACACTAAGTATAAGAGATATAATTTTTTTAATGAATATTGAAGATTATCTTTACATGTAACTGGAAGAAATAAAATGCTATTAAATAAAATAAAGAATTTGTTTGAATTCTAATTTTGATATTTTTTTCCCTTTCCTTTCTTTTCTTAGGATTCTTTGCCATTTGTCCATTCCTCTCCCTTCAGGCTGTGCTGTTACTCAGTACCTTATCATGTCTCTCCTGTTCCAGTCAGTCTCTCACGCAGCTGTCAATCTAATCTTTCTATTGTGTATTTCTAACCAACTAAGATTTCCTCCCTTTGAAATCCTACCCAGAAGGGTAAAATACAGATTGTTTAGCTTGCACTTCAAGGCAATATACCTTTATCTTACTTTGCCAGTCTTAGTTCATATTACTTCCCTTTCTTCACCCTTTTGTTTCCTGATTCTATCCTACAGTCATTGACTTGGTGAGTTCATTCATTCAGGCTGCCTGCCATGCTTGGAATATGGATTTTCCTCAACTATGTTTTTTAGAACCCTCTTTCTTAAAGGCTCAGCTCAGTTAAAATCTTCACATCTGAAAGACTTCTTGAATTTTTCCCTTTTGCCCTGGTCATTTCCTACCTTCCTCTGAATGTTTTGTATTCCCTACCTTATCCCCTTTAGTAGAATATAAGCAATGTAAGGAAATCATAGAGCTAGAAGAGATCTCAGAGAGTCCTCCCTCTTTGTTCCCTTGTGCCGGCTCATTTTACAGGGAAATTTAAATTTAAGAAAGTTAAGTGACTTGCTCAAGATCACACCACCAGTGATAGTAAGCATCAGAAACAGGATTTGAACCCAGATTCTCTGACTCCAGAACTAATGGTCTTCCCAAAGAACTATACTACCTTATCACAAGAGAGGTGGTAAATCAGAATGTTTTTTTTTTTTTAATATTTAAATCTCTAGTCCCAAATAAACATTTGTTGAATTGATTCAAGTCCAAATTCTACCAGTTATTTAAATCAAGAAAGACATTTCTAAATTTTGCTGTTCCCTTCTTTTTTGACTTGTGTTTGTCTCTAAGAAATTGTCAGTTTTCTGTGATCAGAAGCAATTAACATTTTATAGCTATCCCCCATTACCATTAGTTCTTGCCACACAATATTTTCTATTTTTATAAAAGTTTCATTATAAAAATCTTACTTTTCTTCCTCCTATTTCTTTTGTTTTTTTTCCCAAGCCATGAGTCCCTTTCTTCTCATGTCTTCATTTTTTTAGAGAAATATTTTTTGTTATTGTTGTTCAGTTGTTTCCATTCATCTCTCTTTGCCTGCACACAGTAGGCTTTTTTCAAGTCTCAGCTATCAATTAATATTTATTAAGTACCTACTATGTTTGGAATATTGAATAGCAGTAACAAAAGTGCTAGGTACCATGCTAAGAACTAGGGATACAAAGAGAAACAAAAGACAATCTCTGATCTCAAAAAGCTTGGGATTTCAGGATCTCAATAAACTTTGGATAGATAACATCACCTGCATCCAGAGAAAGAACTATGGAGACTGAATATAATCAACACATGGTATGTTCACTTTTTTTTTCTCTTTCTTCTGTTCTATTTTTTTTTCTCTTTCTTCTGTTCTTTTTTTTTTCTCTCACAGTTTTCCCCCTTTGTTCTGATTTTTCTCACCCAACATGATTTATAAAGAAATATTTAATGTTCTTTTTACATGTAACTGGAGAAAATAATTTTTTCAAAAAAAGAAAAGCTTACAATTTAATAGGGGGAGACAACATCCAAACAAATATATACAGAGCAAGTGACGTGCAGTATAAATAGGAAATAATAAAGGGGAGACCCTAGATTTAAGTGAAATTTCAGAAGATTTCCCATTTTCACAGGCAATCTTTTTCAATTTCCTTTAATACTAGTGTCTTTCCTCTGTTGATTAATTTAGCCTATTTATAGTTTGTTTGCTTGTTGTTTCCCTCATTAGATTATAAGCTCCTAGAGGTCAGGGGCTTTCTTTTGCTTTTCTTTTTCTTTAACATCATGGCTAGCTATAGGAGCTAAATAAATGCTTGTTGACAGATGGAATAACACTAGATGTGTTCTGATCAGGGCAGAGGTCCATAGGACTATCATCTCCCTTGTTCTGAGCACTATCCCTCACTCAACAGATGGTAGGAGAGTATGCAGTTTCTTGGCTGCTATGTCACAGTGTTGACTGATCTGGAGCTTTCATCAATTTGTTTTCATCAGTCCAAGATCATTTTCAAAGGAATTGCTCTCTAGCCATTTCTCTCTCATCCTTCTGAAGTTGACTGCTTACAACTGTCTAGAAATTTACCTTTCCCCTACTAAATTTCATCTTCTTTGATTCAGCTCATCATTTGTCTACTAAGATAATTTTAGATCCAGTTGCTGTCACCCAACTTATTAGCTGTCCTTCCCATCTTTGTGTCATCTTTGATTTTGACAAGGATGCCTCAGATGGCTTCATTTGAATCATTCAATTAAAATGTTAAATAGCACAGTGCCAAGGACAGCTCAATAGCTCTCCAACTTATCTGCAAGGATAGCTTTTGTGGAAGTATGTTCACATCAAGAGCAACTGCCATTATTCCCCAGTCTGCATTATCACCTAAACTTGAAAACATGTCTAGTACTTGACCCCAAGGTAGAGAAATGCTTTGTGGAATAAACACTACCTGGATCAAGTTTAGAGGAGTTGAACCTTCTCCATATGAAATCTTTGGTCCAGAATTCCAATTCAGTTACAACCTTCCCATCCCCCTAAATAATATTCTTTTACAACAGTTAGCTTTACCTGGAATTCCATCCTTTGTGGAATGGACTTGGGGCATCATCCATAAAATCCCTAGAGTTTGTGGCATTTCTACAGAAAGGGGAAACATGCAGAAAAGTTACAGCTACTTAATGCTATCTAGAGGTTAATGCTATTACTACTGCTAATAATAATAATAATTAGTATGCTTGTATGTATATATTTATTGTAGTGGTAATTTATGTGATATGTTAAGATTTGTGTAATACTTTACAAGTATTATCTCATTTTATAATTCTCACAACAAACCTCTAAGGTAAGGGCTATTATTATTTCCATTTTATCAATAAGGAAATAGAAGCTGAGACTTTAAGTGACTTGTTTCAAGGACACATTAACTGCCTTGGTTAGTAGTTAACCTACTACTTGGTTAGTAATTAAACTATTCTTTACTAAACTAACTTCTCTGCAGTTGAGTAGCATCTGACTTTTCATGACCCCATTTGGGGTTTTCTTGGCAAAGATACTACAGAGTAGTTTCCTATTCTATTTTCCAGTTCATTTTATAGATGAGGAAACTGAGGTAAATAGGACTGAGTTGCTTGCTCAGAGTTACACAGCTGGTAAGTGTGTGAGAATTTAATTCATCTTCCTGACTCCAGGCCCAGTGATCTATCCACAGCATCACCTAACTGTCTTAATTAACTTCTCTACATATTTTTATATCTTTTTTTTTTTTTTTTTTTTTTTTTTTTTTGCAGAGGTAATTGGGGTCAAGTGACTTGCCCAGGGGCACACAGCTAGAAGTGTCTGAGGTCAAATTTGAACTCAGGTCCTCCTGACTTCAGGGCTAGTGCTCTATCTCCTGCACCACCTAGCTGCCCCTTTCTCTACATATTCTTAAATAAACTTGTGATATCAAAGGAGCCATGCTTCAGTTGTCAAACTACTGAAATCTTTTGAAGCCAGTAGCTTGGATTAAGACAAAAGAATAATAAACTTTATCAAATACATTATTGGAATAGAATTAGAATATGTCTACAATATTTCCTCAATTAACCAGCCTAACTAGTTTATGAGCAAAGGGAATGAAGTGAATCCAGAGTGACATCTTCTTAATACTGTTGACTTTTAGTGATCACTGTTTCCCTTTATATATGTTCACAAACCATCCCTTTAGTAACAGGTTCTAGAAATTTGGCAAGGTTGATGTATGAAATGCCCAGAGCTAGTTTTTGGATTCTGTTTTTGGAAAAAAAAACAAATACTGGCCAGTATCTGTCTTTATCCAGCACTGTGACAACTCTTTCAAAATCCACAATAATTTGGAAACTAATCAACACAACAATGGCTCAGGGTTTTTTGTTTTTTTTTTTTGCCAGTTCTTTCAATGCTTTAGAGTGTCTACAGTTTCACCTGAGCCTGGTCACTTGAACTCAGAGAGAGCATGTTGTCCTACCATGTCCGTTTGTATCTGGATTTGTATTCCCTACTAACTACTTCTTTGTGTTCTCTCCTTTCTAGGCCAACTTCATTCTCTTTGGCAGAAAAAAACAAGCCCCAAAAGAGTTGAGCATGTCAACCTTTTCACTATCCCATCCATCCCAAGTGGGGGCTCTATCCCTTCTTTGATCCTTTCCTTTCCTAGAGTGTATCTAAGCAGTCCTCTCTCCACCACCTTTTTTTTGTTGTTCTTAGGCTTCATTGTCAGCCTCTGCTAGTTAGGGAGAATGATGTTTCTTAACACCAGTTGTGCAAGATCAAGCTATGTTTTTGCATTTATCCTTTTAAAATTTCCTTTTACTTCCATTTACTCTAGAGATATACTTCATTTTATTGATCTTTATTTTATTGTGTTTTAAACACAATTTTTTTTTTCAAATTGAAGATTTGTGGCAACCCAGATTAGAGCAAGTCTCTAGGCTCCATTTTTTCACCAACATATGATCACATCATATCTCTGGGTTCCATTTTGGTAATTCTAGAAATATTTCAGACTTTTTCATGATTTTCATATCAATTATAATGATCTGTGATCAATGATCTTTGATGTTACTATTGTTATTGTTTGGGGGCACCATGAACTGCATCCACAGATGGCAGAGAACTTAACTGGTAAATGTTGTGTATGTTCTGACTGCTCCACTGACCAGTCTCTCCCTATTCTCAAACCTCCTGATTTCCTGAGACTCAATAGTACTGAAATTAGGCCAATTAAGAAGCTTACAGTGCCTGTAAGGGTTCAAGTCAAAGAACAAACATCATGTTGCCTTATTTTAAGAAATTGACACAACCATCCCAGCCTTCAGCAAGCATTATCCTGATCAATCAGCAGCCATTGAGGCAAAGCTCTCCACAAAAAGATTATGACTCCCTGAAGGCTCAGCTGATGATTAGCAGTTTTTATCAATAAAGCTTCTTTTATTATAACTTTTTATTGACAGTATATATGCATGGGTAATTTTTTTTTTTACAACATTATCCCTTGCTTTCACTTCTGTTCCTACTTTTCCCTTCCCTCCCTCCACCCCCTCCCCTAGATGACATGCAGTCTTATACATATTAAATATGTTATACTATATCCTAGATACAATATATGTGTGCAGAACCGAATTTCTTGTTGCACAGGAAGAATTGGATTCAGAAGGTAAAAATGACCTAGAAAGAAAAACAAAAATGCAAACAGTTTACACTCATTTCCCAGTGTTCCTTCTCTGGGTGTAGCTGATTCTATCATTGATCAATTGGAACTGAATTAGATCTTCTCAATAAAGCTTTTTAAAAAATTGTTTAGACATAATAGTATTACATATTTAATAGACTACAGTATAGTGTAAACATAACTTTTATAATGCATTGGGAAATAAAAAAATCATGTGACTCATTTCATTGTGTGATTGTGACAGTCTGGAACTGAACCTTCAATATCTCTGTAGTATGCCTATACATGTCTTTTAATCTACAAAATGGGGGTAAATAATAGTTCCAGAATTGTTGTAAGGATAATAATAAGACTATTAGCTAATATTAGAGGAAATAATAATAATGATGATAACTAAAATTTATATAACATTTACTATGTGCCAGGTACTATATTAAGCTGTCTCATTTGATCCTCATAATAACACCGGCAAGTAAGGGTCATTATTATCCCCATTTTACAAATGAGAGAACTGAGGCGAGCAGAGGTTAACTGATTTGCCCAGGGTCACACAGCTAGTAAATGGCTGAGATCAGATATGAACTCAAGTTTCCTACTCTAGGCCTGATGCTGTATCCACCATGTAAAGTGCTAAGTTCAGTGCCCAGCACATAATAGATGATAAATAAATATTGGCAATTATTTTTGTTTTTATTCTTCTTAAAAATTTGAGCTTCCTGAGCTCCCCATACATCCAAATCATGTTCTTTAAACAGTTTCTCCCTTTTCCTTCTTGTTGGGACAACTTCTGCTTGCATCTTAATAATTTCATTCTAGAAAGATTCTTAGCTCTTAGCTAAGACTTAGCAGACTTCCCCTGCAAAATGTTTAGTCCTTCTTATCCTACTTATCTTCTCTTTGAAATCTTTGAAATCCATTCTCTCATACTTTATGGTACATAGCAGAGAATAACTGATTTTCCTTTCTTCTCTCATAAGTAAAAGAAGTTGTGGTCACTTTCATGAGAAGATCCCTTTGCTCCTACTTCACCAACAAGTTCCTTCTTGTTAGGCAGAACAACATTCGAGAAAAAACATTCTTTGTTACTTTATCACTAAAACAAAAATTTATCACCTGCTTTGCTTTGGGCAGAAAGAGATACCATAAAATATACATACTTGAAGTTCCCTAGTAACAATCATAGTTCCATAGTAAGTTGGTGATCTGTTTCCCAGATTCCTTATCTAATGCCTTCTTCTGTCTTTGTGGTTTGTAGCTTATCCCCATGACGTTATTGCTTTATTTTTTTCCTCTTCCTGGTTTTTCTGGCTTCCTTCAAGTCTCAACTAAAGTTTTATCTTCTGCAAAAAACCTTTCCCAGTTCTCTTTAATCTTAACATTTTAACTTTGAGATTATCTTGAACTTATCCTATATAGAATTTGTTTATATATAATTGTTTATAAATAGCATCCCCCAAGAGACTGTGGATTCCTTGAGGTCAGAGAATGATTGTTGTTTTTTTTAACCTTTCTTCTCATCTCTACTACTTAGCACAGTATTTAGCACATAACAGACACTAAGTCAATGCTTATTAATTTGACTTTCTTGCTCTGGTGATCCTTACCCAAATGCTCCCATCAGGTTTTTCCCATTGACCTTTGCTCAAAGGAATCTATATTCTCAATAGATAATGATAGGCTACCATTCCCCCTTTATCCCTGCTGTTCTTTCTGAAAGAAGTGTACTCTCCCAGAAGTCTGATCTTAAATCCCAAATCTCAGTCATTTGCCTTCCTGTATTAGGAACTGTAGTCTATCCTGTTTACTTTATCCCTTTGTGAATTTGTATAGAAATCTGAGGCTGTCGTTTTATTAAAGCTTTGTTCTTTGATTATTATCTCTTGTGAATAAATGGTCCTTTGGGGCTATTAGTCCAGTATAATATCTGCAACTCTCACTGTTACCCCAGTTCCTAGATCTGTGTGGAAAGTTTTCTCTTCCAACCTACTTTGTTTAAACCCTTTGGAGATCATATATTCATTTGACAGCCATTCACTGAACACCTACTATATGTAAGATACTATTTCTGCTGCAATCATGTAGCTTATTCCTGGCTCTCCCAAATTTTCTCTCCAATGCCTCAGAAATTCCTACACCCTTGATTTCACACATTGGAGATACCTTCCTGCCACTGCAGTCTTTCCTTCTAATTGCCTGGTTCCTTCCAGAACTTTCATGTTAAAGAGGATAGCTCCCCAGAAGCCTTTGAGTTGCCACAGGAGGTAAACAACCATTTGGACCCCCCTCCCCAGGCTGGAGCTGGCTCACCCTGGCCCTTGTCCTTGGGCCTTCAAGGTCCAATTTCCTCCCATAGTGGCTTTCTCAAGGTCCTGGCTTCCCAGCCTAATGTGTGAGTCCTACAGACTGGTGGGCCTGACAGCAACTGTGGAGGTGCTCTCTAGGATGTGTTTCTGTCATGACACTGGAAGAAAAGTCAACCTGGACCAGACTTTGCAATTTTTGCAGCCCAGCTTCAAAGGAACCCATAAAGATGTGTGTAATAGCTTCTTCACCCCAGAAGACTCCTTTCCCAGTTTTCTCCCCCACAGGATCAGACTGAATAATGAATCTGGAAGAAGCTTCTATGACTTGATCTGCTTCCTTTCTCTCCACTCTCTGACAGACACTTCTGATTCAGAAATTCTGAAGTCACTTGGCTCTTACTAATTAGTTTTCATGGCCAGGCTTTAGAAAACATCCCCTTGCCCTTTTCCAGTCTCTGGGTTAGGGAAGATGGAAGTAAAGTAAAAAAAGAAAGACTGAATGAATGAATACTACACTATGTAGAAGAAGATTTCTAAACTTGATCTGGTTGAGATAAATCTGGTTGAGGGACAGAGATGATTCTCATAGTGGCCAGACATTAAAGTCCCTGTCAGGATAATGATAAGATAAAAAAAAAAAAAGACCATTATAAGAAAGAATTTTTTTCTTTTTAAAAATGAATATAGACAATTATTGGAGGAAAATGTTGCTTCAGTTGGCCTTGCAAACATAACCCCAACTCCTCTCCTCCAACACCCTCACCACAACAAAAAATAATCTAATGTAATGGAGCTATGTTTTCAATCAAGAGAGGTTTCAGAGAATTATTCCCTTGGTTGCCTCTATATTTTCCTTAAGATGGCTACATTTCTTTTCTATTTAGGGGTAGAAACTAACCCCACTGACTCATGCTCTCACCCCCATTCTCTATCTTACCCTTTCTATTGTCCTCTGTAATTTTTGTTCGCTTATACACACTTCTCTTCATTTCGGATCGCTTATATATTCTATCCATTGACTTGAAGTTGCTAAAGATAATGCTACATGTGTAGGGAAAGACTAGCAAGTGTCCTCTATCCATTGCAGGGGTTGAGTAGATAGAATAAGAGAATTATTTGGTCTGTAAATCTTAAGTCTTCTACTATTTGGATATTTAAGTCTGGATGTTCTATAGGCATTCCTAACCCTACATGTCCAAAATAGTATCATCTCTCTTCCTTCCTGCAATCCATCCCTTTCCAATACTTTGCTAATCTTCCAGAGTCATATGGCCTTCTTCCCTTACCAATCTCATTTCTAGTTTCCTAGATGTTGACTTTTTGCCTCTTATATCTATCTTCTTTTCAGTATCTGTGCTTATCACACTAGATTAGATTCTCACAATTTGTTTTCTAGGTTATTGTCCTTCATTCTTGAAGAGGACCATGACATTAGGGAAGTCATGAGATGACTTGCAAGTGAACTGGATTTAAGGGAGGGCTGTGCAAAGTCATACTTTCCCCTCACTGCCTCACTTTCCCCTCCAAAGCCATCTAGGACCGACCAGTGGCAAGATATAGATCAGGAACATTGGATGCTATAAATGTGCACATATGTATATAAACATACATATACACATTACATTATTGTAAGGGTCTTCAAGCTGGTCCCATTGCTTCAAATCTCTTCCTCTTCTAAGTCCAGGCAGGAATGGTCAGTGATTTTCATTCAGTGTATTTTTGGGCTTAATGAAGTTAATCCATACTAATTCACTTAAATGTTAATTGAAAATTCACATTGTCTTTAGGATAGTAACCAATAGATCAATAACCAAGTGTTTATGAAAGTTTAGTATGTGCCAAGACCTGTATGGGGCTTAGCAATACTAATATAGTAAATAAAACCAAATGAATGAATTCATAGTGTCCAAGAACCTAAATTCAAATAGCGGAGATAAAAAGTGCCTTTGTTAGCATATAGAGAATAAATACAGAGAGAAAACACAATATGGCTTTTTCAATTTTACTAGCCAGCATTATAATAATAATTAAATTATTAAAATAATAATAATAATAATAAAATAATAATAATAAAATGCTTGTCTTTCCACTCCCTCCATCCCCCCCCAAAAAGATTATGTACAAGCCAGACATGTCCTCATTCTTCCCCAGACTGCATTCCTAATACTGGGCTTTGTCTCCTCAATATCAATCACTAATTAATGTAATCAATACTTTTGATTGGTGCTCCATTATTGATTTAACCAGTTGATTTAGCCTCAATTTATCAATTAGCATACCAACAGAGATGCATACCAACAAAATATAATAAAATCACAAGTACAAAAACATTCCTCCAAACCCTCTACCATTTTGGTGCCTGGAGAAAGTGAGTTACAAAGCGTTTACCCCAAGGAAGTTCACTTCTGAATGTAGCAGTGAATGGAGCACAACTTTGCTTGCAGGGCCTGGCACCTTGGTTTACAGATAGATTTAGTGCTAGATTGGGTCATGTAGGAACTCCTCAAGGCTGGCTCTAAATTAGGGTCAGCCATTGGATATCTGTTGGCTCTTCTGACTCCTCGTGACCTCATAAGGCCTTTTATGGAACCCTCCCCTCCCAAACAACAACAACCAACCAAACAAACCCCAACTGCCCTCCCCAAAAAACAAAACAAACAAACAAAAACCACAAATAGATGACTTCATCTCAGACAGAGGATTGCTTAGGAGACTGTGTTTCCAGACTGGCCTGGTGGGGGGTGGGGTGGAAAGGGGAAAGACACCTCTCCACTGGCCCTCTGAGATTTAGAAAGTTGTTTGTATGCCTCCTGGACAACAGGAAGAAAAAACCAAGTTTCTCTCTTGGGAACTTTTGTATCCATTCTCAGTTTCAGTTCAGCAGCCAACCAAAATGCCTTTTCTTCATCACACAGTAAGTTAACAGGAAACAATTACATAATACCTATGTAGTCTTTCAAGTAAAGAGGCTGACTGTTCCTTTCCACATCATCTTATGCTCATTGGCCAATTCCTCTTATTTCTCACACACTCTATGTGTTTGTATACACACACTGTGTGTGCATATACGTATTATAGGCAACAAATACATATTAACATATCACATATTAATAAATGTGTATATTGTGCTGTTGTTTGTCCTTCATTCTCGAAGAGGAGAATGATATCAGAGAAGTCATGACATGACTTGCAAGTGAATTGGATTTAAGTGAGGGAGGGCTGCGCAAAGTCACCTGCCTCACTTTCCCCTCCAAAGCCATCTAGGATCAGTGGCAAGATATAGATCAGGAACACCAGATGCTATGAGTGTATACATATGTATATACACATACATATACACATTGTATCTCTGTGTATATAAGTATATCATCTGTACATGGTAATATATATTAATGTGTGTATGTGTATATATATATATGCATTTATGTGCATGTATTCTGTTAATGTATATATAAATCACAAACTAATATGTTATATATAAACATATAACATTACATATAACATGAATACACCATCATATAATATTTATACTGCACACAGGATGCCTGTATGTGTGTATATATATATTATATGTAAGGTATATATTAGTATATTAATGTATGTGTACATAGGTAGACTGCACACTCTATATGTATATTTATAGGCATATTATATGTAATGTGTATATTAATATATCATATTGTGTGTATGCATATATACACATAGATGTATATGTGTATAAGCACATTATGTGTAATATGTATACATAAACACACCACATATTTATGTGTATGTGTGTATATACATACATACAGGCTTTATGTATATATACATTGCATGTAATATATTAATACATCATATATTGATATATGTATATGTTTATATAATACACATTATTGTGTAAGTATACATTACATATATGTACATATTAATATATACTATTGTAGGTATATATACATACATATATATATGTGTATATATATATATACACACACACATCAACACCGCTGCTATTTCCTAATATAACTAACTATACTTCATAGACTTAAAGCAAAAGTAATTAATAAAAAGACTAATAACTTGTGAAACATTCTGCACTGGTAGTTCCCTACCTTTCTACTGAGAGGAGTTAAACCCTCTGGGCAGATAACTTCAGATATAGGGACAGTAACTGCTTGAGGTCTGCTAGCTTCATGTTTGACACTTCTGGTCTTACCCAGGGTCAAGGCTTGAATCTTCCTGATTGAGGTTATTATACCATATTGCCTCTTTGCTGATATGCCAGGTCCAAAACACATAGCTCAACTCCAGGCATCTGTAGTCGTAATTTTTGTACTACATTAATTCATATTCTCTGACTCTCCTTTTCTAATCAATCCCAAATGTACTTCTACTGAAACTGTCTTTCCTCCAAACTCACTCCTCTAATACAAAACTATCTCAGTCTTGAATCTCATTCTGATACAAAGTAAGAACATCATCCCTCCGCACCAAATTCCCTGATCCCAGGCCAGTGACCAAATATGGAAGAGCAGCCAGCCCTGTGTGTGCTTCCTGCCCCTCCTAACATTTGCCGTGGACCTGCAGACACTTGCCTTTGTACCTTTTGTAGCTTTTCCCATACACTTCTTTCTTCCCTTTTCTCAACCACCCAAGTCAACATGTTAAGTCAACAAACATTTATTAAATACTTACTAGATTCTAGATTCTGGTCACTGTGCTAAGCACTATGGATACAAATATAAGAATAAACCAACCCCAAAACAAAGGAATACATATCTACCCTCAAAGAACTTAAATTTTAAGGGAGGAAGACAACACAGAAAGAGGAGCTAAAAGTAAGGAAGGGGAGCAAAAGAAACTATAACTTCATGAGGAATCATGGGATTCTTTATAAAATGGCTGATCTGGATCCCTTCCCCAAAATGGAAGTTCTAGGAAGGACTTCTAACAAGAAATCTCCCTGTGACCTGTTATTCTTCCTACATTTCAATAATGGACATTCCTTGTCCATCAATTGGGGAATGACTGAACAAGTTGTAGTATATAAATTTAATGGAATACTATTCTGCTATAAGAAATGATAAGCAGACAAATTTCAGAAAAACCTGGGAAGACTTACATGAACTGATGCTGAGTAAAGTGAGTAGAACCAGAACAATGTACACAGTAACAGCAACATTGTGCGATGGTCAACTATGATAGACTTAGTTCCACTCAGCAATGCAATAATTCAAGAAAATTCCAAGAGATTCATGATGGAAAATGCTGACCATACCCAGAGAAAGAATACAGATAGAAGCAAACTTCTTTCATTTTTTTTTCTTTCTTTCTTATGATTTTTCCCTTTTGTTCTGATTCTTCTTTTATAACATATCTAATATGGAAATACATTGAACATGATTGTATATGTATAACTTATATCAGATTGTTTGATGAGGAATTCAAAATCTTACAAAGATGAATGATGCAAACTATCTTTATACATAATTGGGAAAAAAATATTAAGCTAAAAAAAAAATAACAGATATCTTTCCCCAAGGAGATGTTTTATTGGTTGAGAATGCCTTTCTATATTCTTCCAGGGGCATGGTTAAATCACCTAAGGAAAACATTTAAGAAAATCTTCTTAGAGAGAGAAAATTTCTTGGGTAATACCCCACCTCTGATACTGTCCGTATAACCTTATCTAGGACCCTAAGCAGTTAAATGACTTGCCCAAAGTCATCCAATCAGGATGTGTTAAAGTTGGAGCTTGAATTGGGCTTTCGTGACTTAGAGGTCAGCTCTCTATCCACTTGCCTAGTGAAACCCAAGTAAATAAATATTATGATCTTATTTTTCTTGTGCAACATGATAATTACGGAAATAGGTATAGAAGAATTGCACATGTTTAACATATATTGGATTACGTGGTGTTTAGGAGAGAAGGTAGGGTAAGGGAAGGAGAAAAAATCTGAAACACAAAGTTTTGCAAGGGTGAATGTTGAAAACTATCTTAGCATGTATTTTGAAAATAAAAAGTTATTATTAAGAAAATAAATATGTGATCTTGTCAGCATGAAGAGTTCCTTCCATGGGGATTCTGCCAACAAGACAGAACACAACTATCTGATCTATGATTTATCAGATAAGACTGAAAAAAAAACAAAAAAAACAACAGAGACATAGAGACATCTAGTTAGTGACGTGCAGCTGATCCTGTCAAGGGTATACAATTAAGTCTTTTTGACTCCCAACAAGCACTCCTTCTACTGTATTCTGCTACCTCTTGGAATAAATGAATGAATGAACAGATAGATGAATAAATATAATTGTAATAATAATTTAAATTTTACATTTTTACCATTATTAATAATTGTTATTTTTGTGCACAGAAACTTTATTCTTTATCTTTTTTCAGTACCCTTTATCTTCCCTCTTCCCCATGAGAAAGCAAGAAAAACAAAACCCATTACAAATATTTATAGTCCCGTAAAAAGCATTTAAGTAAATAATTATTAAAAATGAAATAGGATGCTTCATCACATTTCAGTGTCTCCCAAACATTGATAGAAGATGAAAGCAAAGGCAGATAAGAAGATGAATGAATTCCCAACTCTGTGAGAAGAGGGGCCTCTGTGTAAAAGATCAAAAGGAGCTGAGGCTGACAATCAATATAAAGGACAACAAAAAGGACTTTAAAAAAGCAATGTGTAATTGCATAGCAGTGGATAGGCAATAGGTGACAGGATGGATTTTAGGACTATATTTAGGGTCAGAAAGACTTGATTTTAAATCTTGACTCCAGCATTTAGTAGTTACATGATCCTGAGCAAGTCAATTGACTTTTCTGTCTCACTTTCCTTATTTGTAAAATGGAGGTAATAATAGCACCACTATACAAGTGGTATTGCATATATTCATATACAAATATATATACAAATATATGCACACATATTTATATGCAATATTGAGGACATTTTAAAAGGGAAAGGATTAGTGCTTGGGATAATTGGAAAAAATAATAACAAATGATTAAGAGAAGTCAGAACTTTATATTAAAAGTCAGCTTATATTTCTTTTTCTTTTCTTCTTCCTACCAAGGAGAAAGACCTTTGGACTGAACAAATAGAATAGTGACTAATTGGGAGTGGATATCCCAGATAAGAGGGAAGATCATAAAGTAGCAACTATGGGTCTTTGATAAATTCAGATCCTTGGGTCCAGATGAACTACATGATTCTGAGACCCTTTTAGAGTTCTTGGAGAAACTGGAGACGGGACAGGAGGAGAGACTGCTCAACAAATGTCTCCATTTACAAAAGAGGAAAGAAGACAGAGTGTTCAAATTATATTCTGGCATGTTTGACTTTGATTCTTGGTAAAATTCTAAAATATAATGATAAAGTATGTGGACACTTTTGGGAAAGGGGACGGTGATAAATACAAGCTGTTATGGGTTTATTTAGGTTGTATGGTATGGCAGAAAGAGAACTGGATTTGGATTCAAATCCTCCCGCCATTTACTCTTCTGGTCCTCATCTATAAAACAAGAGATTGATCTTGCTGACCTCTAAGTTCCTTTCCAGCCCCAAATCCACATGTGGTTTATAATCATGAACATGTCATACCAGACTAGCTAGCTTCATTTCCTTCTTTAGGAGGTATCCTGAAGGGAGGAAAATGCTATGGATATAATACCCGAATTTCAACAGAGACAAAAGCTTATGACCTTGTGGAGAGGATGGAGAGATGTGAACTTTATGACATTAGTGGTGGATAGATTTAGAACCAGTTAAAGGTGCCAGTTCAGAGTGAAATAGCTAAATGGAGCATACTTCTGGGAGTCAAGAAGTGAAGAAGATCTGAGTTCAAATCCAGCCCCACGGTTGTTTTGAGGATCAAATGAGATCATATTTGTAAGGTGCTTAGTACAGTGCCTGGTACATAGTAGGTGCTTAATAGCTGTGATGAGGAAGATGGTAATAATGATGAGGATAGCTGACATTTTGGGTGACAGAATCAGGATCCAAAAAAGATTTAACAGGTTAGGATGACATAATCTAACAAGTACCCTCTCTGAAGGTAACCATCTCTCCCCCCCACTTAGACTTGCAGATTGGGCCTCTTGAAGACTGCTTGAACCCTGAATTATTATATAGTACTAAAATTCTCTCTTGAGCTCCCATTGGTATATTTCCCTTTAATATTAAGATAATAGATATAATTAGTTTAAAGCAAAGTCATTGACTGAGATGGCCTTTTAGGAAAAACAGTAACAAAGCACTGCCCCCCAAATGGGACATGTGTTCAAGGACATGCTGATGAATGTGCTGATAAATCTTTAACAACTGACTTTCTAGAAGGAAAAAAAAAAACCTATGCGTGATCACTTGTAATTTTAATCTATAGTACTGCCAATTTCCCCATCAGTTTCTTAAATGTAGACTATCAACAAAATACTAAATTGAGCCTTGATTTGTAGTTTATCAATTTCCAAAGGTAAATGTTCACAATGAAAATGTCACAATATTCTCCAGGGTACCTATGAGTTAGTTTCAGGACATGACTTAAGTATATTCTCTACAGTTATATCTATTGGCAGTGGAAAAGGGTGTTCACACATTTTATACAGTAGTAGAAGGGAATATATATATGCATACATATACATATATACATGTATATATCTATGTGTATATATATATAAAGTCATGTGATCCAAGTAACTCACACCTCCAATGCTGTAGAATCCTGATGTCCTTTTTTCTTTTGTAGTAACCTTCAGCTGCTCTCCCTTGGGTGCACTGTCTTTGCTAGGTAGGTCACTCATCTGGGTTCTCTGGGCTTATTCCTCTCTGGAACTCAAATCTTGTCTGCTGGGACTAATTCTCTCTTAACTTGGAAGCTGAATTCTCTGAGGCTGCTCTCTGTTGAACAAGGCATCTCTTCCTGGGTGAGTAGCTCCATTCAAGACAAAATGATTAATGTGGCAGGAGAGAGAAATTCCCTTCCCTCCCAGGAGGCAAAGATCAATTCCCTCTCAAGAGCTGGCTCTTTTCTCTACTGCCAGACTTGTCTTGCCTGACTGCCTAGAGAGTGTGTCTTGCTTTTTTTTTTTTTAATTCATTTTTCCAAATTATCCCCTCCCTCCCTCCACTCCCTCCCCCCAATGGCAGGCAATCCCATACATTTTACATGTGTTACAATATAACCTAGATGCAATGCATGTGTGCAAATACCATTTTCTTGTTGCACATTAATTATTAGCTTCTGAAGGTATAAGTAACCTGGGTAGATAGACAGTAGTGCTAACAATTTACATTCGCTTCCCAGTGTTCCTTCTCTGGGTATAGTTATCTCTGTCCATCATTGATCAACTGGAAGTGAGTTGGATCTTCTCCATGTTGAAGATTTCCACCTCCATCAGAATACATCCTCATACAGTACCGTTGTTGAAGTGTACAGTGATCTTCCGGTTCTGCTCATTTCACTCAGCAACAGTTAATTCAAGTCTCTCCAGGCCTCTCTGTATTCCTCCTGCTAGTCATTTCTTACAGAGCAATAATATTCCATAACCTTCATATACCACAATTTACCCAACCATTCTCCAATTGATGGACATCCATTCAACTTCCAGTTTCTAGCTACAACAAAAAGAGCTGCCACAAACATTTTGACACATACAGGTCCCTTCCCACTCTTTAGTATTTCTTTGGGATATAATCCCAATAACAGCAATGCTGGGTCAAAGAGTATGCACAGTTTGACAACTTTTTGGGCATAGTTCCAAATTGCTCTCTAGAATGGCTAGATTCTTTCACAACTCCACCAACAGTGTATCAGTGTCCCAGTTTTCCCACATCCCCTCCAACATTCATCATTATTTGTTCCTGTCATTTTAGCCAATCTGACAGGTGTGTAGTGGTATCTCAGAGTTGTCTTAATTTGCAATTCTCTGATCAGTAGTGATTTGGAACACTCTTTCATATGAGTGGAAATAGTTTCAATTTCATCATCTGAGAATTGTCTGTTCATATCCCTTGACCATTTATCAATTGGAGAATGGTTTGGTTTCCTATAAATCAGGGTCAGTTCTCTATATATTTTGGAAATGAGATCTTTGTCAGAACCTTTACTTTTAAAAATATTTTCCCAATTTGTTACTTCCCTTCTAATCTTGTTTGCACTAGTATTGTTTGTACAGAAACTTTTTAGTTTGATGTAATCAAAATCTTCTATTTTGTGATCAATAATGATCTCTAATTCTCCTCTGGACATAAATTCCTTCCTCCTCCACAGGTCTGAGAGGTAGACTATTCTCTGTTCCTCTAATCTATTTATGATCTCATTCTTTATGCCTAAATCATGAACCCATTTTGATCTTATCTTGGTATATGGTGTTAAGTGTGGGTCCATATCTAATTTCTGCCATACTAATTTCCAGTTTTCCCAACAGTTTCTTCCGAATAATGAATTTTTGTCCCTAATGTTGGTATCTTTGGGTTTGTCAAAAATTAGATTGCTATAGATGTACCCTTTTTTGTCCTTTGTATCTAATCTGTTCCACTGATCTACCGTTCTATTTCTTAGCCAGTACCAAATGGTTTTGGTGACTGCTGCTATATAATATAGCTTTAGATCAGGTACACTTAGACCACCTTCCTCTGACTTTTTTTTCATTAGTTCCCTTGCAATTCTCGACCTTTTATTCTTCCATATGAATTTTGTTGTTATTTTTTCTAGGTCATTAAAATAGTTTCTTGGGAGTCTGATTGGTATAGCACTAAATAAATAGATTAGTTTGGGGAGTATTGTCATCTTTATTATATTCGCTCTGCCTATCCAAGAGCACTGAATGTCTTTCCAATTATTTAAATCTGACTTTATTTTTGTGGCAAGTGTTTTGTAATTTTTCTCATATAATTCCTGACTATTCTTTGGTAGATGGATTCCCAAATACTTTATACTCTCAACATTTGTTTGGAATGGAATTTCTCTTTGTGTCTCTTGCTGTTGCATTTTGTTGGTGATATATAAGAATGCTGAGGATTTATGTGGATTTATTTTGTATCCTGCCACTTTGCTAAAATTCTGAATTATTTCTAATAGCTTTTTGGCAGAGTCTTTGGGGTTCTCTAAGTATACCATCATGTCATCTGCAAAGAGTGATAGTTTGATTTCCTCATTTCCTACTCTAATTCCTTGAATCTCTTTCTCGGCTCTTATTGCCGAGGCTAGCGTTTCTAGTACTATATTGAATAGTAATGGTTATAGTGGGCAACCTTGTTTCACTCCTGATCTTACTGGGAAAGGTTGCAGTTTATTTCTATTGCATATTATGCTTACTGAAGGTCTTAAATATATGCTCCTGATTATTCTAAGGAATAATCCATTTATTCCTATACTCTCAAGAGTTTTTAGTAGGAATGGATGTTGGATTTTGTCAAATGCTTTTTCTGCATCTATTGAGATGATCATATGGTTTTTATTAATTTGATTATTAATATGGTCAATTATACTAATAGTTTTCCTAATATTAAACCAGCCCTGCATTCCTGGTATGAATCCTACTTGATCATAGTGTATTATCCTGGGGATGATTTTCTGAAGTCTTTTTGCTAATATCTTATTTAAGATTTTAGCATCAATATTCATTAAGGAAATTGGTCTATAATTTTCTTTCTCAGTTTTCGATCGACCTGGTTTAGGTATCAGTACCATGTCTGTGTCATAAAAGGAGTTTAGAAGGACTCCTTCATTCCCTATTTTTTCAAATAGTTTATATAGCATTGGGGCTAATTGTTCTTTAAATGTTTGGTAGAATTCACATGTAAATCCATCTGGTCCAGGGGATTTTTTCCTGGGGAGTTGATTAATAGCTTGTTCTATTTCTTTTTCTGAAATGGGACTATTTAAGCAATTTATTTCCTCCTCTGTTAATCTAGGAAGCCTATATTTTTTGGAGGAAGTCATCCATTTCACTTAAGTTATCAAATTTATTGGCATAAAGTTGGGCAAAGTAACTCCTTATTATTTCTCTAATTTCCTCTTCATTGGTGGAAAGATCCCCCTTTTCATTTGTAAGACTAACAATTTGATTTTCCTCTTTCTTTTTTCTGATCAGATTTACCAAAGGTTTATCTATTTTATTGGCTTTTTCATAAAACCAACTCTTGGTTTTATTTATTAATTCAATAGTTTTTTTACTTTCAATATTATTGATTTCTCCTTTTAATCTTTGTATTTCAAGTTTAATTTTTGGTTGGGGGTGTGTCTTGCTTTTTAAAAGGCCACCAGGATTGTGACCAATTCCTCTTCCAGCTAGTGGCTAGGTGCTCTTCATTTCTATCAATCTTGATTGAAGAACCTTTTAAATTTAACAAAAGGAGAACAAAGTATAAATCCTTATTTTTGCTTCCTTTAAGACCTTAACATCTCATTGTCTTTGTTCTCTCTGCCCTTTATTTTCTGTAATTTTATCAAATGGTCTGGGTAGAAAATGAAAGACCATAGATATCTTAACCAACTTTCCACCCACACACTAATAAGATGACATTGAATATAGGTAAAAGTTAATTTTTAAAAATGGGGGGAGAGGTGGTTTAAAATAATCAACTGCAGAAAAATTGATACAGAGGAGATTTGTCTAGATAATGGTTTGGATAAAAACATTTAAAGCTTTCTGTGGACTGTAACCTCAACATAAACCAACACTATGACCGGCCACATACAAACTAGTACAAATGACCCTGTGAAAGGGGAACTCTGTAAGAGAGGCCTCGTGTTCAGAACAAGAAGCTTATAAACTCCACTTTTTCTGCCCTACTCTGATCATATCTGGAGGATTGTGTTCATTTCTGGATGTTATTAGATGGCTCTCTGGGAAAAGGGAGAGAGAGAAATGCAGGGGGAAATATGAGCTATGAAAATAAAGATCTCCCTAAAAATTCATTTTCAAAAAATCCCCTTTTCAAAGGAGATCTATGTTTTCCAAGGCCAATCAAATATCTCATTTCCTGTATATAACTTTCCATCTCCCCTCTTCGTAAATTTGTATTGGGACTTCCTCATTTTTGAAAAGGACTCACCCTTTGCTTTGCCTTTTCAAATGCCCAGTTTGCATAGGCACACTAATGCACTGCTGATGGAGATACAAAGTGATACAATTATTTTGTAAAGCGATTTGGAATTATGAAAATAAAGTGGTAAAAATGTTTATCCTTTGATGTGGAGGTTTTACAGCAAGCATATACCCCAGAAAGCCAAAGACAAAAAAGAAATGTTCCATAGTCGCCAAAACATTTATAGCAACACTTCCTGTGGTCACAAAGAATAGAAACAAAATAAATGCTCTTCCATTGGTGAAAGGCTGAACAAATTGGGTATGTGAATATACAGATATCACTTCACTGAAGGAAATTATGAACATGATGAACAAGCATCAAAAACTTATATGAACTGATGCAAAATAAAATAAGCAGAGCAAGAAAAACACACAAACCCGTTGATTACAATACTACAAATGGGCAAAACAAGAAGAAATCAAAACTTGAGTGTTGTGAAGTTGGGGAAAAAACAAGCTTGACCCCCAGAGAAGAGATATGAGAAGACATCTCTCCTCACTCCATGGTAGAAGTAGGGGAGTGCACAGGTGTGAAATACTGCATATGATGTCAGATCTTTTTGATGACTGGTTTACTGAATTTTTTTTATTCTTGTTTAAAAAGATGTTTTGTTACAATGGACAATTTCAAGAAATCAGTCAGTTAATAAGCATTTATTAAGCATCTACTATGAACTAGTCATTGTCCTAAGCATCCACACTGTCCCAAGCACTGGGGACACAAAAGCAAAAAATTAAAAAAAAAAAAAAAAAGAGTTCCTGCCCTCAAAGAGTTTACAATTTGGGAAAGAGAAAACACAAAGCAAAGCGAAAGGGTTGGGGGCACAAAAGTTTTCAGAATCAGGGCCAGCATGAAGAAGTGAGAGAAGTTCCAGAGAGGGTGCAGACACAGGAGAAATGAAGGGGAGAGAAAGAAGGACATAAAGGAAAATGTAAGCAATAGGAAAAAAAAAAAGCAGTAAAAACCTATTTTGGTGACAAATCATTATCTTAGCTTAGTTCAAGTGCTTTCTCCTACATTTGTGGATACATTCAGTTGTTAGTTTTTATCCAACTGGCTTCTTATAAGATACTTTGTATCTTACATGTGTAAATTTCACATTTACTATTGTAACATTGTTGCAATCATTCACTCTTCTAAGCTTAAGGACTCTTAAGGTCTCTGTGGCTCCCTGCTTTGTAATTTTGGGGAATTTACTGTCAACAAAAAGTTCGGAATCTGTTCTTTTCTCTGATTTTTCGAGACATTGTTCTCTCCTGGTTCTCCTCCTCTGACTGCTCCTTCTTGGTCTCTCATGTTTGATCTTTTACCAGGATGAGCCCATTAACGGTGAATGTCCTCCAAGCCTCTGTCTGCCCTGGGTCTCCCTTTGGTAACACCATTAGTTCCTTTGGCTTGAAAGGCCAAGTTCTCCCATGGCATCCAGGGCCATCTTCAGTCCAACTGATCTGTATCTTGCACTGGACCCAGACGGCTCTGGAGGGAAAGGGAAGCTGGGGACTTTGCACAGTCCTCTCTCACTTCAGTCCAATTCACTTGCATGTCATGGTTTCACCTCCCTGATGTCATGATCCTCTTTGAGAATGGAACTAGTCAGTTGGACAACATAACTCTTTCTTTCCTTCTTCCTCCCTCTCTTTCATTTCTTCCTTTCTTTTCTCTCTCTCTCTCTCTCTCTCTCTCTCTCTCTCTCTCTCTCTCTCTCTCTCTCTCTTTCTCTCTCTCTCTCTCTCTCTCTTTCTCCTCTCTCTCTCTCTCTCTCTCTCTCTCTCTCTCTCTCTCTCTCTCTCTCTCTCTCTCTTTCTCTCTCTCTCTCTCTCTTTCTCCTCTCTCTCTCCTCTCTCTCTCTCTCTTTCTCCTCTCTCTCTCTCTCTCTCTCTCTCTCTCTCTCTCTCTCTCTCTCTCTCTTTCTCTCTCTCTCTCTCTCTCTCTCTCTCTCTCTCTCTCTCTCTCTCTCTCTCTCTCTCTCTCTCCCTTCCTCCTTCTCTCTCTTTTTTCTCTCTTTCTTTCTCTTCTTTCCTCCCTCCCTTTTTCTGTTTCTGTCTTTCTCTTTGTCTCTTCTTTCTCTTCAGTTCCCTCTGTCCACAAAGAGTATTGTGCTCTTACCTGCAAGAGCTCTACCCAGAGGAATGTAAAATTTGATCACTAAAACCTCCCCAAATATCTTGGATTTAAACCTAAATTACTTTGGCTTTCATTGATTGACTAACAATAGGTCCCAAACCAAGCCCTACTTAGCCATTGCTTGAGCCATGGCTGACACAGAATGAATGTAAGTAGCAATTGTTTCTGTTTTGGCCAGAAATACTGAGTCTTCTCCTCCCAGATTTTTTTCTTTTCTTTTTTTTTTTTTTTTTTTTTTTTTTTTGACTAGGTAAAAGGGGTTGGATGTAGGGAGTAGATATCCCAGATAAGAAAGATCATAAAGTAGCAAATATGGGTCTTTGATGAATTCCAATCCCTGGATCCAAATGAACTACTTGATTCTGAGACCTTTTTAGTGATTTTGGCAAAACTGAGGAGGGGTACAGGAGGAGAGACTGCTCAACAATGTCTCCATTTACAAGAGAGGAAAGAAGGCAAAGTGTTCAAATTATATTCTGGCATGTTTGACTTTGATTCTTGGTAAAAATCTAAAATATAATGTTAAAGTATGTGGATTTACTTTAATAAAAGGATCCAGGGGCCAGATAGGCACTTAATAAATGCTTATTGCTATGACTGAGCTGTAAAATGAATTGGGGAAGAAAGTGGTTCCTTCTCCAGTTCATCTTACAAATAAGAAATGGAGGCAGTCAGGATGAAGCGGTTTGTCCAGGATTACAGAACTAGTAAGTGTCTGAGGCCAGATTTAAACTCAGGAAGAGGAATCTTCCTCTAGATTATTATTATATTATCTCTATATAGAAGACTTCCAAATCAACATATCCAGTTCCTATTTATTTCCTGGTCATCTGATAATAATAGCAATGATCGTAGCATTTATATAGTTCCTACTATGTACCAGGCATTGTGCTAAATGCTTCAAATATGCCATTGGTCCTCACAACAACCTTGGGAAATAGGTGCTATTGTCTTAATTTTACATTTGAGGAAACTGAGTGTGTGGAATAGAGAGATAAGGTGAAGAACATATAGGAATGTGTGAATTCATTTCCTGTATTTTATTTTCATTATTTCTGTGTTTTCCCTATGACTTGTATAATATGTGCATGTCTATATTTACTCGAGCCTTGGCCAGCTATAAACATATTTACTTAACCTGAGCTGATGATATTTATCAGTATTTGACATTTATCGATATTTAGACTATTAGTTTAAACACTATCTGCTTGATTATCTGAAGCCTGAAGGCCTGATTTTCTGTTCCCTAGAAATCAAGTAATTTTGGGGAAACAGAAACTTTCCATTCTTATCTCTCCGGATAGCAACAACCAATTAGATGTCTCCTCACCCCCCATGCTCTTACTTTTGATATAATCTCTTGTATAAAAGCTGTGTACCTTTACTACTTCTTTAGCCCTCCTACTATGAGCTTTCTCTTTCCCTTATCTTGGGTGGGACTGTTCATCCTCATAAGGATTCAATAAACAATCTTTCTGCTTTCTACTTTGAGTGATCTACTTTGAGTTATTTTGGATGAGGGTTTTTTGTTTGTTTGTTTACATCCTGCACATGAGGCAAACAGAAATTTTAAAAACTTGTCTAGGGTCATATAATTAGTAAATGTTGGAGCTGAATTTGAATTCAGGACTTCCTGACTCTTAGATCCAACACTTTGGCTTTTAGATTCATACCTAGTTGCCATCTAGTGCCACTTAGTGCCTCCAATCTCCTCCTCACTCAGCCTACACTCCACTCACTTCTTTCCATTAATCTCATCTTCCCAATGCAATTTTGAATCCCATCTCTGCGAATTCTGGCTCTGATAGGTGATTCATAGATGAGGAAACTAAGACATACAGCAGTTAAGTGGCTTGTATAGGGTCATACAGCTAGGTTCCTATTGACTATATGGTTTGGAGGAAGCTTTTTCAGTTGGGTGTATATCTAGAATTGTTGGCATTTTAAGAAAGACCTGATTCAGCTTCAGTTATCTCCTTTGCTTATAGTATCTAGTGAAAGATGACATCTTGTGGGGCAAAGTTCTTAGGGCCATCTCCCTTCTGAGACCACAGGACCTGAGAGAAACAGAGTGATTTTTGGTTTTTTACCTCTCTTCCCCACTCTGCCTCCCCTCTTCCACTCCCTCACCTCTGTTCTAGGTAAATGGAATGAGACCTCATAATTTTGTGAGTTTAAAAAGTCATCATGAATATGCTCCAGCATACCAGGATTTCAGAACCTGGGTTCTGGGTAGGGCTTTGCAGCCAACCTAGTACCAATGTGCTAAAGAACCAGCTGGATCAGAGCTAGCAGAAATTGGGAGAAGAATACATTCATCAGTCAAGCTGCCGGACTCAGATTTGGTGGAAATGTTGTTGTTTTTTTGTTTTTGTTTTGTTTTGTTTTGTTTTGTTTTGTTTTTTTTAATCCTAATTCTTTCTTCACCACCACCACCCATTTTGCCCCAAGGTTTTATACTTTCTCAATATAACTTTTGATGTGAATACCCCTTTATAAAACCTAATTGATGTTAATTGTTAAATAGAAGTAAGGTGCTAGTCTAATTACTGATGCATAATAGGTACCAGTAACTGAGAGGAATTGAGCTGGTGGGACTTGATCCTATGGTAGAAGGGAATACTCAGTTTATCTCCTCAAAGCAATACCCTAGAACCCTGAGGGGAAGATATAATCTGTTCAGCTCTAGGAAGAGAGCCAGAGCTTGTGGTGCTATATTAGGGAAGTATTTTGTATATAATAAGCCCTTAATAAATGCTCCTACTATCTGTCTCTTTCCTTCCCTCCCTCCCTCCAGATATCTGTTTAGATATCTCTCATACTGGGCAGCTAGGTGGATAGACCAACAGCCCTGAATTCAGGAGGACCCGAGTTCAAATCTGGTCTCAGACACTTAACACTTCCTAGCCGTGTGACCCTGGGCAAGTCACTTAAACCCAGCCTCAGGGGGGGGGGGGAAGATACCTCTCAAACAAACATCTTTATCTATCCATATATCTGAATATCCATCTATCAATTCATTATCTATCTACCTATTTACCTATCTATCATCTATTTGTGTTGTCTCCCCCATTAGAAGAAGAGGTCCTTAAGAGTAGCAACTTTCTACATTCTATTTGTATTCCCAGTGCTTCTCTCTCTTAAGCTCCAGGTCCATATCATCAACTGACAGCTGGACAGAATGCCCCACAGAGACCTCAAACTCTGCTAAAGCAGGGTAGACTTTGTTTCTGGGGAACCACCAATCTTTCAATTATTCAGATTTACAACTTTGCAGTCATCAGTGACCATTCACTTTCCTTCAACTCCCCCCCCCATTTCAAAACCCCCCATTCTGTGGTTCGGTAAATTATGGTATATGAAGGTTATAGAATATTATTGCTCTGTAAGAAATGACCAGCAGGAGGAATACAGAGAGGCTTGGAGAGACTTACATCAACTGATGCTGAGTGAAATGAGCAGAACCAGAAGATCACTATACACTTCAACAACAATACTGTATGAAGATATATTCTGATGGAAGTGGAAATCTTCAACATAAAGAAGAGCCAACTCACTTCCAGTTGATCAATGATGGACAGAGGTAGCTACACCCAGAGAAGAAACACTGGGAGGGGAATGAAAATTGTTAGCACTAATATCTGTCTGCCCAGGTTACATGTACCTTCGGAATCTAATGCTTATTGTGCAACAAGAAAATGGTATTTACACACATGTATTGTATCTAGGTTATATTGTAACACATGTAAAATGTATGGGATTGCCTGTCATCGGGGGGAGGGAATAGAGGGAGGGGGGGGATAATTTGGAAAAATGAATACAAGGGATAATGTTATAAAAAAAAAAAAAACCCATTCTGTTCTCCATCTCTCACTTCCTATCTCTTCTCACCATTCAGGCCATCAGACTTTTATCTTCTCTGTCTAGATTGTTGCAAAAGCCTCTTATTGGCCTCTCTGCCTCAGTTTCTCCCTTCACCAATCTACTCTCCATAAACTGCCAAATTAATATTTTTTATTATATCTTTTTATTTACAAAGCTATGGATAATTTTTTTTCAACATTGACCCTTGCAAAACTTTCTGTTCCAACTTTTCCCTTCTTTCCCCCCTTCCCCTAGATGGCAGGTAGTCCCATACATGTTAAATATATTAAATCCAATAGATGTATGCATATCTATGCAGTTATCTTGCTGTGCAAGAAAACCAAATTGATATTCTTAAAGAACAAGTCTGACCACTCCCTTGCTCAAGAAGCTTTAGAGGCTCTCAGCCAAAAACAAACTCCTTTGTCTGGAATAAGAAGTCCTTTGCAATCGAATGCAATGCCCTCTTTCTAAGTATGATTTCACATTACTGTCTCTCTTATTCTTTGTAAGGTATACTGTCTGGCCTGCTTGCTCTAATCCCTGTTCAAGTTATTCTATCTCAACCACTTCTACCTCTCACTGCCTGGAAGATCTGGGAGAGACCTTTAGCCTCGATGGACAAATCCCTTAACTTCTCACTATAGCTTCCTCAAAATGAAAGCACTTGGACAAGATGGCTTCTGAGATGCCTTCTAGCTCCAGATCAAAGATCCTATAATCTCCTCCCCTTTCTATAGGCTGCCGGGTGTCCCAAATCTAGCCGACCTCACCTTCCCTTTGTGTAATCTCCAGCTTTTTGCTGGGTTTACTCAAGTGGCACATAAGGTCTTCCCAGTTATAATTACTGCCAGTATGGATTACTACATGGTTACTTTGTATATCATTTGCTTTTTCTTATATTTGAATTCTTTTCCTTGACATTACTTCTGCTACTTGGATCCCAAGGCTGAGCTAAAGTGATACCTCCAACAAAATTGTTCAGATTTCCCCTCTCTCCACCCTAGCTCCTGAACTACTTTGAATGATTTTGTATCTACTTATCTGTGTATATAATGTTACCTAGTTGCTTGGAAGCTCCTTGAAGCTTTGTAGCCCCAGCACCTGACACAGTTACTTCTTTAAACATTATGGGTAATTAATACAATTTTATTCAATTAAATTGAATTACCTGCTCTTCTCTGAGCCCCCCCCCCACTCCTTCCCCAGCATCATTCAAAGCTCCTCAAAAGTAAAAATGGCATGTAGTAGGTACTTAATAAATGCATGATATGTATAATAGGTACCCTATTTCTTATCTTGTCAATGTCTGGGGGAGGGGTTGGAGAGATAAGAGTGAAGGTGGAACTCGAAATGAGTATTTTTAAAAATACATGATGTAGTTGAATACTTTAGTTTGACTTTATGGCCAACTAAAGGAGAAAGGAGAGAAAGCAAATGGGAAAAGAAGGAGAAGATAAAGAGAAGGGGAAAGAAATTTAAAGTAGAGTGAAAAGGAGAGGAGAAAGAAACAGAGAGGGTTGGAGAGGATTAGAAGAGAGAGTGACCTATGAGAAAAAGACAAAGATGGATACAGAAGAAAGGTATAGGGAGAACAAAAAAGATGAGCCTGGAATGCTAAAACTCTGTTAAACTCTGCTCTTCAGTTGGTGTTGGCATCAGAGTAAGTTATCACTGCTCTTTGGAAGCTAATTAGTTGTCTGATTCTTTTACCACTGGGAAACAACTTGTAGGTTTTTATTTTCAAACTGTCTCATTTATTCTTGGGGGGGAAAGTTTCATTTTCACAGGAAATTTTTAAAACCTTTTCCTGTGTGTGAAGAAAGTAGTTAGATTTTTGACATGCACTTTGGAAACTAGAGATGTCAATCCCTTTGACATTCAAAAGCTGTCAGATTGCCTTATTCTTCTATTTTGAGAAATTGGGGCTGCCTCATTCTACAACTGCTAAAACTTACTGTTGGAATCAGCCTATATTTTCTCGTCTTTATTCTTTAACAAAATCAAATCCAAAATTCTTTGTCGAGTTAAAAAGCCTTCTGCAATAAATAGGAGAAGCATAGTTCAGAGCTTTTCAATGTTCTCTACTAAATTAATGTTGAATTGAGTGGATTTGAAATCTTCCAGAGGCTTAGCTATGAATGGAGTATTCACCTAAAGCATCTGAAGTGTAGTTCCATGACCAGGCCAAAAACATATCTTAAGTATTTGTGCATCTCTAGGATACACGGACAGATAAAAGTTCTAAAAGTTTTCAATTTCTTAATCTGAAAGACCTCTTTGTAGTCTTCCAACTCATAGATTTATAGGATTTGAATTCTTTCCCATCTCTCTACAATGCTCCAGAAAAACCTCTATTCCTCTGGAAGCTCACCATACTACTCTTCTTCCCTATCCCAGCCTCTCCTTCTGATTAGCTGGTTTTCTTCTCTTTTTATGTTGGTGTCTTCCCCTGTAGCACAATTCTTGGCACATAGTAAATACTTAATAAATGATTGTCTATTTTAAAGCTGAAAGGGACATTAGGAATCTATGATTTTCATTTTGCAGATTAAAAAACTGAACGATTTTCCTAAGGCCACATAGGGAATTAGTAATAAAGCTGACATTTGACCCCAGGCCTTCTGACTTTAATTGCAGTACAGTTATATTTTCCACACCTGAAGGGGTTTAGGGAGTAGCTACCTGCAACATGGAAAATCCATGCAAAATTTTTTAGCCCTCTCCTCACCTTCATACTGGAGAAAGAGCCTGAATTTTTTTTTTTTTTTCTTTTTCTCTTACGGGCTGTTTACAGTACTTTATTATAAAATTTAAGTATATGGTCATAGGTGCTATATCATTTGTTGGCCTTTGCTGTCATTTTTGACTTCCACAAAACTCCCCCCCCCCCAGCAACTTCCCATTTAATTTCTTATGCCAACTGGAAATATGCTGCAATCACAATGGGAGAAGTCATGATATTAAAGGGATAACTGTACTCTTTCTATTATATCACAGAAGTCTAGGATTCCAACTTGATGCATTGGTTTGAATCTTTTTTAGGTGTTTCACATCACCTTTACACTCTGGGATCGGGATAGGATAGAAAGGAGGCAGGGTTATTTAACAGTAGAAGAGATTTAGAAGAATGCTCACTGGAGATCAGACTTTGGATACAATTCCTTAGAAGTGCATCCTGGGAAAGTAGAAGAGTATCTGGAATCAGAGGACTTGGGCTCCTGTCATTTGCTACCTATGTGTCCACCTTCTGGGCCTCTGGTTATTTGGAAAATGAGAGGCCGGAGTTCTAAAGTTCCTGAAATCGATGATTCTTTTCATGACTTTTCTAAATGCTAGTTCTGATGTAGTAGAAGCATCTGGAGTAGAAAGACCTGGGTTGGAATTGCAACTTGCAGTCCTAGCTGTGTGATCTTATGTGAGTCACCATGCTATCCTCAACTTCAGTTTCCTGTAATTTGAGGAGACTGGACAAGGAAGTGAGCTCTAAATTCTGTTCAAGTTACAGATCCTATGACATAATGGGCATAAAATATGACCATTACATAATGCTTTTTTGTTTGTGGCAGCATCTCATGGGATACCATGTGGCAACTAAGGGAGGAAAGAGGTCTATGAAGAAATCCTCCAAAGCCAACCAACATATCCTTCCATATTTAGTGACTTTAATCTGAAAATGGGCACAGGAAAAGGCAAGGGAAAAGTAAGTCAGAGAACAGAGCTCAAGCTCAGGCTGAAAGCTTGCAGACTAAATCCTTACATCTGTCAAGTCTGAGCAACATCACGAAAAAGCAAAATTGACCAGATGTATAAATTCAATGAATGTTTATTAGGGAAATGGCATATCTGAGGTTGAAAAGAAATGGCAAAGCTCAAGAGTTTATATTCCATTGGTAAAAAAGATAAATGTTAAGGAAGGAAGGACAACTAACAACTGGAGTGATGATTGTTAAGCTCTACCTTAGAAAGCAGTACCTGATGTGAGCCTAGAAAGACTACAAAGATTATTGCAAATGAGGAGAAAGTTCATTCTAGATATGAGGGGACAGCCCATGGTAAAGTGCTGGGGTGGAAACTGAAATACTAACTTCCGGGAATAGGGAATAAATAGGTCAGTTTGATTTGAATGAAGAACATACTGGGGATAATAAGTCCAGAAAAAAAGGATGGAACCAGGTTTGCCGAACTTTAATGTTAATCTGAGGAGTTTTTTTATTTTATACTAAGGAGTCACCAAGTCACTTGAGCATGGGAATGGCATAAAAAAAATAATAGTTTTTTAGTAGTATTTTTTTAAGAGGCAGATTATTTTGGCAGTTGTAAAGAGGATTGGAGGTAGGATGAGGACAGAGACCAGGAAATTGATTAATTTAGGGAGGCTATTGTAGTAGTCCCCATAAAAGGTGATAAGCCTTAACTTGGGTGGTGGCTTGGGTGGTGGCTATGTGAATAAAGGTAATGGGATGTCTGTGAGAGTGTTATGGTCTTAGAATCAACAAAGTTTGGCAATTGATTGGATGTGGAAGGAGGAGTCTGATAAGTGGAGGATGCTAGGTTTTGTGTTGTTAACTAGAAGCTTACTTCCACTGAAACTGGAAAATATGGAGAAGGGGCAAGTTTTTAGGGGAAGTTGAGGAGTTCTGTCTTAGGTCTGTTAAATGTGAGATTGCAACAGACTGACTAGTTGAGATATCCATGTAGGTGGTGTTGAGGTAGCAGAACCCTAGAGAAAGATATCAGAATTTGGGTGTCATCTGCAGAAAGCTGATAAGTGAACCTCTAGGAGGTGGAGACATTAAAAAAAAAGTGGGGGGTGTGGTTTAGAACAAAATTTTTTTGAGTGAGTCTTGGATCTCTTTTGCAGTCTGGTAAGATCTATAGACTCTTCCCCAGAATAATTATTTTACATGCATAAAATAAAATACATAGGATTATGAAGTAAACCAAATATAATGAAATTATTAAAATCTTTTTAAAAAATTCATATATACCAGGTTAAGAACTCCTTATTTAGAGAAAGAAGATATAGCATGAAATGAAACCTGGGAAGACAGCTATGAATAGGGAATGGACTATGGACAGTTGTCCAGCAAAGAAAACTGAAAAGGAACTATAGAATTATAAAGAAATCAGCAGACATGACAAGGATAGAAAGGTATCTAGGAGGAGGGATTGGTCAAAACTACCAAAGGTTACAGTCTTCATGAAAGATGAGGACTGAGAAAAAGTCAAGGGATTTGGCAATTGATTATCAAATCTAGTTCTTGGGGATAAGGTTGGAAGGGAAGATTTGCAGGGTTACTGTGGTAACTCATAGTAGTTGAAAAGTGGAATCAGGCTCAAGATTTCTTTTGGGGGAGGAGCTTCCATTCTTTCTTGAGTAGTCCTGGAGTTGGGGCCTCCTCCCTTCCAGGTAAACATGTAGAGCTCCACCACAATCTGGCCTAATTTAGAGCCCTGTGATGATAGCTCTATCTAGAGTTTTATTTTGAAAGGAAATAACAGGTTACTGATGTGGAAGTCATTTAGAAATCGTACACAATTAGATAACTGACTAGTGAGATGGCAAGTCAAACTCAACCTAAAGAGAAGAAAAGATAAAGATGAGAAGATATGAAATATGATGGAAGACACTCTGAGAGATTCATACAAATAAGCTGGAAAAAGAATCTGCCTTGAGCTTCCCTATTTTCTGCAAGTTTAACTGATAGAAGTTACCACAATAAGGAAGGCCAAAGAACTTAGAAGCTGCCTCAGCTAGCAAATTTCTGGTCTGCTAATCAGGTGGTAAGAACAACCAAAAACACCATGGGTATCAAATCCTAGTTCATAGAACATTAGAGGGGTCTTCCATGGAGTAGTTTTGGGAGAACAGGAACAAAAATCACATGGAAACCAGTGGACATGGAGGCGTATGATCTGCATTGATGGAGAGACTGAATACATACTCTCCTCCAAGATAGGATTTAACAATTTCATTCAAAAAACATTAAGTGCCTATTATACAGTACTAAGGATACAAGAAGAAAAAAAAAAACACAACAAAATAGTTCCTGTCTTCAAGTAGCTTATTTTCTATGGGTAGGGAAACAACATGTATGCAGATAAACTAATAATAATAATAATAGCTAGTATTTTAATAGAATTTTAAGGTTTGCAAAGTCCTTTGTAAATATTACCTCATTTGATCCTCATAACAACCCCTGGAGGTAGAGGCCATTATTATCTCCATTATATAGATAAGGAAACTGAGGCAGACAGAATGTGTACTCATTTGAACTTGATTCCAGGTCTAGCACTCCATCCACTTTGTCACCTAGCAGCCTTGAAATTTTTGAGCTGATAGAATGTCAAATATGGGAACTGTCAAATAGGTCAATGAGGCTGGAATGTAGGGAGTATAGTGGGGAGTAATGAGAAATCAATTTGGAAAAATAGATTGGAGCTGTATTTTGAAGTATCAACTGAAAGTTGAGATAGTTTTTTGATCCGTGGCTTAAAACCCCTAATTCTCTTGATTGGATACTAATGAGAGATGATGTTAAACTGGAGTTGGAAGAATTGGTGCTTGATTCACTTTTCTTGCCAGCTGACTATATAAATTTAAACATGATGTGTAACTTTTCTGTCAACTGATATTATCTTTATCTCCCAGTTAAGATGTTATGAGGATGAACCCAAGCTTTTTTGGAAAGGAGTACTAGACCTAGAGCTGTGTTCAAATTTGACCAGACACTTACTAATTGGTGATTGTGTACAAGTCATTTACACTGTCCTTTCCTCATCTTTAAAATGGGGGATAATAATAGCACAAACCTTCTGTGGTTGTTGTGAGCATCAAATGATGACTGTAAAGTGTTTAGCATTTTTTCTATTTGCCTGGGAGAGGTCCCTGGGTCATAGATTTGAGGGTGGGGGTCAGGGTACCATTGATTCTGGTTTTCCATCAAGCAGACCATATTTATTTCTGTTGGCATTTAAATTTTACAAAAATGCTTTCTTTTCAGCCATCCCAAGACATTGGTTTTATAGGTATTTTTATCCCCATTTTACAGATGAGAGAGTAGAGTCTGAAGAAACCTAAGGTACTAGCTTGAGTGTGTGTGTGAGACCCAAGGTCACAGGAACTAGTGAGTGTCAGAATAAGTAGTCAAACTCAAGTCTAATTTCTAGAAGTCTACGATTTGGAAACTTCCCTCAGGAGGTCTCCAAATAGTTTTCATTTGCCATACAAATCTCAGTGGAACCTTTTGCCTTCAGAAGCTTACTTTCAAGAGGCCTTTCTTTTCCCCTTTTCAAGGCCTTCACTCCAACCCCCAATCTCCTCCCCATAAAGGATTTTTAAGGCTTTGAGGGAACAAGAACCAGCTTTTTCCTTCAGAAAGGGATCCCAGGTACAGTTGATACCTTAATATTACAAATAACAATGTTACTGGTTTTAGATCCCAAGAATTCAGGAGGAACTGTGCAGATCATGTCTTTGTCCTTTACTGAAGAGGAAATGGAGGCCTACAGAGGCTGTTCATAGAATTTAGAGCTGAAGTGTGCAGAGTGGTCATCACAGATTATTCTAGACCAGAGAGGTTTCGACATTTGTCAGAGACCACACAGCTAGTAAAAAAAAGCGAGCAGAGATACAAACTCCCCGTCCTCTGGTCCCAGCTCCACAGCTTTTACTATCGGAAGTGCAGCTGCTTTCTTTGTCCAAAGACAGCAAAGGACCCTTCCGATCGAAGACACACGGGAAAACACGTCACGAAATTTGTGGACTTTCAGATCTCATGGAATCATTGAATTTGAGCTCCGAAAAGTACTATCTAATTTTACCTCCACGTTTTTTAGAGGGGGAAATTAAGGCCCATCGAAGCTCAGAGATGTGTCTAAAAAGTCACGACTAGCAAGTTAGTGACAGATCTAGGCTTTTCGGATCCAATCGGCTTTTCAAAGTCGGAAAGGATCTGCGATTAGAACCCATGTCTCCTGATTTGTCAGCCTAATCTCTAATCTGGGTCCTTCCAAATGCAGCCCACTTCAAGTGAACATCAGATGGGCGCCAAGTCCACCCCGAAATCGGGTCCGTGGGCACTTTCTACACCGAACAAAGGGGCCAGTTGAGAAGCAGGACAAAGTGTTACGGTGGGAGGCGGGGTCTGAGATAGCTGGGGGTGAGGGCTGCGAGTTGTGGGGTAGGGGAGGGTGGATGGGGGGGGTGTCGGACGCTTTGATCTCTTCCAGGCATCCTGCCCATCTCCCATCTCCCAGATGTGTGCTGGCATCCACCCCTGGGCAGGGTGTACTATCTGAGGCACATGCACTCACGCATCCAGACCCTGAGCCCGCAGCAGCCCTGGTGTTGTAAAATGAGAGTGAGTTTCCCAAGTTCACCCAGGCCCTTGGGTTGGCATAGCAACCAGGCAACCTGTTCCCGAGCCGGCGGCTGCCTCTCCTGCCTAGCCTCGCCCGCCTCCCCTCCCCTCCCTCCCTCCCGGACTCTCTTTCTCTCCCTCCCTCCCTCCCTCTCCCTCCTCTCCTCTCCCCCCTCCCCTCTCCTTTCCGCACATGCTGCCGCCGCCGCCGCCGCCGGAGCCAGGGCCGGAGCCGATCCCAGCATGCACCGCGCCAGCCCAGTCCCCAGTGGGCCGCCATGTTGTCGGAGTGAAAGGTAAGGGGGAGCGAGAGCGCTGGCGAGAGCCGATCCGGGGGGCTGAAATCCATCTTCATCCGACCGCTCCGCCCGTGAGTATCCGAGCCCCGCCGGGTCCAAAAGCTACCCGGGACTCCCAGCGAGCCGATGGTCCGATCATATTGGGGTTCTGGGCCGGCGGGAGCGGGGAGAAGGGCTTTGGAAAAGCCGCCCCGGCCCTGGCTCCCGGGGCTGGCGCTTCCCTCGCTCCGCTCCTAGTACATGTTTTGGAGTCAGCAGCAAGGCCCCTATTGTTATCGGAGGAGGGAGGGGACGCGGAGGGAGGTGCAAACGGGGAAATCCTCTGCCTCTAGGCCCCGGCCAGATGCATTCAAGGGTTTCTGCATTCACCCTCCCCCCAGCTCGGGGGTGGGGGGCGTCCCCCCACCCCGCCCCCTCCTTCCCCAGCCCCCCAAAGCCCAGGGCTCGGAGTGCTCCTGCACATCGTATGTGCGGGTGGAAAAGAGGGCTCGATTGTCTCCTGGACATCTAGGGGCTGAGAGCCTGAGGCACCCCAAATCTGTCCCTCGGGGATGGGGGACAAGCTGGGGGGGACAAGCCAGCCAGACCCGGAGCAGGAGAAAGCTTTTGCCGGGGTAGTGTGGAGTGACCAGACCCAGCGAGTGGGGGAACTTGATGGAGGGAAGAGGGATAGATAATGGAAAAAGGTGTGGAAGTCCCCCTCAGGAAGTTTCGGAGGCTGGGAGGCAGGATTTGCAGGCTCTGCTGGCCTTTTGTTTACGTGGGGAAGAGTTGTTGGGGGGCTTGGGGAAGGGGGAAGCAGGGAGAGAAGTCCCTGGTTAGAAACAGAAAGAAAAGAAAGAAAGAGAGAGGAACCGAGCTTTTCTTTAACTGAAAAGGGTCTCTACTCTCTGTTAGTTGCAAGAAAAACAAACGCTCACTCACGCACACACACAAACAAACATAATATCCTCTTATCCTGTGTATTACAATGCTCGACAATTTCAGTCCCGTCAATGTGCCTGGTAAACAGGTAATTTGTTATATTTCTAAGTTAACCCTTCTGTGCTCCAGGGAGAAAGAAATACACTTTTGTAACTTTCTTTCGAGAAGGAATTTTATTTAAACAGTTTCTCTTTTTGAGTGAAGATTTTTTTTTAATGGATTTTTTATTTTGGTTATCTTTCCTGCAATCAGAAGAGGATTGGTTGCTCTTCATTTCGTGCCTTCAGTTTCTGCTCATTTCCTGTTCTTTTCGGAGTAAAGCGAGTTTGTATTGGAGGGGTGGGTTTTTTTTTTTTTTTTTTTTTTTTAGGCCTTTTCTTAAACAATAGGTTTGTACTTTTCGATGATGTAGTTTTATTTAAGTGAAGTGAGCGTTTTTTTTTTTTTTCTTCTGTGCTAATTTTAACTTCTAAAACACTTTTAAGAGCTGCTGATTTCTTTATCTAGTCTTTGGAAAATACTCATTGGATTCTGAACTTTGATTGGTACTTTGTAGTATACACATTGTATTCATTTTGGCCAAGGCCACTCTTGACTTTTTTGAAGTTAGCTTTTGTTTAGTTTGAGTCTCGGTTTTGTTGCTTAAAAATACATTTCTGACCCCAGGATGTTTGTTTTTTAATTAAAAGCATGTGTTAAGAAACATGTTTTTACTAAAGCATTTAAAAGGTGATTATGGGGGAAAAGTTTTCTTTGTTTGAAAGTGTGCTAGTTAGGAAAATGATAATATTAAAAACTTTGAAAGGTTTGGGAAAGAACAGCTCTCGTTAGAGTTCAGTAGTTTTAAGTTACTTTATTATATATACAGTTTCTTGTATCTTTAAAAACATGTTACAAATGATGACTTTTCAGCATGGCTTTCAGATATGTATGAGGAATCTAATGGCATATGGGTTAAATATTTTTCATTTATGTGACAGTATTAGTCTGTGTGCTGTCATTGTTGGTATTTGCAGATATTGTGTATTTGGACTAAAGTTGATTGTTATCAGGTTATTTGCTCTCTTCTTCCTTCCCCATTCACCTCCCTCCCCCTCCCCCTCCCCCCCAAGTCACACCTTTGCCAAGTTTTTTTGCTCTTGTTTGGGATTGCCTTGCCCACATTAGGTGAAGCAGGAAGTTCCAGGGTGTACAGATGGCTTTACAAAAGCTGATTGTATTTTTAGACATTTTGATTAGGACTCTTTTCTCCATTCCCCCCTCCTTTCCCCCTAGTCCCTTGTCAAAACAAGCTTGTGGTATTCCTTATGGCAAGGCATAGGAAGAAGGATTTTGATTAACTGAGCACCACTTATCTTGGAGTCAAACTACCTGAAGCACTACTTTATTATGTGGATTTGCTCTAATTGCTTAATCCTCTCTGCCTCAACTTCCCCATCTATAAAGTGAGGATAATAAAACTTGAATTATTTGTCTCAGAGGATTGTTTTGAGGTAAACACTTTGTTATCCATCTGGTAGTGGAGTTGGGATTTAGATATGAGAAGTTAATTTCTGTTGGGAGAATTTTAAATGTGAAGCTGAGTTTTTTATTTGTGTTCTACCAAATATTTCAATTTCTGTTTTAAGTATGATCATTGTTCTTTCAATAGTGGGGACAAATTGTTACTTATGTGATATGAACTGCAGTTACTCCAGATTCTGCTTGATGGTATATTCACCCTGTAATCTTTTAGTGTAGAAAAAAAATAGAAAATGCATTTCTTCCAAAATGATAATGAATTTTTGAGAAAATTATGTTTGATTTGTTTTGTCCTGGGAAGGAAAGTTGCATTGAATTTGATAAAACTGTTGAAAGACGACTCTACTGGTGGCTTTGGGCTTGGGCAAGATCTTCTTACAGAACCTGCACTCAAGAGTACCCCCTAGCAGAGTTCTTCAGAGTTTGAACTGCTAGACTACAGTCATGTTGGAGAGAATCCCTTTCGATGTGGATTTTGAACAAGTTACATATTCCTTCTTACCAAGAGTTGGCTACCGAATTTGCTTTTAAAGTAAGAAGTTAGTTTGTTTCTGTTGTGTAGCTTAGTTGTTCCCAAATAATATCTTGGAAGGCACTTTTGAAATATTGTAGTCATGGACTTTGTGTCATTTAAAGAGAAGGGAAATAGTAATTTGGAGTCATCAAGATGAGAGAGGTCTTTGGCTTGGAAATTGTACTTTCTGCAGTAGCTCTTGTCAGATTATAACAGAGTTGATTTATTACTTTCTAGCAATTGTTGGGCACCCAGATTGGGACAGGTGCTGAACCTTACATAAGAAATAGAATCCTTGCCCTCACTGAAACTGATTTTATAACTTAATTTCCACATCTAATTGTTAAGTAACTCTTCATTATGAAAACAATGACATACAGTGTTAAATTTTTGGAATTGTAGCATCAAGCAAAAACTTGCTACAATAGCAAAAGTGAACTCAATTTGGTCCACTCTTATTACCTAGGTATACTAGAATCTTATTGCTAAGGTAATTGACAAGGTAATTAAATGATTCATTTTATGGTTAGCTTGATACATTTTGACTTATTGACATGATTTTTAATGTCTTTTTGTAAAGCCATCTGTTTAAGTAAGATTGCAGGCTGATCTGAGTTTGGAATCTGACCCTCCCCCCACACCCACTCTTACTCATTTGTGTGTATGTACACACATATATTTAATAACCCATGCTTAATAACTATTTCTATATAATTAGTTTCCTTTCTAATCCTGTGTATTTTATTTATTACATATCAAAACTTTCTGAGGTGTCTGTAAGTTTCCCTAGGACACAAAAGAAATTAAGGTCCTTAGCTCTAGGATGTTCTTTTGCAGTTCTGCCACCAAGAAGCTAGCTGTATTTCTTCTAGATGTCACCTATGTACATGTTTTCTTTCTAATGGGTCTCTCAAGTTTGCAAGATTCTGAGTTAGTGCAAATTGTGTGGTCCATAGTTTGATTGTATATGAAAAGAAGCCCAGTTTAAACAATTATTTTTATGGATAGTAAATGAAAATATATTCTAAATACCTCAAAGACAGAGATGTTAGAATTAACTAGCTCATTTGAGCCTCACTAGTTGGAGCTGAGGAGGATTGTGGGATTTTTTTATTATGTCCATTTTCAAGTTGAGAAACTTGAAGCTCCCATTGGAGGTAAGGAGAATGGTCCTGGGCCATAAAGCTGAACTCCTGTTTTCTGACTTCCTAATTCTGACTTTATGTTTACATATATTCTCCCACAATAATCCTCTTAAGTTTATATGTATGTGGGGGGAAATTGCTGGCTGGTTGTTTATTTAAAATGTTTTTTGTTGTAGTACTGTTGAGTGGTAAATAAACTATTATAGAAAATTGGTAATTGACAAATGATTTAATCATTATCTATTGAATTTAAGGCCTCCCCTCTCAACTTTTTGCACTTGCAAGGTGGAATCAAAAGTTTTCTAAAAGTGGCAACCCCAGATATTTTCTGTCAGAATGCCAGCCACTATACATTTTATAAATATACTTGCAGCAGCTCGCATAAGTCTTCGTTTTGTACATGCTGTATGTGTATTTAAGTCATCTACCACCAGAGTTCCACTCAGAAACCTCATTTTGGCAGGCAGATCCTCTTGGTTTCTTGAAGACTATGCCAGTGAAACAAGCCGCTGGCAGCTTCTACCAAATTGGATTGGCTTTGAATATAGGCCTGGCATCTGACAGTGTCTTTTATGTAAGGCCGAGGCCTAGCTAAGTTTGGAGAGAGACTCATCACTCAAAGGCTTGACTGCCTGTCAGGTGATGAGATCTTCCTTTACCCAGGGCTTCCAGGTTGAATGGGCTTAGAGGGTGGAGTTGGGAGAGTATTCCCATCATTTGAAATGAATTTTCCTTTAAGTAAAAGTATTTTAAAACATGTAGCTGCGTGATAGTGATCAGACTTAAATGCTTGTACTTTCTTGTTTCATTGGAAAAAGCAGGAAGACTTTTTTTTTCATCCTGCTGCATGTCATAGATCTTGTAAAAAGGGTTGATTCACCATTTAAAACCTGTGTCTCCTTAGGTGTTGGTGGAATGAGCGTTGCATGTGTTTTGAAGAGAAAAGCAGTGCTCTGGCAGGACTCCTTCAGCCCCCACCTGAAACAGCACACGCAAGAAACAGCTAATCCCAACATGCCTGTTGTTTTGACATCTGGAACAGCAGGGTCCCAGACACAGCAGCAGCCGGCTGCAAACCCGGCCCTTGCGGCAGGGACTCACTCGAGCCCTGTCCCAGGATCCATAGGGGTTGCAGGCCGCTCTCAGGACGACGCCATGGTGGATTACTTCTTTCAGAGGCAGCATGGTGAGCAGCTTGGGGGAGGAGGAAGTGGTGGCGGCGGCTATAATAACAGCAAACATCGCTGGCCTACTGGGGATAACATTCATGCAGAGCATCAGGTAAAGATACGCTATAATATTTCAGTTCTGAACCCATGAGTGAATAGAGCAATGTCCATTTCAGGGCATCTGCTTTCTGTGAACATCCTGTAAAGTTGGAATTATAACTGGAGTTGGACCTAAGATAATTATTAATTTTTTTCCTTTAGGATGAGAATCCTCATTAGAGGAATGAAAGAGCAAATGGTCAATCAGTTTTCTTGGACCCAATATTAACGGGTCCCCTATGTAAAACAAACAAAACATGTGTTTTCTTATTTTTTTTCATGACTTTTTCCTCTTTTCATAAAGATGCATGCTTTTAAGAACCTTCTAAAGCATCTGTTTTCCTGCATGCCTTAACTTTCAAAATTGATCAGAAAAAGCTTATTTTGGACAGGAATAATGTTTGCGTTGTTTATGCCCTCTTAATATCAATGTGCAGAATGCAAAAAAAGGGGTTTGTTTAAAAAAAAAAAAACAAAATTACTTCCCTGAACTAGAGCAAGATTAGAAACGAGACAGCCTGCCTCTTATGTCTTGTGTTTGAGACACAAAAGAGTCAGAGTTTGCTTTCAGAGTTGTCTGTTTTGTCTTACTTTTCAGCATATAAGTAAGTTCATTTTGGTTTGTCTCCGTTTGTGTTCTTTTCATCTGAAAATGTTTTCATGTAAAATGCTCAAACATAAGTGAGCACAAGATAATCTTGTTTCTTAACTTTAGGGTTAGAAAGTTCCCTCCAGTCTGCATGTGGGAAGGGAGGGCTGTAGATAAAATTTAGAAGAAAATTTTGCATTTCTTTGGATTGTAAACTCTTTAGTATTTTTGCAGAGTACAATTTATTCCTTTTATTAAGCCCCAAACACTTTTGTTATGTTTATCTTTTTTTTTTTTAAACAATCCATCTACAATTGCAAATTTTAAGTTTAATTTTTTCTTAGAGGTTAAGAGCCAAGATTGCATTATTAGCACATTATGAAGTCAGCATATTTATTATTTTAAAAGGCAAGCATGAAAACTTTGTTTTATTTTAAAGGTTTTATTTACAAAAAAAAAAAAAATCTATTCACCTGGTCTATACTAACAGGCTTTAAACCCATTGAATGTGAGGGTCCTATTTGTATTTTCTACAGCATCTTGTACGCAGATATTCAGCAACTATTTATTGATTGAACAATTGAACTTTGGATTGTGTGGTAACAGCTAATTTTCAAAACTGCAGATATTACTCAATTCAGATTTCAAATGAACAAACTAAGAAATATTCAGTCGTACTGATGGTTATGCTGAAAGAAAAAAAAAAGACATCTTTAAATTTAGATGGTGAATTGAATTGTCAGAAGAAACCCTAGTATCATTCTCCTTTATGTATCAGTTGCCAGTTACAAAATATTTTCCTCTCTCAATCTTGTAACATAAGTAGCGCACATTTTGTTATTTTTGTTGTACAGCTAAGAAAATTGAATTTCAGAGTTGGTCAGTGATATGCCCCAGGATCACATAGCTTACTTGGGCCTTCTGATTCTGAGTCCAAGTTTTAAGAGTCCTCCCTGGTGCCTTGTACTTAGCATATCTTTATTATTGTGGACAGTGAGAGGAGAAGGAGTTGTGATTTTGGTATAAGGAACAACCCTTTCAGGTCTTAGGGGTATAAAAGTTAACAGGAGTAGGGAGTGGGATTTCCCTTCATAAGAATTAATGTATTTGTCAAATTTAATAGTTTGCTTAAGAGAGGGAGTGAAAATGCAAAGTTTTGCATAATTTGTATTGTCATTAGTAAGCATTTCTTAAACAACTCTTGAGCGAAATATCCTTTTTGAAATAGTGCTTTATAATTTAAAGAAATCATGAAGTCATTTGGTCATCACAACGACCCTGTGAGGTAAATGTTGCAAAAATATATATGTTTATAGATGTATGCACATGTATATATATGCATGTATAAATAGTGCCTGTAATTTCTTCAATGTAGGGAATTTCTGGCAAGGAAACTGCCTCTATGCATTCAGATCAGTTTCTGCTCTGCAATTTGTAGACTTAAGACATTTAGTTCATACCTTGTCCAGAGGTAACTAGGCTCATGTGAGTCAGAAACAGGACTTTAAAGCTAGCTTTCCATCCTTTGTGGCACACTATCTGCAAATAGCATCATCTCTGTTTCATAGATGAGGAAACTATGGCTTAGAAAAGTTAAGGAAAAATAATAATTATATATAACATTTACTTAGTGCTGTAAAGTACACAGAGTGCTTTACCCGTGTTATCTCAGTTGATCCTCACAACACCCTATTATTATTATTTTTTTTATTATAGTTTTTTATTTACAAGATATATGCATGGGTAATTTTTTCAGCATTGACAATTGCAAAACTTTTTGTACCAACTTTTCCCCTCCTTCCCCCCACCCCCTCTCCCAGATGGCAGGTTGACCAGTACATGTTAAATATGTTAAAGTTAAATACAATATATATATATATACATGTCCAAATAGTTATTTTGTTGTACAAAAAGAATTGGACTTTGAAATAGTGTACAATTAGCTTGTGAAGGAAATCAAAAATGCAGGTGGACAAAAATAGAGGGATTGGGAATTCTATGTAGTGGTTCATAATCATCTCCCAGAGTTCTTTCGCTGGGTGTGGCTGGTTCAGTTCATCACTGCTCTATTGGAACTGATTTGGCTCATCTCATTGTTGAAGAGGGCCACATCCATCAGAATTGATCATCATATAGTATTGTTGTTGAAGTATATAATGATCTCCTGGTCCTGTTCATTTCACCCAACATCAGTTCATATAAGTCTCTCCAGGCCTTTCTGAAATCCTCCTGCTGGTCCTTTCTTACAGAACAATAATATTCCATAATATTCATATACCACACTTATTTTTAAAATTAAATTTCATTTTATTTTCATTTCCCACCTCCTTAATTCTAATTGAGAAATCAAGGAAAATAAAACTGATTATTACAAATATGTAGAGATAAGCAAAACAAATTCTGGCATTGACCACATCCAAAAAAATGTCTCAGTCTCCACTCTGAGTCTTTTACTTCTCTGTCAGGTGGAAGTAGGTTGCCTGTTTCATCATCAGTTGTTGGTCACTGTGATGATCAGAGTTCCTTAAGTCTTTCAAAGTTGACTACATTTACTACATTATTGTTATTGGTTTTGCTTACTTCACTTTGTATCACTTGACAAAAGTTTTCTCAGGTTTTTTAGAAATCATGACTTTAATTTTTTTCTTGTGACACAGTAGTATTCCATCAGATTCATATAATAGCTAGCATTTTTATAATGTTTTAAGGTTTGCAAATTCCTCATAACTCTAGGGAAACAGGTACTACTATTATCCCAGTTTTATAGATAAGGAAACTGAGGCAGAAAGTGATTTGCCTAAGGACATGTAGCTGATTCGAAACTCTTCCTGACTCCAGGCCCAGTGCTGCTTTACAGCTGTTCTCTGATTGATGATGGACACCCTCTCAGCTACATTCTGATTCTTGGCTATCACAGAAAAAAGTTGCTTCAAATATTTTTGTGCATGTGGGCCCTTTTCCTCTTTCTTTGATCTCTTTGGGGAGTATAAACTCAACCGTAATATTGCTGGGCCAGAAGATAATTCACAGCTTAATAGTTTATTTGTCTGTTATTTCAAATTGCATTCCTGAATGACTGAACTAGTTTATAGATCCACCTACAGTGCTTTAAAGTACCTATTTTCCCAGACCTCTTCTAGCATTTGTCATTTTTGCCAATCTGGTCGCTGTGAGGTAGAGCTTCTGAATTGTTTTAATTTGTACTTTTCTAATTAGTGAATTAGAGCATCTTTTTTCATATGGCTATTGATAGCTTGAATTTTTTTTTTCCTCTGAAAACTTATCTTTTGATAACCTTTGATTAGTATGGTAGATGGTGTTATTACCCTTTTTTCTAAGGTAGAAAACTGAGATCTAACTTAGTTGATTTGCCCTGAGGTAAGATTAGAATTGGTAGCTTCTTGACTCCCAGAGCAATTAGCTGATAAGCAGCTGGACCAGGACCTGAATCCTGTGAATTTGAAAGTGTAATTCTGCCCTATATCCTTATTAGAGAGAGAATTGGGGCAATTGATTGTGGATTAAAGCATATTTCACTTTTTTGGGGGGGTGCTTTTTCCTCATTTTTTTGCCCTTTTGTTCTACTTTTTCTTTGGTTATAATGTGACCAATATGGAGGGAGGAGGTGAGGAAGGGAGAGAGGAAAAAAAAATTTGGAATCCAAAAATCTTAGAAATTTATTGAAATTTATCTTTACATATGTAATTGAAAAAATAAAATAGTATTGAAAATTTTTAAAAGGCACAACATTAAAAAAAAAAAAGACTTAATACTAGCTCCCAAGATAATTGGGTGGGTGCAGGAGGGAGAGGAAAAAAAACCCTCAAAACTTAGAACTCAAAAAGTTATAAAAATGAATGCTGATATATTTTCCTCATGTTTAAAATATATTGGATCGCTTGCCATCTAGGGGAGGGGGAAACACAAAACAAGGTTTTGCAGGGGTTAGTGTTGAAAAATTATCCATGCATATGTTTTGAAAATAAAAGACTTTAATTTAAAAAAAAGAAAGAAAAATGAATGTTGAAAGCTAACTTTACATGTTTTTGGAAAAATAAAATAGTATTGAAATTTAAAAAAAATATGCAATTAAAAAAAAAAAAAGGATTTAGTCCTAGCTCCCAAGGGAATTGGGTAGGTGTGCATGCGTGTGTGTGTGTGTGTGTGTGTGTGTGTGTGTGTGTGTGTGTGTGTACAATATAAAGTATGGCATAGATAACTAGTCTTATAGGAGTTCAGAATGCCAAGGATAAGCAGGGTCTGGGGGCAGGGGTCCAAGGGGAAGTAGAATTGGCCCCAAAGTGAAGAAACACTTTTGATAGAAGGCAGAAATGATTATGATATGATCTAGAAACAATGAAATTACATTAGATTTTAGACACTAATGAGAAGCATCAGGTTAGGGAAGTAGATAGGGCCAGATCATGGAAGGCCTTGAATGTCTGTATGTATGATATGTATCAACTTGGGTTTTAGAAAGGTGAATATGGCAGATTAATTGGGGATAGTGAGGGTATTGTGATCCTTAGGTATAAGGTAATCTCTTCTCTTCCCTCTCTCCCTCTTATTTTTTGTTTTTTTCCCCCAGTTATACATGAACATTAATTTAAAAAAATACACATTTCTTTGAGTCATGTTGGAGGGAAAATCAGAACAAAAAGGAAAAACCACAAGAGAAAAAAAAAAACAAACAAGAAAAAAGAATGAACATTGTATGTGTTGATTTACATTCAGTCTCCATAGTTCTTTCTCTGGGTACAGATGGTGTTTTCTATCCTAAGTTTATTGGAATTGCCTTGGATCACTGAACTGCTGAGAAGAACCAAGTCTTTCATAATTGATTATCTCACAATCTTGCTGTTACTGTGTACAGTGTATTCCTGGTTCCATTTGTTTCGCTCAGCATCAGTTCATGTGAATCTTTCCAGACTTTTAAAAAAATCAATCTTTTCATCATTTTTAATAGAACAATAATACTCCATTATTTTCATATGCCATAACTTATTCAGCAATTTCCCTGGGTATTTACTCATTTTCCAGTTCTTTGCCACCACAAAAAGAGCTATTACAAACATTTTAGATGTAAGGTAGTTAATTAAAGAGACCTGAGGGAAGAATCACTGACAGGGGAGAAAAAGAAAGAGTCAAAAACAATTTCATAATTTCTGCTCAGGTTACTGGGAGAATGATGGTGCTGTGGAATAGGGAAAGTGAAAGTTGGAGCTTTTCTTGGGCAAAGGAGCCTATTTGTTTGAGATATGTATATATATCTAATGATGTGGTGACATAGAGGTAGACTATTAATGGGATATTCTCTGGGGGACTAGATATGAGAAAAAATAATATAGTGTGATGGAAAAAACATTATCTAGTCTGAGGTCTTATCTTGGAGCCTTGGAAGTTGGGCAGGATCTGTCACTTGACTTCTGACTTGCAGTATCCTCATTTGTAAATTGCAGAGGAATAATACTTGTACATAGGTATATTCTAGAGTCATATTTTAGGAACAAAATTGCTAATGTGAGTCAGGTGAAAGACCAGAATATTTTTAAAAGGTCATATGGAAAGGCTGGCAAGTAGATGCTGTAGAAAGAGCAGTAGATTTGGAATTAGAAATTCCTGGATTCCTGGATTTGGTATCTAACACAGTAGGTGTGTGACTGTATGCAAATTACATAATCCTGTATGCCTCAGTTTCCTTATCTGTAAAATGAGCTGGAGAAGGAAATAGAAAACCATCCTAGTGTCTTTGCCAAAAAACAAAAAACAACCAAAAAACCCACCTGGAATGGGATTCTGAAGAGTTGGATAGGGATGAAATGACCGAACAATAATATAGAAACGAGCTTACACTTACTCTGCCTTACCCTGGAAATTGGGAATTTGGAGAGAAGCAAATTTAAGCTAAATGTGAGAAGACATTTGTAATTCTGAGATTTCTTTAAATTGTTTAGTTAGTGAGTCTTATAGCACTTAAATATGACTTTGTTATATACATGGGCTGAAGATGTAGATTTGAGCATCATTTTCACAGACATAATAATTGAATATACCATTTCAGTCAATTAAGTGTCTGCTATGTGCCAAGCACTGTGCTTAAGTGCTGGTGGATACAAAAAGAGGCATTATACAGACTCTATCCTCATAGAAACTTATAATCTAATGTAGAAGACAACAGTTTCTTCAGTGTTTGGTAAGTAAGTTCTTCAGATGAAGGCTGCAAGGCCATTTGTAGTAGGAGAGGATTTTTTAGATACAGGAGGAACTCCAAGTTTTCTTTCAATTCTGAGATGGATTAGCTATGGTATTCTTATGTCCTGTTCTCTTGTCTCCTATCAGAAAGAGGTCTTAAAAGCTGTGATAGTGGAATATAAGCCAAGGCAGGAATCATTCTATTAGAATTCCTACTCACAGATGTATGCAAGAGGGGTGTGTGTGTGTGTGTGTGTGTGTGTGTGTGTGTGTGTGTGTGTGTGTCTCCTCCAGGATTACATTTGAGAGGCTCATTTCCATAAGTTGGACACCAACTGTTGTGTTATTTTGGTCATGATAAGTCATGAAACATCTGGTAATGTATATAGGATTTTGACCTGCATTGGTGGAAATGAATAAACCAATGGATCATAGATTTTTTGAAATAATGAGGAATTGACAAAACTTAAAAAAGATAACACATTGGCTTTTTTATTTAAGTTATTTAGTGATAAATCTGTTGAAGAAAATGGAAGGCAGAGTTAAGGAGTAGAGAATATTTTTCAGGAGTTGGGAATGGTCCAAAGCAAAACTTCAGCCAAAAGAGAGAAAACTTTCTGTGAGGGTATAATTTGTCTTTGTTCAGTCCTGCAGGTATTAAGTATAAATTCAGTGCTTCAACTCATGTTAGGGTTATTAATATATGTGGCATTTGCCTTCATGATTAGCTTTATTTGGGTCACTTGGGTGGAATAACATCAGATGACAGTTTGCGTGATACCCATCACAAGTTTTTCTTTTTTTTCTTTCTTTCTTTCTTTTTTTTTTTAAGCAGCCAGTCTCTTTTAATTGTTACTTATCAGAACCCAACTCCTGGGCTGGACAAATGTGGAGAATGAATGCCAGTAGAATCCTTGGGTATTTACCATATTGTAAGCTCTATTATGGAACAGTTAACAGTTAGGAGGAGCAGGGGAAAAAAGCTTTGGGGGAAGGACATTGAAGTAAAACAAGATATTATGACTCATATTCTCCCATGAAGTGCTCACCAGAAGAGCACTTCTAAGTAAAGGCTTCTGGTTGACTTGTGAATCTGAATAGTATTGGGAGGTATCTCCAGAGACCCCTTCCCCTATAAATCATGTGATTCGATGTCACATTATGCTAGTAACGGTTATATCTACAAATTAAAAGATAATGCACTGGGTACTATTGGTTGTTGATAAGTTTTTAATCTTAAACTATTTGGAAGGACCTTGGAGGACCTGGGTTCAAATTCTGATTTTTATAGCAGTGGGATCCTGAGGAAGTGCAAGTCCACTTTTCTTAATCTTAGTTTCCTCAGTTTTAAAATGTGGATAATAACTAGACTATTTAATTAGTTCCTGTTATGAAAAGGGTATATTGGAAACTATAGAAATATGATTTTTCTTTGTATATGGATGACTTCATAACCTGTCCACATATATGATAGTCTCTAAAAAATAGCCACAGCCAATTTTAAGTTTCAGGCTGACTTATTATATTGTCTTCCAACATGCTTCCCAATTAACTTCCCTTTTTGGAGATTGTGCCAGTGTTGTAAATTATAATTGTTACCTCCCAGGGTTGTTGAACTTCTAGGTTTACTTTGTAAACCTTAAAATGTTACTTACATATGAGCTATTACTATCTAAGAAGGTACTTTGTTACCAAGAAAGAAAGTGCAAAATAACTTGGCTTTGCTTTTTATCTTCACACTTAAAAAGAGTTGTCTGCAGTATATATAGTTTCTTTATTTGTAAAACCTTGAATTGGATCTGAAGTTCCTTCAGCACTAAATCCTATGACAATAATAAAACATCTACTCTTTATGTAGCACTTAACAGTTACAAAGTGTTTGGTAGCCTCAACCCACAATCTTCCCAGCAGCCTATGGAGAGAGTAAAGAATGGGCTGGGATTCTCATTTGACTTACATAAGGTCATAAAGCTGGTTCTCATTGCACAAAGTAGAGGTAGAGCCCGAAATTGTGCCCATGATGGCCAGAGTGATCAATGTTGACCTTACCTGTCATTTCTGAAGTCTTGTTCTTTTCATTATAGTAGCCATTTTTTTTTTTTTTAAAGGCTGTGGTGGTGGTTTTTTTTTTTTTTTTATTACAACATATGTTGTCCAGAGGAATAATTTTTGAAAAGTTCCATTGTTGCCTACATAGTGAATAGTTGCATAATAAGATTATTTTCATGAGACCAATTAATGATCTCTGTGACCTTTGTACCATTTCCTAAGAAATTTGGTACATTTTGGACTCTGTCTAAAAAGTATATTTGGCATGAAGAATGGAAAATTACATTGAATTCCTTAAATTTATTATAAAGTAATCTGGAGTGGCAGGGATATAACTTGTTACACACAGAATTGCTCCAATTGTTATCTTTGTCAATAGAAGTCACTTTGAATTGTTACCATAGAAGGTGAAGATCTTTTTAAAATGACTGTTGTAAAATTGTCTTAACTCCATGAGATTTACTAATTTTATGCTTGAACTCCTACATTTCAAGATTACTATCATTGCTCATTTTATGTAGCTCTTTTCATTATTTTCCCTTTTTTGGTTTGCTTTTTCTTACTGGCACAGCCAGATCTTCAAGTATGAAGATGAGTTTCTTTCCTTCTCTCCACCCCCAGTACGAATTCAAATCACTTTTAAAAATTTGGTCAAAATATATGCAAATAACCAATTAAATTTAGGCCTTTTTCACCCTGGTCTTGACAAGCTATTAGCATATAATCTTATTGATTTGACAGTTAAACATGTAGTCAAAGTTTGCAAATGTATATTGAATTAATTTACATGTTACTTTACGGTCATAGTGGAATCTGATTTGGAGATTTGAAACTTAAGAAAAAGGGGAACCCTTTTAGGGGTATTAATAGGGAATTTGAGTCTGAAAAATTTTGGAGAAAATGAAAATACATGCAAACTTGTTTTTAGTGCTTAAGGCAGTTTCTTTGAGAACATCAATCAAATGAACATTTATTAATCACCAACTGTGTGTCAGGGACAGTGCCAAGGCTGAGGTATCAAAAAAAAAAATAACGTAGTCTAACAAGGGAGGCAATATAGACATAAGTATACACAGAATAGATAGGAAATAAATAATATGTAGTTTTGCAAGGGCAGAGGGCCTAAGTTAGAAGCTAGGAAGATAGGAAGAGAAATGTGTGTTTCTTAGAAGCTCTAAATTGAGAGGCAGAAGACACTACTGGGCAAGTCACTTAATTTCTCAGTCTCACTTTTATGATTTGCAAAATGGAAATGAGAAGAGCATCTGCTTTACAAGTTTTTGTGCACATCAAATGAGAGTATTTTATAAACATTGAAGTGCTATATAAATGGTAGTTATTCTTGTCATTATTAAAGAGGTTTAAACAGAAAAGTATGTGGGAAGAGTTGTTTTCCTTATCTTAACCACTTTGTTTAAGAAATGGTCAGCTTTTGATAAGCTACTCTGGGAGATGTTTTTCTCTTTCATTTTTCATTGATATCCTTTGCTTTTAGTTCATCTTTATTTTTGACTATATTCTTCCCCTTCCCTTTGTAGAGATAGTTTGTTAGAAAGAATTTTTAAAAAGATAAAAAAGCAGTTCTACATAAGTAATCAAATCATCAATTATGTTTGGGTATATATGTATGCAATAGTCCACATTCCTAATGAGTTAGTGCATCTTTTTAACTCTTTGAGGGATAGTTTTCATTTAGATATATGAAATAAGCAAGTGAAAGAAGGAGAAATTGCTCTTGGTGGTCTGCCCCCATTCATACATTCATACTACTCTCATTTGCTTGGTAGTTAATAATCTCCTGAAAAAGGAAATGTTGGGCAGCTAAGTGGCATAGTGGATAGAGCACCAGCCCTGAAGTTAAGAGGACCTGAGTTAAAATCTGGCCTCAAACACTTAACACTTCCTAGCTGTGTGACCCTGGGTAAGTCACTTAACCCCAATTGCCTCAGCAAAGGAAAAAAAAGAAAAAAGAAAATGCTGAAAGGAATCTATCTACTTAGTTGAGGAGGAATTTCCTACACTGGTGTCTCCTGAGTAGGCCTGCTTTTCTGGATATATTGCTTAGAAGCCTCCTTCAGCATTTGAATTAGAAGCCTTATCAACATAGTTTGTAGTCAGTCAGTCAAGTCAGTAAATACTTATTAAGCACCTATTTTGTCCTTGAAGACTTTGGGATGCCAAGAAGGGTAAAGAACGCTTGTAGCTCTTGAGGAATTTACAATCTAATGTGGGAGACAGTATACAAACAGCCACATATAGATTAGCTATATACATGATAGGGAAGAATTCGAACTCAAATTCTGACTTCCAAGTTGAGCACTTTGTTCCCTATAATAGTTGAATACTCTATGTCAATGATTCATTTTAAAAAATTTTTTATTTTCAAAGCACATGCATGGATAATTTAACAACATTGACCCTGCATAGCCTTGTGTTTCAGATTTTCTTCTCCATCCCCTCACCTCCTCCAATATATGTTAAACATGTTAAAATATATGTTAAATCCAATATATATAAATATATTTATACAATTCTCTTGCTGCACAAGAGAAATCAGATAAAAAAAAAAAAAGTAAGTGAGTGAGAAGACAAATGCAAGGGAACAATAACAAAAAGAGTGAAAATGTTACCTTGTGATCCATACACATTATGCCGTGTATCCATACAATTACGTTGTGATTCCTACAGTCCTTTCTCTGGGTGTAGATGGAAAGCTGATGGTTCTCAAATCTACCTATGCTTCCCTTTTTTGCTGACTTCCAATCTAGCCATTCCAATTGCATTGAACAAAACTGAACTGTTAACTTTCCCTTCGCTGTCCCCAAATCTTCTTCACCTCCTCCTGCCTTCCTGCTTACTGTCCAGGACACTACCATCCTTCTAGTTTCCCAGGCGACTTCCTCACCATCTCTTCCCCTTCCCTATCATCATCTTTTCCCCTCCCCCCATCCAATTTGTTGCCAAGGATTGTTGTCAGTTTCACCTTTGGAACATTTCTTAAACACACCCTCTCTCTCCTCTGAGAGTGACAAGACCTGTGCCAAGGCTCTCGCCTCCTCATGCCTCGACTACTGCAGCAGTCTGCCATGGTAGGCTTGCCACAGATCTCTCCCCTTCCTCCATTCAGTTGCAAGAGTGACTTTCCTAAAGCATGACTCCATACATGTCATCCCCCACTCAGGTGACTCCCTGTCATGTCTAGAAACAAATATAAAGTCCACTGGTATTCAGAGTCTTTCATACTTCATAATGTTCCCCCCACTCTTAATAGTTACCTTCCAGGGCAATTTTAAATTGGGAGCAATAATACACATAGTACTTATCACTGAGGATTGTGAGTTTCCAGTGATATATATGTAAACTATTTTGTAAATATGAACATTTATAAAACACTTTTAGGTGTGCAAAATGATTTACAAATGACTTGGGAGGTATAGTCATCTCCATTTTATAGATGAGAAAACTGAAGGAATCAGTAGTTAATTGGCTTATCCAGGATTACCCAGCTAGTATATGAAGTTTGATTGATTCCTAGTCCAGAATGTCACCCACTTTTCCACTTCTTAGTGTGACTCAGGAATATGCCTCCTGATAGAATCGTCAGAAAAATGTTTTATTCATTCTAAAAATATGCTTAATAAAGCCACATTCTTCCTTTAAGAACTATCTTCAGTATGGAAAGAGGTATATTCATTAAGATATATTCCTTTGGGGCCTATGATTTATAGGAGGAAAAGAAACAAAACATTTATTACGCAGCTATTATGTTCCAGGAACTAGAGTGTTTTACAGAAATCTTATTTGATCTTCACAACAACCATGGGAATGGGTGCTATCATTTTCCCCATTTTAGAGTTCAGGAATCTGAGACAGATGGAAGTTAAGTGACTTGCTCAGAATCACAGCTAGTAACTAGTAGATGAGGCGTAATTTGAACTCGTCTTCCTGATTCCAGTCTTGGTTCTCTATTCACTGAGAAATTTAACTTTTTCTAATAAGCTATGTTTGTGTTACAGGTAGTGATTTATATTTTTCAGTATTTTAAAAAATTTTTAGTTAGTGGTGATAACTGAAATTTATTGAAGTGGCAGGTATGGCCAAACCTACAGTTAGGAAAATGATTTTGGTGGCAGGTGGAGGGTAGTTTGGAGTGGGAGAGATTGGAGGTAAGTAGACCCACTAGCAGGCAATCATTGAGCTTGAGGGGATGGGGAATTGCACCAACTTGCTGACAGTGTCGGATGAGAGAAGGGTAGGGTTTGAGAGATGATTAATAGGCCTTGATAAGAAATTCCATAATGGAGGGTTAGAGATTCTGAAGAGTAGAGAATGACACTTAGGTTATGCATCTGGGCTTCTGGGAGGATGGTGTTACCTGGACAGTAATAGAGAAGGGAGGAGGTGGGAAAGATTTAAGGGAAAAGACAATGAGTTCTATTTTGTTGGAAAGGCAGATGGAGATGTGAGATTGAATCAGGAAAAAGGAAGGGCCAGGTAGATAGATTGGAGGATTTTCTTTTTTCTTTTTTCTTTTTCTGTTTTAATTAAAGCTTTTTATTTTCACAACATATGCGTAGATAGAAAACTATCACATTTATATCAACATTCATCCTTGCAAAACCTTGTGTTTCAAAATTTTCCCCTCCCTGCTCCTCTAGACAGTAAGTAATCCAATATGTTAAACATGTGGAATTCTTCTATACATATTTCTAAAATTATCATGCTACACAAGAAAAATCAGATAAAAAAGGAAAACAATGAGAAAGAAAATAAAATGCAAACAACAAAAAGAGGGCAAATAATATGTTGTGATTCATACTCAGTCCCCTCTCTAAGTGAAGAAGGCTCTCTTTAGCTCAAGACTATTGGAACTGGCCTGAAAAAATAACCACATCCATCAGAATTGATCATTGTATAATCTTGTTGTCGTGTACAATGATCTCTTGGTTCTACTTACTTCACTCAGCATCAGTTCATATAATTCTCTCCAGGCCTCTCTGAAATCATCCTGCTGATCATTTCTTATAGAACAATAATATTTCATAACATTCATATATCATAACTTATCTAGCCATTCTCCAACTGATGGGAATCCACTTAGTTTGATTTTTTTTTGCCACTATAAACTGCTGCTACAAACGTTTTTGCACATGTGGGTTCTTTCCCTCCTTTATGATCTCTTTGGGATACAAGCCCAGTAGAAACACTGCTGGATGAAAAGGTGTGCACAATTTGATAGCCCTATGGACATAATTTCAAGTTGCTCTCCAGAATGGTTGAATCAGTTCATAACTTCACCAACAATGTATCAGTGTCCCAGTTTTTCCACATCCCCTCCAACATTCATCATTATCTTTTGCTGTCATCTTAGCCAATCTGAGATGTGTGTAGTGGTACCTCAGAGTTGTCTTAATTTGCATTCCTCTGATCAATAATGATTTAGAGCATCTTTTTATGTGACTACAAAATGGTTTCAATTTCTTCATCTGAAAATTGTCTATTCATATCCTTTGACCATTTCTCAATTGGAGAATGGCTTGAAATTTTACAAATTTGAGTCAATTCTCTACATATTTTAGAAATTAGACCTTTATTAGAACCTTTGATTGTAAAACATTTTTTCCCAGTTTATTGCATCTCTTCTAATCTTGTCTTCATTGACTTTATTTGCACAAGACTTAATATAATAAAAATTATCCATTTTGCATTCCATAATGTACTCCAGTTCTTCTTTGGCCACAAATTCCTTCCTTCAATTGGAAAAATTTCAATATAGGAATGATAAATAAGTTCATAGGAATTAAATTCATAGAAACATGAAGAGCTTTAGAGGGAACAAAGAAGAGTGTCCAGGACAAAACCCTGAAGGAATGATTGGGATGAGAGCCTTGCAGGGGATACTAAGGAGAAGTGTCTAATAGGAGAACCAGGAGAGAATAGCATCCCCAACATCAAGAGAGTAGAATATCAGCTCTGTCAAAGGCTACAGAAAAGCTAAGAAAAATGTGAATTGAGAAAAGGTAATTTTGATTGGTAATTTTGAAGAGAACAGTTTCAATGAAGTGATGAGTTCAGAAGCTTCATTTGTTAGGAGTTAAGAAGACAGAGTAGAAAAATTGTAGATGGACCTTTCCAGTGAGCTGGAGAATTCTAAATGTTCTGTCAGGAGCATAAACCCCTCCAGTTTGAACTAGAGGAAGTGAATGCTCAGGTGAGATTAGAATTATATGTTTTATTCAGCAAGCATTAATTAAGCATCATTAGTGTTTTAGGGACTAGAAATACAGACACCAAAAGAAACATTTCAGAAAAAATATTCATACTGTGCACCAAACCATAATTTCTCAGTCATTGTATTTTCATCAGTAAAGTGAATCATGTAAAGTATTGCTATCCAAGAGTAATGTGATATACTTGATTAATCTTTTTGATTTCTTGATACATCATAATATATTTTGATAACTTTTTGCATAGTAACTTTTGAAAGAGGCAATACATTAGACAATGTGCTATCCTATTACAGATATTTTTCTTTTCCCTCTAATTTGTCCTATTGGGCAATTTTTTAAAAAGAAAAAATAAAATCCTGGTAACAAATACATATATCTGCCAAACAAATTCCCACATCAGCCATATCCAAGAATCTATATTTCATACATAATTTTTCAGTCCATCACTTTTTTGACAGAAGGCAAATATCTTATTAAAAGTACTGAGGAATTGAACGTTCTTTCAAAATCTTTTCAGATTTTTTTTTTGTTGTTGTTGTTGTCCTTGTATAAATTGTTCTCCTATCTGTTCATTTCATCAGTTCACAGAAGTCTTTCCAGTTTCTTTTGAACCTGTCCATTTAGTTATTTCTTCTTGCATAATAATATTTATTCCATTACACACACATATTTATGTATGTACACACACATTATATTTTGTTTATTATCATAATTGGATTACTTACGGGATATTCCCTTAGTTTTTCAATTTTTTGCTACTCTGGAAAGATCATCCATGGATAATTTTGTACATGGTTGTACATGGTTCCTTTCCTGATCTCTGAGGTATAGCCCTGGCATTGGTATTGCTAGGTGAAAGGTTATGCACAGTGACTTTTTGGATATAGTTCTGAGATACTTTTTCTACTAGCTGTTTAATCAGTTGTAGATTCTTTTCTATTAGAAATACATTAGTAGGCCTGTTTTTCCACTTCTCATACATTTTCAGCTTCTCATACATTTGTCATTTAAAATTTTTGTCACCTTTTCTGGGTTCCCGAGTATGGAAGATATCTTCAAATTTACTTTAATGTGTATTTCTGTAATTGGAAATAATATGGAGTGTTTTTCCATATGGTTGTTGACAGCATGGGTTTCTTTCCATGAAAACTGTGTATTCATATCCTTTAATCATTTATTAATTAGTGATTGGTTCTTGGTCTTATGAACAATGAATTGGTTCCCTCTATAGTTTGGATATGGAAGTTTTACCTTATTTCACTTAGTAGTGTACCTGTCTTACAATTCTGTCATCCATAACAAACAAAAAAAAAAGATTCATAAATTGGTGGTACCACTATTTATTCTTTCTTCTTCATTTGATATATTATCTTTTGTTCTTTATCCTACTGTTTTCATCCACTCAATTACTTTTTGTTTCTTTTCTACTCATAACTTCTCAGCATAGGATCTCTTTATTACTGACTTGGATTTATACATCTTCTGGCTTCTATTCTTCCTCACCTTCAATCTTTGGCTAGTGTTTGCCATTTGGCCATTTTTCTTACTCACAAATTGGTCATATCACATCCATCCTTCAAGCCTTTTCTACTCTCTTTTGGCTCTTTAGTAAATTTTAGCCTGGTATACAAGTCTCATTCATGATCTAAGGTTAGTTATTTTATCACCTTCCATGTGCTCCTTGCTTTAGCCAAACTTGACTGTTCATTTCTTGTACCTCGCCCATATTTTATTATCTTGATATTTTGCTTTCAGTTTTGTTATGCTTGAAATGCATCACCTACCTGTTCGATTACTGTTTAATCTTTAACCTTTTCCCTCTGAGAGACTAGTGAAGGTGATATAGTACATAGTCAGATAAATAAGAGGAAGTAGCGTATCCTAGCTCTCTTGAAAACTGTTCCAAAGAAGATCACTGATAAAATCTGAAGCTTCTAGGTCAGAGAAAAATGGGTACAGGCCCCCCCCCCAAAAAAAAAAAATCAAGTGCTGAGGAACCACAGTGAAGTTCATATAAGATTTAACAGCTACTGTTTAAAGGAAAGCATGGAATGCAGTTTTCCAAAAGACAAAAGATATGAACAATCAAGAATAACTTACCTAAAAAATGGAAGTATAATACTTTAGGACAAAGTTCCTTAAAGTGTGGATTGTGTAACTTAATATGGAGATCATGAAATTATTATCAGCAAATATATTTACATCTACCTGGTTTCTGGGATGAAATAGAAAAAAGGTTAAGAAGCCCTGATATAGGGATCAGAGTAGCTGAGTAAAAATTCTTGAAAAACAAATAAGGAGTCAAGAAACATAAAGAAAATGCCAGTGAATAACCAGAAGACATTTTATAAGTATGTGCTATTTTACATTCTGTTTTGGAGGGATGAGATGATGTAAGTACTCCGTTAGAACCTCCAAGTCAGAAATTGTTACTGTAGGAGTCATATTATCAAGATGTAAATCCTGGAATGGTTTTAAAGTTTAATGATCTTTCCCTAAATTATACATTATCTGAACCTCACTTTATTGGTCAAAGAAAGATGGAACATGCAGACTAGAATTTGGTATAGATTCAGCTCAGAAACAGGAAGGAAAAGGGAAAGGGAAAAAGAAGGAATTAGAGGGAAAGTAGATTCAATGAGAGATTAGTTAAAAGCAAAGCTTATACTAAATTCATTGTGAGATTTGGAGTGGTTTAAAAAAGAAACTGCAGTGGTGGTGAGGAGGAAAGAGAATTAAAAAGAGATAGGATGGAAATATATAATTTCTGATCAGAATGTGAATGTGAATGAGGTGAATTCATCCATAAAATGAGAAGATAGCAAAATGAATTACAGGAAACCAACAAAAATAGTTTTTGTTTGTTTGTTTTTGAGACAGTTGGGGTTAGGTGGATTGTCCAGGGTCACACAGCTAGGAAGTGTTAAGTGTCTGAAGTAAAATTTGAACTCTGGTCCTCCTGACTCTTGGGCTGGTGTGTCATCTAGCTGACTCCCTTCCCTCATTTTTTTTTTTTTTAATTAATAGTACACAGACTTTATCCTGAAATCAGAAATGATTCTTTAAAATACTATCAGCAAATTATAAAATGTAACAATCATTTAATATTTTCATCACTTTCGGGTGTCTTGAATGTTCCTTAGTTTGCTGCTGCTTTTCATATCATCTCCATTTTAAACAGAACAACTGTTCTTAATACTAACCCTATAGAATCAAGTAAAACGAATTTTGTATTTCATATATTTTGTAGCAACAGAATTCCCTAAAATAAGTCATCTATAGACTCATTTTTCTTTATTAAATATTGCCATTTTCCATCTCATAACTTTTAAATCTGTGAAGATGTGCCTTCTGGACTACAAGGATACTGAGAAAAGCTTCTGTAAAACCATTCAGCTTTCATTATGGAGCTTTACCATGCTTTTAAATGGATTTTGTAATCCTTTTTGGCTTGCATGAAGATAGAATTACAACAAAAATATTCTTTACAAGAAATATGTTGACACATAAAGACACATGGACTTAAAATAAAGGAATGAAACAATCTATTATGCTTCAATTGAACTAAAAGCAGCATTAGTAATCGTGATTTCAGACAAGACAATTAAATGAGATAAGCAGGGAAACATCATTTTGCTAAAGTAGAGAAATTATTTTTAGTGCTTTTTAACATAAATGAACTAAATACCTTAGTATCTAAAGGAAAAACCAGTGATGGAGGAAAGTATAAAACTATGACAGTAGGGAAACTTCAATATACTTCTTCAAAGCTTGCCAAATAAAAGCAGTGAACAAGAAAGAAGTTAGTGGTCTAAATAGAATTTTTGGAAAATTAGGTTAGGATAGATCTCTGATTACTTTTGAGTAGGAATAGAAAGCAGTATATGTGTTTCTTAAGCTATGCATGACACCTTTACAAAAATCAACCTCACATTTGTGTCAAAAACTTCACAAACAAATGCAGAAAGAAATAATGCCAAACTCTTATTTTTTCCTCCCCTCCAGCCCTCTATTGAGAGGGCAAGCAATATGGTGTAAGTTATGTAGGAGAAGTCATGTTAAATCATATTACCATGTTGCAAAACAACAACAAAATAAAAACAAGAAAAATAAAGTGGAAAAAAGGTGCTTCATTTTGCACTCAGAGTTTATTAATTCTCTCTGAAGGGAGATAACAATTTTCATCTTGGGTCTTTTGGAATTGTTTCATATCACATTGATCAGAATAGCTAAATCTTTCACTGTTGGTCAACATTGGGATAGTGCTGTTTCTATGTACAGTGTTTTCCTGATTTTGCTTACTTTACTTTTCATCTCTTTGATCAGATTGTTTTTCTGAAATCATATCCTTTATTATTTCTTATACTACAATATTATCCTATGGCAATCAAATACCATCATTTACTCAGCCATTTCCCAATTGGTAGGCATCCCCTCCATTTCAAAATCTTTGCCATCACAAAAAGTGCTAAAAATGTTTTTGAGCATATAGGTTCTTTTTCCTTTTCTTTGATATGTTTAAAATACAGACTTAATAGTGATGTTGCTAGGTCAAAGCATATGCACAGTTTCAAAATGTCCTCTAGAATGATTGGACCAATTCACAACTCTACCAACAGTGCATTAATGTTGCTGTTTATTCACAGCCCCACCAACTGTTGGCATTTCATTTTAGTTAATCTAAAGTTTAAAATGATACATCAGTCATTTTAATTTTAATTTTTTCATGTGGCCCTTGATGACTTTGATTTTCCCCCCCACCCCCTGAAAACTGTCTGTACATATCCTTTAAGCATTTATGAATGGGGGACATATTTGAAAAATGAAACCTTTATCAAAGGAACTTGTACATTTACTTCTTCCCAGGTTACTGTTTTCCTTTTAGTTTTGGCAGCATTGGATTTGTTTGTACAAATAAATGTGTCCTTTCTTGACTAAATGCAATAAAAAATGATTACTGAAAAGAAGATTAACATTAATTGGAGGCTAAATAAAGAATTGATGACTCATAGAAACAGTTGATAATTTCATTAACCATAATGACAGCAGTGAGACAATATACTGAAATACTAGCTTTTTATTTTCAAAATATATACAAAGATAGTTTTCAACATTCACCCTTGCAAAACCTTGTGTTCCAAAATTCTCCCCCTTCTAGTCACCTCCTCCCCTAGACTTCTAGTAATCCAATATATATATTACCATCTGCAATTTTTCTATACACATTTCCACAATTGTTAAACTGAAGATTTTTAAATGCAAAGAAGTCCTTATAGAGATCAATTTATATTTCTAAACAGTTTAGTCAAAAGAATAAAGAAAAAAATCAGTAATCATGAAAACATTTGAAACCTTTGATTTAATAAACCAAACTTGGGGAGTGTGTTTGAAAAAAAACAAACTATCAGACAATTTGGTTAAAAAGAAGAGAGGAAAACCAAATTACCAATATTAGATAGGAAAAAAGCATTCACAATAAATGAAGAAATAAAACATTATTAAAAACTTTTGCTCAATCATATACCAATAAACCCGACAAATTAAATGGCATGTTTGAATACATTGCAAACATATAAATAAGATCAACAGAGCAAGTAGCAGAGAATTTAGATGTAGTCAGTGCTAAGACCAGAAAGACAAAGAAAACAAAACAAAACAAAAAACTAATTGAAGGAATAAGCAGAGACAAGAAGCACAATTATCAATTTTTTTCAGATCACATGGTATACATGGAGAATTCTAGAGAATCAATTGAAATTAGTTAAAACAGGAGAGTTGCAGGATATTAAAAAAATCACAAATCTCTACTATTTCTATATTTTACCAATAATACGGAGAGACAGATACTTCATTGAAATTAATTCTAGGATCTATTAAATATTTGAGTCTCCCTACCAAGATATACCCTGGAATTATGTGAATATAGCTCCAAAGTAATTTAAAGAAATCATGGCCAAAATAAGTGGAGAAATATTAATTGTTCACCAGTAGGATGAGTGAACGTACTAAAATAACAGTATCACAAAAATAAATTTTCTTAGTGCCTTGTTGATTGGTCTATCAATGTATTATGTTAACTAGAAAAAAATAATTAAATTAATCTGTAGTAATAAAACATCAAGAATTTCATGGAGGAAATAAAGAACTGAGGAGGAAAAGGGGCTTAGCAGTCTTAAGGAAGGGAAGGAGCAGGCATAAAGTTCTTACTATGTGCCAGGCCCTGTGGTCAGTGCCTTAAGTATATCTCATTTTATCTTTACAACATCTGTGAGATATAGGTACTGTTTTTTTTATTCTCATTTTATAATTGAGGAAACTGTGCCATATTAACAGTGTATATGTATGTGTGTATGTGTATTTTTTAAATATAAAATCACAAATTTCCTTTTACCCTGTTTACTTTTTCTCAGAAAATTGCACAATGAATACTACACATCATTTTCAAAACTACCCTGATTATTTTGTCCTTCTAAGTTTTCTTTTTTTTTTTTCTATTTTTCTGTGCACTTATTTTTTTCTCCCCCTTAGATTTCAAACACATTGTAAAGTCATAGTCATCAAAAATTATTTAGTACTGGCTAAGAAATAGAAAAATTGATCAGTGGAGTAGATTAGATACATTAATAAACCATCGAATTTGGTAGTCTAGAGTTAGACTACTGCTTCTTTGATAAGTACTCACTGTTAGAAACTGGTGATAAACTGTATAGTCTGGCAGGAAATGGGTATAGATCAATAGCTTATACCATATACAAAGATATATTCCAAATGCATTACCTAGATATAAATGATCATGTGAAACATAATGAAAGAATAAGACAGAAATTCCCCTACAACTCTATGGTTAAAGGAAGAATTTGTTACTAAACAAGGGATAGAGAAGATCATAGTAAATAAAATGTACAATTTTGAAAGGTAAAAAACTTTTCAATTTTATTTAACACAATCCAATGCTGCTATGATGGGGGGGGAAAAACACCACCAAAAATCTTTGTGATAAATTGTTTTGACAAAGATATTATTTCCCAAGAACTGTAAGGAACTGATTTCAATTTAGAGAGCTAAGAGCCATTCACCAGTTTGATCCATAGTCATATGATGTACACAATCTGGCAGTGTTTAGAGGAAGATATACAAACTTTTAAAAAAAACTTTATTTTCAAAAATATATGCATAAATAATTTTCAACATTTATCCTTGCAAAAACTTGTGTTCCAAATTTTTTTCTCCCTCTCTTCATCCCTCCCCTCCTCCAGATGGCAACTAATCCAAATATATGGTAAACATGTGCAATTTTTCCATACACAAGACCATTGGAACTTGCATTGGAACTACTAAGTGAAATAAGGTAAAATTTCCATATCCAAACTATATAGGGAACCAATTCATTATTCATAAGACCAAGAACCAATCACTAATTAATATCATTTTGGATATATAAACTTTCAATAATAACATAGTAAGAAATGCTCCAAATCACAAGTTCAGATTAAAATAGCTCTGAGGCTTTACCTTTTGCCCATGAGACAGTTGAAGTAGACACAAAAGGAAAATAACCAGTGTTGGTAGACAATGTAGGAAAACAAAAACATTTACCCTTTGTTGGTAGGGCTGTGAACTGATAACAGCCAATCTGGAAATCTGTTTGGTACCATGTCCAGTTTTATGTATTCTGATCCCAGTGATTGCATGTCTTTTCTTTTCTTTTTTCTTTTTGCTGAGGCAATTGGGGTCAAATGACTTGCCCAGGGTCACACAAATAGGAAGTAGTAAGCGCCTGAGGCCAGATTTGAACTCAGGTCCTCCTGACTTCAGGGCTAGTGCTCTATCTCCTGCACCACCTAGCTGCCCCAAGCAATAGCATGCCCTTGTCTGTCTCCCAATATGATTGAAGAAAGAATCAAAAATATGATGCTTTAAAAATATTTATTGCAACTTTGTTTGTATTTGTAAAGAGTTAAAAAAATGAAGGAGTATCCGTCATTTGGGGAAAGACTTATGGAATATTATAATACAGTGTTACTACACTGTTAAGAAATGATGAGATGGTTTCAGAGAAACTGAGAGGTATTATGTGAACTGAGGTAAAAAGAAGGGAGTACAACTAGGAGAGCAATTTATACTATTAACATCAAGGCTATAAAATTGAATAATTTTTAAAAGAAGTCTTGATTAATACAATGATTCACTTGATTCCACAATAGAATGCTACCCACCTCTTGTTAAAGAATGATGAACTAACATGCAGAATAAGATACATTTTTGTATGAGAATTTGTTTTGTGATGGTATGCATATTTTTTGCAATTGCTTTTTTTCTTTTTCCTTTTGCTGGGAGAAGCTGCAACTGGAATCTAGGGCTCTTATTTCTCAATTCAATATGTGTTTCATTATAACACATAGCTTTTCCAGCTTTGAACTAGGCTTTGAAGATGAGATAAAATATGGATTGATGCAGGAAAAAAAGAAGTATTATATTTCTTTTGAAGAGAATAGTGTGAGAACAGTTACAGAAATTGAATGAAATAAGCATGGTATTTGGGGAACCCAAGTGACAAGATAACTTTAATATTAAGGTTTATATTAGAAAATATTGGGAGGAAAAATGGAAAATCTTGCATTAGATGAAGCAAAATGAGTGTTTTTTCTTGGTTCCTATACATGAGAACCAGCAGTGATAGTTGTTGATCTGAAGAACTTTACTTGCCATTTTAGAATTTTAGACCCTTGAAATTACTTGGTTAAAAGTAGTTGCAGACTAATGAATGAAATGAACTAAGCACATACCTTGTGCATTTTCTCTTTTTTCTCCCCTTCCCCATGATATGTAACAGCAATGTTTAACACTTTTTTTATGAGACAATTGGGATTAAGTGCCTTGCTCAGGGTTACACAGCAAGTAGGTGTCTGAGGCCAAATTTGAACTCAAATCTATCTGACTCTAGGACTGGTGTTCTATCCACTGTGCTATTTAGCTGTCCCTAACAATAAACTTATTTATTTATTTATTTATTTTGATTTTGAGTTCCAGATTTGCTTTCATGTCTTTGTGGCTGTGTCTTATTCATTAACGTGGATGCATATCAAAGATGTGTCTTTGGTACCCTTTAAAAATAGTCTTTGTACTTTTTCCTTTGGCAATTTCAGTGGTTCCTCATATCTTTTAATATGTGACATTAATCAGTTTTACCAATCCTTAACTTATCTGTCAAGCTCTGACCTTCATTTCAAACTGCCAATAGAGTATCTTTATCTTGTTGGCATTCCCTCCCCTGCAAATGTGCCCAAAACTGAGTTCATTTTCATTCTATGTATTCTTATATCTCAATGTTTTCCTTTTTGCATTTGAATGCTAAAGCATTTGGAATATGTTTAATATTGATATTCATATATTGTCTATGGCCCCTTTCAGAATAATGTAGTTTGTCCTTTTTTTTTTTTTTTTTTTTTTAATTGTTGGATAACATTGAAATTCCTCCTTTTTTTGATTGACATTTCCATCCTCAGCTTTATTTATTTGTTTATTTACTTTTTTATTTTCTGATGTAATTGGGGTTAAGTGACTTGCCCAGGGTCACACAGCTAGGAAGTGTTAAGTGACTGAGGTCATATTTGAACTCAGGTCCTCCTGACTTCAGGGCTAATGCTCTATCCACTGTGCCACCTAGCTGCCCTTTTCTCCATTTTATTGTGTGTGTCTTTTAAGTTTGTTTCTTTGTAAGCAATAGATTGTAGACTTTTAATATTCAGATTGTCACTTTTTCATTTTATTGGATTGTTTTATCTATTCACTTTTAAAATTATGAAAGGTTTATCTTTTCCATTTATTAATTTTTTCCCCCACATTAGGTTCTCTTCCTCTGTACTGCCCTTTCACTGTATTTTTAATTATGTAATTTTTTGTTGTTGTTGTTTGGGGTAGCGTTCCCCATTCCTGCCCGCTGGCTTCATTTTTTTTCTCCAAACAGCTCTTTCTGGTTGGTTACCTTATTTCCCTTTGGAGTTTTGCTTATTAGTTCCTTCCCCCCCCCCCTTTTCTCTCCTTTTCCTCTTAGATAGAATATCTTCCCCATCCCCACCTCCCAACTTGTTTTTTTCATTAATTTTTAAAGTTTTATTTTTCTGTATTCTATTGCAGTGAGGATTTTTCTTCTACTTACCCCCCAGTCCCTTTGTATTTTCTTTATTCCTTATCGAATCAAAACTCCTCAAATAGTCACTATTCTGGATTTTCCCCTCTATTGTATAGAGTTTGCCTCTATAGACACCCCCTCTCCCTTTTCCCATTCTTTAGGTATTAGGATATCTCCCCATGGCAGGCCTTCCCCTTCCTCCTTTATGTTGCTTACCCCCAATTATCCCCAATTATGTTGCTTACCACTGACCTTTGCTAAATTCTTTATATCCCTCTCCCATTTTCCTCAAAATATCTTCCTTGGGTCCATATCCTTCCATTTCTCCAGGTGGTTGTTGTTCCCTGAGTGCCATCTTCCCCTTTCTAAGACCCAGATCTCTCAGCCAAAACTCAGGAAACTTTAGGTTCCATCTCCCTATATAGAACATTTCTTTTTACCCATAAAGAGTACCTCCGTGCTACCACTAAAACAAGACCTGTCCCATTTCCTTCATTCTCTTTCTCTCTCCACTTCCTCATTTTCTCTTCCTCAGACTTTTTTCTTTGTAGCCACAAGAATACCCTTCCTCTTTGTTAGTTTTTTTTTTTTTTTAATAATAGCTTGTTATTTTAAAAATATATGCAAGGGAAGTTTTTAACATTCACCCTTGCAAAACATTCTGTTCCAAATTTTTTTCCTCCCTTCCCCTGTCCATATTTCCAGTTATTGTTCTGTACAAGAAAAATCAGATCAAAAAGGGAAAAACAAGAGAAAGGAAACAAAATGTAAGCACACAACAAAAAAGGTGAAAATGCCATGTTGTTATCCACATACAGTCCCCACGGTCCTATTTTTGGATACAGATGGCTCTCTCCATCACAAGTCTGTTGGAATTGACCTGAATTACCTCATTGTTGAAAAGAGCAAAGTCCATCACAGTTGATCATCACATAATCTTGTGGTTGCTGTGTAGAATGTTCTCTTAGTTCTACTCACTTCACTTAGAATCAGTTCATGTAAGTCTTTCCAAGCCTTTCTGAAGTTAGCCTTCTCATCATTTCTTATAGAGCAGTAATATTATAAAACTTTCATATACCATAACTTATTCAGCCATTCCCTAGCTGATGAGCATCGCCACTTGGTTTCCAGTTTCTTGCCACTACAAAAAGGGCTGCTGCAAAAATGTTTGCACATATGGGACCTTTTCCATTTTTTATGATCTCTTGAGGATTCAGACTCAGTAGAGACACTGCTGGATGAAAACGTATGTACAACTTGATAGACCTTTGAGTATATCTGCAAATTGCTCCAGAATGGTTGGATCATTTCACAACTCTACCAACAATGCATTAGTATTCCAGTTTTCCCACATCCCCTCCAGCTTTCATCATTACCTTTTCCTGCCATTTTAGCCAATCTGAAAAGTAAGACTACTGCCTCAGAGTTGTCTTAATTTGCATTTAATCAGTAGTGATTTAGAGCATTTTTTTCTTTTAATTTTTTTTTTATTATTATAGCTTTTTATTTAGAAGATATATACATGGGTAATTTTTCAACATTGACCCTTGCAAAACCTTCTGTTCCAACTTTTCCCCTCCTTCCCCCCACCATCTCCCCTTGATAAAGTATATGTTAAATACAATATATGTTTATATATCCATACAGTTATTTTGCTGCACAAGAAAAATTGGACTAAGACATAAGGTAAAAATAACCTGAGAAGGAAATCAAAAATGCAAGGGGACAAAAACAGAGGGAGTGAAAATGCTATGCTGTGGTTCATACTCATTTCCCATAGTTCTTTCTTTGGGTGTAGCTGGTTCTTTTCATTATTGAACAAATGGAACTCATTTGGTTCATCTCATTGGTGGAAGAGAGCCATGTCCATCAGAAATGATCATCATATGGTATTGTTGTTGAAGTATATAATGACCTGCTGGTTCTGTAGAGCATTTTTTCATATGCCTAGAAACAGCTTTAATTTCTTCACCTGAAAATTGTGTGTTCATATCTTTTGACCACTTGTCAGTTTTGGGAATGGCTTGTATTCTTATAAAATTGAGTCAGTTCTCTATATATTTTAGAAATGAAATTAGGCCTTTTTTTCAATATTTTCTCCTGTTTCTCACTTTCTGACTCTCTCTCTTTTGATGGTTATTATTATTATTATTATTTTTTTTTGTGGGCTAGATTTCAAAGTACCTTGGCTTCTTTCCACACAGGGCTATTCACAATTCACCAGTCTAGATTTCTTTTCCAAAGGACTTGTGGAGAGATAGAACTGACCCCAGCTCGATGTTGGGCTTTGTGGCGTTTCTTGTGTTCCCCCTATCTCTTATACATAGAGAGGGCTTGCTGCCTTTTCTAGTAATACACAGCGATGCTGTGCTATTGCTATCATTGTCCAAGCAAATTTCTGCCTTTCAGAATTTGGATTCCAAGCCTCTGGTAGTAGATAGGGATTAGGGTGTAGAGTTGAGTCGTATTACAAATTTAAATACATATCTTGCTCTGTTCCTTCTGTTCCTGTGCTGCAGTACTCTGTTGCAGCTCAGAGTGCTCCCACTGCACTAGCTATCATGACATCAGCAAATTTCTACGGTTTAATGTTTGGATCTCCTTGACACTGGAAGGAGGGAGGGTGAGCTCAGGGTGTGGGGTTGCATTCTGTTGTGAGCCTGTGGGTCAGGTTGGATTGTGAGCCTTGCTCCTGAGAGCATGGTGTCTGTTCAGAGAAGGGTTGCTGAGTGACTGCTTACCTTCTTTGGGTTTTTTATATATTTGATTATGGAGATAGCTGCAATTACTTTTATCGCTGGTGCATAATTTCTATTTTTGAGAGTTTATGAAGACCAGAGAAAATATCCAATTCTTCATCTTGTGGGATATATGAATTGGAAGGACTCATGATCTTTCTGTCTAAACCTGTTCTTCCCTTTGACTTCACCATTTCTGTTATGTGTCCTTTCCTCATTTCTCCAGCAGCTACTATCCATTAAATGCCATTTCTATATTTTGTATGTATTGATACATATGCCTGTTGCCCTCCCTAGGAAATAAGCTCTTGACATACAAACATGGTTTAACTTTTATTTCTTTATTCCTAGTTCCTCTTCTGGTTTTTGGTACATGGTAGGGATATATTAAATACTTCATTGAAATCAAGAGGTCAACACTCTATAGTGGTATTTGCATGAACTCATTTAATACTATGTTACATCATCAAATCAAATTTAAAAATGTGGTTTTCTTTTATGATAGCTATTCATAGAACTGGGTCATTTTTCTGGAAATTACAGGCAAGTTATATACTTAAGGAGCTCAGATTTACTCATTAGTGTAGATTATACAAGAAAATTATAGACCTTATGCAACATTTTGCTGTGAGCTGCAAAAGCTTAGCACTCACTGAATACCTAGCAATTTATGATCTTTGCTAGGTTTATTTATCAGACGCTTGCTACCTTTCAGTAAACTAACATGACAAAATCCTTCTAGTACAAATACTGATCTCAAAATAACCTTGAATTCAGTAATAAATTATTAGACCATGTCTAAAAACTATTGCCACAGTTTTATATTGTTCCATAAAAATTTAAGAAAAATGTTTTTAATAGCTTATCAAATAAATACTCATTATGTCCAAATCATGAGGAGAAAAAAAACTTTTAAAATATAGTTAGTTAATGGAGCTGTCCCTAAAATGGAGGTATGGAGGATAAATTTGGATTTGCATACTTCTATTTAATTGTAAAATTATTAAACATAAAAGAAGAATGTTTCTATGTAGATAGATTCCATTGAAATAAAAGGTGAACAGCGAAAGAACACTGGAAAATGAGTGTGGACTGCTTGCATTTTTGTTTTTCTTCCCAGGTTATTTTTACCTTTCTGAATCAGATTTTTCTTGTGCAATAAGAGAACTTTATAGATAGGTACACATATATTGTATTTAAAATATACTTTAACATGTTTAACATGTAGAAGACTGCCTGACATTTAGGGGAGAGGGTGAAGGGAAGGAAGGAAAAAGTTGGAACAGAAGTGATTGCAAGGGTCAATGTTGAAAATTTACCCATAAGTATGTTCTGTCAATAAAAAGCTATAATAATAAAAAATTTGCATTTTTTCAAATAAATAGTAATTTAGAGCATTTTTTCACATAAAAAAAAGAAATAAAGGTGAAAATTGCATAAGTCTAGTAAAGATTTTTAAGTTTATGTTTAATTACTCCATCTCCATGGTTGAAGAAGGCTTAGGGATGGTGTAAATGTTATATCATGAAACTCAGGTTTTGTCCAGTAACACACTTTTTTTTTTTTTCCTGAGGCAATTGGAGTTAAATGACTTGCCCAGGATCACACACACAGCTAGAAAGTATTAAGTGTCTGAGACCAGATTTGAATTCAGGTCCTCCTGACTTCAGGCTGATGCTCTATTCACTACACCAACTAGCTGCTCCAAGTGGTACACTTTGAAAGGCCAAAATACCACACGTTTTTAAAGGAGTGGGGCTCACTCTTCTACTGGTTCTTCTCCAAATCTAGTTTTGCTATTACACCATTCTGGGTGATGAATTAGAATGTGTCTGGAGGAGAGGGACTAACATAATAGTAGACAGCTGAGAAACTGTCCTATTAGAAACAGTTAAGAGAACTCAAACTTTGTATGTTGGAGAAGTGGTTTGGGGGTACTGCTAGAGGAACCATTATCATTGTATAAATTTGGAGCCTTAAGATATGGAAGAGGGATTAACTATTTATTCTGGGTGCTACTGGACCTAGGACCAGATGGATGATGGTTTACCAGAAAGCAAATAAGATTTGAGGTAGTGAAGTTCTTATCATTGGAATTGTTCCAACAGAGATAGAATAAACCATACTCTAGAGGGTGTTCCTGTAGGGTTGGAGATTGGTTTACAGCACCTTGCTCCCTCTCCAGTTCCAGGTCACACATCCAGGGTAGGGGAGGGTTTTCTGAGGTTGAGAAAGGTCTTGAACATTGGATTGTGTTCTGAGTGAGGAACAAGGTCAGAAGTGAACAGCTATGTGGTTTTGACACCAAAAGCATGGTGGGTTTTTTTGACTCTTAGCTTCTAGCTCATTCTGAAGCCCTTATAGAGTCCCATAATCAGGGTTGGAATCCGTGACCAGAGGGAAATCTGCAGTTCTGTACCTTTAACCCTGCAGACTTTCCAGCTACCTGATAGTGGATAGTTTTCCTCCATATACATCTTACAGAGTGAAACCTAAATCAAGAACTTTCAGAACCTAGGCTGGGGGCATTGACAAGATTCATGGCTCTGAATCAAATTACACTGGGAATACTGAAAGTTTTCAGGTGTCCTCCGTGGGCTGTCCCTGAGATAATTCAGATTGTGAACTCCTTGATGGAAGGAAATGTTTGTTTTTTCCATTTTAATAATTTCTAGTTAGATTTAAAGAGTTTTCAACATTCATTAAGATTTTGAGATTCAGATTTTTTTCTCTCTTCCTTACCTCCCCTCTTCCCAAGACAACAAGCAGTCTGATGTAAGTTATAGCTGTACAATCATTTCTAACATATTTCATGTTGGGAAAGAAAAATCAGAACAAAAGGGAGTGGAAAGTTCATGAGAGGAAAAAAACAAACAAACCAAAACACTAACCAGAAAAGTGAAAGTAGTATGTTTTGATCTACATTCAGACCCCAGAGTTCTTTCTCTCTGGATGCTGATGGCATTTTCTATTCCAAGACTATTGAAATTGTTTTGGATCACTGCATTATTGAGAGGAGCTTCAGTCTGTCATAGTTGATCATCATACTATGTTGCTATTTTTGTCTACAATGTATTCCTGTTCTCACTTAGCATCAGATCATATAAGTCTTTCCAGGCATTTCTGAAACCAGACTGTTCAATCTTTTCTTATAGAACAACAGTATTGCATTACCTTCATATATCATAGTTATTCAGCCCATGTAGTGGATACCCACCTAGTTGCTAATTCCTTGCCATCAAAAAAGAGTTGCTTCAAACATTTTTGCACATATTGATTCTTTTCCCTCTGGCACTATTTTGTTTTGTTTTGTTTTTTGCTGCTTTTTATATCTCCAGCATTTAGCACAATGACTGGATATATTAAGTGCTTAATAACTGTTTATTGAATGAGTGACAATGGAATCACATAACAATCAATACCCTAAAAAGAGCAGCCAGGTCATGCTAGCCCTGAGATTGAGCAAACAAACAAAAGGATTCCACTATAAAGAGCTGTTATAATGGAAGAATGCTTAACACACAAACCCAGAAAAAGAGAATGACTCCAAAATATCAGCAGAACCTCAAATAAAACACAGCTTGGGCACAAATTCAATTGGTATTCCTGGAAGGGATGGAACAAGACTTTTAAAATGTTTTTGTCAATGAAATGATAGTGCTAATGGGAAAAACTGAAAAAGAAATGAGATCTTTGGAAGAAAGAATTGGAAAGATAATTAATAACTTGGCAAAAGAGGTAAAAATCCTTGCCCAAGTAACAAAATCCCTGAAAATTTTGTTGTTGTTCAGTCTTTTCCAGTAGCATTTGATTTTCCTTGATCCCATTTGGGGTGTTCTTGCCAAGATACTGGAATGGGTTTGCCATTTTCTTTAGTTCATTTTCTTTTTAAAAATTTTTATTAAAGCTTTTTATTTACAAAACATATACATGGGTAATTTTTCAACATTGATCCTTGCAAAACTTTGTGTTCCAAATATTTCCCTTCTTCTCCCTGTTGTCTCCCTTAGATGACAAATAGTCCAATACATGTTAAATATGTTAAAATACATGTTAAATCCAATATATGTGTAAATATTTATACAGTTATCTTGTTGCACAAGAAAAATTGGATCAAGAAGGAAAAAAAATACCCGAGAAAGAAAACAAAATGCAAGCAAACATCGACAGAGTGAAAATGCTATATTGTGGTCCATACTTAGTTCCCACTGTCCTCTTTCTGGATGTACATGGCTCTCTTCATCACTGAACAATTGGAACTGGTTTGAATCATCTCATTGTTGGAAGAGAGCCGTGTCCATCAGAATTGATCATCGTATAGTCTTCTTGTTGCTGTTGTATAATGACCTCCCAATTCTGTTCATTTCACTTAGCATCAGTTCATGTAAATCTCTCCAGGCCTCTTTGCCACCACAAAAAGAGCTGCTTCAAACATTTTTTACTTGTGGTTCCTTATTCCTTTTTAATGAATTTTTTGGGATATAGACCCAGTAGTGGCACTTCTGGATTGAAGGCTATGGACAGTTTTATAGCCTTTTGGGCATAGCTGCAAAGTGCTCTCCAGAATGGGGCTCTCTGGAGTTAGGATAGGTATACTTGGGATTACTATGAAGATGTAAGAAACAGATAATACCAGTAAAAACTTATTTTTAATGGCTTTATAAATCACTCCAGTATTCCTCAATGAATGTTTCAAAATTTATCAATGTTAAGACTAAAATAGTAATTAAAATTAGTATTTTAAAAACTGTAAATTTGGGGGCAGCTAGGTGGCTCAGTGGATAGAGCACCAGCCTTGAATTCAGGAGGACCTGAGTTCAAATCTGGTCTCAGACACTTAACACTTCCTAGCTGTGTGACTCTGGGCAAGTCACTTAACCCCAGCCTCAGGGGGGAGAAAAAAAAAACCAAACAAACTGTAAATTTGATCCCCACAGTTTTAACAAGTTGTTAAAAATTATTGGGTGAGAGATCATTGCCACATAAACTTTGAACAATAGAATATTAGAACAAAGGTCTAATCTGCTCAATGGAAGATGTTTTGGAGCCTTTCTGACTTGATGCTAGGCCCATTGGATAGAGCCAGTTCTCATTTCCTGTCCTATTAAAAATTTATGAATTTTAAATAATCACAATACAAACTAAATTTACAATTTTTTTTTAATTAAAGCTTTTTATTTACAAAGTATATGCATGGATAATTTTTCCAACATTGACCCTTGTGTAACCTTTTGTTCCAAATTTTCCCCTCTTTCCTCTCCCTCTCCCCAGCTGGCAGGTAGTCCAATACATGTTAGATCCAATATATACAGTTATCTTGTTGCACAAGAAAAATAAGATCAAGAAAGAAGAAAAAGAAAAACTGAGAAAACAAAATGCAAGCAAATAACAGCAACATGCAAGCAACAGAGAGAGTGAGAATGCTATGTGTTCTGTTCCATACTCTGTTCCTAAATTTACATTTTTAATAATAACTTTTTATTTTTCAAAATACATGCAAAGATAGTTTTCACCATTCACCCTTGTAAAACCTAAGTTCCATATTTTTCTCCCTCCCTCCCCTAGAGAGGAAGTAATTTAATATGGCTTAATATGTGCAGTTCTTCTATATGTTTCCACATTAATCATGCTAAACAAATAAAATCAGGACAAAAAGGAAAAAAAAAAACCAGAGGAAAAAAGCCAAACAAGCAAACAACAACCAAAAAGGTGAAAATACTATGTTGTGATCCATATTCAGCCTTCATAGTTTTCTCTCTGGATGCAGATGGCTCTCTCCATCACAAAACAATTGTAACTGGCTTGAATCACCTCATTGAGCCAAGTCCATCAGAATTGATCATTATATAATCTTGTTGCTGTGTACAATATTTTCTTGGTTCTGCTCACTTCACTCAGCATCAGTTCCTGCAAGTCTCTAGGCCTCTTTGAAATCATCGTGCTGATCATTTCTTATAAAACAATCTTACAGAACTTGTGGAACTCTTGGCCAAATCACCTCTCACCCCAAACAAACAACTTTAGTTTTACAAAGAATATGTAGATTCAGAAGCATTTTTCTTTTCCTATCTGTGAAATTTTTTACTGAATGTGGTTGAAATACTGACAATAGCCTAAGTGAATTCTTTCAGTTTCATAATGTTCATGATGTTTCCAATCTTGGTCTTAATGAGTATTTATCAAGAAAACAGAAAGGAAAGGAACGAGGTGGAGTTTTATTAGTTCCTTAGGCTCTGTTGGTGTTAGTGTGATATGTTTTAATCAAAAGAACCTTGGTTCTGGAGTCTGAATAGTTGGGTTCATAGCTCTGCTCTGTTAGTAAAGATCAGTGTGACTATGATAATCAAGTTGTTTAACTATTTGAAACCTCAGTTTCTGTATTTGTAAAATTATAGTATTAGGTTAGATTATTTTAGTACAAAATCATAGAAACCTGTAATTTGACTAAGTTGCTAAGGAAATAGTGAAGCTAAATTTAACCTTATTTTCAAGGCCAGTTAAAAAAATTTTTTTTAAATAACTAAAAAGATACTGAATTTCTGGTGTCATTTGATGTGCTCTCTGAAGCTAGGAAGCAGTGTAATGTTTTTTGTTCCTCCTCACCCTCCAGAAACAAATCGACTAGAAGACTTTTAAATAAAATAGTCTGATTCTGTAATATTGTGGTACAAACCATAAGTGCTGCAGAAATTCAGAGAAGGGGATGACTTGGGAGGAATGAAGTGATTCTCTTCTTTTAACATTCCTCATGGGAGTAGAGTGTGAAATAAAAACAAAACTTTTAAACAAATATGTAGCCAAGCAAAAAATTATAAATTCCCAATAAGATCATGTCCAGAGATATATGAATTATTTTTTTCTTTTGAAAATGTCACTTCTTTGTCAGGGCACATAGTTTTCATTCTTCATTATTAGTTCTTTAAAGTCATAGTTAATCCTTATGGTTGGTCAGAGTTCTTAAGTCTTTCAAAATCATTTGTTTTTATAATATAACTACCCAGATTCTGTTCACTGCACTCTGCATCAGTTCACATAAGTTTTCCCAGGTTTCTTTGAGAATTATCTCTTGAATCATTTCTCAAAGCACAGAAGTATTACGTTGCATTTATGTGCCATTCCTCAGTTTACGAATATCCCCATAGTTTCCAGTTCTATGCCATTACAAAAAGAGCTGCTCTGAATATTCTTGTACTTCTAGGTCCTGTTCCTTTTTCTTTCATCTGAACGTGGAGGTTGAAGGCTGCTGAAAAATGTGGTTATTTATGCTCAAAGTTTCTGTAATTTGATATCTTTGGTCCATATTTCTTGGAGGGGAGACTAGAGAGTAAATATATATTTCTTAGGCATATTGAATGAATGTCCAATCTAAGACTTCTCATGCTGCTTTTGTTCTTCTATGGCTTGTCCCCATTTCATATTTTGCTCCTATGTGTCTGTCAGCTGACTTTATAGCTCAGGTGTACTTCCTCTTTATATTCAGGATGTTAGCAAGTGATATTAGAATGATTTCTTTCTCTTTCCCAGATAATTTCTTTTGGCCATACTTGAAGTGGTATTGAAAATTAAATTACTCTTTGCAAATAAGTAATCATTTTTGGTTTGTACTCTGTTATGAATAGTAGTCATTTAGTCTTTAAAAAGGGTTACTATTTTTCATTCTTCCGTTGAACAGATATTTTAGTGTTTACTATAGACAGGCTGTTGTTAGGCATTGAGGGTGACAAAAGACCAAGAAAAAGTAAGATGTTATCTTTATGCCTCATGGAACTTAGATTCATTATTATTTGGGAGATAGGTTACAATGAAAGGTGGAAAAAGTGAATATTGAAATGTCAATTATTGCTTACTTTTTTAGAGTTTTTTTAGGGTGAGTAATTAATCTTAGAAAAACACAGTCTATTCCTATTCTTTCCTTTTTTTCTCCTTCCCTCATTAATGCTGGGCCAACTTGCAAAAGCAAATAAATTCAACAGAGTGAAATTGTCAGAATCCAATTTCTTTGCATTTTCCCCCTTCTCTTTATGTCTTGTCTAATTGAAAGAGCCTAAGTGCTCATTTTTTCAGCGTGGTCATGTAATGTAATAAAGATTGTGTACAGGTGGCAGCACAAGGAAAGTGGGGTTATGTATTTCTGTCAGGATGTGCATAAACAGATTTTCAAGATGTATTTAAAATTTTAAAGTTCTGTGGTCTTTTCACTTTTAGTATTTTTGGGTTTTTTGGTCTTTAAAAGCACTACTGTCTGTGTAAGATGGATGTGGACAACTTTGTCCTTTGTTTGGAAAATCAGGGGGTAAAAGTTCTTCACCTTGGCTCTGACCTTGTTTAAATTTTTTTTTTTTACTCTAATTGTTTTCCTTTGTAATACTATGGATTTTATTTTATGCATTTAGAAACCTTATTCTGAGAAGGGGTCCATAAGTTTCATCAAAACGTTAAAAGATATCTATGACCCCTCCATATTCCTTGAAGTCTGGTAATAGTGGGGCAACTAGGTGGCGCAGTGGATAGAGCACCAGCCCTGAATTCAGGAGGAACCAGAGTTCTAGTCTGGTCTCAGACACTTAACACTGCCTAGCTGTGTGACCCTGGGCAAGTCACTTAACCCCAGCCTCATTTAAAAAAAAAAAAGAAGTCTGGTAATAGAATAGTTAGCTATAAATATGAGGTGCTTTTTTTTTTTTTTTTTCCCCTTTCTGAGGCAATTGGGATGAAATGACTTGCCCAGGGTCACACAATTAGGAAATGTTAAGTGTCTAAGGTCACATTTGAACTTAGGTTGTCCTGACTTCAGGGCTGGTCCTCTATCTACTTCGGCACCTAGCTGCCCCAATATGAGATACTTTTCAAACAGCTTGGCTTCAGTTAATTTCAAAACCTTATTTCATTTAACATGTTGGCTAAATGTCATTTGAAGTGTGTTAATCCGTTTGTTACTGATAGTTTGTTTGAAATGTTAAAGGTGTCAGTGGGATTTAATGATTAATAGTCCTTTTCAGAAAAAGTAGTGATGACTTTAGCATTCTCTGGAATAGAAGTGAACTAACAATAGTATTATAGTTAGTTGATGGAACAATACTTTTGAATACTTATGCTGGAGCTTTCTACTTACTGGCAGGAAATTGCTCCATAGGGCTATCCTTCCATTCCCAGATCTGTCCCAACCAATTGTACACAGAGTTGTCATCATCCCTAGGGAAATTCTGAGTTGAGGCTTCAAACCTAGACCAAATCCTAAACCACTTTGAAAAACTTAGGAGCTCTGATAAAGAAATGACCATCAAGACTGATGATGAAACATGCTACCCACTTCCAAATAGAGAAGTGAGAATGCAGAATGAGACTGACTAGATGATGTATTAATTTGTTTTACTTCATTATCCACGTTTCTAACAGAGGTTTTGTTTTTTAGGTTTTTTTTTTCCTTGTTTGATATGGGGTGGGAGGGAGAAAAGAAAGGCTGGTTTTTGCTGATTAGAAAAAAAAAGAAGAGGGATTGGGTCTTTGTTAAAGAGGCTGGCCAACTTTTTTCAAACTGAAACCTAAGACTAGAAGATTTGGATCAAGAATTGGTTTTTCAGATGTAAAGGAAGGTCTCTTTTTTTTTTTTCTTTAGTAGAGGCTGATTATTCTGCTGAGAGGGTAGTATGGAGGTTTGAGGGAAGAAAGGAAAATTTGGAATAGCTACTGCTCTTTGAGAATTGTCATGTAGAGTCAGTCTGGTGCTATCTATTAGCTCATTGGGATGAGTTAATATGATTTTGTTAAGGACCCATGATTGTGGGACTTCCTTGGGTGGTGGTTAGCATCCTGGAGAAGAGATTAGGACACACCTAATGTGTCCATTTGGTGGTTGGCAAGACACACTCCGCCCCGGATAAGTAGCCATGGAATTAATGGAGGTAGGTGAGTTCAACTAAACTAGCCAACAATAAGTTAAGACTATTTGCACCTATTATTTCTAGGTGACTTTTTCCAAAACCTTTGCCATTTCCTAGGAATCTCTTCTGTTACCCTAATTCTCAAATGAAGTTGGGAGAAAGCCCAAAAAGCAAATCTATGCCTGTGGAAACCTAAGACAGCGTTGTTTACCTTCTCATTTATCTCTATTTCTTTTAATCTAGTTGACCTTAAATACCTCCTTCTTTTTCAGTTTCCATTCTTTTGTAATACTTTAATTGTGATAATAAGCTTCTCTGCTGGGTACAAAATATCTTTACTTTTACCATTACTTTTTCATTTCTATGCAGTCTCAGTAGGAATAAGATTTAAAAAAAATTTTTTTAATCTCATTTGGAGCTTGTTTTTAAATTGTCTTCTTATAACTAGGAGTAAGAAGTGAAAAATAAGTTCTGCAAAACTAAGTAAGCCACTGATCAAGTTAGATGCAGTGTTATATATCTAGTTCTACATCTGAAAACAAGGGAGGATTGTATAGTCTTATTTCTTCTAATGAAATAAAATTGATTTCTAACTATACTACATTCAATTTGGATTTTTTCTCATTTTTTCATTGACATTGCAATATTTGTATATTTTGTTTTTCAGATTTAATTTGCTTTGCATCAGTGTTCTTAATCATTGTTTCTTACTGTCTAGTAATACTCTATCACATTCACATACCTTAATTTGTTTCAACATTTTTCAAATGATGAGCATTTGTTTTGTTTGCAGTTTTTTTGCTGTTGCAAAAATTACTGGTATAACTATTTGGTTATATATTGTGCCTTTCTGTCTGACATCCTTGAAAGAGATTTTTCTCATACCATATTCTTTTAACTGTAATCTATGCTTTTTTTTCTTTCATGAGAAATGTTGTAATGGAGGACTATCTGTAGGTACATTTTTATCCTTTCCCTCTTTTTAGTATTTATTAGGATCTTGGCAATGGGTAGAATTTAGCAAGACAAATTTAGGCTTTGTTAAGCAAAACATTTTAACAGTAGAGCTGTCTAAAATGAAATGTGCTCTTTTGGGAGCTAGTGACTTTTCCCATTAATGGAAACCTTATATTGGAAACTAGATATTATAGACATTTTCCTGTTCTGGTTTAGATGAGCTCTGAAGCATCTTCAAAATAAGTGTCTGTAATTTCATGGTTGTCTATGTCAAGACTTCTTAAATTTGTTCCATTTGGGCTCCTTTTTGCCTGAGAAATTTTTACTTTACATTAGGTATGTAGGTAGATAAAATTAGTATACAAATCAAATAATTACTGATAATAAATCAAAAAGAAATTTATTTTGAGATATATCTTTGATATACATATAGTTTTACTAGTTTTTTTTTTTTTAAAGATGAAAGCAAATTTGTATGTTTGTGCATTCCCTCCATTGGTTACCTTCAACCTGGTTTTAAAAACTTGGATGGTTTTAATTCATTTGCCAAAACAGCTTACTGGAGTGTGGCTATTATGCATGAGATAGCTTTTTGGAGCCATAAGTGAGAGTAAATGGATCAGGTGGACACCAAAAGTGAAAAGCAGCCTTGTAACTCGCTTGGCAGTCCTGTAAGGACTTTGTATCTCTCAGAGGTACTAATCTAATCTTCCCTGAATGCACTAGATTAGAGTGCTTCTCTGAGATGAAAGTCTATTGCTGACCTTGAGGGTAAATTGAGGCAACACACAGTAGGTGTGTTGGTACCAGTTACAGTTGGTAACAGTGGAGCAAAAAAGGAGTGCTCAGCTTTCAGAGATTTGCTGTACAGCATTGTTTTTGCTCATCTGGGTCAGAACACTTGCAAACATCAAGACTGGTTTGATGAAACAGATCGGGAAATTCAAAAGCTGCTAAATGAAAAGCAAGAACTCCACAGGGTGTACTAGCAGGATAGTTCATCAATCTCTAAGAAAGTAGCACTTAATTTCTTCAAAAGTAAAATACAGTTAAAAAAAAAAAGGTAAAAATACTGATGCAGGAGGATTCTTGGTTCAGTAAGAAAGCAGATGAACTTTAGTTTTGTGCTAATAGTAACAATCCAAATTGCTTTTGTGATGCACTGAAGGCTATGCACCAAAGACCTATGGTCTTCACTACTGATGAAGTTTCATTGATTAGTGATAAAGATATGATGGGCTGAACACTTCCATAATGTTATCAACAGACTATCAGTGCTAAAGGTTGAAATCAATCACTACCTAGCTGAAGTTCCAACTGAAGAAGTTTTGAAAGCCATCAGACCACTTCTGCGTTACAAAGTACCTGAAGCTATTTCTATTCCAGCTAAGATTTACAGTTGTGGGAGAGGTCTATTGCACAAAAGCTGACTGGAATTTTCTAGATTCTATAGTGAGAAGAGATTATGCCCTAGGACTTCAGTGATACCTTCATTATCCATCTTTATAAAAGTAAGGGGAATAGATTGTCCCATGACAATCATGGGGTGAGGGGTGGGTGGGTGGTGATCTCTCAATTATTGGCGGCAAGATTCTTGTGACAGTTCTCCTTAATAGATTGATCCTTCACCTGGAATAAGGTTGTTTGCTGAAAGCCAGTGTGGCCTCAGATGGGGTGAGGAACAGTTATATGGGGTTTACTGCTTGACAAGTTAAGAGAAATGCCAGGAGCAGAAAAGAGCTCTGAGTATAACATTTGTAGATCTGACCAAGGCCTTTGACATAATTTTCCATAAATCCTCATGACTGACAGTATCAAAATTTGTTTGCCCAGAGAAGTTCATTAGTATAGTATATCAATTTCATGATGGCATGCTTGTCTGGGTTCTAAACAATGGACAATGCTCTCAAGCTTTCCCAGTCAACAATGGAGTGAAATAAGGCTTTGTACTTACTCTCATGCTTTTCAACACTATGTTTTCAACCATGTTGTCAAATGTCTTCAATTAGGATAAACATGGCATCAAAATAAGCTATCACAGTGATGATAAATTTTTCAACTTGAAAAGGCTTCAAGCCAAAACTAAGGCCGAGGATGTGTGGATGCATGAATTTTTTTGTTTGTAGATGATAGCTTTTGAGGAAGCTGAGATGCACCAAGGTATAGACCAGTTCTTTGTTACTTGTGCTAATTTTAGCTTAACAATTAACACTAAGAAAACACAGGTTCTTCATCAGCCAGCCATATGTGGAACCATCGGTTACGGCAAATGGAGAAGTTTTTATGCTCTGCATAAGTTCACTTACTTTGGCAGTATTCTTTCTAGAGATGTCCATATTGGTAATGAGGTTGACTCATGCTCAGTGAAGGAAAGTGAGAGAGGAGAACCATTACACCGACTACCAAACTGATGGCATTTGAATTGTCTTAGGAAGATTTTGAGAGTCACCTGGCAAGATACTGAGATCCTTTCTTGTACCAAATTGCCAAGCATTCAAACTCTATTACAGAGAACACAACACCGTTGGGCAGGTCATATTGTTCAAAGGCTAAAAGTACACTTTCCAAAAAGACTGTTTTATGGAGAACTCACATAGAGCAAGCGCTCACATGGTGGTCAGAAAAAAATGATGCAAGGATACTCTCAGGGTCTCTTTTAAGAACTTTAGAATTGATTGTATGACATGAGAGGCATTAGCACAGGGATTGCCCAACTTGCCATGCCCTCATCAGAGAATGTGCTGTGCTCTATAAACAAAATGGAATTGAATTAGGTCAGAAGAAATGCTAAAGAAGCCATCCCAAATGTTCATAGAGACTATTTGTTTCTGATCTGTGGTACAGCATTATGAGCTCGTATTGTTCTGATCAGCCACAGTTAGACTCAACATATTGATGTCATTTAGATCACCTTCAAGTAGGAAGAACAACCACTATCACCTTCTTTCTTTCTTTCTTTCTTTCTTTCTTTCTTTCTTTCTTTCTTTCTTTCTTTCTTTCTTTCTTTCTTTCTTTCTTTCTTTCTTTCTTTCTTTCTTTCTTTCTTTCTTTCTTTCTTTCTTTCTTTCTTTCTTTCTTTCTTTCTTTCTTTCTTTCTTTTTCTGCTGCCCTATTTCTCTCTCTCTCTCTCTCTCTCTCTCTCTCTTTTTTTTTTTCTTAATTTTTCACTCTTGTCACAGTGATCATCTGTGTTGTTCATTTGATTTTAACAACTCAATAATAATGGAATATTACTTTGTTAGTTTTTTGCTACTTCAAAAATTTTTCTTAAGAGTATGTTTGACTTCTTTGGAGTTTACAATTATTATGGACAGTTTAGACCTTTTTTTGTGAATAGGTTCACAAGTCTATCATCTCTGAAGGAGTATGTCTAACATTTTGCTATCTTCCATCTGTGTTCCCATTTTTCGGGATAATCTTTGACAGTTTGCAATGGTTGAGCATTTATCCTCTTTCAGTCTATTTCAATCATATGTTATCACTGGCAGAATTAAAAATTATGCTTTTGTGTATGTAAGGGAGAAGTTTAGGATTGTTGGAAAATGCCAAACAATTCTTGAAATCCCTTTCACCCTTCTTTGTTCCTTCGGTTCAGTTTTGGATTCAGCCACAATATCATCTGCATTGTTCACATATGATAAATACTACACACACACATACACACACACACACAAATATGTGCATGTATGTATGTGTGTGTATATATATATAATACACATGTGTGTATATAGTCTCTTAGTGGGCCATTTTTCATTCATTTTGTGTATCTATGTAAACTATTATTCTAATTTTTTTTGATTGACTATGGATTGCATTGAGAAAACTTATCATCTCTGAACAATTGCATCTGTAAGGAGATTTGTTTCAGCAGATTGACTTTTAGCAGGACTTTTCTTTATGCTAGAGGCAAATGTCTTTTCCCTTTTTGTATGTCTAGCTCAATACTGATAGTGGTAATTGAATCTAGTTATTTCTGGTTGTATCTATTAGAGAATCTTTATTATTTTAACCATGTATTTAGTTACATTGTTATTGTAACTGTTGTACATTGTTATTCAGTTGTTTTTTTCAGTCATATCACCCCATTTAGAATTTTCTTGGCGAAGATATTAGAGTGATTTGCCATTTCCTTCCCCACCTCATATTACTAGCTAGCTATTTTTTTTTTTTTTTTTTTTTTTTTTTTTTTTTTTTTGTTAACACATATAGTTCTTTTAAAAAAGAAAGAGGGGAAAAAAGACACTTTTTGGAAATACTTAAACAGTACTTTGCCCCCTTTCTTTCTTTTACATTCTCCCCATGTCCCCTAAAAAAATAATTTATGTTAACAGAAAGAAAAGGTTTATTCTTGAACTTGAACAGTATACTATTAACCTTGGCCAGAGGTTTCCTTGTTATAGATGTTAACTTTATTTACATTGTTGTGGTCATAGAGTACTGTTTTTTTGATTTTGCTATCTTCATCCTTTCGCTTCCTATTAGTCTTCCCATGTCTCTGAACTTTTTAATATTCATCATTCCTTTTTGAATATGCCAGGGTTTTATTATATCATTATTTTGGGAACCAAGATTGGGAACCTGTCCCAGACTAATGGGAGCCACCTTTAAGACTATTGTATTGAATCAAGTGGTTTGTTTGGGAGGAGTTTCCAATAAACAATAAAGGTATGGAATCTAGTTCATTTAACAACTTTGTTTTGCAGAAAATCATATGAAGCCTTCCTACTGCCTTCTCACATTTTTAACATGGCTACTGAGAGAGAGAGAGAGAAATTGAGATTCTTATAGATGAGAAAAAAATTAGCGCCTGTCTGGAAACTGAGCTTTGAGTGTGATTTTAGTGTTAGTGGTTGCTCAATTACCCTGTTGAAACATTGAGCATTACAGATATTTTTCACACAGCTGTTCAGCCTATCCTACCCTCTATTCTAGCTTTTAATTTAATTTTTCTTATTTTGGACCTGGGTGTAAGCCTTTAATAACTTCATCAAATTTCATTTTTGTAGGTTTGACCCATTGTTCTAATTCATCTATATCCCCTCTCCCTCCCAAAGGCACTTTGGATATTTATTCTTTAGAAAACCACAATTTATCATTAAGGATTGTGGCCCCTTGGATAATTGATATACTGAGTTTATGTCATGTGGCAAGGCTTCTCCCTTCTCCTGACTTCCCCTCCCTCCCGCCATGCAGGCTTCTTTTAACAGATTTCTTCTGCCCTGTAACCTTCCTTGTCCTTGCATGCCTCATCCTTTTCTCATCTACCTCTTTCTTTTCTTTACTTTGCTTCTTAGCCTAATGTAGAATTACAGCCATGCATCGTCTCACAGTATGAGCTCGTTTCCTTATAGCTGTCAAGTTCTTGGGTTTTGCCCACTGGTCGATGAATCTTTTTGCATGGTACATAGAGGGGAAGATTGTAGTGATTCTTTAGGAGTGCAGGCTTGTGCCATGCTATCATTCAGCTCGTCCAACTTGTGGAAGGCACTTTCAGTCCCAAACACACGTGTACCAAAAACAGCTCAGAAGGTTCATTTTGCTCACATTGAGATAAGTGATAGCAGGAATGTTTCTGAAGGCCTTGATAATACAGCTGTTTAGACAGCAGTGCTTTTTAAGATTTTTTTTTTTAAGCTTTTTATTTTCAAAACACATGCAAGGATAATTTTTCACCATTGACCCTTGAAAAATCTTGTGTTCCAATTTCCTCTCCTTCTCCCCACCCTCTCTCATAGATGGCAAGTAATCCAATATATGTTAAACATGGTAAAAATATATGTAAATCCAAAACAGGCATATATATTCATACAATTATCTTACTGCACAGGAAGAAGCAGATCAAAAAGGAAAAATAAATGAGAAAGAAAATAAAATTCAAGCAAACAACAACAAAAGAAGTGAAAATGCTATGTTGTAATCCATACTCTGTTCCCACAGTCTTCTCTCTGGTAGACAGCAGTATTATATAATTAAAAATATAGATAATCCAAGGTTCCTCATGCTGGATCTGATGGTTCCTGAGGCACAGACCTTTCTGATGTCATTACATGCCTTCAGCTCCCTTGGTCTTCTTATAGTACCAGAGGAAGTTTGGAGACTTTTTCAATTCAGTGATCTTTTGACATGACTCAGTACCAACAGGGCAGAAGATGCCAGTGCCGAGCAGATGGCTTAAGTTTTTGCATTGTGTTCATTCTCTACTGTGAATACCATCAAGTCTTGGTGCGAGCAAACATGGAACCTGATTATGAGGACTTTGAGCAACAGCTCTGCCAGCTCCGCAAAATTCAGCACTGTTCTGAAGACTTGCTAACTCACTGACAGCATAAGGTTGCCAGTTATTTTATTTTCAAGTTGGTAGGAACAAAATTCACAATATCTGGACAACTTGGAGGCTAAAAGACAATGGGCAAAGTAACATTACTGCAAGATCCTTTCTTCTTTCAGAGTACATGGATATCAAAAGACGTACACAAGTCATGGCCAGCACTAGAGAATCTGTTTACATATTTTAAAAGATTTTTTTCTTGGCTTATGCTCTTAGTTATTAGACTGAATATGATGAAGAAGAATCAGCTTGGATTTTGGGAGAATAGATGGGGTGATAAGGGGTTAGGCATTAGAGTTTATAGAGCAAGGAAGTAGTTGGAGAGCAATAGTCCTAAAGATACTGTTCTGTATAACAACAGTATTCAGGTAATTCAATTGCGTTAGTCTGGAGAGAAAGATTCACTAATAACTAGTTTAAGTTCTTTAAGCTAGAACTAGTTGGTGATAGTATTATAATTCCACATGCTTTGAAAGGTGGAAGGGGGAGCCAGTGAATTATAAACTTTTAAGAGTCTCTCTTCACATGTATTTGCAAGGAATAAGCTCTAATTCTTAGGACCTCATACCACTGCATACATACACACACATAAAAAAATGATGCCCATAGGTACAGAAACACATACACGAGACCCAATACGACCTGACAGAAATCTGTGTGTGTGTGTGTGTGTGTGTGTGTGTGTGTGTGTGAGAGAGAGAGAGAGAGAGAGAGAGAGAGAGAGAGAGAGAGAGAGAGAGAGAGAGAGAGAGAATTAGAATCTCTAACTGTTGTTATCTGATTATCAGGCACATTTCTGTTTAATTTTGTTTCCAAAAGTGATATCCTGAGTATGTTACTGGCATTGATTATCGCAGCAGATATCGCTCTTACTATAAATAGATTTTGATTTAGAATTTAGTCCCCTTTCATTATTTGGTATGGTTCACTTTATTAACTTCACTAATTAACCTTGGGTGAACTGACAACATGAAATCTCTTGATTTTTATTTTTTTAATTTTTATTTATTTATTTTTTTAAGATCAGAACTGGACACTAGAGAGGAGGTAACTATAACAATATAGAGGCTTTTTTCTCAACTCCATTAGCACAGCAAACAGGGTTGCAGTGGAGGATTTGTAATGAAGTACATAAACAGGCATAAGGAGAGTGTTAAAAACGTGTGCTTGGAAGAGAATTATAAAGAGAGATAGATGGACAGGAAACCTTCAAGTAAATTTATGAGGGAGCAGGAGGGCAAGGACTAGAACCTGAAAAGTAAACTAGATGCCAGAAGCTTTGAGGGGCAGAGAAAGAAAGGAAATGGGACAGAGATGATCCATGAAGAAACACACATACCACCCACAGTGAAGCAGTTACAGGTTTGCCTGCATTCTTGGTAGATTGATACAATCCCATTGTTGGGATTAGGAGCTAGTGATATAGGCTAGGAAGAGTTGCTGCTGCTGCCAAACTCTTTAAGGTCCATGAGAGGAAGGGAGCTCAGGAATGGCACTGGTGCTGGGTTCTACAGGAACCTTTGGGCTGGTGCTTACTGAACATCACAAGAGTGCTTTCCTTTTCTTGTAGGGCTAGAGAAAGCCACTGTAAAGTGGAGCCTTGTGGAGGAGCGTGTTTGGCCACTTTTCTGGGAGAGAGTACATGGAGTGAAATAAACAGTGAAAGCTAATGAGGGAAGCAAGAGCCCACTAGGGAAAGTTTTTTATTTTTCCATTTAACATTTATTTTCTCTCTTTACTTTTTTCTTCTTTGAGAAAGAAAAAGAAAAAACCTTCTAAAAAGTCTGCATAGTTGAGCAAAACATCTCCCCACACTGACCAGTCTAAAAGATGTGTGTTTTACTTTGTTTTTTTAATCCATCTTCTATTATTAGTGTATGGAGTATTTATTCTTTGTTATTCTTATAGAATAACAGGGTTTGATCATTGCTGCTTAAGAGTTTTTGTTTTTGAGAGTTGTGCCTTTTTACTGTTGTATGAATTATTCTAGTTCAGCTCACTTTATTCTCTTCATTTTTAAGTCCTCTCAGGTAATTTCTTATGGCACAGTAGTATTTCTCAATTTTGGGGGTCCCCATGGCTTCCAGCTCTTTGTCACTATAAAAAGAACTCCTTCTGTAGTTTTTAACCTATGGATTCTTCCCCTCTTCTGTTTTTGCTGTCAGTCCCAGGCCTGGTAGTGATATTGTTGAATCAGAAGGCACACCCAGTTTCATAACTTTGGGTGCACAGTCCCAAATGGTCGTTTGATCTAAAGAGTTGGGCCAGTTAAGAGCATCACCAGCAGTATATCACTGTGCCTGTTTTCCTGTATCCTCTTGGACATTTACTTCTTATCTTTGCCAATCTGATCCATCAGTTGTGGAGTAAGCATTTCCACATTGTTTTAATTTATTCTCTTGCCATTAGTGATAGGTAGCACTTTTTCATGTTTATTGATAGCTTTGATTTCTTCCTTTGAAAACTTCCTTTTCAAATCCAACTACTTGCCAATTGGGAATTCTTATGAAGATCTTTAAGAGATAATAACATCTGTCTCCTTTAATAGTCACTATAAGTAGGACAACAAGTTTATTTGATAATCTTGATTGTTTTGTGTCTATGACCACTTATAACTGAGTTATAAAGCATATTAGTAATTTCCTGCTATGATTCATTAATGGAGCTGATTGTAAATTGAACAGTTGAATTATGCAAGATATTTGTGATGGAAAGGAGGGAGGGCTATCTTGTAAGTTGTCTTCTTTAGCTCTGTGCTCAAATTGATGGTTCTTTTATATGAAATTTATATGAAAATGTCCTCCTTTGCTTTTTAATTGTAGTAGGGCACAATTTGTAACATTTGTAACATGAGGTTGGACTGGATATCTGGATATCTTAGCCCCCATGGAGATTCATGGCACCAAGAATTTTTAAAGGGTTTTTCTATGTGCCAGGCATCTTTGCAGTTAAAAGCAAGGGAAAAGCAGTTCTTCCTTACAAAAAAGCTGCCAGTCTCAACAAGAAAAACCCTTATGTGTCTCTTGCCTATTTGACTATGTACTTTTGTGTTTTTTTGTTTTGTTTTGTTTTTTGTTTTAAGGAACATGGATTACCTTTAATTCTTTTTGTTTTTAGAAAGATAGAGTTCCTGCACTCAGAGTCTTGTTACTCCTGTGCTTTTTTTTTCCCCTTTTGATATGATCTTTTTGACTTCTTGTCTAGCCTAACCAAATAGGAGAAAAATTGAACAAAGTATCTTCCTGTTAGGTAAATACTTTTTGATTTTCATGGTCATTTTGAATCTTAATTGAAAATACTGTTTCACACATATTTTGGATTATTTGCCATCTGAGGGAAGGGATAAAGGGAAAGGATGGAGAAAAAAAATTGAAATACAAGGTTTTCTAGGATGAATGTTGAAAACTATATACATGTATTTTGAAAATAAAAAGCTAAAAGAAAATATATTTCAGTTTAATTTAAAGGAGTATCCAAATACAAAAATTTACATAAAACCTCCCTACAACCTATTTGTAACATGAAGCTTATAGAGTCATTTCATGTGGCCTCGTTTGAATTTGCAGATAATTTCCCCTCCTCTCCCATATTATTTAGCATAATTTTAGAAAATAGTCACTTTGCTTATTTAAATAATGCTAACAAACACTTTGTAATGGGATCAAAGTTCCTGTTTTTAAAGCTCTTTATCTCTGATTCCAATAACAGATTTTTTCTCCTCATTCTAAAATTGAAGGTTTTAAAGTTTCAATCTGGAAATTATAATTTTTAGCATTTAGTTATTATTCTGAATGAATACCAAAGGCATATGCAAGATATATATCCTAGTATTTCAAAGGTTTAGTTTTTAACTTAGGGTCAGCACTCTATTTTGCAAATATGATTCTCTATAATTATGTGTTTTTATTTTCTTTCTCAAGAATTTGCATGGTATTAATCCTGTATTCATTAAGACAATTTGCTTATTCAAAATATATCCCATAGCACCTGCTGCACACACAGAGTAAATTGCAAGTAATAATTGCTATATTAATATTTGGATGTTTGGTGGATGAATGAGGCTATTTCTCTTTTCCTTTCTTCTTTTATGCTATTTTCCATTCTCACATATCCTGTCCCTTGTCTCATTAAAGTTTTAGAGTTTAGATGGAAGGGATAGTACAATTTTATAGATGAAGAAATAGTCCTATAGATGTCAAGTGATTTGCTTAACATTGCACTCCAAGTTAGTGTCCGATTTGAGGCTAGAAATGTGATCACTTGATTCATGGTCTAGTTTCTCTTCCTCCCTTCCCTTCTTCTGTCTCTTCTTCTCTCCTTCCCTCTCTTTCCTCCTTTCACTCTTTTCCTCCCTCTCTCTCCTTTCCTTCCTTTTTCCTTTCCTCCCTCTCAACCCTGTGACCTCCTTTGTTCTTGATGTCACACCAGAGTTCTTTGTTTGGGAGGGAATTAATAGAGATATCTTTGGAATGAATAACCATTGAAACTCAGGTTAACTCTAGATGGGAGGTGAGATGATCATAGAGAGCTTACATTACAAACAAGAGCCTATTAGCTTGGTTAAGCCTGAGGACAGGTACATCAGTTGAGGATGAATAGGGCAAGGCTACAAGTATTTGTTTTACTGTTCTCCATTAATGTAAATTCTAGAATGAAAGACTGGTATAGTAGACTTAGACTTAGACTGGAGGGTTTGAAGAAACATTAAATCTGGGGATTGGTTATTATTTGTTGGATAATTCACTTCCTGCTTTGGGGTTTTATTTTCCTCATTTGTAAGTTAACAAGCATTTGTAAAGTAAGGATCCTGGACCAGATCTGAATAGCTCTAAATCTGTAATTCTAATCTGCCCTGTTTCTCTGTCCAAGGTTGAAGTCAGGGATAAGGCCATTATGAATCTATGACCTCTTTAAGAAAGGACCAAAATTCCTTTATTTTTATATGGAAAAGGTTTCTCCTCTCTTAATTCTAAGCATTCATTTGTTTACCCATCTCTCCCCCCCCCCCCAACATTCTTTTGGTGGCTGAATAAAGATCCCCAATGTATAAGAAATATTGTATCACATAGAGGCTCCTTGGTTAGCAGCAGTGAATAAAAATTAAAGACTGATTGCAATTGAATATGAGGAAGAACCATTATTTATATATGTCTGAAATCAGAAAGGTACTGAGTTCTCATTATTGAGGCTGATTAAACAGAGGCTGTTTACTTGTTAAGGAGGGGATTTTTTCTTTCTTTAGTTTTTTTTATTGATATGTTTTGTTTTTACATCAGCTAACTTTCTTCTGTAGACTATCATTCCTTTTTCCCATAGACATTTCATATAACAAAATTTTTTTTTAATAATAAAAAAATAAGAGGAGAAATTCAGTGAAATTGGTTAATACATCTAAAAAAGATTTTGAAAATAATCTGCAGTCTTCCACACCTCAGCTGGGAAGTAGTGAATGGAACACAGTAACTTAGTATTTAATGAATTTAAAGAGAAACTCCTTAGGAAAGAATTTCCTGTTCCATAACAACTGCTGGGAAAATTGGTAAGCAGTGTGACTAATTAGACTAGTTTCTTATATTATATTCCACCCAAAATTCAAATGAATGCATCATTTAAATATTAAAAATCATATTCTAAAAAATGAGAGCTTGAAGCAAATGATGGATAGGAAAATGTGGTTGGTAGATTATATAGTAGATGTGACTGGTAGGTGATATGGTAGGACATGTGGCCTTAACTGCCTCTGCTGGATGCCTTCTTGCAGTTCTTTTCCATCTCTAGGAATCTGTTAGCTTCTCCAAATTCTCCTAGTTCTGTTCTCTTGTTCTGAACTGGGCAAAGCCTAATCCCATTTCCACACAACAGCTTGTTAGGTTTTTAGAGACAACTATGGTTTTATTTTCCCTGGTTATTTCTTCTCCAGTACCTTAAACTGATTCTCAGACATGACTTATCTCTTACTATCTTCTTGGTCATTTTTATGTGGAGCCATTAATGCTACCTTTCTTTCCATCACTTGGTATTACATAATATCAATTAATCTATCCCATCAGACAATAAGCATTTATTTAGTGCTTACTATGTGCCAAGTATTGTGCTATATTTTGGGGATAGAGGTATAAGGAAAGAAAAAAAATCCAAGCTCTGCAGGAGCATCTATTCTTATTGGGAGAAGGAAGAATGAAAAATGACTCAGAAGTGTACCCCAGATACATAGAAAGAAATACAAGGTAGTTTGGTGAGATTACTTAGCATTTGGGAATCACAGTCTTCATGGAGAAGATGATGTGGGAGCCTTCTCTTGAAGGGAGCGAGGGATTGGCTGAGGTAGAGGTGAAGAGCCACTGTATTCTAGGCATGTGAGATGGTTAGTGCAGGGATACATAGACAGATTAAATACTGTGTGTGAGAACCAGCGATAACTAACTCTATGGGAAGGGGAATAATGTGTACAGTGAGACTAGAAAACTAGGTTTAGTGCATGGTTGTGAAAGGTTTTAAACGTTACTTAGAGGAATTCCCATCGCTACTGGCTCTAGAGAGGCTCTGGAGTTTTTTGAGCAGGGGAGTGACATGAACACATCTGTGCTTTGGTAACAGGGTAGAGGCTGCACTGCAGTGGGGAGAGACTTGTGACAGGGCGACCACTCAGGAGGACGTGGGAAGAATCTGGGTGAGATTGCACTTAACATTGTCCTGCTATTGTAGACAGACACTATCTCTTTTAAATCTTTTCTCTTTCTCCAGCTCCTACTAGTGTACTCATCTAAGAATAGTTATATGAAAATGCAACTTAGAGAACCCTGGTTCTAGAGTATGTTTTGAAAAAAAGGGACTACTGATGGCTTAAATAACAGATGCTATTTTTATTCTTGCAGTTTTGGAAATCATGATATCAAGTTGTAAATTCAAAACAACTTTAGTGTTTTAGCATTGCCAATGTATTCAGCCTTAAGATATGATCTAAAGTTATCCTACAGCATTTTATGTAGGGAAGCTTGGATTATGTTTTTTCTTGATAAAGATTTGTAGAATATTTCAAGTGGAGATTTTTGTGTCTGAGATAAAAAGGTGAGTGAAAATTTGAATTTAGTGATTTAGTATTTTTTGATGACTTTGTGGATTTAGATCTGACAGCATAGAAATTCTTTTAATCTGTAACGAGGATGTAAAATCAAGATGCTGACATGTGTAATTTTCTTCTTTAAAACAACAGGTACGATCTATGGATGAACTGAACCATGATTTTCAAGCACTTGCTTTAGAGGGAAGAGCTATGGGAGAGGTAAGTGGAACTGGTATGAAAGAAAAGCGAGCCCGTTTTCCTGGAAGGAAGATATTGTCTTTCTTAAAATGTCTGAATTATATAGCTTCAGAAGGGTATCCTTTCTTCTTTTTGTGACCATTCTTATAATAGCAGTGGGATAACTGTAGATATTTTCTGGTGTAGCACTGCATTGGCTAATGTCTTTAAAAAAAGAGGGACAAATCCATGAATATAGTTCAATTACATTAAATGGAACCATTGTGAAGAATTGTTTCTGCCAAATTTCTTACAAACATCAAATCTTTAAATCTGCCTCATTTTCTAGTTGATGGAAATGTTTACAGGAATGGTATAGTTTTTCTAATCAGCATATTATGATAACCTGTTTCTGAAGATTGCTGGTTCCGCTGTTGAGACCAAGAACTGAAATATATAGTGAGATGTTAAGTGCTAGATTCTTAACTTCAAATTGAATTTCTGTTGAAAGTGTATCTGAATTCAGGCCACGAATAAGCCATTAGCTAATTAGGAGTCAGGATATGGCTGGTAATAACTTCTAAGAAACAAACATTTCCAGCTCAGTATACTTTAGAACAAAGGAATAATGTAGTCAGTAAATGTAGTTGAAATGTGTATTGGCTAAATTGTACTTCAGATAATTTTTTTTCTTTTCTAGTTGCTTGCTGATTAATTGTTTTCAGGAACAATTAGTTGTAAAAGATGAGGTAGAATGTCCTTGGTTGGAATGCTATAACTCCACTTGTGAAATGTTGGATTGCTAATTTCTCCCTGGTGGTTCTCTCAGCATACTTTGCTTTATCATTTATGTGCAAATACTTGGCTTGGGCTGCCTGCTATCAATGAATAATACCATCTACTGTACTCCAGATCTTTTCTTTTCCTAGTCTTCACTAAAATTTTAATAGAAACAGGGACAAATGTTATCTTTCATATGTGTTTTTTGTACCAGCGCTGCAGAATTACTGCCCTGATGTAGCTGTGTACAGTGGATGAGATTCTTGACCTCTGGGCCTCAGTTTGTTCATCTGTAAAAGAAGTTTGAACTAGATGTAAGGTTTCTTCCAGTTTTATGATCTATATGTTGATCCTGAAATTTCTTGCTTGCTTTTGTATTTGGTTTCCAGAATTCTTAGTGGTCTAGTTTTTGCTTCTAACTTAGCACTTATGATCTTCTGGTTGCACAATGCTGGGTTTTCTTGGTTTCACTGGGATTCCATATTCAGATTTCCTGCTTGGAGTTTTTTCTTCTATTTTCCCCCAGTGCATTTTTTTTTTAATTGATATCTTTTATTTTTACATCCATCACTTCATTTCTCAGTGTAGCTCTTCCTTTCTCACTCCCCCTTTCAAAATTATCCCTTATAATAAAAATTTTAAAAGGTTAGGTGTGTGGAGGAAAGTAGTTCAGTAAAACCAATCAAGTTGGGCAATATACTTAGCTCTCTGTTTATAATTCCTCCTTCTTGGCACCCCTTCTCCTTCACCCCCAGAAGGGAGATCCATTCTTATAGCTCTTACTTGGGGCTAAACTTGGTTGTGATGATTCCACAGAATTCACTTTCTACTTTTTAAACTATTTTTGTTGTTGTTGTTGTTGTTAGCTGATTTTGAAATCACCTGTATTTCTCATTGTAGTCTTTCCCCCTCATTTTATTCTTTTTAGATCTCTCTCATAAAGATCTCTTATAATAATGAATTTTAAAAATTATGAATGAAGAAAAATAAAGCTCTGTGAAACTAATCAACAGATCACAGAAGTCTTATTTTGTTTGCAGTATTTTTCATTCATAGATCTCCCACATTTGCAAAGAAAGGGTGGTGGGGGAGAGCTATAGTCATATGTCTTTTCTTTCTAGCCAAGCTTAGTTATTAGAGTTTTGCAGCATTCAATTTTGATTATTTTGTTGTTGATATTTTCAGTTTCCATTTTTTGTTGCTGTCTTCTTACATTCATGTGCCACAATTTGTTTAGCCATTCCTTACTTGATTGATATTTACTTTATTTTTCAGGTCTGCCATTACAAAGTGTTTTACAAATATAGTGGTGTATATTGGACTTTATTTCTCTCTTTTGACCTCCTTGGGATATTATAATAGTCCAGCAATTGTAACTGGAGTCTTAATAGAAATTCACTAATAGTATAATATAATGCATTGCTATTTTATGCCTTTTCTTTTGAGGATGATTTGCTAAAAATTTTGTAAATGTTAATTGTTAAAAATTCTGTTAGTAATTATGAAATCTTTTACACAATAAACTATAATTTTACTCATCTTGTTTTGGACATTTGTCTAGAACAAGATTAATTGTAGATCTTAGAACTTAAGCTTCTTCAATACCTTGCTAATTTTATTTTTGTTAGGTGAATATATATTCATCCATAGACAGTTTTTTTAAAAGTGTTGCAATTCAGTCCATTTCTACTTATTCCTGGTGAGAACAATTTCTCATCAATTTTTTTTTTTTATATTCAGAAAGCTAGGATTATTCTTTTTTTTTTTTAAAATGGAGTGGGGGAGAAGGAATAGGAAAGATAACAATAAAACTTTGAAGAGTAAATCAAGGTAACTCAGTAATTTTGAAAATAAGACTTGAATATAAATTTTAAATAAACATAGAAATTGTTTTTACATACTCATTTCTATTAATTCACTTGTCAAAGATTAGTAAATGCCAAATTCACAGTTTCTTCAAAGGGCAACTTGTAGTTTGAGTATAAAGTCATATAGGATCCTGAAAGTCTTATAGATAAGTAACGTAAGAATTAAATATCCCATTGGTCTCCAAAATTGGAGCTGTTTGTTTTTAGTTTTAGAGACCAGTGTGGAACAAAGCTTTACTATTTGTAGTGGGATACAAACTGTATTTGGATATGTAGCACTTAAAAAAAACTCAGCACTTAGTTAGATTGGGGCCATACAGACTTCAGGTGAGATGATATCAAGAATTTGGAAGGTATCTAGAGTAGATAAGATTCATAGTAGAATGAATGCAAAGTCTATACATGGATTGAAAAACAAATCATCTTCATCTGATATAAGATGGCAGAGGGGTGTGTGTGTGTGTGTGTGTGTGTGTGTGTGTGTGTGTGTGTGTGTGTGTGTGTGTGTAGGAGTAGTTTAAGAGGACTGAAAGCTTAAGATTCAGTGGTGGGTTTTGGCTCTCTAGAAAGCTGATGTGATCTTAAGTGCCATTAACTGAGGCACAGTGCCCAGAACTAAATCTGACTGTATGCTTGCTCTGATGCCTTTAGATCTGACCATCCACAGTCAAACTCCTAGAAAAAACTTATACTCATTGTTTCCACTTTCTCTTCTCAGAGTTTTGTAGTCAGGCTTTTGATTTCATTATTGAGTTGAAAACCTCTCTCCTAAGTTCTTTTTATTTGTTTTGTTTTAAAATGTAAAATTTTATTTCTCCCTCAGATATATGTAAAACCAATTTTTAACATTCATAAAAAATTTTTTTTTGAGTTCCCAGTTCTTCTCGTTCCTATCATTGAGAAGACACAGTTTGGTTTTGTGTGTGTGTGTGTGTGTGTGTGTGTGTGTGTGTGAAAAAAAAAAAAAAATATATATATATATATACATATATATATATATATAATGTATGTACATGGGCAGCTCTGCAAAATATTTCCATGATAATATTGTGAAAGTAAGTATAGACAAAAATGAGGAAAAGTTTGCTTCAACCTCTATTCAGATTCGTACAGTTCTTCTTCCAGAGATGCATAGTATTTTTCATCATAAGTCCTTGAGAATTGTTGGATTATTGCATTGCTGAGAATAGCTAAGTCATTCACAGTTGATCATCATGCTGTATGGCTGTCACTGTATATAGTATTCTGGTTCTGCACATTTTACATTACATCAGTTCATGTATGTCTTTCCAGGTTTTTTCTGAGAGCATTCTGCTTGTCATTTCTTATAGCACAACAGTATTCCATCACAATCATATATGACAAATTGTTTAGCCTGCCTTTGAGGGATATACATCCCTTCAATTTCCAATTCTTTGCTATCACTGTAAGAGCTGCTATAAATAGTTTTGTACACATTTTTGTTTTTTAGTCTCTTTTCTTTAAAGTTCTTAATGATCGCTTAGTTGGCAAATCTGTTTGTTGGCTTTTCTTAAATTTCATCCTTTTTGACCTCTGCACAGCATTCTCCCTTTTAAGTATCCTCTTGATCCTGAATTTTCTGGACATTGCTTTTTCTTGGGTCAGTTTGTCAGGTTTGGTTTTAATGGAAATTAGACTTAGTTTCTGGAAAGAGTAGAATTATAATTAAGACAGGGATTGGGATTTAATAGAATGTGTTCAAGAATTATTTGCCAAACTGCTAAATTTTGGGGAGTGTGGCCTTTGATTTGAATATCCATTTTCTTCTTGTTATTTTGAACCTTTTGGATTAAGATATAAATTTCCAGGTTAGGAAGCATGTTGCTCAAGTCCCTCTGATCTATGCTTAGGCACTAATCTCAGTTGGAGTGTCTCCCTTCTATCCTTCATTTAGGATGATTCCTTGTCTGGGAAATGTTAAAATATTTAACTTGGGATAAACTTTATTCTCAAATCATGAGATAGTAGTTGCCTAAGGCTTTTAAGATGAATCTGTTTTTAAGATATAAGTGTAACATTTACAAACAAGAAACTTCATTTTTGGTAGCTTACAGGCAAATCAGAGATGCCTAATGTATACAGGCCTTTGGTCAAGATGTTTTTTTTTGGGGAGGTAAGTCTGAAGGCAGAAAGGAAGATGCCAAATGTTCTATAAAGGAGAAGTACTCCTTACTCTTAAATTCCCCTCTCCCCCCATTGCTTTGATTATATCCATTAATTATTTATTGAGCTACTTGTGGTCTACTGTAAGGCTCTGATGCTATAGGTATAAAGAAGGAAGTAATCCCCTTTCACTAGAGGCTTGCCTTTTGCTAGAGGAGTCAAATGTAGGGGAAAATCTGAGAGAACCAAAATGGAAAGAAAGTGAACACAGTTTATGCAAAGTAGTTAAATGCTAGGTTTGGGAGGGTGGCTGTGGGGAAGCTGGAACGAGTTTGTGCTGGAATTGTGCCCTAGGGGAACAGAGAGCCTCTGGAGGCTGAGATGGAAGGAGGGTGGGAGGGTTGAGCTGCTGCATATGTAAAGTCACAAATGAACTTTAGCTTTTTGTTTTTAGAATATTTTATTTCATTTTCCCTATTACATGTAGAAACACTTTTTGACATTTAAAAAAATTTGAGTTCCGAATTCCCTTCTTACTCCCCATCTCCACCTTCATTGAAAAGGCAAGCAATTTAATGGAGGTGAACTTCATTTGTATATTTGTAATGCATTTGAGGTGACTGCCCTTAGAAACCTTTGTTCCTTTTGAGAGCTGTTTGATTTATTCTCATTTATTTTTACATATAGTTAAATAGAGACTCTGTGGTACAGTTGTACCTTTGAAAAAGAGGCTACTATGTAGTGACTTTTTCTCTTCCTCCCTGCCAGCATTTTTACTTCTTTCTTTGCTAATGACCCATGTCTTTCATCTGCAGGTTTTATATTGTTATAAGCTGCTTTTTTCTGTAGTGCTATTTTTAAGGCTTGAGAAAGCCAGGTAGGGAAGCAGGTAATAGTGACATTGTAACCCCAGTTTACTAATAAAGAAATTGAGGTTAAATAATCTGCTTTTTGTCACAAAACTAGGACTTTCCTTTCATTGCATTGTAATGGCATAAAATGACATACCAAAATAGTGTTGACTTCATTATGGAGACTGACTTAAATCAAGGATTCTTAACCTGGGATCCAGGGATTCTTTTTATTTTTATTTTTTGCTAAGGCAATTGAGGTTAAGCGACTTGTCCTGGGTCATACAGTTAGGAAGTGTTAGGTCTCTGAGACCAGATTTGAACTCCCGTCCTCCTGACTTCAAGTCTAGTACTCTACCCACTGTGCCATCTAGCTGCCTCAATCCTGGGATTCTTGAGAGTATGTATGTATGTATAGATAAATTTCAAGAGCTCAGAACTTTGATGGACAAAAAAATAACATCTTTATTTTCACTTACTGAAATTTTAGCATTTTCCAATTATGAATTTTTGTGTCTACACATGCCCTTCCCCAACATTCTGTCTCTGTCTCTCTCTCTCTCTCTCTTGCTCTTTCTCGACTATAGTTCCTATAGACTTCATCGGCTGCTGAAGTGGCCCATAACAAAAAAGATTTTAAAAATCCTGATCTATATAAATTGAAAACTTTTTGTGTATATGATTTTTGATTTAATAGAATTTGTTATAAACAGATTAGTGACTCATGCTCTCATACTTCTTTCTTGGCCACCTGCTGGGATAGAATTCCTTTTCTTATGGAGCATGTCTAAGCTTGTATTGTGCAATGGTTTATTTGCCATTGCTTCTTGTTATTCTTTAGTAAGAATTAGTAAGAAATGAGAAAATCATCACTAAAACTGTTGTCTTTTAACTTCAAGTAAAATTAGATACGGCTTTGATCAAAAGGATATCATATAGAAGAAGCATTGTTGTTAATTGTTCATTCTTCGTCACCAAGGTGATGTCTTGATTTTTGAGTGAATTGGATTTAAGTAAGGTAAACACTATGCAAAATCATCAGCTTCACTCTTTCCTCCAGAATCATTACAGCAAGACAGTCAAGATGACTGGCAGTGGTTTGGGATTGTTAGTAAACAAAATAGGTGCTGGGTGCTGTTCTCATTAATCTGGGTCAAGGATTTTAAATTTTGCAGTAGTAATGAAATTTGCTTTTCAGAGTACTTTCTTAACAACAACTATCCTACAAAGAAATAACTAACATTTCTGTGATGCTTTAAGTTTTACAAAATGTCTTTAACGTTCACATAGTAGTTGTATATATCCTGGAAAGCTGATGTCTGAAGAGTGACCTACTTACCTGTGGTTACATAGGACTAGTGCTCTGATTACTTAGACTTCTAGGATGAGGCAGTTGAGTTAACAAAGATGAAAGGAAATCCTGTGGCATATATAGTCTATATAGAGTGGCAGTTAATATCATTTTGAGCTGACTGCTTTGTTACTTCCATAATTGAATTTCTTTTACAGATCTTAGAGGATCTTTTGTCTTGTTTAGTTTGTCTAACTCCTTTATTTTACAGGTGAAGAAATAACTCAGAAAAGTGAATTGTTCCACCCTGTTCATTTCATTCACCTCATAGCCTAGGTCTAGTCTTAGTCCACCATTGCAAAAAACCATTGTTTTTTTCCATTCCATAAGAATATATGTTGACAGAAGGACTGTGTCGGTTATTCATAGTGTTTCTTGGACCTTTTATAATACCTCCATGGCTTCTCTGACCAGGATCTGTATGGCCCCCAGGAATTGCTGATCCATATCAGTATTACATGTTAACATATGTATGTATGTTTCTAAACCTGCCTCCTAAAGCAAAAAAAAAAAAAAAAAAAAAAAAAAAAAGGAAGAAGTAGGAGGAGGAAAAGCTACATATAGCTAAGAAGCCTGATAAAGTATAGGTGATCTGTAATATGAGTATTAACCCTATATCTTTTTTTTTTTTTTTTAAATAAAAAAGGACTCTACTTAATTTTCACAAATTCATTTTTTTATGTTCTTTGCATAATTCTTCTGTGGTCATCTTAAGTATTTCATTAACTAAACAACATACTTCCCTATCTGTCTAGTAAAATTTTTTAAAATTAAATTTTATTTTCAATCAAAATCTATGTCCATTCCTCCTCTCCCTCCCTGAGAACGAACCCCCCCCCCAAATTTGTTACAAACATGCATAATAAAGTAAATAAATATTTGTATTGGTAGTGTAGTGGCTATAGCTCAGGGTAGGGGAAGACAGTAAGACTGAAGTTGAAGCTGGCTTCAAGCAGGTACTAGATGTGTGGCCCTGATCAGGTCATTCATAACTTCTTTCTGCTTTCATTTCATTAACAATAAAATGGAAATGATAATAGTTCCTACATCCCAAAATTGTTGTGAAGTTCAAATGAGTGCTTTATAATAGTTAACTTTTGTTTTTAGGATCTTCCAGATCCAAGAAAAAAAAATGTTTCAGTCTGTCCTGAATCATTACTTCTTAACACTCTGTCTGCATTTATCAAGTGCCTTCTGTGATCTAAGCAATGGGGATACAAAGAAAGGCAAAAATAGTCCCTGCTCATAATTTAATAGGAATAAAAACGCAAATGACTACATGCATGAGGAATTGGGACTTAGCTTCAGAGAAAAGACATTGAGATTAAGGAGGTCCCAGAAAGGCTGAGATTTAAAGGAAGCCAAGAGGCAGATATGAGAAGGGAGAGAATTCCAGGTGTGGAAGGAGAGCCAGAGAAAAGGCCTGCAGCCCGGAGATGGAGTGTCTTGTTTAAAGAACAGCCAGGAAGCTAATGTGACTAGATCACTGAGGAAGTGGAGGGGAGGCTAGGATAAGAAAGGGATAGGGAAACAGGGGAGCTGGCAGAGCATGTTTTATATCCCAAGTCTTCTGTGTTTATGTTTGGCTATTGTATTGATCAGAATTCCTATAGCTTTCAAAGTTGTTTTTTTCTTACAATATTGTTTTCATTGTATAAATTGTCTGGTTTGGCTCCCTTCAGTCTGCTGCCTCACTTTTCTGAAATCATCCTATCATCATTTCTTACCACAGTAGTGTTCCATCACATTTACATACCACAACTTGTTCACCCATTTCCTCAGTTTCCACTGGAAAAAAGTAGCTATCAATATTTTTGTGCAAACGTAGATTGAGTTTTTTGCTTACAACTAAATTTCTCCCTTATTTTATCTTCCCTCTTATTTTTACCTCTCCCTATTTAACTGTCTTATTTCTTTTATCTATTGGATGAAATGTATTTTTGTGTGTGTGTGTGTGTGTGTGTGTGTGTGTGTGTGTGTGTGTGTGTGTGTCTTTATAACTGTGACTTCCTTTTACCATTTCAGAAGGTGGAGAATGAGTGAGGTTCAGTGTCAGCCGTCTTCTCCATCCCATCATGTTTTTATTTTTGTTTTTGAAATAGATTTCTACTGTCACTACCTAGGGAGTTTCATGCTGTTGAGAATTGGTTTTTCATTTTGTTGTCTTTTGTAGTGTGAATTAAAAAAGGAAAAGAAAGCAAATTGCATATTTCATCAAGGCCTCTCTAGAAAAGAACTTGTGCAATATGTTTCCCCCCATAGAACAGTCTACCTCTCTTAATAAAATACATACAGAACATTGAAGTTATTTCTTGAATTTCTATTTAAGCCAAAAGACATACGAATCCAGGGATGATTATTTTGGAGATTCTGATTTCAAATTGATTATTCTACTGGCAAGAACATCCCTCCTCTTTGTGCTTGGGAACAGTACTTTTTTGTTTGATGATGGGTTACATTTTCAAGAGCCTTAATTTTTTTTTTTTTTTTTTTTTTTTGTTACTGCCTTGTAGATGGTGTCCTGAAACCTTTGCTCAAGAAGAGCTGTGCTTCCTAATTTCTTAGAATTCTTGGAGGATTCTCCAGATTTGTTCTAGTATTTACAGCTTTTTCTAGAAGTGTTTATTCATATTTTTTGGATTGCTTATCTTTTGGGGAATGGCTCTCAGTCTTACATATTTGTACTGAGTGCTTATCAGATATTTGATGCAAAATTTTTCCAATTGTCCACTTTTCTTATCCTAGATTTTGTATAGATCCTGATGCATAGATTTTATCTCACAAAAAGCTTGCCTTTGTATAAATAATTGAAAAAAGTATCTTTTTAAATCTCTATCACTTGATAAGAATTTTCTGTTTAACCTTAGTTGTTAAAATTCTGATATGTTCTCATGTAATTTATTAATTTTTGATGATATAATATGGTGGTCTAAACCTAGTTCTCCTAGACTAGACAGGGAGGAATCAGAAGCAGTTGAACTTCATGATTGATAACTTACTTGGGAAAGTGCTATTTGGTAACAACTGCTGGGAGCACTCAAACTCAGCTTATGTTCCTAAGTATTTGAAGAAGTGTCTTGTTTGTTCCCAGAGGGTCAAACTAAGCCACCAGTTGCTTGATGTCAGGAAAATGTGGAATATGCTTCCTTATGTCAGATGCATTTAACTAGAGCCCAGATGACCCACATGTTGGGTTGGTTATAGTTAAGACTCTTTTCTGGTTATGAATGAGTGCAAGAAAGAAAAAGGGAGTGCTTACTTCATGCCAAACATTATGCTGTATGGGAGATATAAATAAAAAGTTCAATTTTCCTGTTGTCGGGGAATTGACATCCTAACTCATACAGGTCTAACACATTCATATAGTAGTATTCAACTGCATTGTGGATTGAAAGGCACCTTAGTCTGTATTTGATACAACTCTGTACTTGGTGCTACCTGCTTATCTGAACAGTGAGACTTAGGACTGAAATGAGCTTCAAGTGGAGTGGCGAATCTGGGTTCCTTCCTTCTTTCTGTGTTGTAACTGGGCTGGGGGAGAAAGGGAGAATGAAAATGTTTATAGAGAGATAAGCTCCTCTTGACACTTTGATATGGATTACTGGAGCAGGGCAGATTAGATACTGTGCTCTAAAGAGTTCTTCCCTGCCCTAAAATCGTGAGAGCATGCTGATTAAATCCTGCCTCTTGAATATGTCTTGTAATGCATTTTTATTTGTCAATTAATAGATTATATAATATTATATAATTATGTATTTATAATATGTTATATAATATATGTCATATTATATATAACTATATAATAATTAACAATCATTAATCCATATATGGACATAATTTTGTTCTCCATCCTTTTCAGTTACTTTCACCATAATGCTGTCCCTCCTGTCCAGACAAACTGATCAACCCTTAGAAACAAAGAGAGATAAAAGTCTCTGTCTTCAAGGAACTCATCATCTCTTGGGGGAGATGACAAACCATATACAAACAAGTTATATATAGGAACAGTTTTAGATACTCAACAGAGGGAAGACACTAACATTAATTAAGGAGGATGCATGAAGGCTTTTTGAAGCAATTGGAATGGAGATAAAGAGGGAAAACATTCCAGGTATGGGAGACAACTAGTGAAAATGCCCTCAATGGGGAGCCTGGAGTGTATAGTATCTTAGTGAGAAGCTCTACATGTGAAATGGAGGGTAGAAATAATGAAGAATTTTGTGGAGCAGTTGGTGATCAATGAATGGATCAAAAATACAAGTAAGAGAGGGGAAGAGAAGGAAGAACATTTCAGGAATCAGCAAAAAAAAAAACAAAAATAATAGAGATTGCAGTGAATTTTGCAAACTAGAGATTCCAATTTGGCTAAAATATAAAGTACTGAAGAAAACAGCATGGGAGAAGATTGTATAAAGGTATGATAACACTAGATTTTTGCCCGCTTACTGCCGATCACATTCATTTAGTAATAGGTTTCCTTACAAATGTTTTGACTATCCCTTGCATCAAGAAGTTTAAACCAGTAGTGGATGGCTTGGAGGAGAGGAGTTAAACTGAAGGAGTTTATCATTTAATTATGAAAGTCTGCATTAGTTGAGGTGACAGAGGAAATGGAAGAGAGGACATAGATTAGAATTTTTCCCATTAAGACACTCGATACTCCAGCTCTTTTCTCAGCTTTTTCCCTAGTTGTCCCCCATTCCTGGAATGCTCCCCCTACTCTTCTCCACCTCCTGGTTTCCTTCAGATCTTAGCTAAAGAGATTATAGAATGAGAATCTACAGCTACTGAGCTGATGTAAAACGTGAGGGAAGTGCAAGAGTCAGAGTTGATGCCATGTTTTGCAATGTATTAAACTGGGAGTACTGATATTGGCGGACCATCCCATCCTATTTTCTTGGTTCAAATCCTATCGCTATTTCTTTTATCTTTGCTGCTCTCATTGAAGTCCTCATTTCCTGATGAACACAACCACTTGACTTTGCCCTTATGTACAAGTAGGGGGCTTTCAGGCATTTGTTTCTTTTTCTTCTTTTAATTGATTTTCATGAGAATTTCTTGTTTACGCTTCTGGCCAGACAGGAACTAGTGTTCCAGTATGTCCCATAGTGTCTGCCACGTACATATGGTCAGGAAACACTTGCTATGAACACACACACACACACAAATACACTAGAACATATTCTGGCACTTTCCTGTTTTTTTTTTTTTTTTTTTTTTTTTTTTTTTCCTGTTGGACATAGTTGTACAATTGTGGCAATTGTTTTTTCAGTAGGTGAGGATGTAGCCTAGGTAACATTGTGTTTTCATATATCTTATAATTGCAAGGCTGTATTTACCTTGGGGAAAAAGTTAATCAAAAAGTGCTTTTACTTTTAACAGACATTTCTATCTAAAGATATTATGAGGCATCTACAAAGGCTACTAAAAGGCTCTTTATCTCTTTAGATAGAAATAATTTATGAAGTTTTAAAAATATTAATGAACTGCAAACAAAAGATAAAATTTTGATAATGCTAAATGGAGAGATTATGAAGAAATAAAGTCACTTGTTTTAAAGTTGGGAGTGAAAATTGCAGTACAGAAGTAGTTTGGAACTTGTGAAACGTCAGTTATTTCAGTTTGGGACAATTCTGAAACTAAACCAGTTAGGCATAGAAAGTAACTGAAGATTTGTAGATGAGACAGCCATTGAAAGAGAAGATGAAAATAAAAAGAAAATACTATAAGTACTTTTTAAAAAAATAACTAAAGGTTACTGTTAAAATCTGAAAAGAACTTAGTGACTAATTTAATATTATTGTCTGCCACATTCATTCTGTAATTAGAAATTTTAAAATCTGAAAGTTAATGGTTTCCATCAAGTCTTTTAAACATACTGGAGCATGGTGCTGTGACCTTGTACCTTAGGTAAAAATTTAAGTAAAATGGATCTTTCGGAGTAGTAGAAAATACTTTGGTAGGTGGTGGTATTTCTTACATACAAGATGTCAGCCTTCATTTAGACCCACTCATCCCTGAAAAAGAATTCCTTCTACAAAATACCTGACACAGTGGTCTTTGCTTGAATGAGGGGAGGTCCTAGCAACTTTTCATCCCATTCCACTTTTGGATTACATTAGGAAGGGTTTCCTTTCATCAAGATAACTCTTACCTGCCTGCTGCTTCTAATCATTTCTAATTTCATCTCAGGGGCCAAGTGGCCCAGATTTAATTTTGCTTTCCATGTGACAACCCTTCAGATAACTGAGACAGCTAGCATGTTCTCCCTTTTCTTATGTTTTAGAGGTTTATCATCTCCAATTCCCTCAGTTAAACCTCTTGTATCATGAACTTTGTGATTGTGTTCTTCACATATTGGTTGCCTTTGTCTAAATCTTTTAATTAGACGGCTCAGGGCCAAAAGATTCCTGAAGTTCTTCAGTAGAGAATCCTTTTCTTCTAAATGTTATATCAGATGTCTATAGGCTCCCATGAGGACATTTTTGATAATGGTTGCCAGTAATGAGAATTCATCCATACTATTCAGAAGTTTCTTCATTTCTCTCAGTTGGTGAACAGTAGTTCGGGGGGATTCTCAGATGCCCAAACACTTTTAAGTAAAATAGTATTAAATCGTAGTCCTTTGCATTTGCTCTTTATGTAATTGAGCCAACTATCCGAATTAAGTGTTTGAATTACTGGATAATAAAATCAGCTTTTCAGATGGCATATATCTGGAGAAATGACTTTCTTGTTAGATAGTAGTGTCTGAATCCAAAAAAAGAGATCAATAGGCTAGAACTTTGGGTTGAAATGTAATGGAAATTAATATAAGGTATTACATGTTGCTTCAGATATCAGCTTCACAAGTACAAGGAGGAGGCATTAGCTTACGGTGTTACCTGAAAAGCACCTGGAAGTTTGAGTGACTCATGAAGGTAGTCTGTATTTACCATATGATAATGCAGCCATGGAAATTGATGTGTTATTGTTAAGCTACATCGAGAGGCCTTGATCAGGATGAAGAGCATCCAAGAAGGATAACCAGTTTAATTATGGACTTGGAGATTATGTTGTACGAGATTTATTCAAAGAAACTTAAAATGTTTAGCCTGGAAAAGAAAAGATCGGGGAAGGAGGAACAAGGTAGGTCTTGGATAATTGGTTGCTGTCTTCAGTTCTGTACTGGATCATGATGAAGATTAGACTTGGCCTAGTTGGCTCCAGGGGTAGAACTAGAAGCAGAAAATTAGTCTGCAAGGAATTACTTTATTAAGTATCTACTCCAACAACTGTATTGGCTACTGGAAACAATCCCTACATAAACTATGTTCTATTGAGAGAGAAGCAAGTCTATGCCGAATGAAGAGAATAAGTACAAAATTGTTAAGTAGAAAGTCATTTGGGAGAGAAGACCCGAGGCTCTTGGGAAGGGCTTGATGTCACTTAAGAGGAAGAGGAGGTAAGAGGAGGATATGAATTCCAGGTACATGAGATTATCAGTGCAAGGACCCAGAGTGTCTGAAGAAGAGAGAGCCAGTTTGGTTGTACTGCAGGGAGAGAAAGAGGTGTATGAAAGACCAATCAGGCTACAAAGAAAGGCTGGGGCCCTGGGAGCATAGGGTTTTAAAAGTCAAATGGAGGAGCTGATACTTGATCCTAGATGCAGTTGGAAGCCACTAGAGTTGGTTTAGTAGAAAGCAGATCTGTGCTTAAGGCTAAATACTTTGGCAGCAACCTGTAGGGTGGACTAGAGGTTGTTGGAATAATGTAGACTAGAGGTGATGAAGGCCTGAACCAAAGTAATAGTTATGTGAGAATAGATAAGGAGCTGGATGTGAGATTGGTGTGGATAGAAATGGCAAGATGTGGCAATCATTGGGTCAATAAGAGATTTAAAAGGCCAGGATAACTCCAAATTTGGGCTCAGAGAGACCAGAACAGTAGGGGTCATTGAGTCATTAAGCATTTATTAAAGTGTGTCAGGCACTGGAATCATATTAAAGTAAAAGACAGTTCCTGTTCTCAAGGAACTCAAGTCTGCTGGGGGAGACAGCTTGCAAAAAATTTTATACAAGATAAAGTGGAGATCAACATCAACATACTTGTAAAATCATTAGTCTCTGTACTAGGTGCTCTTATGGCTGAGCTTCCATTCTTGTGTGTTCCTATGACCTATAGGACTGTTCCCACATGCTCCTCATTTTAGAGTTTAGAAAAAATATCTTGTAATTGGCAAGCTATTGGGAGTATATGTATTTGTGCTTTTTAATTTTTAAAATTTAAAAGTCCACTTAATGCTTTAGATCTTCATTTTAGCCTAGTTTGATTAACTCGACTCTCCTCCCCCTTTGTATAACCAACTCTTGATTGTACTTATGTAACTTATCTCCTTTTTGGATTATTTATAGCAAAAACCTAATCTCTAATAGCTTCCCTTAGTAGATGCAGTTTCCTTACTCTTCAAGTTTATTTATAGACCTTCTAAATGTTGATTATAATGTTAGCACAAATAAAATGTAACTGGAAAGATCTATATATACGCAATTTTTTTTTAGGTTACTATAATTTTCCCCAGCACCCTTTCCTACCCAGAAAGCTATTCCTTATGACATCTTATATTTTTTAAAAGCATGGGAAAAAAGAGGGAAAAAAAATCAACATAACCTATCAAGACATTGTACATCACAATTCTCTTAGACTTCCCATCTTTGCAGAGGAGTGAAGTAGTGGTGTTTGCTCATCTCCTCTTCTTTGAGCCATGCTTATTTGTTGTGATTTTGCAGCATTCATTTTTGATTTTTAAAAAATTCTTTCCATTTAAATTGTATGTTATTTTCATGACTTTGCTTACTTTCCTCTGGATCAATTTGTGTAGATCTATCTAGGCATCTCTTAATTCATCATGTTAATTTTTTTATATTACAGCAATAACACCTTAATGCACTGTAATTATTCCTTAATCAGCAAGCATCTACTTTGTTCTAAGTGTTTGCTAACCAATAAGTGCTGCTAGAATATTTTATTACGCATGGTACTTCTTACTAGTAACCTTCTTGGATATAAGCCTAATAATAGAATCTAAGGGTCAATGGATGTAAACATTTTAGTCACTTAATTTGAAAATTCCATCATTTACAAACAATGTCTAAAACTTCTAATAGTGGAATGATGTTGAAGAAATGAAGAAAAGTCTATGATTTATGCCTGGAAGCTTCTGTAACTCACTGAAAACTAACTTTTCAGAATAGTTTATTTCTAATTTAATGGGGAAATTTTTGAAAGAATAGTCTAAAGATTTCTTGGATTCACAATGTTAGAAATATGGTGTCTAGAAATCCTGTATGGTACCGAGACTGAAGTTCAGAATTTTTATGTTGTTTCCACTGTTTCTTTCAGATTATTCATCACCTCTATTTTGTCTATGGAGAAAGGTACAAACTCCTCCAATTGAGGTTCACTCTCATCTGGCTGTCAGGCTTTTCAGTTTCTTTTATAGTTTGCTTTTCATGACTTTATCTTCAGGTTCTTCTCCCAAGACTGCACCCTGTCATTTCCTTGATCTGTGCACTTACAAGCATTGTATCTCATATCTGGGGGAAGCAATATGGTTTCCTATTGTGTAAATCTGTTAAGAAATGAGTATTTTCTGATTTTATGAGCTGCTTTTTAGTTGACAGATTATTTTGGTCACCCACTTCATTGTATTTTATAGTATGCTTTTGCTTTTAAGGAAACAGATTATAATACTGGTAGTTGTTATATAAGGAAGCTCAATCCTTGACATAATCTTGTACTAAGCTCCAAGGCTCCAGTATAAATGAGGGTTTGAGAAATTGGGGTAATTGGAGCTGAGTCACCCACAGGTCTTTAGCTTCTTGTGAAGACTAACCAAAAGACTGAAAAGTGCTAACTATAAGTTAGACTATAAATAATTAAGAGTGGTTATGAATGGGACCAGTTGAAGATTTCTTAAAAAGTCTGTGAAATGGAATGGGTTAGACCCTAGGCCTAAGTTTCAGGAAGTCGCATGGTCCCTATTCTCAAAAGTCTGTAGGGCAGGAAAGGTCAGACCCTCTAGGCCCAAGTTACAGGAAGTCACATGATCCCTATTCTCAGAGGACTGTAAGGCAGAAAAGGTCAGACCCTAATTCTAAGGTTCAGGAAGTTACATAACCTACAGGAAGCAGACAGCATTGCTGACCATTGGCCAATAGCTACTTCCTTTTCAGTCCAGCCAATGAATTCAAATCTTTTGCTATTTCACCAAATTCACTATTTCCGGCTTGCTAGGCTAGGCGCGCCATGTGCTGGGAGGTGGGAGCCGAAAGCTTTGGTCTGCTCACCTGGTGTGCTTGGACTTCTCCTTGCAAGGACGGAATAAATGCTTCCTGTTTGTATCTGAAGATGCCTCTGAGTAGTCAATTTGGGTAAGGGGGTCTAGCATCCCATCTCGCACAGTTATAAATATTACTTTAGCCAATTGATGAATAACAAGGTTTGTATCAAAAGCATCTGCAATCTATTTTTGTGTTCATGTGGGTATAGTTTAAAGAAGGGAGATAAGACTTGGAGTGACAAGAAATTTAAATGTGAATCGAACCTTGTGACCTCAGGGAAATCTTTTCTCTTTTTTTTTTTGCCTTAAAAAATTTTGGTCACTATGTAAATTGTTCTCTTGGTTCTGCTTAGTGTATTCCAGTTTAGGAAAACTTGGGGAAAGAGTGGTATTAATTTATTATTATTACTTTTTTTTTTTACTTTTAGCACTAGTCATGTGCCAGAGTTTGTTCAGCTATTTTTCAGTTGTTGGGTGTTTTTTTTCTCCCCAGTTCTTTGTTGTTCCATGTATTAGTATTATACATACATACTTTTTTTTTTTTACTATCTATCTCTTATCTACTTCAGGTCAGTGCCCACTAATAGATTTGGATTAAAGGGTATATTTATTTTGTGAACATTTTAAAAAATATAATTGAAATTGTTTTCCATAATGGTTGTACCAATCAACAGTACCACCAGAATGTTTTTGCATGTCTATCTTTTTGTATTATCTCCAATGTTTCCAATATTTGCCTTTTTTGGTCATCTTCACCTTTATTAAGATGAAACTTCAAAGTTGTTTTGACTCTTATTCTCTTATTAATGATTTCGATGGGACTTTCCTGATGGTAGCTTATATTTTCTTTCTTTGAAACCTGCCTGTTTATATTCTTTGTTTCTTGGGAAATGGCTGTAAGTCATTTAGTTTTCCCGAGAATTTGTTTTCTTATGTATAAAATGATTATTGGAAGGAAATTAGGGGGTTATCGAGTTCAGTGTTCTTGTTTTGTAAATGAGAAACCTTGAAAAATCAGAACTTGAACCCAGAGCAGATCATTTGAGTGTATTTTATTTTTTTAAATTTAACCTTTTCCCAGTGAATATGTTGGCTCTTTTGTATTATTTTGCACAATCATCTATTATCCCATACACTTAATACAACTTGTTCATTCCTCAAATGTTGGGGACTCCCCTTTTGCCATTATAAAAAGAACTTCTCTAAATAATATGGTGTATATTGCTCTTTCTGTGATCTTTTTGGGAGCCCCCTTGACTTTAAATTCAATTCTCTTTCAATTGTGTAATTTTTCCTTCATATAATAAATCTGTATGAGGATGATCTGGTTGTGGCTTTGTAAGCTTTTGAGGCTTACATGTAATAATGGATCTGAAGCACTTCATAAACCTCCATAGTAGCTGACTCCTAGTTTGCCCAAAGCACTTTGACAACATCTCATTTAATAGCAGGTAGCCGACAGCAGAAAATGTTCCATCTGCCAGTGCTTATGAGCCTATTTTATTTTGAAGGAAAATCAGCCATGCTTTCGTTTTTAATCAACTAAATTTTAATGTAGAAAGGCTGTCCAACATAAAGAAAATTAAAGAATGTGAAGTGGGACTCCATAGAACTCCTTTTTCCAAGTTTAGGAGCATCTCTAATAGAGCTTGGCAGCCACATCTTAGAAATGGCAAAGGAAGTATTCCTAGAAAGCAGATTCCTAAAGAATTCTTTTGATTATAATAAAATACTACATTTATCTGTTGAGTTGGGAATCCCAGATTTTAGGAAATTAATGTAAATGAGAAATGTGAAGATATACTTTGGGAAATAAAAAAATAGTACTTTGGTATTGAAAGTGCCTGAATTAGTAAGACTTCCATCACATAAAAGCTTTTTGCTGCTTTCCTTGATTTGTTATTCTCCTTTTTTCCCTTTCTTCATCGCCTCGCATGAATGTATTTAGTATCTATGGTTATCTTTTTGTGTGAGTTTTCCTTCAGTAAAATAACATTGCTCTTTATATATTTTAAGATTTTCTCCTACTTTCTTTTACTTTTATTATCTTCATTTTTTTCTCTCTAAATCTCCTTTGTGAGTCTTTCCCCTCTCCCTCAGCTGCTATTTATTTGATCCTTATTAGCATATCATTGTTCCCTTGATTCTTGCATGGCCTCTGACTCACCCTTTTCATCTTATAGATGAAGACACAGAGGCAAATAGAGATGGAGTCACATCTCCAAAGACAGCTAGGGGCCCAGTGGGCAGAGTACTGGGCCTGAAGTCAGAAAGACTCTTTTTCTTGAGTTATTACTGGCAGGGTGACCCAGCAAGTCACATCAGCCTGTTTGCCACTGCTCCTCATCTGTACCATGAGATGGAAAAGGAAATGGCAAACAGTTCCAGAATCTCTGCCAAGAAAACCCTAAATGGGCTCACAGAGAGTCAGGTGGATAAGACTGAAACACCTGAATAAGAATCTCTCCAAAGCCAAGCAAGGAGCATCGTGGTCAGGATATTCATGTGGGTCCAGCAACTCCAAATCCAGCATTTTCTTGTACTAAATGTAATCATCTCAATGACATTGTAGTCTATTGTCTGTGACCAGGGTTGAGCTTTCTTTAGAGTAGTTCTATGGAGGCAGATAGGTGCTACAATGGAGAGATTCTGGATCTGCAGTCAGAATTAGCAGGTTCAAAACCAGCTTCAGACACTTGCTGCTTGATCTGGGCCAGGATACTTCACCTCTGTCTCAATTTCCTTGTCATTTTATAAAATGGGGATAATAACTGCACCCTGCACCTACCTCACATGTGATTGTGAGGTACAATCAGATAGTATTTGTAAAGGTGCTTTGAAAACCTTAAAGTGATATAGTAATGTAATTATTAGGGATTTTAGTGACACTGAATAGTCAATCAACAAGTATTATTAAGGACCTATTTTAAGTCAGGCATTGCATTAAACTGTACTGATAGCTGTAATAGTAATAAGTGTTTATCCTGTCCTTCACAAAAGGGAAAAAAAGTTTTTGATGAAGAAAGCATTTGGATCATAGGTTAATGCAGATCTGGATCAGGGCTGTAGACCTTGCTTTTAGAGGTGGCTGGAGTTCTCTGAGAGAGTGTTAGGAGAGAGCTGAAAACAAACTTGGCCTGTTTGGAGATTATCCCAGGATTATCCTTAGCTAGGTGGCCAAAAGTGACCTTTGGGAAATTCATTTTTAGCACTGGGATTTGTGAGATCTCTTGTCTTATGGCTATTCTGTGATGCTCTTGTGTTTGGATAGTCCTATTCATTCACATGCTTGCTTCACATTTATATTTCCTGCTTCCTCACAGCATTTTCCCCTCACTCCCTCAATTCCACCCTCTACTCCTTCCTCCCCCCACTCACCCGCCCTTTACAGCACAGCCAAATTCCCTCTTTGCTTCCCTTTTCTTTCCCTAGGACTAGAACAAATTTGTTCCTCACTTGGACCTCAGAAATCCTTTGTTTCCTTCAAAACTCAGCTGAGATATCTCTTTTTTAAGGCCTTTGGCTGCCTCAGTTTCTCTTCTGCCTTCCCCCATTACTTTGCATTTATTTTGTGGATGCTTCTATTTGCATGTGGTATGGGACAGCGATGGGCATTTTTGCCTTCATTATCTGCCAGATTTGCTTTTCAATTGTTTGTAAGCAGGAGAAAAAGTAAAAAAGGAACTACCATTTTGGACTTGTGTAAGTTGACTTTCAGTGCGGTGCCCTCATTGAAGCAGACTTGCTGGTGGTTCATAGCAGGTTTTGCTTTACATGGCTGGTGTACTAAAAGCTGGAAGATCACTGAATCCAACCAAGGGAATCTAACTGGATTCAGCAGTTTGACCACTGATGGGTAAACTGTACTCTATGCATTAAGTTTTTTGTTTCTTTTTTTAAAGTTGTGAGCTGTTTATTGAAGAAAGCCTTGTAATGTCGGGGACATCTAACCAAGTAAAGGGATAAATGTAAAACATTTCTTTTGAGTTGGTTTTTCTTTTTCACCATGAATTATATCCAAAAAGGAATGTCCTCCTTTTTATGTTTGAATAAATGGTTGGAAAAAACATCCACAGATTTGTATGAAAGGATGACATCAAGTGAGAAAGAAAAGTTGATTTATAAATTTCTGAGAAACCTTGTGGTCCCCTACCTGAGGGTGATTATTGATTCTGCTAATTACTACCTCTGTGTGACTGTGGCTAAGTCACTGTCCCTCTCCCTGCTCTGAGTGGCTCTTCTCTAATGTGTTGAGCTTGACTGGTCTGGCAGATTCCTTTAGTATGGATTTCCCATAGTTCATTTCTTGTATCCAAAAAGTATCTTTACCTGGGAGCACTGATGACTGAGTCTCTTCACAAGAGACCCCACTCTTCTAGCTGGCACTGCTCTTCTGCACCATCTTCTTCTATGAAGAACATCTTGGTCTTCATTGGTTCTCTTTCTAGAGAAGTCTAATAACTTTATTAAGCAGAGCCAGTTGGCTTGCAAACTCATTGAGTTAAAAGTGGATCAAAAATGTTGAGTCATTACATGTAAATATCTGAGAATTTTGGCTGAGACACAAGTCCCTGCTTAAGTGACCTTGTATCTGTATGGATATAGGGGTACTGTGTATAAACTTAAGTGTACCTATATCTATATTAATATTTAATGTATGCATTTTTATCTTCTCAAAAATTACATTAAAAATCTAGAATTAAAGGTATGGACTGCCATTAGTAATTAAAAATTACCTAGTGACTCTACTTCCATCATTTTGTAATGAATTGCAGCATAGGAAATTAAGCTTTTGCTGCTCATTGCAGAATGGGATGAAGTATGAGAAAACAACTTTTACTTTTTGATTTTGTAGAATCTTGCATATCACATTCCAAGTGTGAACTTTTTCCATGATCAAATGCAGTGGTTGCATTTGTGGTTTATCTCTATTTTTGAGTAGCAGCTAGAATTAAAGTATAACTTAGAATGGTAGGATTTTAGTAGAACCAAGGAACAGAAATTAGAATTTAGAGGATTAGTTAGTATAATTTTACTTCCTTGTTAAGTCATTAGCACTTTCATCGCAATTTTGTCTTTTGGTTTTAAAGATATTTGCATTTTTGGTTTGAAATGGTGTAAAAACAAAGCTAATACCATAATTCTGTAATGGGAACACCATTATATAAATGTATTCAATTATAATTAATATAGATTCTTCCCTCCCTCAATAGTAATATTCATATCCTGTGGTTAAAGTTGTCATCAAATAAATATATCTAAGTCTTACAGATTTAAAGACTAAGCAGACAAATGTTCTCAGGATTACTTTTAGCTGAATTAGCTGAGATCCTAGGACAGATACATTGACCCTACTACCTTATTCCCTTGCTTCTTTTCTTCATCCAGATATCTAATACCTTAATAATTTGTAGAGCCTTTTGTAAAGCAAGAACAAGGGAACCCTATTTATTTCATTGACATTTTGAGAAGTACTGGAGGAAATTCTTCCATTATTTTGGGAAGATCCTCAGTGGATAATTTTTGAAAGACTTAAGAGCTGGAGCCACAAAGAATGGGGGAACAATTGAGAGAGAGAGATCTAGATGAATTATGACTGGCATCTTTTTCCATGTTGATTACTCACATTTACATTTAAGTAATGGAAATACTAAGTTTAGTTGTATATCTAAGTACCTTGTAATTATGAATGCTATGGCCTTAGTCTATTGTGTTAATTTGGTTTAGATCATCGTTCACTCAAGCAAAAGAGGGAAACTTTCCTCTAGAAATTGCATTAATGTCATAATTTAAATAACCTCCATTGGTGATCGGTTGTCAAGGTTTTAAAAGCAGATACTCTTTCAGTAATTATTGCCATTTGAACAGTTGTTTTAGTAGCAAATCAGTCGTTTATTACATGTATGGACATTAGTGTAATGGAATGAAACCCATCCTTCTGATGATGTATGTGTATGTCTGTTTTCCCTTCCCTTTGGTCTTAGTCATTCTATGTTTCTCCCCCCCCTTACATATCTATACCAGTGCTCTGAATGTAGGCTGTACTCTTCAGGGCATCTTCAGTACTTTTGTCTAATAAAAGTGTTGACTACTGTATTTTTTTTTAACCTTTCTGAATTCGTTCAAAGCATTTATTATTTTTAATTTGCAGCAGCTCTTGCCAGGTAAAAAGTTTTGGGAAACAGATGATTCCAGCAAAGATGGACCAAAAGGAATATTCCTGGGTGATCAATGGCGGGACAGTGCCTGGGGAACATCAGGTAATCTAGACCGAGCACCTGCACTGTAATTTATGCCTGTTTTAGGGTTCCCTTTCTCAGCATTTGGCAAGTCATGGATTTTACATGTGTCATGAGCATGTCAAACTTAATTCTCTTCCTTTGGTTTTATTACCATTAAGGACCTGATAGAATACAAGTTACTAAAAACACACAACACAAAGTTATTTAATTTTTTTTTTTAAACTTTTATTATTAGCCAGAGTGAAATAAAGTTTTTTGGGGGCAACTTTTTTGGTTGTAGTACATTAATTTAAAATAAGCACATGCCCTATAATATTATTCTTGTCACCCCCATCCCCCACTTCTTTGTGGCCCCTAAATTGATAGGATGTACTTTGCATTAAGTCATCAGGATGGCTTGGTTATTATTCTGATGGTCCTTTGACAACTCTTATCATGATGTAGGCTAACACATTGTAAGAAACAGTTTAAATTGGGGATATTCTACTTTTTTGTATAGAGCAATTCGCTTCTTTGAAATATAGGTCCAAATGTATAAATAAGGGGGAAAAGACAAAGCCAGTGTCTCAGTTTTTTGCTTGATGTCTCATTGATATTTATATACCTTTCATAATATAGTATTCCAGTACTTTGATAGTGGTCTAATGCAGCCATGTGACATGTAGGCTGGTTTTTTTTTTTTAAAGCAGGTGTAATGAAAATCCAAAAAGATCCTAACTAAAAACCAGAGAATGTACAGAAAATCCCCATAATGCATGCAGAACTATACTTGTTATGGCCTATTATAACAAATGCTCACTGACCAAGTTTAGGCATTAGAAAGTTTAAATTATACTTTGTTTGAAAGCTGCTGGAATGATTATCTTTTTAACTTTCCATTTTTTTAAAAAAAAACTTTCCCTTTTCCTTTTGTAATAGTAAAATTAAACACATTTCCCAGATTCATAACATAAATTTGTCTGCAAAAGTTTATTATTGGTGGTGGATGAATAAGGTATTATGGTGTTCTCACTTTATGTAGAAAACCTTCTCAAGGGACAGACAGAGAGGGAGGGAGGTGGCATTTGGCTAAATTGACCATCTGGATTCCAAGTCACTCATCGACTTGTGCACTAGACATCACTCTTAATTTTTTGGAACTTCCAAGTTGTACTCTATTATGTTTGTGTATCCTTTTTTGTAGATCATTCAGTTTCCCAGCCCATCATGGTGCAGAGAAGACCTGGTCAGAGTTTCCATGTGAACAGTGAGGTCAATTCTGTATTGTCCCCACGGTCGGAGAGTGGAGGACTAGGAGTTAGCATGGTGGAATATGTATTGAGTTCATCCCCTGGTGATTCCTGTTTAAGAAAAGGAGGATTTGTAAGTTGGTTTTTTAGAACCTTGCTCTTATGCCTCTCTCTCTCTCTCTCTCTCTCTCTCTCTCTCTCTCTCTCTCTCTCTCTCTCTCTTTTTTTTTTAAAGCAAACTGCTTGTTTTAGTTACCTATGCTGTACATAATGATGATAGTGTGATACTTAGAGAACAATTATTGTTCTTAAACCTCAGCAGAATACTAGGAAACATACTTTTAAAAAAAGGTTAAAAATTATTTCTTTGGGTCATATAGCCAACAATTCAGTCAGAAACCGAAACGCCCACTTCTCAATTCCTTCCTGTAACCCCAGGCCACATTGTTTTCCATTAAAAAAGAAAGAAAAAGAATAGGGCATCAATAGAGAACTGTCAGTCCAAGAACCTTTCAAGAAGATTTTTAATTTTTCAAACCCAAGGAACTAAAATATGAATATCATTAGGCACAATCTTCTGACTCTTGGCTAGGGGTGGGGGTGCTTGCCTTTGACTTTTCCCTTCCCTTTGCCACTTGTACACTGTAACAAAGTTGTGGTCAGTCTTGGTTTTTATCAAGGAGTTCTGTAGACTTAATGGGAAACAATAACATCTTTATTTTTGCTTGTCTATTTGCTATTGAATATTTCCTTCAGTTATATAAACATGATTCTAAGAAGAGGGGGTCCATTGACTTCACCCATACTGCCATAGGTGCTCATAATAATTTAGAATTCTGTTCTTTTTCAGGTCCATTCTTTCCTCTTTATTCTCATAATCCTGTTTTAGATCCTAACTTCTGTGAATCTACCTCAATTGCTGAAAACCCTTCTTTTCAACTTCTTTGCCTTCAGTGGTTCGTTTTCTAATCTATTCAAGATCATTTTCTCTAAGCATCTTCAGATATTTTTCTTTGTGCTAGAAACATGCAAATAAATTGAAATCTTAAGTTGAAAAAAATTGTACTATTTGGTATTCTCTTTGCCACTCCTTACCTTCTATATTTATTTCATTTCATTTTTAGATCATGATCTTTGTTCTCCATTGTAGGGTAGGTCAAGTGCCAGATTGATTTGTTACCTCCTCCATCAATGGCTGCTTCAAAGCCATATAATAACAATTTCCTTTCATAGAACATTTGCCGTACCTTTTTCTGATCCAATCAATATTCTCATCTTAAGGTTTCTTTTTTTTTTTTGACTATCTTTCAAGATACCAATCTCTAGGGAATCTTTCTCTCCTGATTTTTAATTTTTCTTCACTGTCTGCCTGGTATTCCTGTTTTTTGTTGTGTTTGTCTGTCCTAATGATTATATGGTAGTAGTTGTATATATTAATTGTCTAGGGCAGAGGCTATGTTTTTCTTTCATAGAAGCTTCATGTAGTTCAGGTGTATTTATAACATATACTTAATAAATTAAAACTGGTTAGCACAAGAGAAATAAGTCTGGTTTACAGTTCATGGAATCCTGTCTAGAGCATCTTTACTCTTTGGGGAAAAATATATCATAATTGGTACTAAATATAAAACTGTCACATTCTTTTGGTTATCTCATTCTAAAGACTGACTTGAAGAATTACTGAAGTGTATTTCATCAGTTCCAGAGTCTGCTTTGAATTCCATCCTGTCCCAGAGCTAAAAGTTGGGTATAAGTTGAACATGAGAGAGTCTTGCACTTCTGCTCTTTTTGGGAACTTCTATTCTCTGGGTCCTTAAGCCTTCAGATGACTTGATTCATTCTGCAGTGTAGCAGAGCAGTTGTCTGTTGAGATCTGCACTTAGCCTTTATGGCTGGACTTGAACCAATATGATTGGCCTTTTCTTGATTCAATTTTTTTCTCAAAAAATTTCCTTAAATTTTCTTAAAATTTCCATAGGAAAATTTTCCATAGGAAAAATGGATGTCCCTTCCTTATCCCCTCCTTTTTTCTCCTTCCCTCTCTTCTCCCTTTCTTCCTCCTTCCCTTCAGTACTTTCTACTGCCTCCATTAGTTTTTTCTTTTTAATTTCTCTCTTGTTCTCCCCTTCCTTTGTTTTTCACTATGCTTATTAATGTGGGCATTCCTCCTTGGCTTAACCTGTCAGCTCTATCCCATTATATTCTTCTTGTTCCCCAATCTTTAGTTTTTTCTTAGGAGCTTAAGCTTCCACATCATTTTAAATCTAGGTTTTAACACCCAGTTTATCTGCCTTTTTAGCATGCTAAAGTTTACTTTATCCATATCCATCCCTAAAGAAGGCACCATTGCCAACTATCACCTTAAAACAATTTAGTCCCAGGTTACTTTCTTTCTCTCTCTCTCTCTCTCTCTCTCTTTCTCCCTCTTTCTCTTTCTCTTTTTCTTTCTTTCTCTCTTTATCTCTCTCTCTTTGTTGCATAAAAATCAGAGTTAATAAGGAATTGGAACCTGGGTCATTGGGGCTACAAATATTAAGGTTCTAGTCATAAGTTTTACATGAGATAGACTTCCCATGTCCTGGATATGTTCTATTCATCCGAGGAGATATGACTGGGTTGCTGTGAAATCGTAAGAGACAGAAGAATGAAGAGGAAGAAGGAATCAAATAAATGGCTAAGATTAATAAGTTGACCTTTCAAAACATCACAATAAACCATCATGTGAACTAAATGGGAATGCAAAATTGTTCCTTTTGTTTCATTACCTTGTTGTAAGCACCCAAGAAAAAAATCAATTTCTGTCACATGTTGGTTGGACTCTTAAATTTTTTAAGACAGTGATATTAAAATTCTCAGTTGCATTATCTGAACTTAGTGACTCTTTTAATGTCTGTAACCAAAGAAGGCCAGGTGACAGATGAATAGGTAACCTGAAAGTGTCAACATGAAGTGACTTATAGAAGCCATAAACCAGGTTTGAACTAAGATGTATTTGAATCTTCCTGTGCTGTTTTACCTGTGCACCTTCCTAATGAAAGTAAGGTTCCATGTATTGATTGTTTTGAATCCTTGTGTTGTCCTTGGGAACATGGGCTCATGCATATGAAAAGATCACCCAGAGAAACCCAAAACTTCTAGAGTTTGCTAGAAGACTTTGCTAAAATGTCTTCCACGCTTTCCTTTGTCACCTTTTAGGTTTGTTTAGGACGGTAGCTAAGTTTTTGAAGACTGATAGCTCTTTCATTTTGTAGCAGAAATTGTCACCTAAGTTACAGGTCATCAGTATCTCAGTTACTTTTGTAACTTGAGGCATCTGGCTCCTTCACCCCTTTCCCCCCCTTTCCAATGACTCTATCATCTTTTCATCCTCATAACCTCCAAGAATCGTCTCTGATAATACACAGTTTGACTTTTACCTACTACAGGTTTCCCCAGGCTATTTGGTTATTTAAATTCTTTAAGAATTCAGTTAGAAATTCTTCACTTACCTTTCAGTATCTCAGATTTGAGGATGCAAACAACGTTATCTTTGGTGAGATGAGATAGTCCAACTCTCTGCGAAAAATGCCAGGCCTTCTTGTTGATTTGTATTTAGTTTGGCAGGGTTTCCTCCGGGCTGACAAAAGCAATCCTCCCCAAATGAGACAAAATCCCATTGCAAGTCGACACTACTACAAAATCTACATCTTTGGATCTCAGCAATGCCCCGAGGTGGAGCCCACAAGACTTTCTGAGCATCATTCTGGGCCAACTAGGCCTGCGCTAATTTTGTTTTCAAAAAATGTATTGGTGCCTTTTGGGTTTTTTTCACATTTCCTTCCCAATATGCCATTTTCTTTCCTGAGGTCTACTGCTGCAGAAAAGAGAATTAAGGCAAATAAACTCAGATTGAAGTTGATTCCTGTTCTGTACCTCCCTATCTTGCTATTGAAAGACGGGAAATGTGTAGTAATCTTTTCCTCTGAGATGAAGAATGGTCACTGTATTTCATTCACCTAGGTCAGCTGTCATTTGGTATTTAAACTTTTTTTTTTTTGGTAGGTACTATTGTAATTCTACTTTCATCACTTTGTTTTCTCTTATTTCCTCTAATATATCATAGTAGGCCTAAGGTGGGATTCCTCCTCCTCTTTGTGTGTGGACTGAGTGATAAACTAGATTCTTGGTTGGTAGCAAGATCATGAATTTTATGAATTTTTTAGCCACAGCAATGCTGGAGATTTGGCTATTAAGTTGCAGAGAGATCATGATTTGTGATTGTAGAAAGGGTACCCGCAAGGTCATACCTTAGGGCAAAGTGAATACTCTTAACAAATTTTAGACTGTCTCTGAGAACACAAGGATGAAATCCTGAAACATTATTGCTAATCCCAGAGCATTCATATCTTTGCTAAGTGGATTTCTGATCATCTACTCCTCCAGAACAAATAAGCACATTTCTTTCGGTAGTTGTTGATGTTGCTTAAGAAATTAATCTTTTATCTAAAGAATGTCTAATTTATTGTTAGAAATGTTTATTAAAAAAAAAAACAAAAACCTTTCTCTAACACCCCTCTCCCCCAATCTTTTTTGCCTTCAATTAGCTATATATGTAGGTTATAGAAACATTTCTCTTTTTTCATTTGGTTTCTATTCCTTTTTATCAGAACTTTGTTACAGGTTGCTCTCCATTTTCTGGATTGTTATCAAATGCTTTTTTTTTCAGGTCTCTTGTCTTTTAAAAATTAATTTTTACTTTTTTTTTGTTATGAACATCACAGAGTTAAAAAGAGGATTGTATGTGAAAAGACCTATTATGCAGAATTTATTTAATAATAAAATATATATTAAATCTAAAGAGATAGAGAATTTTCCTTTTTGTACACGTTCTCTTCTAAACTTTTTCTTTTATAAGCCTAATTCTCCTCTTTTTAAAAAAAATGTTTAAAATTTTTTTAACATATTTGTTATTTTCTACTAACTTCCAGTGAGCAGGTGTAAAGGGAATAGGAAGCCTTCTCCTTAACAAATTAATATAAGCATACAAATCAAATCAATTCATTGGCCATGTCTGAAAATATCTGTCTTTTCTATATATCCAATCTACCATTTCTATTCTGATATAGGAGACACTTCATCAGCAGTCTTTTGAAGACACAATTGGTCACTTTATTGACTGGCCTTCTTTCGGAGTTGTTTTCCATTACATTATTCTGATCATCCTATAAATTTTCTTTTCTGGGTCTGTTTATTTCATGTCTTCCTTAATTTCTTTGAATTTTTCATACGGATTTCTCATAATAACATTCCATGCCATTCATGTAACAGTTTTTTCTTCCATTTCCCAAATGATGGACCTTGTTTCTAGTTATCTGCCCTAAGAATTGCTGCCATGATTGCTTTTGTATATATGGGTCCTTCTTTTCGCTCCTTGGTCTCTAGGGAACATACTTATTGCTAGGTATTGCTGAAAAAGTGGCTATGGGTTAGTGGTTTTGCCTACTTTAATTGTTTTGGTCTTCATATTACTTGCATGATTGGTTAGTAAAGAATTCTTATGTGGATTAAACTTAAAAAAATCTCTATTTACATGGAGCTTTTAAAAAAGTTGGTCAACATCAAGAAGTCTGAATCATTTAATTTTCATTGTAGAATTTTAAATTCCACTCAGATGGAATTTTTCTCTATAAACCATGCAGAAACCTTTTTTCTCTGTCTCCTCTGCTCCTTCCTTCCTGTTCCCTTCCTTTTCTGCCATCACAAAAATCCCTAAAATTTCTTCTTGATTCAGGTGGGGACCATAGTGGGGTGTGGAATCAATATAATTACTTATGGGCTTGTTTACAGGTGGTAAAATAATCAATTGACTTGGTAGTCATAGATTCATATTTTGATAAAATAAGATTGTGATACAAAGCTAAAGGAATAGCAATTTAAAATTTCATCTGTACGCCTATTGAAGTTGTAAGAAAAAAAGTTTTCCTGTGTGTATTTTTTTTTTTTTTTAAATGTTTTCCCTTTAAAATTTTGCTGTTGGAGGTTTTAGCTTTATGTCTAGAATGATAAGGGAAGAAAATATAGCAATAATAAATAAAATTCAGTTATTTGTTATGATACCACAAGTAGCTAATTAACTATTCTTGAGACCACAGATTTATCCTTTGTACCTCTTCTATTTCACTTCCCACCCTTGTATCTTTGAACTGCCCCTTGGTTGCTCACTGCCAGAGTTCTACATTGGGCCCATTTCTTAAATGTCTTTTCATCTATTTTAACACCTAGCACAGTGCTCAATATCTACTAATGCAGTATTTTTCTTATGGTTACTCATATAGCCAGACCCCTGTAATCTCTTACTTGGATTATTAAATAGAATAACTTAGCTGGCAGACTTCCCTTAGCCACTTGTTTCTCTTCATTGGAATAGCCTCAAGATACATTTTTAAGAGGTATATTAATGAATTGCTTTTATCACAGTTATTTCTCAGCATGTAATCTTTTCTTCCAATGATCCTTCCTTTATAAAAGAGGGAAAAAATGTTATTTAATAATAATATTTAATAATTAATAATAATAAATTGGTATATTGAACATGTCTTATAGCACCTAATCTCCCCCTAAACCTTCTCCCACAGAGGGAAATGTGTTTCCTTATCTTTTATCATTAGTAGATTTGGTCTTTATAATTTCACATTTCCCTTATCGTTTTTATTTGTTGTAGTCTTTTCCTACATTCTTACTTTGGTCTGTATCAGTTCATATGAATTCTGATGTATATTGTACTGTCTTTGACTTGTTGATTGGTAGAAGTTTTTTGAATTAAATATCTTAGAAACAGAAAAGGTATATGTGTATTTATATAGGCATACATATACATAAATACACAAATTTGCAATGCTAGTTGAAATATTTAAGGACAACAGCAATTTTCCAATAAATGAATGGTCCAAGGAAATGCGTAAAACAATTTTCAGAAATGCAAATCATGAACTATTTGAAAATTTGCTTCAGATCCTAAGGAGTAAGAAATGCAAGTTTACAATGTGGCAAGGTTTCGCCTCCTACTTTGGAATTGAGAATCTCCTCTGCAATGCAGTATCAATTCCTGTCATGCATTCTCTGCTCCAGTCAAATTATACTACACATTTTTCCACAGTTATGTCCAGTTGCCCCTTTTTTGCTCATCCATTTTTAACATTTGGAATATTCACAGTTTCTTTGTCTATCATCTTTGCCCTTTCTCTTTCAAGTCTCATTTTTTATGTTCCTGTAACCATTTTTTGTACACTTCTCTTTAAGCATGTTTATTTTGTATTTCAATGATAATACTTTTATTATATGAGCTTAATAAATAATGGAATAAACTTTTGTTGTTGCGGGCTTTGATCTACAACCATTTTATTTCAGATTTATTGAAATGCATTCTCTATAACTGTTAGTAAAATTGTATTTTATGTATTAAATTTAAAATTGCTTTATTCATATACTAAAATTTTATATTTTTAAAAATTCTTTTTAGTTTTGTTTTAAATGGAACTTCATGCTGCTGACTTTTCAAGGATAATCTGTCTTTTAGGTTAATGATAATGAAATGATAATCTTGTGGAAACTTAATGGAAGAAGTCATGGAAAATTGTGTGTTCTGGCCATAGTGTCCTTCATGATGTCAATTAGAAAACAGAATAAATTTATTTTCAGAAAAGGCGTTTAGGACTAAATGAGAGGTTACTCTTTTTTCCAACTCACTGAAATACCTGGTGCTTCCTGTAAATCTGTCCTTCTTTAATTACACATCATTACTTCAGAAAGATTCTTTCATGTACCCATTCTATCTTAGTGATGATGGTATTCTTGGGAAGTTGGGAGGCTATCTGGGGTGTTCCTTTCAGATTCAGGACAATTGGTTACCTTCATAAAGCAAATCATCCTTTGTGTTAAAAGACTCCCTAATTTGTGCTTCAGGGAGTAAACACAATAGTATTTAAAATGGTCAGTTAGGCAGTAGTGTTTGTGGAAATCTTGTCATTGTTCTGTACTTTATTTTTTCTTCTGGGGATCATTGAGAATCTAGAACCTGATCAAGTGCAGAATAGGATTATTACAAGTTTGGCTTATCTTGCAGGCAAGCAACAATTAACTAGGCTTCTGGTGATCCCTAACATCTGTTCCCTTAGTACAATGACAAGTAGAGAATTCATTTTTCTAATTTCCTTGACAGACATTTTAAACTACTTTTGTTTCCTTCTTATTCCTATTGGTATTCTTCCAAATACTTCATGTGGAGTAGGAGTTGGATGTTCATTTGATCTGCTTTCTTATTCAGATGTTTTGATGTTTCCACAGTACTGGTCAGGCTCTTGTACCAGAGTTCAGGTCATCTCAGTGGTCATTTTTTGACATGCTCCCTGAATCAGAATTATGTTTGATCAAAACCATCTCACTACCCTTGCAGCCTTGTCCAATTTTTCGGACAGTTTTCAATAAGTTAAGTTTAGAAGGTTCTCTTTTAGGACTGCCTCAGAAGAGAGCAGTCTTCACTTTCAGTTTTCCTTGGATTGACCAACATGAGGTCAACACTTGCTGGATTCTGGCTTTCTTAGGGCATTTTTTCCATTTGGAATCTTTACTTGGTTCATAAGTCACTGGCAGCCATTTTGAGCCAGAGAGAATCTCCAAATTGAATTTTCTCCTTTTAGACCAATCTTGGTGAATCATGCTCACATGACCAGCTGTCCTTAGACTCTAGCTATTTCTTCACCATATTTTCTCAATAATTTTTTTTGACCATTTAAAAATCAGTTTCTGATGTTTCCTTCACTTATATCAGCCAGCCATATTTCTTTACTTTATTTCTGTGTATGAATTGAGAATAAATAGCTAAACATAACAGGTTTTGAAATTTTCTTTTCAGAGAACCTAGCTATTACTGTCGAATGCATTAGAATCTAACCTTTCTGGGTCAGATCATTTCATGGAAGTACTAACTATGTAGTTGGAGTCTAACAGACTTGATTAAACATCTATTATGTGTATGGCTCTGGGGAAACAGAGATGAAATATGGAGCAGTCCTTGCTCTTACAGTGTTTTATTTTCCAGTGGGGGTATACAGTATATATAACTAAAAAAGTTAGCACAGTGGCTAACACGTGTTAAGTGCTTTATAAATGGTGTTTTTAGTTTGATTCAAAGCTCAAATAGAATCGAAACAAAAAAAGGAGGATCAACAAAATGATATGAGAAAATAAATAGAAAAAAATTTGAGGGAGAAATCAATTGATTTGGCATGTGCAAGGAAGATGCATTGTAAAAAAAATTTAGCTCCTGAAGAGCTTTGACGGAAGACACTTTTTTTTTTTTTTAATTTATTTATTTATTTATTTATTTGCATTTAGAGATCTTGAAGATGGCTTGCTTTTTAAACCTTCTGGTGCAGATCAGTGCAGATGAGAAAGAACAGAAAAAGTTAAAATGAAAAACCTATTTAGTTTAGATTCCAAGTTTGCTTAGAATATAAAGTTTGAGGTGATATATCATATGACATATACAAAGATCACATATTTACCTATACATCTATACCCATATTGTACTTCATCTATTGCATAAAAGAAACTGGAAATGTAAGTTGGAGCAGTATTATGGAAAGCCTTAAATGTTTATCCTCTAGAGTTGGGAATCATTGAAGTTTTTTTGGTTTAAAAACAAGACCACATGGTCTTACTGTGGCAGATGATCACAGATGTAGTGTGAAAGGTGGGCAAAAAGACTCAATTAGGTGGATGTTACCTTGAAAAACTATAAAGACTTGGACCTAGAATTGGAGGAATGGGAGAAGAAAGAAGGATTTGATAAATATTGCAGAAATTGAACCAAAAAGGAGTTGGCAAGGAAAATTTCTTTGAGATTTGGTGACTGAGGTTACTGGTTCTGACACTCAAAGTAGGAAAGTCAAGAGGTGTGGTGAGTGGAGGAGGTGTTTGTACATATAAATTTGCCGTGCCAAGGAGACATTCAAAAGGAAACAGCTGTCAGGTAATTGCATATGCTAAAGAAGCTCTGAAGTTTCAAGTCATCTCCATGTCTCCTAATGCTTCAGTCTTGTGCTTCAGATCTTATCAATGAGCATACTATCAAACTCATTCGTACTCTTTCATAGCATGTGGTTCTTGTACAGGCTTTCCATAACTGCTCTATTGAGGGTTGTATTATGGCTAATTCCTCCCCGTTTCATGATTATCAGAACAGCATTGATTTGGTCTGTCATCTGCTCCTCTCTCCAGTTCCTTCCCTGTCCTTCCCTCCCCTGTCTCCAGATGTAAACGTGCATTTACAGATGTGCCTAACCCCTGGCTCTCATAACTAGCTTCCCTTTCCAGCTGTATGTTTTTACATATGTTTGAAACTATTTCTTGTTGCACTAGTCATTGCTACATATGTATGTAGCCTGTGAACTATCTTCATCATGAATTTTTCCATCTCCTTGTATTACACCCGCAGTTTGATTGTTTGGAGTTAGTAGGCAGCCATATGATATTATCAGAAGAATAACCACATATTTGAAGTTAGTAATTATCCAGATAAAGTGAAAAAGAGAAAGGGACAAAGGAGATTGAGGAGTATTCAGATTGAAGAAAAATCATTAGAGATTTCTTAGCTTCCAAGGGAAGAGAATATATCAACAACAATGGCAATATTAGTATTCAGCATTTGTATAGTATTTGAAGCTTTCCAAGGCATTTTATATGTGTTATATTGTTTGATGGACCAGAGGAGGGAATCTTGCTCATAATGCCTTATGCTGCAGAAAGGTCCACAGACAATTAGAACTGAGAAGGGAACATTAGGGGGTTCCTGCAGAACAGGAAGCAAGATTCCTTATGGTCAACCAAAATGAGTCTTGCTTTACTTAGAATTTGAGCCTATTAAAATAGGTATAAGATGCCTGCTCTATCCTGGATTTGATGGTAATCACTTGAGCCACGTTATGCCAGCCTAGTATAGGCATGGGAGTGTGAACTTTCTTTTCATAGGCCCACCTGATGTCCTCTGTCCCAACAACTGGGGACTTATTTTAGCTTCTAACCTAAATTAAGCTGTGGAATCACTCAGAATTTCAGTACATTTGGGTCCCTCTCACTTAAGGTTGTCTATCCTTAGATAGTGTTCTCTAAGCATATCAAATTTCATAATAATCCTACATATCCATTTCTCAATGTGGTTGTGCTTCATTTGTTTCACTCTTAACATCTGCTTTTCCAGTCATACTTTTCTTTTTTTATGGGGAGTAGAGAGAAGTTTACTTTTCTTTTACATTGGTTTGGTTGCTGTTTATGAAATCGGAAAGAAAAGTTTGGCTTATGTGGAGGACTTCATAGGAATCAAGGCTTGCAGCTATGCCATTAGTCTTGATACCTTCTCTTTCAGGACTATATTTTGAAGCTTTATAGATTGAGCTCTTTCAGAGGTGAAGGAGGTCATGTTTATGTTAAGATTTCATGTGTCCCATTTGTTCTATTTATTGCATGATATAAGGAGTAGAACGATGATATGAATATTTCTGCTTTTTTCAGGCTTTGAGTGCTCTCTTTACATGATTATTTGATTAAATATTTTGAAAATTAATCAAAATCTAGGAATGATTTCTTAGTTGTATGTGATATTAGGAGTTCTGCTTTTGGGGTTGGAATTGAGATGATGGTGAAAGTTTGCTGGGCATGTTCAGGGTGGGGGAGGGACACAAGGATGAAGCATCTATGAGATATGAATGAGTTGGCTATCAGACCTTAGGAATCAGGGCTAAACAGATTGGCAAAGGGAATAATGGTATCATTCCAGGAAAATTAACAGTGGGGAAAGACCGGACCAAAGGTTGGCTATATTTTCATTTTTATAGACCAGGCAACCTTTTTGTCCTTTTAGAATTCCTACGTTAGAAGCCTCAAGGATTTTAATGTTACAAATAGAACATTTCTTGGGAAGAAAGGGTTAGGACCTAATAGCATGGCATGGGCATTGGGTAGAAAAGGAGAGGAAATAGGATGGGAGTCACTTGGAATGGTAAGACCATTTTTGACTCTTTGACTATTAGAGTCAATGATAGAAAATTTTTTTTTTCCTAGTTAAATGCATATACATCTTTCACATTTGGCCCAAACTCAATTTTGTGTGCTGTACTTGTTTCTGTATTGTCCATTAATTGGATTGTAAACTATACTAGGACCGGGACCATTTCCCTTTTTTTTTATTTTATTTTTTTTTTTTTTTTAATTTATTTTTAAATTTTTTTTTATATTAATGCTTAGTATAGTAGGGTGGACAATGGGTGCCCAATAAATATTAATTGATGATAATTAGTGAAGCTGAAGCTATTTTTTAAACAGGGCCCAAGGGATGCAGACAGTGATGAAAACGACAAAGGTGAAAAGAAGAACAAGGGTACATTTGATGGAGATAAGCTAGGAGATTTGAAGGAGGAGGGTGATGTGATTGACAAGACCAATGGTTTACCAGTACAGAATGGGATTGATGCAGACGTCAAAGATTTTAGGTTCGTATTTTTTTTTTTTACACTTCTGATTTTGAATGGGGGTTGTGGGTTTTTCCTTGTTTATTTTTGGAAAGTAGCATTCCATAGAGTTGTGTCTCTCTAGCATAGGCCATGCTTTATAAGATCAGAAAGTGTGAATATTCGTAAATCATCAGGTAGAGCTTAGTTTTCTAAGAGTTGGTGGGGCATATAATATAGTGCTTTGTACTTTTCATTATTTGAGTGGATCCTGATGAGTAGGTATTCCCATTTTATAGATGAGGAAACTGAGACAGGTTAAGTGATTGGCCCTGGTCAAATAATGATTCCCTTCCATCCTATTTGTAGGTGTTAGCCCTGCAAGAATAGAAAATGAGCATAATGATAGTATTTGCAGTAGTCTCTGTTCCCCTCCCTCCCCTCTCCTCCATTCCCACCCCAACCCTTCACCTCTTCCAATACATTCAACTCATTTATTCATGTGTGAGTTTTTAAATCGCAGGTTGGCTTCTTCTTGACCTCCAGCACACTTCTGGGCTGCCTTCCCCTTTTGTCAATGGGAATTTAAGTTTTAAAACGTTTAATGTTGACCTACGCTGATGACATCTGTTGTTAAAAGACTATTAATGGTCTCCCCATCTCAACCATATAGCATACCACATCTAATCTACATAGCTCATGTTTAAAAAATCAAATTGTTCTTTCATTTGAAGAAATTAATCCCACAGAATTCATGCAAATCAGATCCTGGGTTCCCTTTCCTTCCAGTATAACTTCATGTAACATGCAACTGTGGCAATGTTTTTTTTTTTTGAGGGGAAAGATATGACCTGTTCCCCCAAGAAATGGAACTCTTTTCGGTAGTTGCAGGATTTCTGTTGGTAATGGTGGGACGGTATTGTTGGATATCCAGATCCAAACCCCTCCCACCTGCTGGCTTTGAAATCACATTCTTCTATGTTTCAAATGTGTATGGCACATCTCACACGTTTCTTTTGCATCTTTGTAGTATACTGTAAAATGGAAAGGATTCGCTGAATGTTCTATATTATAACTTAGGGAGGGTGATTTCTCCTAAGCCAGCAGTACACTTCTGAATTTACCTGTTGTTTCTCGTCAAAAAAGCATTTGTGAATTATGGTCAGGTAACATCTACAAAGGTCTTTATTTGGGGTTTTCATATGAAACAAAAAAATTCTACATCACAACCAAAGAAGCCTAGTTCTAAATATATATATATATATATATTTAATGTTACCAGCTTTGCATATGTAAATGTTTTCTTGGAAGTTATGAGTTATACTTTCCCATTTTGTAAAGTGAGCGGAGCTTGATAGCAATTATGTTTTTTCAGGTGAAAAAGTTATTTCAGAGGATGATTTGCATGTTTATAAACCCCAGAAGTAATCTGTGGTTCTCCTAAACCACTGTGGCAAAGACGTTCCACTACAAATTCTGGCGGTTGCTAATGTTAACTACTATTGATGATTAAAGATGTCAGGGACGTTGTCCTTAGCTTTCGTTGTTTTGGTATTCCCCCTCAAAATAAGGTTTAATGCCCTTTACTTTTTCTGTTTAGCCGTACCCCTGGTAATTGCCAGAACTCTGCTAATGAAGTGGATCTTCTGGGTCCAAACCAGAATGGTTCTGAGGGCTTAGCCCAGCTGACCAGCACTAATGGTGCCAAGCCTGTGGAGGATTTCTCCAACATGGAGTCCCAGAGTGTCCCCTTGGACCCCATGGAGCATGTTGGCATGGAGCCTCTCCAGTTTGATTATTCAGGCACGCAGGTACCTGTGGACTCAGGAGCAGCAACTGTGGGACTCTTTGACTACAATTCTCAACAACAGGTACTGTGTGTGTCTCTGTCACCCTCTTCCCAGTCTCTTCAATAAGCACATTATGGGGTCTGACCCAGACCTGTGATTTCATTGGTGTGGTATTTTTCAGTATGGAAACTTCCTTCGCCAATGCAGATCAGCGCTTCCGCAGTAATATCGAGTCTTAGAGAGCTGCTTGGGGGCACTGTGAAGTTCAGTGACTTGGGCAGGATCACACAGCCAGGTGGTACCAGAGTCCTGTGCCCCCGGGGCCTCTTGTGGGCCTCTGCTTAAGTTGGGATTGGGTGTAACACTTAGGACTGTCACTGTCACTGTCACTGTTTTCCCACTGTTAATTGTTTTAGTAGCAAACTCTCTGTTATCAGACATAGGAGAGGAATTTTCTGCTTGATAAAAAGCTGTTATTAAGAATATGGATTACTCAATTTCCTAAAAATTAGAACATACATTTTTACTAAAAATTACCCAGAATTTTCATAACTATATCGAGAGTGCAGCTTATGTCAAGTAGTTTTTTAAACTTAATTTAAAAGGTTGAATGTGAGGGAATTAGTTATTTTAGCCATATAAACTTTAAGTTGGTAAAGGTTTTAGTTTCTTCAGAGTGAGATTGTTAGGACATTGAAGTTTTGAAGTGAAAGACAGTGAGATTGTGGATTCTTCTCAAATAATATTTCAGAACTTGTCAGAAGACTTGACATGTAGTATTAAATAATAATTTCAGATTAGAGATTTGCTAGACAATATTTAGTGATCCTATTGGATCCTCTTGGCTTTGGAGGAGAAAAAGTGAATATTTCCAGAATTTTTACAGTAGAACTTAGAATGGCTAAAAAGTGTTCTTAAATTACAGTTTTGCCTTATTAATAATTTTTATTAGTACAACAAGCCACTGCCTTTCCTGCTTTAAAATGAAGGCAAGTTAGAATCACTTACGACATTCCAAAAGCATATTTTATAGTAACATAATTGTCATGATGTAGAGTTTTATAACCATCTGTTAGGGGAGGAAAGGTTTCCAGAAAAACTTCAGGTTTAGGAAGGTATGGAAATCTAGATAAGGTTTATAGCTAGGAATCCTGGCTGTGTCTGGGGACTGTTTTTATTTTTAAAGCACAAGCTTAATATCAATCTTGGTTTCATAAAAATGTATTTCTGATTGATAGAATGCCAGATAATAGAGAGTTTACTATATATTTGTTAGGAAAAAAACCACAACAAAACTCCTTAGTCAATGTAGACATTTTGTTCTTTCAGTGCTGGTACTATGAATTTAGACCTTTTTTTTCCCTTTTTTTTTAATTTTTTTTTAATTTTATTTTTTTATTTTAATCTGGAGAGATGAATCCAAATAGTTGTCCATCTTATCTCCTTATTCAGATATAACTGGATGTCTACTCCGTATGCATTCACATTCCTGGTTGTTAAAATAAAGGCCATGGGAAATTTCTTAGAAGACAAGTGACATTTTAGACTGATGTTTTGTTCATTCATGGCTCCTCGTGTTCATCTACCCCATCTAGTATGTGGCTCTCTGTTTGCCTTTCTTTCTTGTCATACTGTACCCCCTGCTAGGGGATCTTGACTTTTCTTTTAGGTACAGATACTGAAGAACATAGAGTTCCTTGTTTTCATTCATTCCCCTTTTCCTATTGATTTATTTCAATAACAGTATACTTTTATATTAGTCATTTTGAATGATGATAATGAAAGTACAGGAATACAGTATAATTTCTGTGTTTATTGCAGTTTTTTTTTTTTTTTTAATGGGGAAATTAGAGTTTATTGATCATTTGGTCTAGAGTCCTTTCAGCTACCCAAGGGATTAAGTAAACTATTCTAAACTTTGAGAAAAAATTCTTTTCTCTCAAATTCTGCTCTTCCAATTCTTCTTTGGCTCTTCTAGACTACCAAAAGAGCTCTCTTTTCCTAGCTACATTAGAAGACTGTGTCTTTGAATCTTAAAACATCTGCTCAACTAGAAACCTGCTTTCTTAACTGTTCTAACCCTCCTTAATTTCTTGCTGGATTTTCCTTTTTTGGGGGAGGGGAAGGGTTTTCAAAATCAGATTGTAAAAGCCAGTTCTTGAGTACCTAAAAAGTATTTAATCCATATGTGTATGTATCTATCTGTGCACATGTCAACTTAAAGTTATACACGTTTGCTTTCACAATGTCATGTATTTTGGTACATAATGTGTGGTATTTTGTTTTCTCTCAGTTTTACTTGAAAGTCCTTTAGTTCCTGAGATATGAGGATTTTAGGCATAAAAGGGGTCATTTAAAGACTTTAGCTATGTAATCTCTCTGAAGGGTCTCATTTCCCTTGTTGCTCTCAGTAGTTTGGAATGAATTTGATAGTATCATATCCACAACAATTATATCATAGTCCCTATGTAATACTCCCTTTAGCCTCCTATTGCCTTAATTCCTTTATAAAATCATAAAGTAGCAAGAAAAGAGTTTGATTTCCTTTCAGTGATGGATATTATTTCTGTTGTGTTTTCATTAATTTTTCCTAATCCCCTACCTGTTGACATTATTTGTTATTCTTTTGCATTTATTCATACATAATTAATAAAGTATATGCTCTAAATATCACTTGGAACAGCACCTTCCTCTTATCCTCAAATGCCATGATGGTTTTGTTAATATCCAATACCAATCAAGTGAAATAGTACAATTTTGATTGCATACATAGATTAGTTTTTTAAAGTTTATTAGTTTTTTGATCTACATTCTGTCATTCATTTTTAAAAAATTCCTTTTCATGTCCTGTGATTCATCTTCCCCAGCAGTTGGGAGCCACCTCCCCCTGGCCACCCTCACCTTGAGAAAATTAAAAACAAAAACAATTTCTGTTATGAGTTTATATAGTCAAGCAAATCAATTTCCCACATTGGCCACATCTAAAAAATATACTCTTGAGTTTGTCATCCCTCCGTCAGAAGGTGAATAATATTTCATCTTAAATTCCCTAGAATTGTGGATAGTCATTTTGTCAATCAAGGTTCATAAGTCTTTCAGAGTTGTTTGTCTCTACACTATTACTGTTATGGTATACATTGTTTTCTTGGTTCTGTTAACTTCACTCTGCATTATTTCATAAAAGTCGTCTCAGGTTTTTCTGAAAGCATTCTCCATTTTTTTAAAGCAACAAAATAGTATTCTTTCACATTCATATGTCATATCTTGATTTGCCATCCCCCAATTGATGGACACTCCCTTAGTTTACAGTTCTTTGCTACCACAATAAAAAATGTTGTAAATATTTTGTATGTATGGGTCCTTTTCCTCTTTCTTTTGCCTCTTTGAGTCAGAGACCTAAAAACAGTATTGCTGGGGATTAGCTTGATTTTTTTTTTTTTTTTTTTAATTCTTAGTGATGGTGCACTTGTATCATGGTAATAGATATATGCCAACCTATTTTGGTCCCTTCCAATTCTAAAATTCTATATTTAGATTCCACAGAATATACAGGACAACAAAATTCCAGGACAACAAGTGGAGTTAGATCTCTCAGACTTTGTCCTAAAGGTAGTTGACTTACACCTTGGATGAAATTTTAAGTGTCCTCATTCATTAAGCTACATACTAAATTTTCTTTTGTGGCTTCCCATGCTCTAGTATTTCTTTTAATCATTGTATTAAGACCTTCAGAATCAGATTTTCTTGCTTCCTTTTGAGATATTTAGGCTTTAACTGATTTAGTTTATTGCCCCATTTTAAAGTTTACTTTAACTTTTTATTTATTTTTTGCTTTGTCCTGAGGGAGAAATAACTACTTTTTAGCAGCTTACAGTCTTTATCATGTGAGATTTTAAAAATGGTAAATAGAAGCATGTTTTTAGTGCCCTGAGAGTGAAATCAATAAATGATATGAATTCAGATGAGGAGGAGATGATGAATTTGGGAAAGATTAGATAGAAATGTTGTCATGAAAAAGTATGGGGTTGAGTCTAGAATCTTAATAGGTGTTTTACATTAGAGGAGGAAGAGAGATGGAACAAGTCTGGAATAACAAGCCCTATTAGGTTTATCAAGGTTTGGGTCTTCAACTAGACCTTGAAAAATGACTAGGTGGAGGGCAAAGGGAAAGACATTCCCAATTTGAAGCAGTAAAAATGACCTTCAAATCTGACTGACCACAGGGTACTGAAGGCACTCTAAATAGGGCAACCTGACTAGAACTGAGTATTATATGGAAAATAATGGGTAATAAAGTTAGGGAACTAGGACCAGGCCAGATTATGGAGAGTTGACTCCCAGATTCAGTAGTTTGAGCATTGAGCAAATGATTGGTTTAATTGTTAGGGTTTGTTGTTACTTATTTACTTTAGAGGGTTATAACAAAGGGCTTTTAAACTTATTCTCGATATCAATGACCAGATTCCTGTGCTGGGAGCCAGAGAGAATCCAGAAGGAGTAGAAAATATAATCCACAAGATCATTACTATCATTGCAGTGATAAGGCTGATATTTGAAATAGTGAAAAATGTCAAATATTTTGTAGGCAGACTAAAGATGTTGGATTGGGTTTCAGCCCAGTAAATCTGCCATTTGGAATGTGGAATGTATTTTCCTATTGAAACAATATTATTCATAGTGCTTAGTGTCTCAATCTAGGTCCCCAAAGTCTGGTCATCAGATATTTATGTACTGGGCCATCTCCGACAATTTCAAAAAATGCTTTTGAAGCTGACAGGTTTGGTTGGGAATGATACTTAAATTCAGAGCGGGATTACGGATTCATTCCTTATCCTTATATGTTGTTGAAGTGGTAGCAGGCTCCTTGTTGAAGAGCAGGATTGGAGTGATGGTGGGGAGATGAAATGGGGAAATCTAGTGACTACGATGGGATGGGGGTGAGAACAGTCAACAAGTGGTTATGGAACTACTAACTAGTCTTTCCTTCTTTTTCTTTCTCCAAACTACTTTCAGTACTGCTACCTTTCTCTGTTGTAGAGAGTGGTATGAGAAGTTGCAGCTGGTTCAGGGAAGGGATTTGAGGCAGATAGTACCTTGTGGAGGGGAGAAGGAAGAAAGGGATAGTGGTCCTTATTTAGGATGAAGATTGCCTGTTTAATTGCAATCATTTATATACTAATTTCAAATAAGGAAACTTTAATGAAGGCTGGAATGTGCAAGAAAAATGTAATGAACGAACTACTATTTATGACAGATAAGATACTATTTAGGCCCAGTTTGCACTGCTAAAAGATTTGGGGTGAAGTGACCATCATTTAACATTTAAATACTGTACCCAGTCTGATAGGAACACAAAGGCAGTATCCCTGCTCCTGGGCTTAAAATATCCTTGAGACAAGAAATGTTTATGAGTCAGAATATAATATATACTCATATGTAATATAATATAATATAATATAATATAATATAATATAATATAATATAATATAATATAATATAATATAATATAATACACTATAACATAATATAGACTGTCAATGTGTCTCCATTGAGTTGGGAAAAAGTGCTAAGAAAGTAGAGGCAGAATCCTGATTCTTGAGAGACAAAAACCTATGCTGAAGAGAGCTGGACTGATATCTGCTTTTGTAGAGCCTTACAAGGAAGACAAGTTTAGATTTGATGTAGGTGATTTGTGGCCAAGATCTGATAGCTTGGCAATGTCTCTCTCTTATTTGTGGATTTCTATGTGGGCTGCTATTTGTCTGTTTGCATGCTTACTGAGGTTGCCATTTGTTTCTAATATTTACTGTCAATGGCTGCTGTGAAATTTGTCTTAATTTTTTAAATAGGATAACTTACAATGTTGTGACCTGCCTACTCATTAATTCAGAAAATAAGTTCTCTAGAATTTTGACTTAGTAATGATCATTGTTTTTTGCATCATGTTGTTCATCTTGGCTGCTTGCTCAGTGAGCACGCAACGTGTGCTAAGATTAACATGGGGGAAAGGTAGTTTTTCCTCATTCTGATACAAATTTAATGTATATGATATATGAAGTTAGATTCAAAGTTTTATCGTTAATGGGAGCCATTCTTCTAGTCATTCTGATTATGCTCTAAAAGCTTCTTAAGTCTGTTCTCAGTTTGGAGTAGAAGAATATTTTGACAATCTGGTGACGATTTTAGTAATGGCTTAATGGAATTTTCCCTCTAAAACTCATCTTCTGGAAGTTCCTATAACACCAGTGGATGTGAATATTATTTTTCATCAATATTATGCATTGACTTTTAAAATGTATATAAAAGATTTTTTGGTTGAACTGATTTTATGAAGTAGCTATAGAATTACACAATTACATCTATCTGCCATCCATTATTTTATATTATTAAATATATTTCTTTTTTCTATGTACCAACCGAAACTCAAGTTGAATTTTCACATCATTGCTAGAGAGCACTTTTTCTTTGTACTTAATTTAAAATTTTATTTAACTTTAGAGTAGTCTAATGGAAGTTTTTTTTTTTTTTTAAGTAGGAGGAATATCATGCTAAACATAAAAGATTTAGAAATTAAATTGTTAAAAACAATTATTGTACTCTTAGATGTTTCTCTTATGTAGCCACCCATTCTTTTTAAACCCCAGGATGAAATAAATGTCAAAAGAATGCCACTTTGCATTTTAAGCTTGGCAGCATGGACATGTATGTAGGTAGTAGACCCAACTGAGATGGTCCTTTAACCTGGGGGAAATGGTAATAATTTGGCAAGCCACTCAGAAGTTTTCTTCTATGGGATGTTGAGTATTTCAGGTGTATACAAAGCATCTTTGTAAGCAAAAAAGCTTCCCACCCTCCCCCACATAATTTGTTGTTAGAAAAAAATCATAGAAACTTCTCAAAAATGCAGCTTCATAATGCTTGTTATTTCTGTGGTGACTTTTACTTTTCCAAGTATTTTTATTTCTTTGATGTTTTTCTTTCTAGAGAAATTTATGGGGTAAGAAGGGACCTGGAAATCGGTAGTATAATCTGTTATCTGTTAATTCTATTTTCCCACCAGTCAGCTCTTCTTAGTAGACCCCAATTGTAGAAGCAGAAAACTATTTCCAATTAGTTTTCACTGAGCAATTGTATTCACTGAACTGTAGAATTATATTATACACAGCTTAATGTCCTTTTTTTTTTTTTTTTTTTTTACTCTATAAAGAAAAAATATAAAAAAATATCCTTTTTTTGGGGGGGTATTGATCATTATAATCTTACAGCATGTTCCTGACTACCACAAGTTAGCCCCTTTTGTAGAATGATGGCACTCTTTTTGTAGAATGATGGATGCCTTTGAAGAGAGTGTCTGTACCAAATGGTTCCCCAGTCCCTTATTTATACCTTAGCACAGGGGTTCTCAAACTACGGCCTGCAGGCCAGATGCAGCCCACTGAGCATGTTTATGTGTCCTGCCAGGTTATGGCAAATGGGCTGAAGGGTGGAGACAGAGTGTGAGTTTTTGTTTTTACTATAGTCCGGCTCTCCTACAGTCTGAGGGACAGTGAACTGGACCCCTATTTTAAAAGTTTGAAGATCACTGCCTTAGCACTTAGCCTTCTGTGAATGAGGAACTGGGTACCACTTTGAAAAGGTCACAGCTTCAGAGAATGGTTTTCTAACCATTTGGCATTATTTTAAATACAATTAAGGAACTCATTTGGAAAATGAACTAAATAGGAATACTTTGTTTCCAAAATCTGTGTAAGTAGAATTTAAATAAAAGTATTTGTACTTAGTGCTGATATAGTAAAGGCTATCAGACTCAGGGCGTATTTTTCTATTTTGGGGTTCCTCATTTAGAATTATTTCTCTTTAAACTCTTGTTCTGTCATTAGTGCTTCGTCTTGTGTTTTCCCCTTCTGTTTGCTTGCTTGCTTCTATATGATATTAATGGATGCCACCGTTGTGGCCAGGTAAAAGATATGTTTATGCTAGTTAACTTTTTCTTGGCTTTTGCTGCTTCATGACAGCTGTTTTATTCTTTCCTGATTAATTCTGTTGATGTATATGTGTTGATTTCCAGACCTCTTTTCTCCTCGTGTGCTAGACTACTTTTTTCTTTCTCCCACTCATCATGGGCCTTTGCTTCCTACTAGAAACCATCTGTCAGGGTCGAGTGAAAAAAACGTAGCTGTGAAGTTTAAGTGCTTGATTTTAAACCCAGCACTTCCACTCAGTGTCTTGGGGATCTTGGAAAAATCTCTTAATTTCACTCAATTTTAGTTTCCTCAGTTGTCAAATGGGTTGATTTGGCTAGGTGATTTTTAATGTCCCTTCCAACTTTCAAGTCCATGAGCTTATGAGCTTCCTATTTATATCTCATCATTCCCTTTTTTGATCATATCTCAATTTATCCTGCTTTTCAAGGATGGAGATCTATCTCTTTTCTAAGACTCACCTTTGATTCAATTCTTCCTCCTTTCTCTTTTCTGTGTTGCTCTACGCTTTTCTCTCCTAATTTTTTTGGGGGGGGTCATCTCTTCTTTTCCACTGTTGTCTTTTCTGCTGCTAAATATGACCAAGTCACCTTTTTCCAAGTCATCCTTATATCTTCAGCCAAAATCTTATATGTTTCTACTCTTTTTACCTTTTGTTCATTTTTTATGCTTTTATACTGTCCCCTTTTCCTCAACTAAGCTGTTCTTTTCAAGATTACTTAAAATCTTTTAATTGCTCCATCTGCAGGCCTTTTATCCTTTCCCATTTTTCTTGATTCTCTTCAGCTTTTCACATTATTGATCATCACCATCTTTTGAATATTTTCTACCCCTTCTCAACTTTAGCTTCTTTCTCTGTGTCTCTGTCTTTGCATCCCTGTCTCTCCCCCCTTTCCCTCTTCTCTCTCTCTTTCTCATTTTCTCTCTCTGTCTCCTCTCTCCTTCCCCTCCTTCCTCCCTCCTTCCCTCCCTTCCCCCTTCTCTCTCTTCTCTCTGTATTTTCCCTCTTGATGATTGCATCAGCTCAATTGTCATCACCCATAGACAAGTCCCAAATTTGCATATCGGACCTTGGAGCCTTAAATTACTATCTGCTGGATTTTTCTACTTGTATATCCCATAAGCATTTTAACATGTCTGACATGGAAGTTTTTATATCTTTTCCCTAAACTAGTTCCCCCCCCCAAAAAAAAAAAAAAAGTACACAAAAAACAAATACCCTTTCAATTTTTATTTCTGTTGATGGTATCAACCCTTCTTTTATTTACCCGGGTATGAAAGGTCATATTAGCCTCAATTCTTCTCTGCTCTTTGTCCTACTAACCAAATAGCTTCCATATCTTGATATCTTGTTTCATTCTTTCCACTCACATTTCCATCTAGTTCCAATGATTGTTGTTACTCAATGATAGCCTTCTAGCTTGTTTGACCTGCCTCCATTCTCTTTTCTTCTATCTCTCCTTCACCTAGTTATGTAGTTGCCATAGTAGTCTAACCAAACTATAGCAACCTTTCAGCTCCTCATCTTATATTTCCACACTTCCCTCTTTCTGCAATCTCCCATTCCCAAAATTAATTTTTCTTCCCATCTCTGCCTCAGAGAGCCTATCTCTTTAAGGTAACACACATATCACCTTCCATAGGAAGCCTTTCTTGATCCCCTCCAATTGGTAGTGTTCTTTCTTCCCAATTAATTTGTGTATGGATTTGTTCTTTGTATACTTATTTATATCCATGTTGTTTCTCTCAATAGAATGTTATTGCTTCTTGAAAATTGCTATTGTTTCATTTTTTTTTTTTTGCATATGCCTAGCATCTAGCACAGTGCCCAATACATAGTAATCATTAATCTTTGTTGAGTGATTGATTCTTTGTATCATTATCATAATGAAGTTGATTGTACTTTGTAATTTGTTGTTGTTAAAGTGTCACATGGTTAGTCTTTTAAAAATAGTTTTCAAAGTTATTTAACCTGTTATCATCATATAAGAATAATCTTTTAATTTTCTGCTTGGTGCTAAAGGAAGTAGTTAGATCATCAGTAAATATAAGAAATATATTTTATTAAGCTACTAATAAATAAATACAAGTATAAATTTTTAGCCTACTTCTACTTTTTTCCTGAAGCTAGAATTAAAAAAACAAAACAAAACAAAAAACTTGTAAAATCATTTTGTCATGGATGAATAGAGTAGGAAAGTTGTGCATCCCTTTCCCAATTGCCCAAGAATATAGAACAAAGTGATATTGGGAGTTTTCCTAGTATATGAGATGTTGCAATGATTTTGACCTTTGTAGAGAAAGACTTGGTTTGCCAAGCAAATGAGAGTTTTGGGAGATGGGAAAAAAGAAAAGGGAAACAGGTAAACATTACCTATCTGGAAGATTTTCTTTTGCCTGCATGTTAGGAGCCAGCAAATTATAGGTTATGGATTATGTAGGTTGTCATTTCAAACTTACATTTAAAGCTTAACAAATTCTGTTTTGTAAACATTTCTTTTAATAGGGAAATTGTAGAATTCTTTCATTGGGCAGACTTATTTCCTTCAACATGTCCTGTTTCTTCTGTCTCAGCTCTTCCAAAGACCGAATGCCCTTGCTGTTCAACAGCTCACAGCTGCCCAGCAACAACAGTATGCCCTGGCAGCCGCCGCCCATCAGCCTCACATAGGTAAGTCTGTCAACAGCATGCACTTTTTCTGTAGGCATCTACTGCTAATGATAGCGGACCTCTACTCAATCCAACAACAGCCAAGCCTGTATAGAAAGAGGACATTTGGGTATTTCAAACCCCTTCTGGAAAATTTCACTTCATCTTCAAAGATTTTTACCTAGCTAATGATCAATTTTGCTAAATTCTAATTGTCCGTTAGGCTAAAATTTTCAAAATGTTATTGTCTCTGAAGACAAATTTATTCTCACTGAGATTATAGCATAGTAATGATTTCTCTCAATTAGGGGACATGATGTTGAGTAGCATTCTTTTCTTGTGGGAAAGTAATAGAAGGTACATTAATAAGAGAATTGGATGCTAGGATTTGCTTTGCCTAGATCTCATATGGCAACATTTTGCTTACTGAAGGACTTGGTTTTGTATATCATATTTATGAACCACTGAAGTATAATTGGATTGTGGTTGGGAATTTCCTAAAAGGATACATTCCTTTACATTGATAATAAACCTCATGAAAATCATACCTTAGAAGCTGTGTCCATTTTACCCACCTTCTACCATGATATCCTCTCCATCCTTAGTAGGGCTGTTCTCCAACTCTGATTTTGTAGAACGTACACTGGTAAGAGTGAAATGTTTCTTCCATTTTTAAACTCTTGTCTTCTATCACCACTTTTTAGATTCCCAGATTTAGACTTAGCAGAGGTCACTGGCTGACTCCAGCTCTTTTTGATCAAAATTACATCTCTTTGCCTATCATTTATCAGTAGTTCATACCACTAATTCAGTTTGCCCTTCATAAAACAAGATGGCCTGGAAGAACATCAAGAAGGCAGACAATATCTTGGCTTCCTCCAAAATACATATACCCTGTTGTCTACCCCACCTATTCTGATTTTAGGATCATGTCATTTTTATGTTTTCACTGAATCTCAAGCCCCCTCTCCTCTCTTATCATGTTGTTCTTTCAGTTTCTGTAGAACAGATTGAGGGAAAAGATACTAGAAGTCCAGGTTTTTAAAAAATTTGAAATAACATTGCCAACCTTAAAATATTGTATAAAGAAATTACAGATGAAAGAAATATTTATCTTTTTATTTGTCTTATTCTGGTGCTTCTATATAATGGAAATGCACTAATTGAGAATCAGATCTACTTTACCTGATGGCTCCCAATTCAACAAAGGGATTATTATAATAATAATGTTGTGGAGCTTTTAACCTTGATTAAAACTTTATTTCCTTTTAGGAAAAAATTGATGAAAAGTATCTTCAGATTTGAACAGTTTATATATATTTTTTGCCCCAAACTTTGTTAAAATCTTTGTTGTTACTGTCTTGTAAGATATTGGCACTTTTTTGTTTGCGCCTACAGCTGCACGTCTCTCCTCCTCTGCCTCCATAAGTGGTGATATTGCATGTTGAATAGAGACCCAGCCTCAGTATGGAACAAAGCTGGGTTAAAAATCCTGCTTTTTGCAAATGACCCTGGCAAAGCCCCTGTGTACCTCTGTCATTTCAAATCATATATAGATTGACACTGGTACAGAGAATTTCCTAAACTAAGAAAACCACAGTGCGGATAGATCAAAATGAAAATAAAATATTTAAGTAAATGTGCTGAATTTTAGAAATATCAGTACTGCTGTTTCTTTAGTAAGGGGGAAATGTCACCCATATACATGCCATTAAAGTCAACAAGATATGTTGTCCTCCTTTCCTTCAGGTCAGGGTTATTGCCCCAGCTCCTGCAGAGCTCTCAGGTAGGGCTGCAGCTCTAGTCAAGTTTGTTTTCACTGACAGGTATGTTTTCAGCAGGTCTAGCTCCCGCTGCATTTGTCCCCAATCCATACATCATCAGTGCCGCACCTCCAGGGACGGATCCTTATACAGCAGGACTGGCTGCAGCAGCTACTCTAGGTGAGACACCTACATTTCTTTGAGTGTGTTCCTTTCTTTCACTTTGCTTTGAAATGATTACATTATGGCAAAATAATTATATTTCTCTCTCAATTGTCTTCAAGGGTATATCTTATCCAAACTCATTTTGAACATTACAGAATAATAGTTGCGTTGAAGCTTCATCTTCCTGAGATAGTTTAATTGGTGATTATAAACTATGGAATTGATTGTGAATTCATTTTGTCTGGTTCATACATTTGAAGCAGAATAGTTTCTTTTTCAGAAGTAGTGCAGGCAGTGGTGCATTGGATAGGTCACACAGTCTGGAGTCAGGGATACTGAATTCAAATCCAGGCTCACATTTTTATTATAAGTGTAACCCCGAACAAGTCACCTAACTTTTCTTTGCCTCAGTTTCCCCCATTCCATGGGGATAATAATAGCACCTCTCTTCTAGATTGTTGTCAGGAACAAATGAGATTCTATTTATAAAGTACTAATAATTTAAGTACTGTTTCTGTTAAGTAATAAATACTTAATAAGTCTTTGTCTTCCTTCCTTACTTTTATATTATCAGTGTTTAATGATTTGTTCCTTTGGATATCATACTAAGAGCCAGGGTTCTAATTGTCAACTTCAGTCTTAATGCTCAAAGGATTTTTGAAAATAATCAGTGGTGTATTATTGATTTGTGGGCCTTTCTTTTTTATAGTCCTCTGACAACATACCAAGGGCTATTTTATGTGATAAACAAAGGATCCTCAAGAGTTTTAGTACAGGTTTAAGTTTGGTCCAATGGGTTTGTTTGGATGAATTAAATATTTTGGGCAATCAGTAATTTTTTGGGATGATCAGATTTGAAAGAATTAATATTATATCTTGGTGCTTTCTGGCAAGAAAACTTAAGTGTTTTACTTCTTATTACAGGTGAGTGATTTGAAAGGAAATACTTAATATTTTAAATAACTCTGGCATTTGAAATGTTAATGTAGATTCTTAAATGTTTTTAAGTTTGAGGCAGCTAGTTTTTGTTGTCTGTATCTGGCCTACAGGCTAGGAAAGAGTGAGTATTTCTAGTCTGCTTCTGAAGCCATTCCTGTTTAGTTTGAGGGGGAGCTTTGCCATATTATAAGGGTGAAAATGCAGAAAGAGTTGATTGGATGCTCTCAGTAGTTTTTTTTTTATCCACATCCCTTGCAGAACAAATATTTCAAAGAAATGTTGCTTTAGATGAAGAGCAGCTTCTCAGATTTCCAAGTTCTGGCGATGATGACACACTTGCCCTCACTGAGAATATAGTTTGGTGATGAAAACCTTGCTATATGTACTCAAAAACTGAGCCAGATGGAGTGCTTGAAGCAATTTTTCTTCATGGAAACAAAAAAATCTGAACTCCCCCACACTATATTTTTATGAATGTTGTCAGTGTTTCTATGTCTTAGGCAAATTCATTTCAAATCTCTTGGCTTCTGGGTTTTTTTTCCTCCCCCCATTAATATGATACAAGGAGGTTAGACGGTATGTAAGTGAGGCAGTCTACTTATATATAGAATGTACTTACAATGTGCCCAGCACTGGAGATACAAAGAAAGACAAAAAACATAGTCCCTACCCTCAAAGAGTATTCAGTCTAATGGAGGAGACAGTATTTAGATTGCTCTAAAATTTCTTATACAGCACTTTGTATACCTTAGAACTAACTCATAAGCTCTTAGAACAAAGTGACTAGTAGGGAGTGAAGAGTAGGGTAAGGATAGGAAAAGCCCTTTTGTAGAAAGTAGGATTTGATTTTAGAGCAGGAGTTCTCAAACTACGGCCCATGGGCCAGATGCGGCCCGCTGAGGATGTTTATGTGGCCCACCAGGTTATGGCAAATGGGCTGAGGGGCAGAGACAGAGTGTGAGCTTTTGTTTTTACTAAAGTCTTGAAGCAAGCCAGGGAAACTATCAAGCAGCAATGAAGAGGGAAAGCATGGGAAAGAGTCTGTGATAACACATGAATTCAGAATCTATTATCTCCATTGTAAAAAATCAGCTGAAATATTTTGTGATTGTTGGGTTCTACAAAGGAATTTCAGGGTTCCCTAAATAATTAAGAAATCTTACATTTTGCCCAAATCTATATCTCTTGTAAAATAATATATATGCATTTTGTAAGAATAAGAGAAAAGTGTAGATTTTCTTTTATCTAATTTGCTGGGACCATCCAGAATTTTGCATCCATGTGCAGAGTCACAGAGATAGATGTAGTCTGGAAACTCTGAGGTTTTCCCTTGGGCTTGATTAATTTTTCATTCAATAGCTTATCTTGTCTGTCTGCCATTAAGAAATATCACATTGAAAAGCATAAAACTCCTCCAGCAATGTTTTGGGTGAGACTTGGTTGGCCATCAAACCTACTCTGGTACTTTTACTTAAATTGGGGATGGGTTTAGGTCAGGTATGAGTCCTTAACATCTCAAAGACTTATCCAAAAAGGATTATTAATTTCTTTATGTTTTAAAGTAAAATGTTATTGTATTATAAAAGTCAAAACCCTTCTTAGCTCCCTCTCTCTGCACTACTGTAGATGTGGATTTCACAGAAGTGATCACCATTTATATGTGGAGTGCATTACCAGCCTGTTCTAATGTTTTGCAAACATGAATAGCATGTCTTTATTTTTTGCTCAGAAGTTGATAGACAAATTTGCTTCCACCAACAGTTTTAGTTCTCTGAGGCTGTTGCATCTCTAAAGGTCTATCTCATAGAGTTCTAGAAAAGATAGGAAGAAAGTCCTTTGGAAACTATAATGACCACACATTAAAAGAATATCCTTCAGATTACCTGGGCAACCTTTCTAATGACCATTTCTATATCCCTTCACCCCTATTCATCTTCACTCTAAGTTTAATTCTCAGTTTCCACCTTTGTACTGGCTCCTTTTTGAACTGCACTTACAGTCCATGCATCTTCCATCCTTTAAACAATAACACTAACCAACCAACCACCAACCATCATCTCATGCTGATCATTTTTGTTAATTACATTACTATGTGTGTCTTTCCTTTTCTGTGCAGAACTTCTTTCAAAAACTGTCTACCTTAGCATCCTTTCTTACTTTATAAGTTTTTCAACGAAAAAAAAAATCCATTTTCTCTTTCTCTTACACCACCCTCTTGGAAAAGAAAAAGAAGAGGCAAGAGAGGAGAAAGTTTTTAAAGGCAGTAGACATAGTCATGCAAAAGACTATGCATGCAAACTATATGCCTCATACTGTATCGTTGAGTATTTTTCATGACTGAAGGTGGGTGGTTTCTTTCATTATTGGTCCTGGAATTGTAGTTGCTCATTCTTTAGTTCTTAAGTTGTTTTTACTAGTGATCCTTTAATGGGCATATCTAATGTATTTTTTGCAGTTCTCCTCTTTCTGAATATTTTGCTTGCCTTTGACACTATTGATCACTCTTTTTTCCTGGATAACTCTTTTTTTCCTCTAGGTTTCTGTGTCTCTGTACTTTGACTGATGATTCTTTTTCTGTCAACTTGCAAAGGATTTTCGTGTGTGTGTGTGTGTGTGTGTGTGTGTGTGTGTGTGTGTGTGTGTGTGAGAGAGAGAGAGAGAGAGAGAGAGAGAGAGAGAGAGAGAGAGAGAGAGAGAGAGAATGAGAGAGAGAATACTCTCACCACCTATGAAATATGAACTTTCCTCTCCATGTATATTGTTTCACTTGGCAACCCTTTCAGTTCCCATGGGTTCAGTCCTCTCCAGGTTGGTGACTCTCAAATCTATTTGTCCAACTCTATCTTTTATCTGGGCCTGCAGTCTTTCATCTTCAACTGGATGCACCTTAAAATTTTTAACATGTAACATGTGCAAAACTGAGCATATGTTCTTTCCCTCCAAACTCGCACTTTTTCTGAACTTTGCTATTATTGTCAAGGGTATTACTAGGGACTCTGGCTCTCAAGCCAGGTGTCATCTTCAATTCTTCACTTAAATTTATCCCACATATTCAGTCTGTCTTTCATCATTTCTACTTCACACTACTCCTTTATTTCTTTTCACTTATCCGGCTCTCACATTGGTGCAGGTCTTCATCATCTCATGCTTAAGGACTACTAATAACCTTTCAATTCTTTCTGCCTTATGTCTTACCACTTCTGCCTAACTTTCATTGAGCTATCAAAATGACCTTCTAAATTCAGTCATGAAATGACCATTTCATGCTCTTGCTCAATAATATAAGTTATTTGTAATTTAAATTCCTTCACATCCTTTATTATTCCTACCTTTCCAGTCTCTTTACACTTTATTCTCTTATGTGTAGTAGGATCCATTTACACTGGACTATTTGCTGTTCTTTCAGATGATACTCCTTTGAGTTGGTACCCTTTTACTGCTTATGCCTTGTGTCCTGAATATTTTCCTTACTCACCTCTCTCTAAGCTTTTCTGACAGCTCAAATAAACCAAACTCCAAATCGGAAGAGAGAGTACAAAAAAGAGATTAAATGAAAAACCATCAGTGATGAATCTTGGAGATGAGAGGAAGACTGAAGACTGGCCTCTTTATTTATAGGTTGCATATATTTAGCATTTAAAAAAAAAAAAAAAGACAGGATTCAAAAAGAGGGGAAAATACTTTTTTGTTGTTGTTGATTTTTTTTGTTTTGTTTTTTTGCTGAGGTCATTGGGGTTAAGTGACTTTTCCAGGGTCACACAGTTAGGAAGTAAGAGGGAAAAAAATATAAGAAAGATGGCGGGGATGAAGAAATATTAACCTTGAATAAAGTAGAGAATAGTTTGGTAGAATAGGAAGCACTATCTTTCAATGTAGTGTTCATAAAAAATTAAAAACATGAAGATACCCAGGTGTTAAAATAAGGTCTAAAGCAAACTTAGGTGTTTCACCTCAATTCAAGAATGCCCATTATCACCATTACTGTTTGTTTAACACAGTGTAAGACTTACTGGCTTTTGCAGTACTTCCAGAAAAGAGATGCATAGGAGAAAAGTCTAGAGAAAGAAGAAATAAAATTATCATTTTATTTTGCAGATAATATGGAAATCTATATAGAGAACATTAGAATCAACTAGAAAGATTATAAAAATTTAGTCAAATAGAAAAATTGTCAAAAAACTAGTGGTAACAAGCATGTTTTCTGATAAATGCAATTAATATAGGCAGATATTTATCTAGACACCATCAAGAATCAAAATCAGCACCAAACACTCTTCCCTTCTCCCCTTGCCTCCTTTTAAATACTTGAGAAAGTTAATTAAATTGCCAAGCTAAAGGAGCAGCATACCTTATTGTACTTCCCTCAAATCTAAGAAAATCTAGCCAAAAGACAAACAAGAATGCATTTAAAGCTCTGAATCAATCTGGGAAATTTAGTTACTGGTGATAGATCTCTTTTGAATTTTGAGTCGCAATAGAAATGAACTATTGACTTCACACCTAGCCGTGGTACTTTTATAGATGTTAATCATTTATCTCACCAAAAAAAATTGTAGAAAAATATAGTAATCATAATCTCATAAAAATTACATTCAAGAAAAGGCCTTTGAAGAAAGTTAGAATTGAATTACAGACAAAATAACTAAATCCCAAAGAACTAGGAAGTTAAAAGACAAATATAGAAATGACAGAAAATTTCATTAAAGGAAATATTGAGACAACATACCAAAACTTGGGATGTAACTAAGCCATTTTTTACTTTTTATTAGTTTTTCTATACTCTTTCATCAGGAAAAAAAATAAATTCGCAGGAAATTTTATAAATCTAGACCAATCTAGACTAACTGAAACACGATGCTTAAAAAACATAAAAAATAAAAACTCAAGGAGAGTTCAAAGCAGTTATCAGAATTAGATGACATAGGTGAATACTTTAATATTATAAAGTGCCCAGAATAACAAAAGCAATAAAATACCTCAATTAAAAAAAAAATGTAATCAACCAATCATAAAAGACTTTCCAAGGGCAGCTAGATTTTGAAGTGGTTAGAATACCATATGAGGAGTAAAGAGGGCCTGAGATCAAATTTTGCCTCAGATCCTATGCAAGTTACTTAACCCTAATTACCTCACCAAAAAATCCCAAGACTTTATAAAGAAAAAGCTTATGAACTAGGATTTGCAAGTAAATTTAATCCAATATGCAAAGAATTAGTCTAATATTTATAACTTTGCAAAAAGTAAAAGAAGGGATCTTTCTAATCTTATTCTGTGATCCCTCACTGCTTCTGGTAATCAGAGACAATACTGAGAAAGAAAATCATAGATTGGTATACCAGTGTTCATTAACACTAATGAAAATAGATTACATGCAGTGACTGTTTTGGACTTAGACCAGGAATGTGGCTTTGGTTCAGAGTAATGACTATATGATTATTAAACCACATATATTAAATAAATAAGGAAAAACACACATCAGTAAATGATGCAATGCTTTTTGGGGGATATGCAAAATCTAACATCTTTTTTTGTTTGTTACTAGAATGATAATGAAGACATGGATTTTTTCCTTAATATACTAAATAGTATCTAACAACACGAGCAAGCAGTTACATATATTTGTGTGTATGAGTATATTTTATATGTGTGTGTGTGTATATATATATATATATATATATTTTTTTTTTTTTTTTTTTTTTTTATAAAAGAAAATTACATGCCTTTCCTTTACAATCATGGGTACCTAATTCAAGGATGCCCATTATCATTACTACTATTTAATGTGGTGAAAGACAAGGTCACTCCCGAAACTTGATAAAAAATTGAAAATAAACTTAGGAAGAAGCAAAAATTATGTTTCAGATGATGTGATAAGTTATGCAGAGAACACCAAATAGTCAACTATTTAGGGTAGAATTAATAAACTAGCAAAGTTGTGAATTATTAATATATGTCATCAGGATTCCCATATGATACTTCATCGGATGAGAAAAAATATTGCATTCAATAGAAATGCTGTGATACAAACATTTTTGAATCTACCAAGAGTTAATCAGCAAGCAAATGAATTAAACTACAAACAGAAGAGCTACTAGACTTATATTACGAAAGGATATTTTTTTTCGGCTACAAGAAAAAATGATGAAATTCATCTGGAACAATCAAGAAGTTCAAGGGAAGTAACTTTAAAAAAGTGAAAGGAACTCATTTGGGATCACAATTTCCCAAACCATTAACAAAATAATCATCATCAAAATGATTTGGTTTTAGTTTAAGAAAGAGATCAGTCACTAACTAGATCAGATTAGGTATCCAAAAACAAATTGATCAACTCCATGTTCCTGTTCCTGGAAATTATCTGTCAGAGAATGATTCACCTCCTGCCTTCAAGTTTGTGCTTAAATCCTGCTTTTTGGAAAAAACTTTACCTATTCTCCTGAGTTTTGGTACATTCCCTTTGTTAACCATTCCCAATTTACTCTTTCTCTCTCTTGCTTTGTTATATATAATTGTTGCATAATTTCCAAAATTAGATTAATAAGGGCGACTTTTACCTCTCTTTGTACCACTCAGTGCTTAGCACAGGGCCTGTCACAGTGCAGAGTTTTATCAGGGCTTTTATGGACTTTGCTTCTGTCATATCTTCACCCAGAAACTCTATTAAGTGATTAGTGCAATTCTTCACATAGTTGGTGCTTAATATGTTTATTTCCCTTCTCCTTCCTTTAATAAGGTGATGAAATAACCCATCCTTTATACTATCTTGTGTTTCTGTATCTGCATGTGCCTAGTTATATCTTGTCTCCCCCATTAAAATTTAACTTTCCTGAAGACAACAGGGACCTTTTTTTTTTTTTTTTTTTTTTAATGGTTCCCTCGTTGATGATAGATTTTGCTTTTTGAATTGTTCATGATGCCTAATTGTCATTTTTTGCTAATTTAAACTAAATTTAATTTTCTTTACCATTTTAGGCCCTGCTGTGGTTCCTCACCAGTATTATGGAGTTACTCCCTGGGGAGTCTATCCTGCTAGTCTTTTCCAACAGCAAGCTGCTGCTGCAGCCGCAGCAAGTAATTCAGCTAACCAGCAGACCACTCAGCAAACTCAGCAAGGGCAGCAGCAGGTATATGCATATCTCTGTTGTACATCAGTGAGATTCTAGGTACCTAAAGGCAGAATGTTTGTCATTAGGCAAATTCAAATGGATATTTTTTTAAAGAGAAGAAAAATACAACATGTGAGTCTGTGAAAAGGGACTTATGCCCCTTTCCATGTTTTCCATCTCTCAATTACTTTGATCTGTATGGGTTAATACCAGAAATTGCATGCCTTAAACAAATTCCATCTAGATTTCAGATACATGGTATGTGTTTATGCTTGTGACAATTCACAAAAAAAGGAAGCAATTTTGCCACAAAAGTAGATTCTTCATCATACATATATGTCTAAAGCTGTCCATTAACAATAGTACCTTTAGTTACAGATTTTGTTCTACATTAGCTCTTGCCTCTTTGACTCTGTCTCTTCCTTTCTCTTTCTGGGCCTCAGTTTTCTCCTTTGAAAAATGACAAAAGACTACAAAACCTCCTACTTAACATATTTCAGAGCAACCCAGATTGTAGGAGTTGCACAAGTCTTGCATTCCTTAGTCTTTTCTCTGTTAGTAGTTTTCTATTAATATATCTCAGAAAATCACAGATAATCAATTCCTCATCCAGTAGGACTATAGATTTTAAGTAAATTTAAATAGAATTTAAAGTTTTTTTTTTTTTTTTTTGTATGTTTTTGTTTTGTTTTTTGGAAATAGAGGAAGAATAGAAAAAAATTGACAACATATATCTGTATCATAAGAAATCTGTTATTATATGTGGTACTCATTAACTTTAATTACCCTCATCTGCAAATTCAAAATAATATGCATCAAGATAATTTTATGAATATTTTAACAACTATCCCCATTTTATGTAAAAGTTCTGTAATTATTTCCAATTTTTAAAAAAGGTGAAATTTGAAAAACTTTGGAGGGAACAGTCATTTTATAGAATTTAGAATGCCTTAAATATCTAGTGTTTATTAATGAGTTTTTGAAATAAATGATGACATTGGGAGATGTATTATTTTTTATTGTCATATGGTTTTGCTTAGGAATTTAATGGCAGCAGCACCCTTAGGCGATCAGCAATAGATTCACTTAGGTAAAGTATCAGGTGGCCAATGAATAACCTTTCAGCAAAACTTGCCTGTAAACTGCAACTATAAAGTATTGGGCTGATTTAGAGCTGTGGGGAAAATTTGTTAAACCATGGAGCAAATCCAAGCATTTTGATAGTATACATGCCATTTGTGTCCTGTGGTACTTGCATGTGTTTGATGAGAGAAAGACAGAGACAGATAGGGGAAAGAAAAGGAGAGAGGTTGGAGTGAAGTTTATATATTATATATTTATATGTAACATAACTATATATTATAAAGTTTATTTATTTGTTTTTAATAATAGTCTATTTTCAAAATACCTCCAATGAGAGTTTCAACATTCACCCTTGTAAAACTGTCTTTTGCAAATTTTTCTCCCGCTCTTCCCCTCATCTCCATCCCTAGACAGCAAGTAATCCAATATAGGGTAAATATGTGCAATTCTTCTAAGCATCTTTCCACATTTTCATGCTACATAAGAAAAATCAGATCAATAAGAGAAAGGAGAAATTAAAAAAAAGTAAGCAAATAGCAACAAAAAATGAGAAAACACTATGTTGTGATCCACATTCAGTCTCCTATAGTCCTCTCTCTAAATGCTAATCATTATCTCCATTACAAGTATATTGGAACTGGTCTGAATTACCTCATTGTTGACAAGAGCCAGGTCCATTAGAATTGATTAGCATAATCTTGTTGTTGCCATGTACAGTGATCTCCTGCTTCTGCTCATTGCACTTAGGGTAGTGTCAGTTCATGTAAGTCTCTCTAGGCCTTTCTGAAATCATCTGCTGATTATTTCTCATAGAACAACAATATTCCATCATATTCCATCATATAACTGTCTCAGTCATTCCCCAATTGATGAACATCCACTCAGTTTTCAGTTCCTTGCCATAAGTAATTTTACTTCTGAGCCTCTAGTTTCTTCATTTCTTAAATTCAGGCTTTGGATTTACTAACTTTAATATCCCCTCAGTGGCTGCCTTTGGTTGAATGGTCCATTGCATTCATTCCCCAGTCAGGCATTTTGTTTCCAGTTTTTCTTCATCACAGTTTGTTGACCAGAGTAGACATTTAATGATATTTTTGCAAATTAATCATAGCTCTAAGGCATAGTGAAGTTTATGTAATTGGGATTCATTTAAATACAAAGATTATCCTATGTCATTTAAAAATATGAAAAATAAGAGTTTAATGTATGATGCATTTTATTTATAGTTGATAATATACTAGTCATTATAATATGCTTTCATTGTACTATGTAATAAGATGAAATCTGTAATCTGGGAATATGAATAAATTCCTTTATCACTGAAGCAGCAAAATCTTTATACCAGCTTGCCTTCTATACTATTTTCATTCATTTCTTTGTTTTTTCCTTTTTTCAAAATTTAAAATTTATTTTTTACTTTTATTTCCATACACAGCTTTCTCTCTCCACTACCTAGTATGTCATTCTTTGTAACAAAGATTATGAAAAAGAGGGGGCAAAAGTAATTCACAACAAACCAGTGCATCTTTTTAGTTTGATTGTGTTTATACTATTCCAAATCCATAATTCCCCACAGCATCAAGGGAAGGAGAAATTTTTATCCTAAAAACATTAATGTCAATAGAAAGCACAACAATAAAGGTAGTGGTTCACAGCAGAGCTCAGACTTGAAATTTTCTAAGAAAGAGATATAGGAAGCATGTACATTTCAGCCTAAGATGTTGAGAGAAATCTTCTTATAAAATTGTTGTGGCAAATTTTGGTGTTTATGGAAACTTGCTGTTTTTAGCTTCACTGGGGGTATCTGCCTAGCCTGGAGATTACTAGGTATGATGCATATTTTAGTCATTTTTGTAGCTTAAAATTTTAAGTTGCTTTCCCGAATGTTTTTACCAGTCCATAGCTCCACCAAGAGGTGAACAAAAACACTCAGTTTGATTGATTACTCTTTTTAGTATTGTTCTGAGACAGAATCTATAGCAAGTGGATTAAAGTGGCAGTGAGGCAAATTTATGTCAGAATGTCAGGAAGAACTTCCTAACTAGAGAATGGACTGTCTTAGGAGACTAATGAGTCCCTGTCTTTGTAATAGTTGACCCCACAGATGTCGGTCTAGTTCTTAAGTTTTGTTGTTCTGTGATAGTCATTGTGTCAATTCCTTTCCTGGTTTTGCCTGCTTTATTTTGTGTTACATCATATTCCTCTGTCCGTATTTCTCACATTGGTAGCATATTAACTTCATGTCCCACATTTCATTTAGCCAATCTAAGGGCATCTATTTAAGTTTCCACTTCTTTGCTGCTATGAAAAGTATGGATGTAAAAAAAATATTTTCTTGGATAATGAAGAAGAGAAGGAAAAGAAGGAAAAAGTAAACTAGTGGACTAAATATATTTATGTGTGGGAATTGGTTCTAGCACAATGAAAATATGCGATGAGAATTCTGTTAATGTGACCACTTCACAAAGTTCATTGTTCATACTAATGAGGACCTAGATGTTTGTGGTATCATTCTTTTTATTATTGGCCTTTTTAGGTTTTGTAGTGGAACCTGGCACAGCAGCAATGGAAATTTTAGTCATTTTCTGAGAAAAAAATCTCAATTGATTTCCAGAATTATTGAACTAATTCATAACTCCACCCACAGCATAATAGGATGCCTGTCTTCCCATAACCCTCAGCATTGACTTTTCACGGCTTTGTCATCTTTGACAGTTTGCTTTGTACAAAAAAAAAAAAGAAAAGAAAAAAAAAGATTGATCTTTTAAAATGTACTCTTATTTTTAGTCACCTGGAGCTTTCTTTCATAGGCTTTTTTGTCTTTGTTGCTCTGTCGCCTAAAGACTGGAGAGATGCCCACATTGAAGAGTAAATGAGTATTTCAATATTTTTTGTTAGTGTGCTGCTCAGTCATACTGAGGAAGGCAGCCTACTCTTTATGCTCCATAGGCCATCCTCTTTTACTTTTACAGATTAAATGGAAAGGCTAAGTAGCATCTGTTCTAACTTAGGAATTTCCATGAGCACATGGCTTTATGAAAAGAACTCTCCTTAGAGCATTCAGGTTTGCATTGTTCCTGGAGCTGTGCTCTTTATCACACTGCTCCTCCAAATGAGCTCCAAGAAGGCTTCAGATAACTGCTCAGTTCCTAGCCTCAGTTTTCCTTCATCCCTTGTTTATGCTTAACATTAATGTACACATGATATCTTTAGATTTATTGCTAAGTGTTTTTTACCACTTCCCATCAATACTACTTTCTGGTAGACTTATTGGGGATAAACATTCAAGTATTGACATAACAAAAATGTCCCAGTTATAAATGTATATTGCTATAAGCAGCTAAGTGAAAAGTTTAATGACCTAATCATGTGGGTGGACCCAGCAGATAGCATTTTAGCTTTTGTATATTTACAGACTAAAAAAAGGAACAGTCAGAGAAAATTCCACACTTTTTTCAGATTGGAGTTGTATAACCCACCTACTCACAATAATGTATAAACTTAATATTTTTATTATTACATCAGGCTTTATTTAACATGTCGATTTCAGGCATACATGCAATTCTATTTATAGCCTTTTTTGAATAAGGATATTTAGTTTTGATCTTCCTAATTATATGAGGAAGCATTAGATATTTATTTAATGATAGAATCCCAACCGGGGGATTTAAATTTTTTTTTAAAATATGTTCCAAAAAATTGGTTTCCTTTACAATTATATCTATTTTATTAACTTAAGTACTTTATTCTTTAAAGCTTTTTATTTTCAAAAATTACGTACTGATAATTTTTCAATATTAACCGTTGCATAGCCTTGTGTTTCAGATTTTCCCGTCATTCCCCCTCACACCCTCCCCTAGATGGCAAGGAAGCCAATATATGTTATACATGTTAAATCCAATGTGCACACATATTTATACAATTCTCTTGCTTCACAAGAAAAATCAGATTAAAAAGGAAAGTAAATGAATAAGAAAACAATGCAAGTGAACAACAACAAAAAGAGTGAGAATGTTATGTTGTGATCTACACTTAGTTCCCATAGTCCTCTCTCTGGGTGTGGATGGCTCTCTTTATCACAAGATCATTGGAACTGGCCTCAGTCATCTCATTGTTGGAAAGAGCCACGTCCATCAGAATTGATCATCATATAATATTGATATTTCTATTAAGTACTTTAGTTTTGGAGAAGGGATTAAAAAGTCCTGGACTGTATTGCTACAGAATTGGTCCTTTACCCTGGGATTTCAGATATAGAAAGATAGAGTGAACAAGCATTATATTAAATGCTGACTGTGTCAGACGCTGGGCTAAAATTCCAAATACAATTAGAAACAGACAGTTCCCCTTAATTTTGAGGGGGAAAAATACATGGGAGAGAGAACAACTCCTAAAAATGGATCTGGGAAGAAGGTTGCCTTTGGAGAATGGACAAGTTGGAAAATTTGAGAGTCTAGAGTGGAGCATGTAGTGAAGGGACCTTGGCTAATCTGGATATTTCATGAAACAGTGGACCCAGACAAGCTCTCACCAGTCAGAGGAAGGGAGTATCTCCAGAATATGCAGCTTCTTCAATTTGCTACAAATTTGTGAGCTGCATGATAGGAGACAGAAAAAACCTCAAAGAACCAGCTGAGAGCTGTCCCAGTCAATTCTGGAATCAACTACCACTATGACTTTATATCCATGATTACTTTTTAAATCTTAACTATTTTGATTCCAGCTTTTCTTCCTTTGATCTAAATAAATGAGATCACATTTTCTAGTCAACAGAAATTAAGGATAGTCTGTGTTTAGAGAAAGAAGAAAAGAAAAATCCAAGAATTTTGAGGTCCAGAGCTATATGGACGTGGACATGTGTCATCCTTGACTATTCAGGTCTTCTCTGGACCCTAACTCCTTAAGCTCTATTTCTCACTGAGCTGTTCTGCCAGTTTCTACATTGGATTAATTTGACATACTTTTAAAACGCAAAACTCATATGCACTCTAGACTTCTGGAATTCTGTAATAGCTTTTCAAAACACTCCAGTGTATATGTTCATGCCCCTTGTATCTAGTAGCTCTTCCGTAAATCTCTAAATATCCCTTGGTGAGTCGTCACAGTAACTAAAACAATCTCTGATGCCAGAAGCAGAAATCAGTTGAAACTATAATGGTAGACTGATCCTTGTGGCTCGCCATCACTTGAGAGCTATAGAGAAATTCCATTACAGTACCATATTCATCTTTATGTGTTTCCTCACATTCCTTTTTTCCACAAATCTTTTGATAAATTTGAAGTTTATTCAAAGTGACATGTGGGAGTTTGTATCTAACTTCATCTAATCTCCTCTATCCACCTCTCCTCCTCTTTCTATCACTTGCCTCTCTACATACCTAGCATCTACCTGTCTTTCTGTCTATTTCTTGCTCTCTCCATTTCCATTGGAAAGTGCTCATTAAGACATCACACATGTGATGGAAAAACCTCAAGATGAAAGTCCTCCAGTTAAAATAGGTTGGTCCATTTGTTGATAAACTTGAGCAGCACAAGACCCATGTTAAGTGTATCCTGTATGTGAAGCAATAATGGGTCTACTAGGTCTTTTTGTGAAAAGCCAGCTTTCTAGTTATGCATTCAGTTGTGGAACTGAGGCTATGTGGAAGCTGTCAGTGTGACTGGCTTACCAATTGACTATTTGGACATCTGGGAGCCTGTGCTGCCTGTGATGCATGAGTGTGAATGAAGAACCTGGAAAGTGGCCCAGCCCACCAGCAGCTGGCTCGGCAAAAAAGGATTGATCAAGCCCTGGAAGTAGCTGCCACTGGAGTAGAATGGAGTAGAACAATCTTTGCAGAAGCCTGGAACCCCTGCTTTTCTACTTGTTTCACTACAACCTTAATGCTGTTTAAGGTGGTTGATCATAGCTTCATTCTTTCAAAAACAGTATTGTAAACAGAAGACACTTTAAATATCATCCATTCCAATCTCCTTGTTTTGTAGGTGAGAAAGCCTAGGGCCAGTGGCATGTGTCCCCACCCAGCTCTGGGTCTGCCTGCCCCCACAAGACCTTCACCTTTGCTATGAGGACAGACTTTCTGTTCTTCCATGTCCAGCTTTTCTCATTGGCTGGTTCATCTCATAGCTCCTTAAATTGGTCATGTACTTTCTGGATGTAGCTTGGTAGATAGACTCCCCAATATTTTAAATCCTCTATATTTATTTTGAGTGGAATTTTTCTTTCTGCTTAATCTTTTTTGGTAACATAGAGAAATGCTGATCATTTATATGGCTTTGTTTTATATTCTGTAACTTTGCTGAATTTATTACTTTTTGGTTGACTCTAGAGTGTGACTTTCGTATAGTTTACTTTTGATATATTTTGATATTTATATATGTCATAAACTATTCAGTTCACTAAATGTCATAAACCATTTACTTCACTTGTTAAACCATCACGTGGAAAAAATGGAGAAGGAAATAAATATATTGCTCTTTCACATTTGGGGCATACATTACATTTGTTAGTTTAATTGCTCATTTACTGAATGTTGGATATTTAAATTGTTTCCAGCTCTTTGTAAAACCCAATAATGCTACCATGTTAAGTCCATGATTAGAGGCAGCCGAGTGGCACAATGGAGAGGGGGCTGGAGCTAGGAAGAACTAAATTCAAATCCAGCCTCAGATACCTCCTACTTATTTGATCCCATACAAGTCACTTAACCTTTGTCTGCCTCAGTTTCCTCTATTGTAAAAAAGGGATAATAATAATAATAATAATAATAATAATAATAATAATAATAATAATAATAATAATAATAATGATATCTACTCTACATAGTATGCTGTATTGATTAAATGAGATTTGTGAAGTGATTAGCACAGTCCCTGGGACATAATGGATGCTGTATAAATGCTTATTCCCTTCCCCATGTATACTTTTTAATCTCTTTTTTTTTCCTTCCTTTTTGACAAGATAGAATTCTGATAGAATTTTATTTTCTGATAGAATGCCAATGTGAATTGTCCTTTCATATGATTTATGAATCATATAAACTTGTAGATTGCTTTTTAAAGAGATTCTATCCTAAGGGTAATAGTAGTGTGTCAGTGCTCCTTTCCCCCCAAAACCCCTTAATTTTCATATTTTAATTACTGAGGGTAAAAAAGCAACAAGCTTCCAAGTCAGATCTTGTAAATTTTTGTTCAACATTTTATTGAGTCCCTCCTCTGCACAGAACTATGCCCTTAGGTGCTGAGGGGAGAGACTTAGCTCAGTGTTTACATTCTTATATGGGAATGGGATAGGGGCAGTGATAATTACAGTCCCCAGGCCTGACAAGCAAAGTTCTTGGCAAGCGACGGTGGACAAGAATTGAAGTATGATCTTCACAAATTTGGATCTTTCACAATTTTACTCAGAACAAAGAAAAATCTGGGAGGCGGGGGAGGCAGTGGCTTTTGTGTTGGCCTGTACAGGAATGTTAGAGATGGACACATCTGGAGGAAGGCAGAGAGCAGGGAGAGGATGTTGGAGGCTTAAGGGACAATGGAAGGAGGCAAAACATGTCATCCTTGATTAAAAGATGCCAAGAGCCTGGCTGCACCTTAGGTATTTGACTTCAGTACGATAAGGTTGAAAAAAACAAGTCATATTTAATATTCAATTCTTCATTTGTCCATGGGGAGAGGGTTATTGAGTTCAGACTCTGAAACCTGGGCTAAGTTCTGTGCCTTAAGCCCAAAGGCTGGGTTAGGATTGGGATGTGATCCAATGCTTGGTGGGCAAACCCTCTTGTTTGCTCTTGTTCCCTCATCTGCAAAATAGATATAATAAGAGTAATTACTTCCCGGGATTTTTGTGAGGATAAAATGAGAAAATATTTGTAGGGTGCTTAGCAAACTCTGAAGTGGCATAGAAACTTCAGTAGTAGGTTTTTTTTTTTTTTTTTTTTTCATTTATTGTCACAACCATCTTTTCTGTGATTGACATCCCAGTTCTCATTTCTGTTCTTTAGCCTTTGGTCTTTCCCTGTTTTTTTCTCCTGTGTGTATTTATAAACATTTTTAATGATGTCTTCTCCCCCTCTCTCCCCCTTATTTTTACATTAGTATTTCTTTCAACATTCTTCCCCCTTGCAGAGAGCTGTTTCATGTAATGAATAATATGTGTTTTTAAAAGATAAAGTGTCTTGTATTTGATGAATATGTGGGAAAAGAACTTTTTTCCTAATGGAGATTTGTTCCATCTTACCAGTCACATAAGTGTGAGTACATGTGTTGCCATTAGGAGCTTCTGATAAGGAGAGAAGAGCTGATCTGTTTTCTGCTTTGTTTCTAGGTTCTTCGAGGAGGTGCCAGCCAACGTCCTTTGACCCCAAATCAGAACCAGCAAGGTCAGCAAACTGATCCACTCGTAGCAGCTGCTGCGGTAAACTCTGCTCTGGCATTTGGGCAAGGTTTGGCTGCAGGGATGCCAGGTACAACTTCACTCTTCATTTTTCAGCAGTGACCAGAGATAGTTAGCTTGTTCAGCTATCATTGTAGACTGGCTAGGATGACACACTTGCCCTCACTGAGACAATTCATTGATTAAAACCTTTGATTGTACTCATTGGTTCTGAGCCAGTCTTAATTTTTTTTTGCTTTTCAATATTTGGTCCTGGAAAGTGGGCATGTTAGGGATTTTACATTTTAGTCCTAAAGTTGTCTTCATCTTTCTAGTTTGTTTTATATATATATATCAATGCTAACACTCTTGTAAGGCCTCCATTTTAAAACCAACAGTTTAATTCATATGGATGCTAATAGCAATAAATGAACGCTATACTTTGATTTGGTAGACTCCTGTCTACCCTCAACATTGTTGGTAGAGGTAATTATGGCACTTAACAAAGAGATAAGAAACAGCTTGTCCCTTGCTGCTGTATGGAAATGCTGATTTAATCAAGGTGTCTGGATAAAGTTGGAATCCTAGAAGTGAAAGACCATTGGATTGGGTGTCATTAAAAAAAAAAAAAAAAAAAAAAAAAAAGGCTTTACTGTACTTAGTGATCTCATGTTACCCAACAGGACAAAACTAACTTAGCATTAACATGTGGTTAAAGCACGATGTTACTTTCCCAAATTGGTCTGATTAGTAATATAGTTCTCTCTGAGCCAAAGGGGTTACTGATTTTGTCATATTTCTAGATCAGCCGGTTTCAGAAAAAGTTCCTTAACAGTCAGAAAATCATTACTGACCTCTCCTCTCCTCCATGCCTTTTTTTTTTTTTTTTCACATGCCTGTGGTCAGTTTTTCATCTTAACTCTTGATATAGTCAGAAAAGAAAATATTGATGAGTAAACTCTTTTGTCTTCAGTACTATATAATTTTGAATCCTTAATTGCTCCACGTATATGTGTGTGATGAAGTTATGTATCTGGAACACATCCATGGTACTCCTTCCATATTTAGTATTGATCTATTGATTTTCCCGCCTCCGCAGGGTATCCTGTCTTGGCACCGGCTGCTTATTATGACCAAACAGGGGCCCTTGTTGTCAATGCTGGGGCTAGAAATGGTCTGGGAGCTCCCGTTCGTCTCGTAGCCCCTGCCCCCGTCATCATCAGCTCCTCAGCGGCACAAGCAGGTATGTTTCTTTTTATCCATCCAAGTCTTATATTTTGCAGCACAGCTTTAAATAGTTGTAGGGAGTGGGGGTGGGTTGGTGTTTTTTCTTTAGACTATTTAAAAATAACCTGTTTGATCCCTCCCTCATTGTGAAGCACTATCACCTTTGGCATTGTCTCTTTTGTGTGTGACATTCAAGGAGGTTCAGAAACTATAGATGCTCTCTTCTTACTATTTGATCAGAAAGAGTTACAGTAGGTCCAACCTTCACTTGAATATAAATTTTGCCCACACAATTCCTGATAAATAGTGCTCTAGTTTTCACTTCTAGAGAATTTCTAATGACCTTTGAGATCACTTCTTATTGAGATAGCTCATTTTGCTTCGGGATAGTTCAGTTTTTCCTTAATAAGCCACAGTTTGCATTAACTTAAATTTACATTCATTCTTCCTTCTTCTGTCCATTAGATTCAAGAAGAGAACACTAGAATGGAAAAAAAAAAAGGCATAATATAGATGGCTTAGGAACACATTTTTATAAGAGGGCTGGATTTGGCATGCAGAGGTTGAGATTTAAATTGTGGCTCTGTGATCTTGAGTCAGTCACTTCTCTTTGGGTCTTAGCAGTAGAGTAGTGGGTTGGATTAAATGTTCTCTAAAGTCCCAATTTAGTTTTTGGTGTTTTATTTTGTTATTGCTTTATGTATTAGATTCTGTCATAAGATAATATGATCTCTTTGTAATTGCTTTCTAAGGGGAAAAAAGAATATTTTGGGATTTAGACCCCATTGCCCTAATCCACTGTGTTTGATTTTCTTATCTGTAGCTGTTGCAGCCGCCGCAGCCTCTGCTAATGGTGCAGCTGGTGGTCTTGCAGGCACAACAAATGGACCATTCCGCCCATTAGGAACTCAGCAGCCTCAACCCCAGCCCCAGCAGCAGCCCAACAACAACTTGGCATCCAATTCATTTTATGGCAACAGCTCTCTGAGCAGCAACTCACAGAGCAGCTCCCTTTTTTCTCAAGGCTCTGCCCAGCCTGCCAACACTTCCCTTGGATTTGGGAGCAGCAGCTCTCTTGGAGCCACTTTGGGATCAGCCCTCGGAGGATTTGGAACCGCAGGTAGCAATCATGCTTGAGGTGCCTTTCAAGTGAATGTCGTGTTCTAGTCTTGATGGAGCCCTGGAAATATTGCATGAGCTTCTCTTGATCAAAGTCATTGAAAATTTGACTTCACTAGAAAAGAAAGTCCAAGATAATCAACCACTCACTCTGAAATATGATGGATCTTCTTCTCCTGGTTATAAAGATAGACATTTACTTCAGATTACCTGAGCAAGTGGTACAGTGTCTGACGTAGAGCCAGGAAGTCCTGAGTTCAAATCCAGCTTTAGACAGTTATTAGCTAAGTGTCATCACTGGGTAAATCACTTACTCTCTCAGCCTCACTTTTCTTATCTGTTAAATGAGAATAATACTGGTGCCTATCTGATGGGGTTGTGGTAAGGATCACACAGATGAAATAACATGTAAAGCTTTTCGTAAAGCCTGAAGGGTTATATAAAGGGTAACTGCTATCCCTGCTACTACTACTCCTACTACTGCTACTCCACCACCACCATCCCTAGCTGTTGCTGCTGCTATTGCTGCTTTACTAATACTACTACTACTACTACTTCTCACCATTTAGTTGTTTCATTCTAGATCATAGATCATTTAGCCTGGTACCAATTCATAGAACTTATTCCAGGTACAGGAAAGAAGGTGCTTTTCTAAATAGTAGATATTTTTTAGTGAGGAAAACAGACCCAAACTATCTCAACTACACGTAAATTTGCAAGGGCCTTGATGGTGAAGAATGGTCCTTGGATTGTCATGTCTTAGGGGCCAGGTTGCTGTTCTGGCAAAGTGGAAGGAGTTTTTACTCTGAGGTGCTTATAATGTCCATGGAATTGGGGAGAATGCGAAGCAGGAGGTTATCCAACTAGGTGAGATGCGTTGTGGTCATTGGGAACGCCTGAGGAAGAAGGAGTTAGTTCTGTCTGGGACGAAGTATCAGCAAGTGCTAAATAGCCCATCCTGTGATTATCTAGGGATCGGAGAACCTGAATCTCTATCATGACCAATCATGACCATATGGAGGGAAAATCCCCTGTCGCACAGTGTTTTTAATATTGCCCAGCCATCCAATGGAGAACAGTAACATTGCTGCTTAGAATCTACAAGGGGCTGAGCCACACCTTTTTCCTCTTCTGTGGTTTTTGCTGTGTTGAGTCCGTATTTGTCCAGGAGGGTTTTCTCTTTCCACCATACGAGTTGGCTGGCTTCTAGGCAGGCTGTTTCATGGGAATGTGGTGTTTTGAGCAGCTAGGTGTTGTCAGCTCTCCTTTTCTCTTGGCATTCGGTACTACTCTTTATGCTGTCCCTAGTGCCAGGTGGGCAGAGGGTATAGAAGGGGAGGATCCAGACCAGGTTATAATGTACCTTGTTTTAGAAGCATGTCATTGGCTTTGTTCTTAAAGCCCCAGGGCTGCTCTAATATACATTGTTTCAATTCTATTTTAGTGGCAAACTCAAATACTGGTAGTGGCTCCCGCCGAGACTCCCTGACTGGCAGCAGTGACCTATATAAGAGAACATCCAGCAGTTTGACCCCCATTGGACACAGTTTTTATAATGGCCTTGGCTTTTCTTCCTCTCCTGGACCTGTGGGAATGCCTCTCCCTAGTCAGGGGCCAGGGCATTCCCAGACACCACCTCCTTCTCTCTCTTCACATGGATCTTCTTCAAGTCTGAACCTGGGTAAGAGCTGTTATTAGCCCTATCTTGTTCTCTTGCACATCTCAAAAAATACTTTGCAGGTGCAATTATAGCCACTTGATTCCATAAGAGGGTCAGCTCTATACCTGTAGACTTGGCCCTGTTGCTGTATACTTTGGGTTCCTGATTATTTCAAATTTGTTATCTAGTATCAGAATTTGATACTGGAGTTTATAAATTTGGGAAGTGCATTAGTGGGAAATGATCTCCATTATTCTTTAAAGCCCCACATTGTCCAATGCAGATATCTCATCTGGCAACTTTATGGCTAGGAAATCTCAAAAGGAATAGGTAGGGCTACAGTTGGAAGCCTGGTCTCCTTACTTGATAAATATCTTTGCTTCTTCTAGCTCTTACCACACAAATGGCTGAAGGATACTTTGAAGGCTCACACATTGGTTTTTGTTTTTGTTTTTTTTTTAGCAAGGTGGCACAGTGAACAGAGATTGCTGGGCCTGGAGTCAGGAAGCCCTGAATGGAAATCTGGCCTCAGACACTTAGCAGTTGTGTGACTCTGGGCAAGTCATCTCACCTCGGTTTGCCTCAGTTTCCTCAACTGTAAGATAATATCCTCTACTTCCCAGGGTTGTAAGGATCAAATAAGATAGTATTTTTAAAGAGCTTAATGCTATGGACATAGCAGGTGCCTAATACATGCTTGTTTACTTTTCTTTGTGTATGATCCCATTTCCTAATAGGGGAGTTGAAGGATCTATGTGGATAGTTCATAAAACAAAGAGTCTCGAGGCCAAATGAGAAAATCTTAAAAATATAAGCCCAAGATTGGGTTAGGTTTGATGTCTATATTCAGGACAGGGATAGTACGGATAAAGGAAAACGTGTTCTCTCAGCAAATTTCTCTGTATGGTAGAAATAGAAAATACTTCTTTAGGCTTGAAAAGTTTAGAATGAGTGAAAATGGTAACATGACAATGATCATTTACAAGTTCCTTAAGGACTTAGCAGTTTTGCAAAGGATGTTATGAAATTCTCATTTTATCCTCACAACCACCCTGCATGATAGATGCTCTTTGAGGCAAACAAGGTTAAATGACTTGCCTAGAGTCACCCAGCTAGTAAGTGTCTGAGGCTAAATTTGAACTCAAGTCCTCCTGACTCCAGTCCAGTGTCACATCACTGTCCCACCTAGGTTTCTTCAAATAGTTATATAAAATATCTTATCTCTTTTGAGACATTCTGATTCACATAGTGGAGTGTCACATTTGGGAGCTAATTTTATTTAGAGCTGTGTGGGCTCTCCATTCCCCCCACTAGCACAGATTGGAGCTCTTCATTGCTATCTCATCCTGTGGGATTTTTGGTCATTTTCTTCTATTCATCCTCCCTAGAGGAATTGCTTGCTGTCCTGGAGTTCTTTCTTTCAAATTTTTAATATTACTAGTGTATTTCTCCCACAGTCCATCTGTTATTCCTCGAATTCTCTATGTGACTTGCTTGCTTTCCATTTATACATTTCTTTCCCACTAATTCTGGTATGCAGATCATGATATGTTGCATCCACCTTTGAACCTATTATGTTTCTCTGTATCGTTCTTTGGATCATCTTTTTTTTTTTTTTTATTCTTCTGAGATCTTTGGGTTTGGGGACTCATAGCCATATAGCATCACTAGGAGATGACTGATGTTCAAAGAATGATACCCTAGCCTCAGGGAGCAGGTGGAGATTGTGGGAAAGTCCCATGCCACTCTCCTATACCTTCTGACCTTCTTGACTCCTCTTCACTTCACTTGGATTGTCCTTCTCCTCAGGATGCCCCTAAGAGAGTAATAGACATTTCATCGCTTCCATCCAGGAGAGAGCTGTTCCCCAATCCACACAAGAGGCAGGAAGGACAGAGATCTCTCTCTCTTTTCCCAAAGCTGGCACCTTTGTTTGCAGCTGTCTCTATGTTCTTTTTACCCCCTTTGTCTGAGCTAAACAGGGGATGGTGGCACTTTGGGTGGGCATGGTCGGCTAGGCCTAGGGCATTCCTCCCTGTATCTCCTGTTTCCTGCATTGGGTTACATTTTCTTCTTCCTCTTTTTTCTGCTTTCATCTTCCAAGCAGGGGATTATGGGAAATTGTTTTTCTTTCGACTGCAGCTTGTTTTCTTCATCTTCTCATGTGAATGTGCCAGATGGCTACCGGACTTCCTTATTCAATTTAGTTTCAAAATTAAAATTCAGTGGTTATATTTGATGACATTATCAGTGACCAAAAGATAAGTCCTTACTGAAGGAAAATTGGCAAGTATTAGAACTGACTGCAAACTCAGCATGACTGATTTCTGATTAGTATTTCAGCTTTGATTTCTGGCACAGTGGAAAGTGACTGGGCCAGGAATCGGCCCCTGGATTCAAATCCTTTTTCTGATACTACCCATGTGATCTTAGGTAATAAAATACATTTATTATATGCTTTTTGTGTGTTGGGTCCTGAGAACACAAAGAAAAATGCTCAGCTATCCTTCCCTTGGAGAGGCTTACAGTCTACCTGAGGAAGACAACATGTACATTTAGAAGTATATACAAAAAATCAAGGTAATTTTAAAGAAAAGTAAAATTTAATCTTTTCTTAACCTTTCTGGGACTCAGTTTTCTCTAGTATAAAATTCTGAGGTTATGCTGGGTATCCTCTAATAATTTTTTGAACTCAGTGAATAATGATAAGCATTATAGTCATTAAAATAGAAGGAAAAAAGAATGCTAGAAGTCATTAATTTTAGAATTGGCTTTTAAATGCAGTTGAACTGAGATTATGGGTATTGGTTGAATGAGCATGTCAGAAAATCCAGCAGAAAGCTTAGAGACCTAGCCTATCAAACCTAGCTTTTCAGCCACACAGTTTTAAGATTCATTGTACTAGCAAGTTAACCCAGTAAGTCCTTGGGCTTTCACTTTGGTGGGATACAGGCAGAAATGAGTTTGTGTGAAGCTGTTACTTAGTTTTAAGACTATCTTGGAACCTATATTAAAAGAGCAAATAGTATTTGAGTTTAATTAGGTCTCTCTAGTATTTATTCCTTGCTTTCTTACATTTCCCATCTTAAAACAAATGATATGATAACCTTGAATTAGGGCTATGGACTTGAAAAGCTTATTTTCTTATCCTCCATTGCACTCACTGTCTACTGAGTTGTCCATTCATGTTGGTGATGGCAGATGGGATGAAACAGTTGTCTCACTGGCATTGTGTTAAAGCTTTAGTTTCTTTCTTTTTCTTTTCTTTTCTTTTTTTTTTTTTTAAAGTCTTCATCTCATGATGAAAAGTAATATAGGAACATAAATCATGAAGCTACTTAATCTTTCTTTGTGACCTGAAAGTTTGAGTATTACCATGCCTGAAGGAGGAAATAAAACAGAAGCTTAATTTTTAGTATGTATAGGTATTATTTTGAATGATCCCATATCCCCCAGAAAACCCCAAACCAAGTGATATACTCTTTCTCATGATTTTTCAAAGTTGTGACTGTTTGAAAGAAAAATTTTCAAAATTAAAGAATGAAAATTTAGAGGAAAACCATAAGACTTTGTATCTGGGTTTGGATCATATGTTCTGAACCCCACTGCAACTTGTCCACTTATCCAAAAGCTTCATGTATGTAGTTAAGAGTTTGAAGCACAGTAAAATAATTGGTCATGAGACACATGCCAAATGTAAGAATCATAAGTGACATTCTTGACCATTTTCCTGGCCTGTGAAGTCCCCTATCACTTGTCATGCCTTCTGTGTGAAATAAACAGCTGTGGATCAGAAACAGGTGTCAAAATGGGTTATTTAAGCTGTTCTATATCATAATTTATGAGTAATTCTACCATCCTCATAATATTATTTATCATTTCATTGATTAGAGTATATTAGTTTTATGAAACCTTGTATCACTTTAGTTATTTTTCATCAGAAAAGCACCTCATGTATCATCCACCTTTTGCAGTTGTTACATTTAAGCATCATCAGCAGAGCAAAAAACAATTTTTATGTGGCTACTGTGGAGCTACTCATGTGCCATGACAAGAAAAACATCTGGTTAGCTCATCTATGTCTATGTCTTTATCTTTATTTCCCTCTCCTCAATCCATTTGATTTAGCCCAAGGCTTTTTTGCACTGATGATATTCCTCCTTGCTATTGTTGAGTAAGGGTCAGTGATTTAGAGCTGGAAGACAAAGAGACTGTCTGATAAGAGTTCACATAATATAGAAGGGAATGTTCATTTTCAGTTCATTGGGGCTAACTATGGTCTCATTAATTAACAGTTCAGTTATCAATGGTGAATGTATCTCAGTAAAGAGAGCAAGAACATAGTTTGCTGTTTCTTTCACCTAGGAAAAATTGCACGTAGGAAATTAATTTGGTGGAGATGCTGGAAGAGAGAGATGAGCTGTGGTTAGCTAGCTTTAACTTTTATTCCCTCAGCAGAGAGTCTCAATTTTCTGCATTGTACCCTACAACCCCCTTTCCTTGACCCTTCTTATGAGACCCGATGAGATGGTTCTTTTCACTGTTTTCTGTTCTGACCAATAGGCGGGCTCACTAATGGCAGTGGAAGATACAATCTCTGCGGCTCCTGGAGCCGAAGCTAAGTACCGGAGCGGCAAGCAGTGCATCTAGCCTGTTTAGCCCCTAGTAGTGCCCTGTTTCCCTTCTTCACGCATTCGCTATGGCTTGTCAGATGTCCATGCCCTCAGGCCGGAGCAGACTTTTAGAGGACTTCCGTAATAACCGCTACCCCAACTTACAGCTGCGTGAGATTGCGGGACACATCATGGAATTTTCCCAAGACCAGCATGGGTCCAGGTAAAGATTTTAAATAGTTGAAACTGAGTGTTCTGGATAAGACTTTGTAACTTTTATATTTTCCATATATAGTTATATTGTCAAGGTGATTATCAAAACTACTGAAATTTTCCCAGACTTATCATATTCACATATACATATACATTATATATACATATACATATACATACATATATATATATATATATATATAAAATTTGCTTGGGGGGAGTAGGCTTTCTGCTGAGGACAGTCAGTGCAAAGCTGATGAAAAGGAACTATCATAGAAGTGCTTTTTATTTTAGGTTATTTTGCTTATTTTTTAGATGAAGAGAGAGGCCTCAGTGATTGAAGCAATCTTTCAGTGACCACAGTTTAATGTAATTGAAGATAGGTCAAATAATGCACATATAGCGTGTCCTATAAACATTTTAAAAACTTGGATCTCCAACCACATCAGGGCACAGATATTTTTAGATGGTTACAGATAAAACAACTTTCTAATTTTACTATTTTTTTCCTCCCTTCATAATTTTGTGTTTTAGTGATGGCAATGTCTGAGATGAGGGCCCAAGGGTAGTACCAATTTAATTTTTTCTTTTTTGTAGAATAATAACTTGCAATACCTTGTGTTCCAAATTTTTCTTTCCCTTTCCCCATTCCCTCCCCTAGATAGCTAGTCATCCAATATATGCTAAACTTGTGCAATTCTACTAAACATATTTCCACATTTATAATGCTATGCAAAAAAAATCAGATCAAAAATGAAAAAAGTAAGAAAGGAAAAACAAGTGAGCAAATAATCACAAAAAGATGAAAATACTATATTTTGATCCACATTCAGTTCCCACAATCCTCTCTCTAGATGCAGATTGCTCTGTCCATCACAAGTCTATTAGAATTGGCCTGAATCATTTCACTGCTGGAAAAAAAACAAGTGGCAGGACCAGTTTTAAAAGGATTAAATAAGTTTGGATTTCTTGTTATTCTTGTCACTTGGTCCTTCAGTATTTTTATGATATTGACAGAGACAAAAATACTTTGATGATATGGACAAATAACAAGCTTGGCATTTTTTTCCCTTCAGTCTTTGCTTGATCTGGTTCAATAAGAGACAAAGCTGCTCCCACTTCCTCAGAATTTTGTCTTTTTGTCTATTTTTTAAAGATAAAATTTTTGTAGTTCCTAGGGGAGATGTTTTTGAATGCTCTAGTCTCATTTCCATGTGTGGGGAAGTCAGGACCTGTTTTCTTTATTCCCAGGAGCAGCCCGTATTTAAAAAGAAGTTATTACAGTCATTTCTATTAAATCTTCTTTTAATTGATTTCTGCTATATTTTATGATAGCTTATAACTTTAAGTGTGAAACTAAGCATAAATACAGTGTCATGGGGCTCCAGAATATTTCTTGGGGCTTGTTTTTGGAAAAAGCAACATTGTCAAATGTGTGCCCTGCTTTAAGAAAACAATTAATGGAAAGCAAGAGCTTTTTTCTTTTTTTTTTGAAGAAACAAACAAACCCTCACCAACAGAAAAACCAATCCCTGATAAGTTATGTAGTGATTATTTATTGACTTTACAAAACCTTTTTTTTTAAAACACACTAAGGGCTCTTTTTAATTCTTTTTAGAACCTTAACCCTTCCTAATACAATTCAAACATTACCTAGATTTCAGCCATACTTCAACCCATTTCTTACATAGTATAAACCTGAATCTTCTTATCTATTTGAAATGATCTCATTGTTTTTATCCATTCATTTTCAGATTCATTCAGTTAAAGCTGGAACGCGCTACACCAGCTGAACGCCAACTCGTCTTCAATGAAATTCTACAGGCTGCTTACCAGCTAATGGTTGATGTGTTTGGAAACTATGTAATTCAGAAATTCTTTGAAGTAAGTAAGATCACTCTTTGCATAGTAGTGTTTGTTGTTCTAAGTACTCTGATGACAGAAAAAGATCTTCTTGATGAATTTTTTCGTGATATGTTTCATTTTGATTTACCTTTTCTGTCCCTTCCACACCTCCCTTTAATGAGTCTATTGTCATAAAGTTAGGTGTTTCTCTTCTATATTGTTAAATTGCTTACAGAGATGATAAATACCCAGCTACCTTTTTTAAACATAGAAGAGGTTGCCTTTAGAAATGGGCAGGAAGTAGTCATAAAAATATTCCAAATCACTGTTAATCAGAGAAATATAAGTTAAAACAAATCTGGAGTATTGCTTCATACTCATCTGATTTATGCTGGGGTTTCTGTGGGAAAAACCGGTACACTGATAAACTGTTGGTGAAGATATGAACTGGCTCAACTATTGTAAAGAATAATTGGAAAAGAACTATAAAACTTAGTGTACCTGTTGACTCAGCAATACCACTAGTAGTTCTGTATACTTGGGATATGAAAGAAAAAGAACAAGCCACATATTCAAAAATATTTATAGCAGCTCTTTTTGTGGTAGGGAAAATCAAGGGGATGTCCATCAATTAAGGAATGGCTGAACCTAGTTACAGTATAAATAAAATGATACACAAAGTAAGTAGAACCAGGAGACATATTTACACAGTATTAGCAATATTGTAAAGATAATTAAACTGTAATTGACTTAGTAACTCCTCATCAACACATGATATACCACAGTTCCAAAGAACTCATACAGTACAATGGGTACCATATTTCTTGCTTTCTCAGTGGGTGGAGGATGGCGTGGAGGGAGGGGAAAAAATGAAAATGAAATAACCACATTTCCCATGTGAAGGAAGAAAGAATCATTAACAGAAGAATCACTCTTCTGAAAGTGCTCTTTAGACATTTTCCCCATAAGTCCAGCTAATGCCTTCTGAACAGGTTGAGGTATGTTTTGTTTTAAAAGGGTCCTAAGGATGCTGATTTCCTAACCTTTCTCAAAGGAACCAATTCGAGTATTTAATCCAGGTAATTATTCACCAAAGGAAATCCATCCAACTTTTTAAAGTCTCAGTTTCCTTATCTGTAAAGTGAGGATAATATTATTTTTCATAGTTGCCAAAGGACTATCCAGTTAACCAGAAAAGAGGAGATTCAGAACCTCAGTTCAGTTCAATGTGAGACACTAATTGCTATGATTTGGGATGTATGAAGTGTGTGATGTGATCTTTCCCATGAGAAACTTAGTCTAAAATATAATTTAAGAGATAAAGTAAATCCATGATAAAGTTAGTAGTGCCAATAAGTGGGACAAAAAGATGTTGTGGAACTGGAGAAAAGATCATTGTTGTCAAGCTTGTCTGCAGTGGTCTAGGATTCATCATTTTTGTTTTTGGTGGGGTTTTGTTCTACACTTTATTTCATTTTAAATCATACAATCACCTTCCTTTTTTTTTTTAAATCAAGTAAAGGCGCGAATTTGTATTTTATTTTTGAGTGTTTTACGCTCATTTTAAATGGGAAGGTTTGGATGAGTTGAGAGCTCTGTTTCATCAAAGTATTTTGTCTTTTGGGTAATTCACACCTTGTCATTGTCCTTTACTGCTGAATCCCATGCTCTCTGATTGGAGGTTAGTGAGCATCTTTCTGAAACTCCTTCTAAGAAGGGCCCAGACCAGCCATCTCTCCTCCCGCCTCGTCTTCCGTCTTCTGGACTTCTCTTTCATGCTTCTTTCAGTCTTCATTCAGGGCAGAGACTGCCTTTTGCCCTATTTGTATCCCCATCACTAAGCATGGTGCCTGGTACACATAATGCTCTGTAGGGTACTTAAATATACGTTGGACTGATTATTTACTTGAAATTAACAAAACTAGAAAAGTAAGATTTAACAAGTCAGAGATGTAAAGGTTCCATCCCTTCCATCCTTAACTAATAATCTTTGACTAAGGGAGAATAGATGTGACCATTAAAGAGGCTTATCCTTCTGAATGTGCTACAGTATAAGAGCCAAACTTAGGAAGGATCTGAGCTTAAAAGCCAACTTCCTGGTTTAATTAGTTGTAGGATTATGGGAAATTCACTCTTTCTTCACTTATAAAATGGAGTTACTAATACTTCTAATAGAGAAGCTTTGAGTTCAGCTAGGAGTTCAGCTTTGGAGGAATCCAGTCTTCATCTAAACACAAGCTGGCTTTGTGACTATTTGTAAGTCTCTTCTCAGTCCCCCAAATAACCGTCAAAAATGATTAAGTTTATAAGTAAGTTGCAGGTTATCTTGGTGCAGAGAGTTTTCACTCTTGGAGTTCCTAAAGAATCCCGAAGATATTTACCTCAAAGCTTGTCAGAGACCAGATTAAATAATATGTTGTAAACATGTAAGCATTTTAGGGGTATATAAACGTCCACGATGGTGATGACAGTGACTTTTTCTAAAAATGTGAAATTAGGTTCTTTGGTTTAAAAAGCCATCTCTTTTAGTTCCTTGCCTCAACTAAATCCCCTTAAATTAGTTATTTTAATATTGTTATTATATTTTATCATATTTAATTAATATTTTAATAAAACTTAAAGAGAGAATGAACTTATAAGAAGTCCATACTTCTGGACTGGGTTTTTTGTTATTATTTTCTTTTTGAGCTTTGTTTCAGCAGAAACAAACAACCCTGGTTCTTGTAATTGTTTTCTAGTTTGGCAGCCTTGAACAGAAGCTGGCTTTGGCAGAAAGGATCCGAGGGCACGTCTTGTCCTTGGCTCTGCAGATGTATGGCTGTCGGGTCATCCAGAAAGCCCTTGAGTTTATTCCCCCAGACCAGCAGGTAATTGTAAGTTTCCACTTTAACTTTTTTCTTGATGTTTGATGTTCCAATGTGTAATTTCATAATCAACTGTGTGAATTCGTCTCCTTCCATCTTCTTTCACTCTTTTTGTTTCACATCTGTGGATGTTGGCACAAAGTATTTTAATAAGTTTTAAATCACCTCCTGTGCTTTGAGCATTTTACTCAATCTACCTAGATCTTAGTTCCTCATCTTTAAAATTTGAGGATTGAACAGAGGAACTCTGAAGTCTAGTTCAGTTTTAGATGTGTGAGCTAGAAATCAACATAAATCTGTTCAATACAGATGGTTTTATTAGTTGGCAGTTCCTTTTAAGTGGTGGAATTTCAGGAGATTTTCATAATATCCTTCTTATGTTGAGCTATCCTTAATCCTAAGCATCGGAACTTGCAAATTTAATTTCTTAAATTTCAGTGAAATTTAGTAAGCATTTATTTAACTATTTAATCACAAAGAATTATGCTAATTGCTGAGATTATAAAATTAAAAATGAAATCTAATCTCTCTTCACTTTTCAACTTCCCTTAGTTTCTGATGTTAGAACTCATTAAACTCATTAAAATTTTCCAGGTACACATACATACATACATATATACATATACATATGATTTTTTTTTTTTTTTTTTTTTTTTTTAAAGGCCTGTCTTCTGGTTCTGGTTGCCTCCCTCTGGGTATTGCCAGGAGAAATTTTGCATTACTGTGTTATTGCTAGGAATACTTCCAGGGATACCCCAGCTTTTTGTTCTATAGTTGGAGCGTCTTACAGTCATTTTTACCTTCCTTGTTCTCAGACCATTAAGGGAGAAATTTAAAGATATTTACTACCTTTAAGCTTGAATGGTGGGGAGGGAAGCATTCAGCAGTGTAGAAAGAAGATTGGAATTGGAATCAGAAGACTGAGGTTTGAGACCCTTCATTACCATTGGTTAGCTGTAAAACTCCTGGCAGGTTCTTTCCAAGGTTAGACCTCTTGTTTTCTCACGTGTATAAGAGGATTAATCATTAATATTTAAGCTGCCATATTAAATTAAGTAATATTATTTTAACTTGTAAAGCATTTCATCATCATACTTCTGTCACTGTTTTTTGTGACTGATTTGCAGTGATTTGTAGTGTTTCATATCTGATGTTGTAATGTTTTTGTTTATTTTGATTCCATTGTTTATCAGTGTTTGTCTGTGTTATACTGTGTCGCTGTTTTCCAGCTGTGATTCTGGTGGTGCTTTCTTTCTCTTTCTCTCCAATAGAATGAGATGGTACGGGAGTTAGATGGCCATGTCCTGAAATGTGTAAAGGACCAGAATGGTAATCATGTGGTTCAGAAGTGTATCGAATGTGTGCAACCTCAGTCCCTCCAGTTTATCATTGATGCATTTAAGGGACAGGTAAGTGACAAAAGAGAAATCATTGAAGCCCTGAGACTTAATTGTTTTTTTTGTTACACATGAGATAGAAAGTGGGGATTCCAACAAATATTCTCTTAAAATTTATTTTATTTAAAAAAAACAATAAGAATTAAAAAAAAAAAACAGAAAATACAAAAGAAAACATTGTCATGTATCCAACAGAAGAATATTAGGAAGGATTCAAAATATATAACAACAAATTGCCAGTTCAAGAAATTATATATTAGTAAAAAAAAAAAATTATATCCATAAGTGTGCATGTTTTTCTTTTTCTCTCTTTTTTTTTTTTTTTTTTTTACTTTCTTGTAAATTGTTCTTTTGTTCTCTGCTGCTCACCTTTTTTTATTTTCTTTTTTCCACCCTTTCATCCCCTCCATCCCACCAAGCAGGTTATAGTTAAGAAAGGATATAGTTATGTATGTATATGTATATGTACGTACACACACACACACACACACACACACACACACACACACCCACCACAAATCTTTTCTATGCCTATTGGTTCTTTGTTTATTTCTGCTCCTTAATTTGCCTTGCTATTAATTAACCTCCCCCACCCATGGATCCCTCCCTAGTCGTCTTCCCTCACCCTTTGCTTCCCCATCTATCCATCCCTTCCCCCTTATTTCTTTATGATTTTGGAGGATACTAAACCCTTCATGGTATATATATACAATGTTGCCTGTTTAACCAATTCCTGATATGAGTAGGTTTTCAGAATTACAAGACCTCCTCACCTATCTAATGCCCCTTTGTCTGTTTCCTCTATGCCTTATATGTATCACATGATCTTTTCTTAAGATCTGTCCTATTGTTGTCAATTTTAAACCTATGACATACATTTCCGTGCAAAAAATCAAACATTTTGTTCATGTTGAGTTCCTTGAAACTGATCTTGACTTTTACATGTTAAATCTTCTATTAAGTTCAGCTTTGATTGAGGAAAAGCCCTGAAAATCTGTAAGTTCCTTGAATGTCCTTTTTCCCCCCTTATTCATTATTCTAGATAATTTTGCTGGATATCATATTTTTGGCCTCCGGTCTAGTCTTTTGATTGTTGGTAGATGTGATTTCAGGACCTTTTGGAGTCTTGTACAATTCTAATTGCAACTCCAGCACATTTGAATTGTTTTTTCCTTTTCACTTGCAAAATTTTCTCTTTGATCTTGAGGATTTGACATTTGGTAATATTGTTCCACTGTGTTTTCCACAAAGGATCTCATTGAGGTGCTAATCAGTCAATTTTTTTCTATTTCTTCTTTCCCCTTATGTTCTATCACTTTTTCTTGGATTATTCTTGTATTATTCTGATCTTTTTTTGGTCATAACTTTCAGGCAGTCTAATTATTCTTATAAATCTCTTCTTGATTTATTCTCCTGATCTGTTGTTTTTCTGATGTTTCACATTCTGTTCAATTTTTTCATTCTTTATGTTCTGTTTTGTAATTTCTTGGTCTCTCATAGCTTTACTACTTCCCCCTTGCCCAATTTTAATTGTCAAAAAGTTATTTTTGATCCTTTAAACTTTGTATCCCTTTTTTAAGTTGGTCAGCTTTTTTTTCCATTATCTTCTTTTTCTTGGATGTCATTTATTTATTTATGTTTAGTTTTTCCTCAATGTCTCTCATATGATTTTTAAATTCTTTTTTGAGTTCTATAAATTCTGGTAGGGAGCCATTTCAATTTACTCTTTGTGATAGAAACTCTTTTTACTTCAATGTCCTCCTCTGAAGAGGAACCCTAGTCTTCCCTGTTCCCATAGTAAGTTTCTGTGGTGGGTTCTTTATTCTTTGCAGGGTCATTTATTTTTATTATTATTATTATTTTTAAATAAGAGGCATTAGTATAAGCTTCTCTAATTCTGGGGTGGGGGAATGGTGCCTCTAGCTTCACCTCAGCTCTCCCCTCTGACCTGGCACTCCAAACCAAGAGCTTCCTTCTCCCCTAGGGGCTGTTCTTCCAGCACAGCTGGGCCTAGTTACTAGTCCCTAAATAGAGGAATTTGGCTCAGTCTTCACTGACTCCACAGTCTTAGGTGAACGTTTCTGCTGAGGATTCAACCTCACCCAGCTAGCCTGGAGGTATTTGCACTTCTCATGGAGTCTGTCTTCTGATCTTCTGCAGTTCTACTAATCCTTCTTGGATTTTTCTCCCTGCCCTGAGGCACAAATTTATTCTATTTGGGGGGATTTTGCAATCTGAGCAACTAATAAGGAAATATCCAAACTTGCTCTGGATTGCCTTAGAACCTGGGATGAAAATGAATCAAGAAAAACGAGATAACAGCAGGAAGAGAGATGTGATTAGGGGATCTCCCAAAGACAAGTTTTACATATACTTTAACATATGTAACATGTATTGGTCAACCTGCCATGTGGGGGAGGGGGAAAGGAGGGGAAAACTATCTTCCCAGAATCCTCTCTCCTGACAAAATATTTTAATATACTTGAAAGCATAGTATGTTGCAACCCTCTAATGTGTGATACTGTGGATAGTCTTCTGGGCTTAGTTAAGGAGGATCTGAGTTCAAATTTAGCTTCAGATTTTAGCTGTGTGACCCAAGGCAGGTCATTTTAAAATCTCTTTTTTCACCTCTAAATTGAAGATAATAATAGAATCTACTTTGCAGAATTGTTGTGAGTTTCAAATGAAATAAAGTGCTTAGCACAGAATATTTGTTATATAAATGTTAGTAATTGTTATTACAGTGACCTTATGGTCATTAAATTGCTTTTTCAGACAAATATGATTCTTTGTCATTCACATTTTTAAAATAATTATTTGAAATTATACTTATATGCCCAAAAAATGGTACCATGAAACTAACATCTGTATAATTATATGGAAACAGCCCAACAGTTAATATTTTTTAAAATTTTGGGGAAGTCCAGTGTGTTTGTATTGATTTTTTTTTTTTTTTTTTTTTTTTTTTGAGGGGGGAAATGGGAGACGGTATCAAGTATAGTATATATATATATATATATATATATATATATAGTAACATTATATATATATATATATATATATATATATATATATATATATATATATATATATATATATATATATATATATATATAATGCTATTTCTTGCTACATGAAATTGTTTAAAATTATTTTAGAAAAATATTCTAATATTTTTATTTATGTATTTAAGCTACAATGAAATTCCTTTATCTATCTATCTATATATATATTTTTTTTAATTCATTGGGATCTGAGAGTCTAATAATATTTAAGAATTTTAAGTGGTTTAAAAAAATGTTCCAATCCAGATTGTTTGTAATGGTACAAATGAACAGAAATGAGTCCAAGTTATTACAACCGTGACAGTGGCTATGTGGAAGAGTAGAGGAGGTTACTAGGTGTTTTAAGACAATTCATAGGATTCTTCTGATTTAACTTTTTAGTGTATCGGATTTTGTGAATGCACTTGTGTCCACTTCTTCAAAAAGTGGTAACTATGATAGTTGCAGCAGAGGAAATATTCTCGTTCATGAGTTGTAATTTATTTGTTGCCATGTATGTTGAACAGGGATTAATATAGTAAATGATAAATCTTTAGGCAAAAATTCACATACACCCATGGAAGTTTTCTTTTTTGTATGTGAAGATGATTTGAACCCATATTTTTTTGTTTCACTCAGCTCTTTATTTTTCATTGCTAATCAGATCTGGATTCTACCTCTTAATGACCTCTCTCTCCACTCCCTATGAATCTTAGGAATTTCTCATTTTGACTCTTCTCACCACTATCACATTCTATCTCTTTGGCTCATTGACCTGAGTCCCTGACATTGCTGTAAAGCAGTAGCCACTTGCCATCTAACTGTGCTTCCTGGCTGCCCTTCCCTCCCCCATCCCCAAGAACATCAGAGGAAAGCCAGTTCCATGGACTGGGCTCAGCTCTAAATATCAGGATTGCATAGGCTCATACTAACTTGTCCTGTTTCTGGCCATCCTTTCTCTCCCAGCAATGAGATAAGGAATTTTCACCAATGGCTGTTCAAGATTGTAAGTCTAGGAGATCACTGTGGAGCTGGACCTGGCCTATACTTTAATTGAAACTGGAAACTTGAGGGCCCTTGACTGTTGTGCCCAAAGAGAAGAGATTGCCACTAATGCAGCTGGGTCTTCATTGTTGGAGTGAGTGGCCTGCTGGCTACTATTGAGAATCTTGTTGATCTTATGCCCATTCTCAACTCTTCTCTGACCCCAGAGTCTAAGAAGTTTCTCTTTGTGCCCCCCCCCTCTGGGCCATTCCCTGCTCACAGACTTTGAAGCCTTCTTTAAGAGTGCTTGGAGGCTTTTGCTCTTTTATATAGAAATTACCAGTGAAGACCCATACTGGTTTTTCCTGAATTGGAGTTCCCATGTTGAATATAACAGGACCTTGTTAATGCCAGCTCAGCATTCTGGAGGATTGGTTGATAGATTTTCTAGCAGGCTGCTTAAAGAGGAGCTAGCAAGGATAGAAGTGATGGATAACCTCCTAGGGGTTATTAAATGTAGCATTGGACTCAACACCTACATCAGATGACAAACCTATTGAAATTTACTATCCCAATTTTATGTAAAGAATCTGATCTCAGGAGGTAGCAGAATGATAGCCCTGAAGGACATAGAATGAATAGATCCAATCCCTTATGGAACCAGTGTGCCAATATTGTAGTTTTCTCAGTCCATTCTTTAGTGCAAGGAAGGGCCTAAAGTGGCAGAGACATAGCAGGATACCATGGTATCCTAAAAGAAAAGTCAAATTCTTCCCTCAGTTCCCACACAAGTATAAAATCACTCTCTTAATTCCTTCCCTTTAACCTGGAACTATTAGGAGATCAGTTATTTCCTCAGGCAACTTGGTTACACTTGGGGGACCAAAATGGACACAAATTTGTCATGGTAGTCACTAGTAATGGCTATGTCTTGACCTTGCCAAGGTGTGGAGCACATCATCCACTCATCCAGATTTTTGCTTGTTCACGGGATCAAATGTTTTCCTCAGAATATCAGGCATTTCTTTGGATAAACAAGCAGTTGGTCCCACTCCTCAAATGGCAAGGACCTATTTGCCAAACTGCTTCTGAAGTCATCATTATTGCCAGCAAGGTTGAAGAACTATGGTTCCCTTTTGCTTTCATCTTCAGGATCAGGATCAACAAAAAAAATCACCTGTCCTCCCTAGAGGGTATCCTTAGACTGATTCAGTCCTTTGCCATTGTGACTGTTGTTCTATATCAGGCAGTCCTCTTCTAGGGAGTGGAGAAAGGAAGAAATAGTATGACTGTGTGGCAGCTAGATGGTGCAGTGAATAGAGCACCAGTCCTGAAGTCAGGAGGACCTGAATTCAAATCTGGTCTTAATACTGTGTGTGTGTGTGTGTGTGTGTGTGTGTGTGTGTGTGTGTGTGTGTGTGTGTGTGTGTGTGTGTGCGCGCACGCGCGCGCGTGTGTGTCTGTGTCTGTGTCTATGTCTGTCTGTCACTGGGCAAGTCACTTATCCCCAATTACCTCAGCAAAGAAAGAAAGTATGACTGGATTGGGTGCAGGACTCTGAGCTCTTTGGGTTTTTTGTTTTGTTTTGTTATGAGCCTACTGGATTGCTGGGAGGGAAGCAATAATGTATCTTGGGGACATAGTAGTTTTCTCTCAGACACTGTCACCTGCTATAAAACTGTCTTTTACCATTTGAGCCAGAAACACAGTTTCTAAGAGCACATAATATATGCAGACATAAGAGCAGGATATGGATGGCCCCATGAAGAAGGCAGTTCTATCTTGAGAATTGCCCAATGACCATAAAAGACCACCATCATTTTCTGTGATTTGCCAGTGTTAACCTTGACTATTCGCCCCTGACTTTCCCTCTTATCTCTTCTTCTCAAGTAACTAAAGGCTTTTGGGGGGTAAATTTTGCTACTAAAAAATTCTTTTAGAAATTGAAAAAGACCAGGTCATCATAGCCGTGGTACTAGCAAACTTAGACCCACAAAATCCCTTTCTTTAGGAAGTGACGTGGCATTTTTTCCACTAACTGGTACCTTCCTTTGCATTTTTCTGGCGTTCCATGTATTTTTCATAGAAGTTATTTAAACTGGGGAAAAGAATGTACATTTTGGGGGGAAGAATTGTTTATCCATGATCCTACCATTTGAAATTGGACATCACAACAGATCCCAGAAGCCTGGAATAGCAATTCCAACACATGAGAATAATGCCAGGAGCAGATAATTTGGGATCTCTTCCAGCTTGTTTTCTGCAGGTGTTATATGACTAGAATTGGAGGCCAGGCATTTGATGAAAGAAGCTGGGATATTTCTCTCTTATCTATGCCTTTGAGAGGTCTCAAGAACTTTGTAACCTTGCAACACTATGTCAACAATCTTACCTCAGTTTTGTGCTCAGCCAGCAGGCGCGAGGCCTTTTTTTTTTTTTCCAGAATTCCATCCACCTAGGCAAGAATGAACCTCCCTATAAGGGAGGGGCGAAGTGTTTGGGTATCCTGTAATCTGAACTCTGTGTCTCTTGGGACTCAATTCAGATGTTTCTGTAGTAACCCTCCATAGAGTCATATGGGAATTCTGTGGTTCCATCTCCTTCATGGAAGTCAGGTAATGTAGTTATGGAGCACTGGCCAAGAGAAAGTAGATCGTAGGGAACTTTTACTAAGGAAAACTTTTACTAATCACTACCAATTAGCAAGTAAGTATCTCTAACGTCTGGACATTGGGCTAGCTTCTGGAGAGACAAAGACAGTCCCTGATCTCTAGGGGTGGCAATAAACAGCAGTAATCTTTTCAGGTCAAACTGTTCTCTCTGCTGGAATATTGGCTTCCACAATTCTACATTGTTGATAGTGGATACTCACACAGAAAGGTGTCTGCACCAGCCTCTCCTGAGAACTTCGATTTTCCTCATGAAAATCTTCCTGCTTTTTTGTCCCAACTCCAGTCAGGTTGGATCTACTGTTTGGTAGTACTGTTTGGTACTTTCTGGCTAAGGATCGTCTCTTTATTTTCTGGTTCCTCTGGTTTAGTCAGAGAAGATGGGTCTCATACCAGAATCACATCTGCATGATTTCTATCCCCAGCAGTTGTGGTGGTGGTTAGAAGGTCTGGTGGTGAGGGTGCTCTTTTCTATGCGGTTTTTATAACCGAGTGATTCTCTTCTCTCCATTGAATATCCCTTCCCATTCTGATGTTGCCTTTTTTTTTTTTTTTTTAAGCCTTGGTTCTTTATCCTTAGGTACTGTCCCCCGGTGAGACCAGCAGTATATATACCTGAGGGAGCCAAAGGTGGTGTTAGAACTTAGCTTACAAGCTAAGTTGTATGTAGCCAAAGTGGGCTGCTTGTATCAGGTGAGGAGCTGTTTAACCAAAGGGAGTCTTTTCAAGTAGGAATTTGGGGTTTGCCTCAGTATATGGGATTTCTGAACTGATCATCCTTCAGAGATGTTAGCAGATAAATTGATAAGTTCCTTCTTTTTTTTTTTTAATTGAAGTTTTTTTTTTTAATTTCAAAACATATGCAAGGATAATTTTTCACCACTGACCCTTGCAAAATCTTGTGTTCTAATTTCCCCCCTTCCTCCCACCCCCCTTTCCATCTAGGAGAGTAATTCTGTATATGTTAAACATAAAATATATGTAAATCCAATGTAGGCATACATATTGATACAGTTATCTTACTGCACAGGAAGAATCAGATCAAAAAAGGAAAAAAATGAGAAAGAAAATTCAAGCAAACACAAAAGAAGTGAAAATGCTATGTTGTATCCACCCTCAGTCCCCATAGTCCTCTCTCTAGGTGTAAATGGTTTTCTTAAGTCCCTTCTTGATCAAGTTGTTAGCTTAGTGACTACTGCAATTCACTTGCACTATTTACAGTCACCGAGTTTTCTCTTTGTCCCTGGTTCTTCATATACTTACTGTTTCTGACTCAGTCCGTACCCTTTGGACACATCATCTCCAGTGTTGGTCAGGATGAGTGCCTCCGGAAGAAAACTTACAATTCCTATACCCTCTGGTTGTTTCTAGTACATGGTAGGGATGAAGGACATATACTAGAAGGAAAGCATGTCTGCGAGACGGTTCGTGCTTTTTTGCCCCAGGTTTTAAGGTCATCTTTTATATCCACAAATCTTTGACTTTAGGCATTCGTCACCTTGTGGAAGTGATTTTCACTGCTCTGTAGTTTCTGTGTAGGCCGATAAGGGTAACAGCTGTCTGAGGCTAAATTTTCTACTACACACTGGACAAGGAGACCTCTAGTTTTGTGGATTCAAATCAGCCAAGAGAAGGGACAAATTGACATTAAGGCTGTAGAGGAGGACGGAGGCGTGTAGGACCTTGGTCTTGGAATCAAGGAGCTAGGAAGGGTCATGCTGTGTGAGCCCAGGCAAGTCATTTAATCTCTGTGCTAGCTCTCAGTCTTTAAGCTAGGATCTGTGTTCTTTCCCTTTCACTTGGCACCACACTCTTTAGAGCCTGAAACTAGGCCCTTGTTAGGAATTTTTTATTCTGATTTGGTTGCAGGCCCTGACTTTTGGATCTTCTCAGCTCATTGAACTTGCTTCCTTGTTGCTTTTGTAGTGCACTCTTGGCCATTATCTGTGGTCCATCCACAGCTTACCACTGGCTACCTGATCTAAGCTTCCCAGGCTGGTAGTCCAGCCCTACTGTGGTGCTGGGCCACATGGGCCGGTAGAAATGGCTGGCAGTGTACTAGTGGTGGCTGCAGTCTAGTATTTCCACAAAAGGGATCAGATTTTCCATGCCAAGATGCAACTCTCAACCTTGTTCTCAGACTTGATCTGGTAAATTACTTGAAGAGTCTTCATACTGAATTAGCCTGGAGTCAGTCATTTCTCCTTTCAAAAATCATGCTATAGAATTTCTCCTGCTCATGTGACCAGAAATCCCTCTTCTGTTGTGTTGTAGGCAAGTTTCTTTTTATTCCCTGTCTTTCTAGAAAACAAAACTCCCACATGATAACACACAAAACATCTTCTCTCATTGGTTATGAGTTTAGAAATGTGTCTTTGCAAAAAGATATGAGAATAAAGCCCTTTGAAGGCTCTGAGCAGCAGGAAGAAGGTTGCTGTCATTGTAGCAGGTTAGTAGTCATGATCAGGAGAATCAGGAGAGGCGGGTCTGGGAAGAAAAGAGGATGAGATTTCCTGGGGAATCCTGTGGTTTGGACTGTGACGGTGCCCAGCTCCTGGGGCATGGCACCCAACCATCCTGTCCCCACGTTCCCCCATCTCTAAAGCAGGGCTATGCATGTCCTTCCTGTTTGTTCAGGGGAATGCACCTGGCTGGCTTTGAAGATCTCTGTGTGCGATGAGGTATTCCTGTATCTGAAGCTCAGAACATTGTGCTCTGCACAGCGGAGGCTCTGGAGACAGGACTGTTGAATTGAAATGCTCCTGCTTATTTTTTTTGGTGTGTGTGTGGGCTCTCTTTGTCAGGTGTTTGCACTGTCTACACATCCTTATGGCTGTCGAGTCATTCAGAGGATCCTGGAGCACTGTCTTCCGGAACAGACGCTTCCCATCTTAGAGGAGCTTCACCAGCACACGGAGCAGCTCGTCCAGGTAGTGGAGAGTCCAAAAAAGGCAGGGAGATGGCAAGCATCAGACCCAGCTGTGACCTAGTAGCATGAGGATCTGCCTCAGAAAGATGATCCTCCTAATACCATTGGAAGCAGCCTGCCCCAAATTTAAGAACAGTGTGGGATGGCAATGGAGTAGTTCACTATGATTCTAGCTTCTTATTCTGACTCTGCCAACAAATAGTTCTTGGTCTTTGGGGAACACAGGGCCCTTTTTCAGAAAGAGAGGTCTTATCATACATATTGTCAAAGAGCTCTGGAATGGGGGTTGGTGCTCTGGGCTCTGCCAGCAAATGCTGTGAGACTTTGTGCAAGTCACATTCTCTGTGTTCCCCTCTGTGATCCTGGGTTTTTTATTTTTTGTTTTATTTTTAAAAATTTTTATATAACTTTTATTTTTAAAATACATATATAGATAATTTTTAATGTCCACCTTTGCAAAAACCTTTTGTTAGAATTATTTTTTTCTCCTTCCCTTCTCCATATCCCTCCTCCCCCATGATAAGTAATCTAATAAAATAAATAATACTTTATGACAAAGACCATATTGGGATCATTGAAAGTACTTCAATTTTTTTTTTCAAGTAGATAGTTGCCCTATAGATATTGCTTGCTCTTTTCTGCAAATGAACTATTTCTCCCATATATAACATCCAAGAGAAACATGTTGGTAGTTTTTAAGTCTTCTACAATAGTATGAATGATAAGCATTTTTATCCACTTTGTTTTCTCTTACAATGGGGTAATTTTTAAAGCCTTTCCTTGCCAGTTTTGATAGAGCACAAATAAGAAGAATATGTATCTGAATAAAAAGATATTAACATAGCCTTTTAATTTTAAATTCTTGGAGCTCTGAAATGAGGAAATATATAGGCTATATGTTTTAAAAGTGCCTATTTCTAAAATAACACTTCATGAACATCCTGAGGAATTAGGACTTTTCTTTACTCTAAAACATCAAATTAGTGCCATAGCATTTTAAAGGTCACATTTTCTCCAATCCTGTCATTACTTCCACCCTCCTATTCCATTGTCCTATTGCAAATTATGAGATTTTTTTCAATGTCTTTTGTGAATAGAGTCCTTATATCAAATGGCTTTGCTAAAGAAACTCCCAAGTAGTGTATTTTAGCTCATAGTGGCCTTTTACATTGAAATCATTCTCTGGTGGACCAGATTTGTAAAGTCCTCTGGCTTCTTGGACATTTTGAAATTGTGTAGCTTTGTTCTTCAACAGAACCATCTCAAACCTTCAGGAAGAAATTAAGTTGATGAGACTTAAAGGAATTGTGTAGAACCGTCCAAATTAGTTCGAATGTAAGCTTGGCTCTTCTCTTTGTCATGTCAACAGGACCAGTATGGAAACTATGTAATCCAACATGTATTGGAGCATGGTCGTCCTGAGGATAAAAGCAAAATCGTAGCAGAAATAAGAGGGAATGTGCTTGTGTTAAGTCAGCACAAATTTGCAAGGTATGTACATGATTTAGATCCTACAACAGCTGTATATTGTATAATCTGGACAAGGAGATGAGGAGATTAAATGAGGTTTTAGATAAAGGCACATGGAATAAACCATGTTGTTAATGAAGAATAGTTCTATTCTTTGATGGGAAACCAAATGGCCTTGGTTTGGTTATTTGTTAAGTAAAGCCAGCCCTGTCCCTAATTCAGTCCCTTTCTTTGCATCTTTGAGCACTCAAGCAGTTTTTCTTAGTTCTTGGGGAATCCATTTTTACATTCTAACATTCAAGGAGCACCTGAAAGAATTGGGCCCAAAGTATCTGGAAGCTTCATTATTTCTCTAGCAGGAATTTCCAAACCCTTTCACCCCTTGGTGAATTCACATTTTTACTAGTTTTGAACTCATACAGTGAATGGTATTTTACAAGTTCAGTTCTAATGATGGAAATCCAAATGACTGAATTGATTCATCTGTCCTGAATTTACATACTTGGTTTTCAAAAATGATTGCCAAAAACAAGGGAATTCTGTTACAATGTCTTTGCTGACCCTAGTGGCTAGTTAGTCCTTCACCTATCTTGTTTGAGCATTATCTATCTACTATCTGGAGTGATACAAAAATGCTTTTGGAGTGATAAATACCTCTCTTTCCACATATCTAGTTAGATTCATTCTAGCCAGGGTGATTTAGATATTAAATTCCATAGATAAAATTCATTATTTCCATTTTAATTATGGGAATCAGTGGATGTATGAGCTTCCCTTGTGCCTACTGTATATGCCTTCTCTTAGATAGATGAGACTCAAACTCCTTTTCAGCCATAGTTTTGGATCTACCCTCTTCTCCTGACCATCTTCATGTATTCTGCCTATCTTTTTGTGGTAGGACATCCGGTATTGTCCCAACCGTTTCACAAATGATGTAGGATGTGAAGAGTCACTGATATTTAGGATCCATACTACAACTAACTCAGTTATGTCCTAAGTTCTATCAATAGAAGTGGAGGAACTGTCCCAGCTTCTATTCTTTTAGGGTGAGGTGTATAAATACTCAAATTAAATTACTTTTTTTTTTTTTTATAGGAACTTAATTCCTGGTGGAATTATATTATGGCTTGGAAGGAGAGAGTAAATAAGTAAAAATTTTCCGAATTTTGGCTTTTCCTCAGATACCAGAATTGGGACTAAAGTTTCAATGTAGCAGCAACAGGAACTTTTTAATTTTAATTTTTAATAATACAGCTTGCTTTAAAAATTCACTTTGATTTCTAAATATATCCCTTTACCCTCACTGACCCAGTTAGCTATCTTTTGGAGCAAAGAATTAAAATGAAATATTAAAAAGCAGTTTAACAAGACTAACAGACACATCACTCAAATCTGAAAATCTATGCAGCCTTCTTTTATACATAGAGAAACACTTCTGCAAAGGAGATAGGTCAGCCCTTGTTCTTATCTCATTGTTCCCTTTTGTGGGACATTTCTGTTGTTCTAAGCAGAATATATTTTATCTTATTGGTTTTTCTTCTCTCCCTCATGTTGTCTTTTTCACTTCTAATATCTTTCACATCATTGTTTCTTAATGTATATTTCTTAATAGGATTTATACCATTCCTGTTCCAATTTCTTTGGCCATTCTCTCAATGATAGAATTCTAGATAGTTTCCTTCTCTTTGTCACCACTGAATATACTTGTATTCGACCCTTTGTGCTCTTAAGCTAGTTATGTGGCTGTTGCGTTTAAGGACAGGGGCCTTTTTTCCAGTTTGTGCTTTACAACTATGGAATGGGCATTCAGTAAGCACCTTAGAAGTATATATGCAGGGTATTCCAGAATTTCTCAGGGATGTTATTAAGCTACTGAAAGCTTAATACTTCTAGGTGTACCCTGTGTAAGGTAATTGCATTTTAAGTAGGGGAGAGTGGTACTAGCAGTTCAAAGAGATCAGGAAAAGCCTCATATAGTAGGTTATCATTTGAAATGAGCCTCATAGGGAAAGAAAAATTCTTAGGAGCTAAGGTGAGGGTATGCAATAGGCATGACCCATGACCCTGGGCAGAGGTGGGATGTGAGGATTACCAAGGGGACAAGTTTGGCTAGACCAGAATAGGAAAAGAGGGCTAATAGGTAATGAAAGTCAGTTAGCAGAGGGTACATTGCAATAGAGTTTCATTTGATCTTAACTTAAGGAACAGAGGAGTCACACCTGTACTTTTTCTCTTTGGATTGAAAAGCATAAAAGCTAGAAGCAGGGAAACCAAGTCAAAATTTAATGCAGTTTTCCCATAAGAACTTGTGGGGCCCCTCAGGTTGGACATTGAGTGATGCAAAAGTGCAATAAACATTTGTTGTATGCTATGTGCTGGGGACACAGGAGCATTAATGGAGGTAGGAAAGAGTGTGCTAAGCATCCAGAGATGGTTTGTATGGTGTGGGAAGTGATGGTGTTTGGGTATGTTGTTTATTAAAATGAAGCACTTAACATTCTGTCAAGAGGCATATTCAGCTGTGCTGGGGCCAGGGCAGCCTAGAGCAAGGTTTCTTCAGCTTTCTCCACATGCTATCCCTGAGAGATTTTTACGTGACCATGTATATATTGAATGTTTTGGAATAATATATCTAGTATTTCAGATTTTTTCTATTCAAGATTTATAGATATGTAAAAGAGATACGCAGATCAGACATTTACTGATAAATTATAATTTCATGACCCCCACATTCAGTTAGCAGATCTCATGGAGGATTGTCACCCAGTTTTAAAAAGCTGGTCTCTAGAGAGACACGGGATAGAGGTGTCGACCAGTTCTGTTTGACATAACAAAAAGGGAAATAGACATAGGAAAACTTGGAATTTTAACTGTCCATCTTTTGAATTTTTAAAAATTTATTTATAGATTTTATTCTATTTTGAAAACAAACACTTGGTGCAATCCAAAGTTAATTCATAATAGTGGGAAAAAATGCATTTCTGTATCCTGATTACAGATTTGATTCCCTCCAGTTCTTTGTTTTGAACAAGAAATATGATGAAGTAATCCATCCCATAGGTTCTAATGCGATTTGTTACAAGTTTAGACTCCAAGAGCTGATAAAGTGTAAAAATTTGACAATGTGACAAAAATTATACTCCTTAAACATATGGAATTAAATTAGCCTCTTTAACACATCTTTATTTAGTGAAAACATCTCTGTCTCCAGACAATATAATCTGGTGGAATTTTTCTCCTCCCCTTTAAATTTTTTTTTTTTTAAAGCAATTTTTTTTGTTATGTACATTTCTCAAAATATTCCTATCCTACCCCTCCTAGAGAACCATTCCTAACAACAAAAGCATTCAGTAAAACTAACCAGCCAAATATAATATTATATGTAGTATTCCACACCCCTATAGCCCTGCAACTTTGCAAATAAAAGAAAATATATCATCTCTCTCCTTTGGGGCTAAATTTGATGGTTATTATCATGTGCATGCTGATGAATGTTTTAACAACTAACTCCCTCCTAAAAAACTAACCTATATTATTAATTTTCTTCATCATGTTTTAAAGTTTAGACAGTCAACAAAGCCTGCTTTATAGTATTTGCTGGTTACTGAGGTGTTAATGTTCACATCAAAAATATGGTCATTTCTTGAATTTGTAGAAGCCAGCTTCAACAGAGCCCTTTAATTCATTTTCATTTATTTTGTTGTTCTTTCCATCTTTACAATTATAGACATCGTATATGTCTATACACAATATAGACTTTGTTGTTTCCATGGCTTTTTGTGGTTTTTAAATGGAATTTTTCAAATCTTTTAAGTATTCCCATGCTTCTCTGCATTTATTATATTCATTGTTTCTTATTATAAATAATATTCTATTACATTCACTAACAATTATCTTACCTGAGATTTCTACTACAAAAATGTTGCTTGAAGTATTTTGTGCTTTTAAAAATAAAAAGCATTATCCTAAAGGTTGTAACTTTCAGTGGTTTTTTTTTTTTTTTTAACATTAATCCAAATGATATTCCAGATTGTTGAAATAATTCCATTTCATGCAACAATGTGTCATTGCACCTCTATCTGCAACCCCTCCAACTTTAATTTTGTTTAGTTATGATCTGTCTTCTTACCCTTCACAATTCATTACACAAGATGTATTGACGAGAGTCAATCAAAACAGATCTCAACACTGGTTGTCCAAAGAGTTTTGTCTGGTTCTGCATTCTGAGTCCTTTACCTCTTATCAGGAGATTGGGTAGCAGGTTTGATCATTTTTGTTCATTTATTTTGTAGTCATTTCTGACCCATTTGGAATTTACTTAACATACTGGAATGGTTTGCCATGTCCTCTAGATCATTTTACAGATGAAGAAACTGAGTCAAAGGGTTTAATTGACTGGGGTCACACATCTAGTAAATATGTAAGTCTGGATTTGGACTCAGGAAGAGGAGTCTTCCTAATTGCAGACCTATGCTAAATCCATTGAATCTCCCAGCTGCTCAAGTTTCAGCTTTAGTCCTCTGAAACCCTGGTTACCATTATGCTAGTAAGAGTTCAGCACAGTAGTATTTTAATTCATGTATACATATCTGTGAAGCCTGTTTTGCTTGGGAATGATTCTGCCCTTAATCCTCCTTTCCTCTAATTCCTTCTAATACCTTCTTCCCTTTCTCTCCTGTTTCCCTGGTGAGTGGTGTATGTATGTGTGTGTGTGTGTGTGTGTGTGTGTGTGTGTGTGTGTGTGTGTGTGTGTGTGTGTGTGTGTGTGTGTGTCTCCTTCTTTTAACCAGTTCAGATAAAAATTCAAACATCAGTCACTTTCCCTCCTTCCTTGTTTGTATAGATGTCTATTTGTACATCCTGATTATGTGCTTATGTGTTAGATTTTCCCTAACCTTCCTTCCTTCCTCCCTTCCTTTCTACCCTTCTCCCCATTCCTCTTCCCCTCTTTCCATTCTTTTCTTAAGATCATCAAGACATAACAGAACCACTCCCAGACCTTGTCTAATTGGAATCCCTCTATGACCCCTGATGATGATAGGGTTAAGAAGGGACACATGTTTCATCTCCTCATATTTGAATGTAAGCAGTTTATCCTTACTTAGTCCTTTATTGTTGTTTATTCATGTTTATCTTTTTGTGTTTCTCTTGACTCCTGTGTTTGTATTTCAGATTTTTTCTACAGCTTGAGTAGTTTTTATCAGGAATGCTTGAAACTTCTTTATTAAAGACCTATTTTTGCCACTATAGCATTATACTCAGTTTTTATCTGTAAGATATTCTTCTTGATCATAAGCCCCATAGCCTTTGCCATCTGGAATATCATATTCCAATTTCTCCACTCCTTAAGAGTGAATAGTAAATTTTATGTAGACTTGACTTTGGCTCCTTATTACTTGAATTCTTTCTTGCTGCTTGCTTTATTTTTTCTTTGATCTAAAAGCTCTGAATTTTGGCTATGATGTTCCTGGGAATTTTCATCATGACTTCTTTTAGGAGGTGCCTGATGAATTTTTCCTGTTTTTATTTTGCCTCCTAGTTCAAAGAATTCAGAGGTATTTACTCTTAAGATTTCTTGAAATAGAACATCTAAACTTTATTTTTGATCACAGTGTTTAGATAGTTTAATGATTCATAAGTTGGTTCTAATTTGCTCTGTTTTCTGGGTCATTCTGTGTGTGTGTGTGTGTGTGTGTGTGTGTGTGTGTGTGTGTGTGTGTGTGTTTAAGCCTTTTGACTGTTTTAATATTTCTTGTTGCCTCATGGAGTCACTGACTTCTATTTGGTACGTTTGAATTTTCGTAGAGTTTGTTGCTTAGGCAAAGTTTTGTACCACTTGTTCCAAGCTATTCCCTTTTCATTTCTTTAGGAGTTCTCGTTTATTTTCCAATTTGTTTTCCCTCTCTCATTTTGTTTATAAAAACATTAAAAAAAACCAAACAGACAACTCTTGCTTCATTTTTTTTTAGGAATTCTCACTGCATTTGTGTCCAAGCTTTGTTTTTCTGAGGTATTTTTATAGATGCTTTGAAGTCATTGTCATTACCATATTATTGTCTTTGTATAAATTGCTCTCTTCATTCTATTTACTTCACTCTGCATCAGTTCATGTGGGTTCTTTCAGGTTCTTCCATTTTTTTATAGCACAATAGAATTTCATCACATATTAATGCTTTCACTTGTTCAACCATTCTCTAATTTATGTGCAGTCTCTTAAGTGTCTTTTCTTTGCCATTAAAAAAAAGACATTCATAGGTAAATATTTTTATGCATCCTTAGTTAGAATTTGTTTTGCTTAGAACTAATCTCTTCCTTAATCTACTTTATCTAACCATTTTGTTGCAAGTATAAAATTAAATAATGTTTGTAAAGTGCTTAGCATGCTGCCTGACACATAGTAAGTACTATATAATGCTTGCTTCCTTAATCTGTGCTCTCTTTCTCTTTAATTCCCCTTACCTTTTACCCTCTCCCTCCTGTTTCCTTGTTGAATAAAGGTATTTCTGTTTCCTAGTATGTGTATCATATTTAAGTACATGTTTAAATATCTTCTCATGTCCTGTTTATATAATTTTCACCAACTTTAGGAATTCTAGTTGAATTTATTTCTAAGTCTTATTGCTTATAGATGTTTTGGTGACATTTTTTTCTCCTGTTTTTGTGTCTTGAGCACTCCTGCCCCCATAATGGCTTATTATGGTGGAGTTTGGGGGTTTTCTTATTTTAGCTTATTTGTAGACTTCATCTCTGTTGTTAGGACTGAGCTCTGCAGCACTTCTGGAGATTAAAGTCTGAGCTGGTTTTGCTGCTTTCTTGGGGTATTCAGTGTTGTGGGGACTGGGGAGAACCGCAAGCTTTATATGTTCCTAGAGTTGTCTGATCTAGGGGAGACTCTAATTGTTGTCTCCTTGTTCTGAGCCCAGTTCTGTCCCAGATCTAGGTTTAAGCAAGAAAAGATGCTGCTGAACCCTATTCCATTAGTCAGATTTAGTTACTGAAGACTTGGTGGTTTACCTAAAAGATAGTAAAACTGATGGATACATTGATTGTGTGCCTCTACCAGCTAAAAACTAAAACACTAAAAAAATAGACACCTTACTCTAGTGTGAGTACATTTTCAATATTTTCAAATTCTTAAAGCAGTACCTTTTTATAATAGGAAAAGTTGGCAACAAAGTGGCAATGATCTGTAAGGGATGTATTTTTACTTTTATATTACTTTATAGTTTTCTTTGTGGTGTGGTCTGTTTTTTTGAAAAGGTACTCTGGTAATGAGGGATGTCTATATTTTTAATGTCCTTTCTGAAACCACTTTAAAGCTTTCATCTCACCATTCTCCACGAATTTGGTTCACTTTGCTATTTCCTTTTTAGTTGATCTCTTAGTTAATATTGTTTAGCTCTTAGACAACGTTAAAGACTTCTTTCATCATTGCTATCTTTTGCTGTTTAGTTAATTTCTCCTTATGACTTCAGGTACTACTTCATTTGGTGCGCATATATATATATATATATATATATATATATATATATATATATATATATTAATAATGATTGGCTTGTTATCTGTGGGTTTTTATGCATCATTTTCCTGTTGATCTTTATTAATATTTTTATTTTTGCTTTATTCACATATTTTTGTAGCACTTGCTTTTTTCAATTTACCTGATATATAATATACCTTTATTTTGCATTGCATATATAATTGCACCTTTATTTTCATTCTGCAATACATAGACATAGAGAGACAGATAGACAAAAAATATGTGTATATATTATAGCCAACAAATTATTGAATTTTCTAATACACTCTGTGATTTTTTAAAAAATTGAAATGTTTTGTCGATTCACATTTAAAGTTAATGATAAACTAAGGTAGTGTTTTCTTCTATTTGTTTCTTTAATACTGCTTCTACTAAAATCCTCTTAAATCTAGGCTTTGTCCCTAGAATTAATTTTGCTTAAACTCTTCTGATTCCCAGAAGCACTTTCTTACCCTCCCATTTCCTGACCTTTCTGTAGTTCTTAGGTTCTATCTACATTATTCATTTCTTTTTCTTTTATTCATTTATCTATATTTCTCTTCTTACTTTAGTTCTTCTTGTTCTGCAGTCAGTTTTGTGATTAAGTTTTTTCTAAATGGCGGCCATCTCCCAACTTCTCAAGTTTATTGTCTTTTACTGAGCATATTTCTCTTCACTAGTCTATTCTGAATTTTGTTTTCTAATTTGGGGACTGTTCCTCTATGAGGTTTCAGGCTTGAGATCCTTCTTCTAAACAAAATTTTTTTTTTATGGATTTGCTTCATCTTCCTTTTTTTTTTTTTTTTTTTTTTGTTTTGTTTTGTAATGCTTTTAGAAAGCTCCTTAATAAGAACTTGCATATCCTTTCCCTTACAAAATAATTACTACTAATGTATCACAGTTCTCTCACAAATTAGGTGCTTCCCAATGTTTAGTCTTCTCCAGACCAAACCTATCATAAAGTCCTTGTCTCCCATTTCCCCTAATACATATACAATGTGATTCTTCCTTTCATTGCCTCTGGTCATCAGTGCAACATTAACCTTCTGTTCAGTTATGGATTTACTTGGAGGGTATTACCATTAATTCTTCTCTCTGCCATCATCTTCCCCTTTTCTTATATCTGATACCATCCTCCCTTTGTAATTCCAGTCCTATATAAAGACACTGGTTGTTGAGACTGTTTCTGAGTTGAATATTCTGCCTGCCTCTGGCGTCTTACTTCTTTATTATTTTTGAATTATGTTTGAAAATAGCATTTGGGGTTGCTGTTTACAATGTGTTCCATTTTTCTTCTGTGATTTCTTTGTATTTGTGCAGTGAGCTTTTGTTATTTCCACATACTTTATTCATAATCCAAGATCTTCTGACAGCTTGCTAATTTTTTTTTTTTTTTCTTTTTTGCTCATCATTGACATCATTAAATTCCACTCTGCCTTGACATTTGAAGTTCAGAGTTTTACTAATAGTGGGTTTGGGTATTCTTGTTCATGACTTTGTTGTCTTATTCAGATCGTTTTTATAATTTTCTTGTATTATATCTTTCATTGTGATCTACAGGGTTTTTTCATTTGCTCTCTTCTTTCTGGCAGAGCTATGACCCTGAAGTTACTGCTGTGTATTCTGTCTTTCAAGTCAGGCCCTTTGGGTTTGTATAAAATTCATGTGTTTAGTGTTGGTGTTGTTTTTAATGTTGACACATGGTTTCTCTTTTGCCCACTTTTTCTCCTCCTCTGTATTTTTGTTTTCCAAATCTGTTAAATTTTGCTTCTTTGGAGAGGTGGTTCTCTGTTGTGTATGTAATTTCTTGTCATCTGCAAATTGCTTTTCAAAATTTTGTTTTGAATTTTAATATCTCACCTACCTACTATTCTAGTTTATTTTTTACGGATTAAATTTCTCTTTTGAACCATTGTTGAGTTTCTTGTTCCATGCTTTCGGGTACACACCGATGCACATGTTTGTGTTTTTAATTGGGCTTTGGGTTGCTTTTCTTCCCTTTTGTGCTATCTTTGAGGTTTTACTTTGTTTTTTTCTCCCCTTCTGATTTTAGGATCCTCCTTGGTTGATTTATATGGTTATCTGTTGGGCTTTAATCAAGTACTTTTTTTCCTAGTTCATTCTTTTGAGGGAGGGGAATGTTGTTCTCCCTTCATTTCCTACCTTTATCCCTTTTCCCCCAATGAGTAGATTTCTGAAGCCAGACTTTAAGGTGGCTGGTGACCTCAGTCTCCTAGATTGATGGCTATGGGATCACTTGCTCAGGTCTTTGAGAGTCTTGATGGGAAGGGGAAAGCTGACCTTTATTTTCTTCTCTTCAGATTAGATATAAACACTGACACCCTGACCTCTTCCTTTGCTGCCTTTTTTTTCTCAATGGGCCTGGACACACTTAGGATCTGAGATTTCTTGTGGTGTGAGGTGTGCTTATGAACAACAAGCATTAATTAAGCTCTTATACTGTGTTCTCAGGGAGCACAGTGGGGAAAGTGGCAGGCAAACAAGATTACTGAGTGTAAATTGGTGGGGGAAAAAAGGGAAAGTGAAAGGCCTCTTGTAGAAGCTCATTTTAAGTTATTCTGCCAGTCTTCCAGGCCCTAAGCTAAACATGGGGAAAACCAAAGGTAAAAATAACCAGCTTCTCCTTGTTCTTTATTTCACTCCATTGGGGAGGATATGACTATAAGGTCAGGTCCTTCCCAAGCTTGAAGCTTTGCTAGTACTCATGCCTATGGTGAGCCAAGTGAGCATTTGTAGTTTTCTGTTTTAGTGTATCAAAGGTAGAGACATCTGAGTGGCACCACAGTGGGCAGAGAATTAAGCCTTCAGTTAGGAAGATCTGAATTCAAATCTGGTCTCAGATGTTGACTGGCTCTGTGACCTGGGATAAGTAATTTACATTGGCCTGCCTCGGTCTCCTCAACGTAAAATGGGTATGATAATAGTACCTACCCCAAGAGTTGTTGAATAAAATTAGATATCTGTAAAGCACTTTGTACATATCTATGTTTTACATGTAATTCTTTTGGGGAGGAGTTGAAGTGATTCAGAGAAAGTGACTAACAGGCCATCTTTCCATTTGTCCATTAAGTTCTTGGGTTGGGTAGCCTGGTGAGAGGCACAGATTGTGTGTTGGAACCCTGGGACCTAGTTCTGTCTCTACTATTAATTAGCTGTGGTACTTTGTTAGATGAGTCAACTATTGAGAAACTTAGAAGGATTTGACTAGATGATTTCTTAAAGACGCTTCCAGTCACTCTTTAAGTGACTCTTTTATGATTGTTCTCTGAAGCCATGATGCCATAATTAACTGGACTTACTGAGGGCCAGTGTTTTTAGTTTTGTTTCTGTTGTTGAAAATACAGGCATTGGGCTAGATTCAGGTAGCCGCCCCCGTGACTATTAACTACATGTCTTTGTTTTCAGACCTTTTTATTATTTTGTGTTTTAACAGCAACGTTGTAGAAAAATGTGTTACTCATGCATCTCGCACGGAGCGTGCCATGCTGATTGATGAGGTGTGCACCATGAATGATGGCCCTCACAGTGCCTTATACACCATGATGAAAGATCAATACGCCAACTATGTGGTCCAGAAAATGATCGACGTGGCCGAGCCAGCTCAGCGGAAGATTGTCATGCATAAGGTATATCATTGCCCCTTAATGCTCATGGAAGTCCGGGGGAGACCACTTGTAGCAATTCTGCCCTTAAACACAACATTTCAGTATTGTGAAGGTTCAGATTTAACACCTGGATGTGGGTGACTAGATTTTCATTGAAAGGCAGAGTTCCAAAATCTGTGGTATCACTAGACTGAGAGTCAGGAAACTGGCCTCCTTTCTGAACTCACTACTCATTACTTTGTGTCTGTGGATAGTTATCCCTTCATCTCTGTCCTTCAGACTAGATGATACCTTCTAAGTGGATGGAGCATCCAACCCTCACTCAAGTCAGGAAATCCTCAGTTCAAATCCAGCCACAGCTATGTGTCTATGCGATCCTGGGCAAGCACTTTACTTCAGTCTGCCTCAGTTATCAATGGTGATAATGTTAATATCCACCTCCCATGGTTTTTAGAAGGGTCAAGTGAGGAAACACATGGAAAGTGTTTTGCGACTCTTAAAGTACCATCTATCATTGTTTTCACTTATGTTGTTGCTCTTGTTATTATTTAGGTCAGGGCTTCTTTTTTTTCCACTCATAACCTGTTTTTGCCCAGTAAATTTTTACATGACCTCAGGTCCATAGATTTATGAGGTAGTTGTACAAATCAAACATTTATTGATAATAAACCTATTTCATGAAACCTCCCTACCCCACATTCAGATGCAAGACCCCCATATGCAGTTGGGACCCATAGTTTAAGACTCTGGGATCTAAGCTCCTAAACATCTAGCTGTGAAGCTGAAGGAGACATCAGAGACTGTCTAGTTCAAGCCCCTTCTTTGACAGAGGAGCAAACTGAAGCTTTGATGGTATTGTAATTTGCCAAAGGTCATATAATTAGTAAATGTTTATTAAGCTCCTCAAATGTTCTTGGCACTCTACTTAGGTTTGGTACCATAAATGCCGGCCTGGGCCCATTTGACTCATACTTTCAGTACTTTTTCTCCTATAGTTCATTGCCTCCCTATTCTAGAGGTCTCATTTTTTGCCGCCAAGGCTTCTGATGAAACAAAGCACAGACTCCATCTCCTCAAATAAACAATCAAAATCACTGTGTTTACAGGAAAGAATTTGATCATTTCATTCATACCCAGGGGTTTCTGGCTGATTAAACTCAATGTATAAAATCTCCGAGAGTTATTTGCATTCTGAGAAGGAACCAAACCTTAATGAAGCTAAGGAAATGGCTCTCTGACTTTTGAAATTTAAATCATCACAGAGCTGTTGGAAGAGATTTGGGGGAACAAGAGCACTTTGTGAGTTTCCTGAAATGATGCTTGCCCAAGCCTAGTCATGTTTTCTTGACCAGCAGAAAGGCCGGCCCCACTCACTGTAAAGAACACTTAGAGAGGCACTGTTCACAGTGAGTAGTGGATGGGGATTAAGGGTTCAGCATTAATATGGAAGAAAGTAAAAAACGTCAGTGTTAGACTATCATTATGGTTTGACTTGATCAGTGTTCCTAGTGACTTTCTTTCTCAAGCTACTGCTGCCTCTGGCTTGTCAGGCCCATACCCTATTTCTCTTCCCTGTGAAGTGTGAATGCATGAAGTGAGAGCTGAAAAACCATTACTGATATGAACGCTGAAGATGACAGCACCTTAGGAGAAATGGTGCTGAGATCCCTCCCCTTCCCTCTCATTCTTCCCTTCTTTTCTCTCAGGTGCTTTCACTCAGTTCAGGCCTCTCTGAATGTGCCTTGGTGTTCCTTGTCCCTAATATTCCAGATCCCCATTGTATCCTGTTCCTTCTCCTGAGACTGGTGTGCAGAGATAGGGAGAGAGCACTGAGGAAGGGACAGTCACTCTGGAAGGGAAGTAAAGACAAAAGCAAAGAATGGTACACATTGTAGGAAATACTTTTTCTTGCTGTTCTCTTTTCTTTGATGGGACATGTCAGGAAACCAGGGGATTTGGAGATAGAATAGAATGCTGCGTACATTAAAAGTCAAAGTTTCAACACTTTCAGAGGCTATTTTCATTGTTTTTGACACTGTGGTGTAGTCAGCTGATTGATTACTAATACCCTGACTAAGAATTACTATTGGAAACTAGCCCTTGGAAAGTCAAAGGGGAAAGTGAGATGACCCCTAGCTTAATGTGGCAGAGGAGTGAAAATGGTTTATATTGTATAGAATCATCTGTTTAAAAGTTGGAATGGACCCTGAGAATTTGAATGACTTTTCAAAGATAACGCCAGTCCTAAGGGGCAGGTGACACTGGGGTCCTGGTTTCCTGGCTCCAAACCCAACATGTTAGGCCAAGGCAGGGGCAGAGGACTTGACATTGTCATCCGAGGCCCTGCTTCTGACTTGCTGTTTCCCTGAGTCTGGCAGTGATGACACTCTTGCCCTCACTGAGAACACAGTTCGGTAATGAGAACCTTTACTATGTACTCAGAAGTGCTGAGCCAGACATTTAGATGGGAACTTCTTCAGAAAAAGGCTTGGAAACTTGGGGAGCCAAGACAAGAGCCAGAATTTCTGAGAGCCCCCCAAGTGAGCTTCTGCATGATTCCCAGTGCAAGGCAAATAGGGGAGAACTGTCTTATTACCATTGTCCCTATACTCCTGTGCTTCATTTGACAGAAGATTCCGTTACAGCCCTGTTCCCTACTCTCTGCTCCATTAAACATATGTTTCCAAATGTGTGTTTTCGTACTCCACAACAAACCTGATTCTTCTAAGGATCTGAACGTAGGATGGATGTGAGTCTGGGTTTGGGAGCAGCCCATTCAAAAGATGATACAGATTGGAACTTTCCAGTTGCCATTTTCATAAGGGAAAGAGAGCTGAGGATGCTCCCAGGAACCTAGGGGTAACCTGGAATTATTTTCTTTTTTCTTTGCATATGTCTTCATAGTGAAAGCATTCCAAGGAAGATGGGCCATGTAGGATAGGTCAGTGGAATCAGAATAGTTTCTCCTGCAGCACATGGGAGGTGTCACAAAGGCAGGCTCATTATCTTCAGTTATCTCTCTGTCTTTTTTATTTGCTGTGAATCCTCATAGTCTACTAAGCTTATATTAACAGCAGCTTTTTGGATATTGCTCCCAGGTGTGTTCCAGAAGTTTGGCAAATTCATCATATCCAAATCATGTTTCTTATCTCCCTAAAAACCCAATTGTCTTCCAATTTCTGTCAAAAACACCATTTTCCTCCCAAATCACCTAGGTTCACAGTCTTGGAATCATTCCTGACTCTTGATTCTACTTCATTTCCCATTATCCAATTGGGTTTCAAGTCCCAAATGAGGTCATGAAGAGTCGGACATGATGGAAATGGTTGAACAACAGTGGAATTTCTTTTGTATCCCTCCAAGTGTTTCTTGTGCACATCTTTGTGCATAGTTCATTCAATCCTCTCATTTCTAATCTGGACTATTGCAGTAGCTTCTCAATGGTCTCCCAGCCTCATGTATCCCCCTTTAGCTGGGCTGCAGGATGTCCCCGCAGCACAAGTCTGGTTCCACACTTAGTCACATTTCTGCTATTCATGCACTCAACTGGCCAATGCTGACCTTGTCACAGTTTGTTCCCTCATCTTTGATGAAGATAAACCCCCTTTATCTCCCCTGCCTTCTCTCTCTCTTTCTCTCTACTCCTTCTCCCTCCCCTCTTCCCCATCCTTCATCTTTTAGAATCCCTGACTTCCCACTTGAAACTTGTTCCTGTTGTCCTAACAGTTCCTGATTCCCTTCCTTGGCCTCTTTCTTTTTGCTTTCTGTATATTGTGTTTTTCTTTATATATGATTTAAGTGGAGGAAGGGGGTCGGAACCGGCTTTCATTTTTGTTCTTGTATCCTTGTTTCCATTCATTTCTTAGAGTGAGAATCGCCTAATGAAGACTTAAGTTTATTACCTCATCCAGAGTGCAGTTGAAACTCTAGTCTCTCTCTGTCTGAATGTTTGCGTCTGCCTTGGGACAGCTGTGGTGATTGGGAAGTAGCCCTGCAGAGTCTTGAGTACTAAGGCTCTGATTTTTCTCCCTAATAGGAATTGGCTGAAAGTCCCTTTCCAGTTTCACTATTCACTGTGATTCTCTGGTTGTGTCGTCACAGTTTTGCGGCAGCCTTTCCATTCACAAACTGTTTTTCTTTCCCCAGATCCGGCCTCACATTGCTACTTTACGCAAGTACACCTATGGCAAACACATTCTGGCAAAGCTGGAAAAATACTATATGAAGAATGGGGTGGACTTGGGGCCAATTTGCGGACCACCCAATGGTATAATTTGAAGCAATGAATTCTTGAAAAAACTCAGTGGCCAACAGGCAAAATCCAACCAGCAACCGGAAATACTCCAATATACAGTTAGAAAAGGGTTAATGGTTGCTCACCTATTACAGAGAAAATCAACTAAAAAGCCTTTGTAAATTTCTTTAATTTTATTATGCATAACATGTACTAATTATTTTTTTTAATTGACTAATTGCCCTGCTGTTTTACTGGTGTATAGGATACTTGTACATAGGTAACCGATGTACATGGAAGGCCACATATTTTGTTCATTGTTGTATCTATATTCCAAGTGCAGAAACTTTCAGGGTGGTTGGTTTAAAAAAAAAAAAAAAGAAAAAAAAAAGAAAAAAAAGGTTTTTAACTCATCTGCCTCACTGGCAAATTTTGCAAATACTTGTTTTTCCCCCCAATTTTAGTCAAAATTCAGAAGTTCTCATTTTAGTTAAATGGCACAAAACCTGCATTTAATGCTGTTTATAAATATTAAAAGTTTCAGAGTTGCTAAAGCTTCAGTTTAAGAGAATTTTAAGTTTATGAAACTTTTTAAATTGCTTTTTGGGGGGAGTAGAATATGCTAAAGAACTTAGCTTAGTCGATTTTTGGAAGGATGAATGCACACCCAGGACATTTTAAAAGCAGGGTGGGTGTGTTTGTTTACTGCCGACTTGATTTATTCTGTTCAAAGGCAAAATGTGATTATTTAGCATGAGAAAAAAAAAATCCAACTCTGCTTTGGTCTTGCTTCTATAAATATATAGTGTATACTTGGTGTAGACTTTGCATATATAAAAATTTGTAGTATTTTCTTGTTTTGATGTCTAATCTGTATCTATAATGTACCCTAGTAGTGGAACATACTTTTGATTGTACAATTGTACATTTGTAAACCTCTGTAATGTAAATGTGGAGAAGTTTGAATCAACATAAACCCGTTTTTTGGTAAGACAAAAAAATTAGCAAACCTGTGCATTTCAATGTATATTCACACCTTTTATGGTCGTAGCATATAGTGTTGTATATTGTAAATTGTAATTTCAACCAGAAGTAAATTTTTTCTTTTGAAGGAAATGTTCTTTATACAGCCTAGTTAATGTTTAAAGAGAAAAAAGCTTGGTTTTATTTGTCACCTCGTGGAACAGTAGCGAGATCCTTTCTAAATGTTCTACAAAATGACTCAGTTAAAAAATAGTGTTTTTTTAATCTTCCAGGAGTAACATGTTTTGCTTATTTTGTGACAGTAAAAAGGACGTGCAAAGGTTCAGCCCCGCCCTGCCCCCCAATCAGAGCCCCTTCCACCTTGTAAAGTGTGAAGCCCGCCCTTTTTGTACAGAAGATGAACTGTATTTTGCATTTTGTCTACTTGTAAGTGAATGTAACATACTGTCAATTTTCCTTGTTTGAATATAGAATTGTAACACTACACGGTGTACATTTACAGAGCCTTGTGTATATTTCCAATGAACTTTTTTGCAAGCACACTTGTAACCATATGTGTATAATTAACAAACCTGTGTATGCTTATGCCTGGGCAACTATTTTTTGTAACTTGTGTAGATTGTCTCTAAACAATGTGTGATCTTTATTTTGAAAAATACACAACTTTGGAATCTGGGTTTGTGCTTTCTTTAAACCCTCTTAGTAGAGACCCCTCCAGGGCACTGGGACCCACCTCACCTGCCAGCTGGGGCTCAGGTGAAATAAAACTGACTTTATATATGGGGTGTAGAAATAGAGGGATTCAGGGACAGAATCAAGGCGTTCTCTCCACATTGGGGGCAAAGGGAATCCTTTTTTTAGGCTTAAATTTATTAACAGAAATTGTGTTCATCCCCTTGAGTTCTTTAGTTATCCCCCATGGCTAATGTCCCTTATAACAAAGAGTTAGAGGGGTAAAGGGATGGGGGATAGAGGTCAGGCCAAACTAACCAGCATAACTGTTATAGGAAATCTGGGTAGGGATTAAGAGAGTTGCCTACAGTTGTAACAGCCAACATGTGTCCAAGGTGGGACTTCTCACTTCTGACTGCAGCAGGCCTTAGATGGGCAAAGAAACTAACAGAGGAAATTCTTTTGAGGGGGAGGAGGCGTGGCAAGGGTTAAGTGACTTGTTTAGGGTCACCTAGCTAGTGAATGTTAAGTCAGGCTGATTTGAACTCGGGTCCTCCTGACCCCAGAGCCCTTTGTCCACTGTACCATCCATTTTCCCCTAATGGGAAATTCTACTCACGAGCAGATTCTCACCACTAATAAGAAACTACTTATGGGCCATGCAAATAATGGAATATCGGGGGAAATGACCACAGCATCTGAGGATAGTTTTTACTATTTTAAAATTTTTATTTAAATATAGGAGAATCAAGTCAGAAATAGCTTGATATGAACTCATGATTTGGGCTGAGCAGCATTCAAGAGGTTCCCCAAAAAGGGTAGTGAGGATCCCTTAGCCTAAAATTCTTTTGAGAACCTTACGTAGAAGGGATGTTATCAAGTATGAAGTACTGGTGACTTTGGACATGGTTCTTAGAAAGAGGAAGGAGGGAGCCCAATTAAAAAGACTGATGTGGACGTAGAGGGAATTTATCCACTAATAATCTTTTTTTTTAAAAAACACAGAAATGAAAACTCAAGGACAATTAAAAGGATGAACAGAAAAATGCATTGTGGAGATGCAAGTGTACCATTCAGGATTGCTTCCCATGTGATCTTGTCTAAGTTAATTTCCTCTTTTTTTAAAATTAAGGTTTGGATTTTTGACTTCTAAAATACCTTCTTCCTCTAGGTCTTTGATCCTATGACCTGTGTCTTTCAGTATGGAGGGGACTGGCAGAATGATTGCCAAGTCTGTGATAATGCTCTCTGAAAGACATTGGGACAGAAGCACTATCTTAGGCAGGGCATAAAAGGGAAGAGAATCAAGTCTGTAAAACATAAGCTCAGTTTGACACCTGGCAAAATTTTATAATATATTTTAAAGAGAGGGATAGTGACTGTCAGCCAAGTTAAGAATTTTTTAAGTACCTGCTCTCTGCCTGATGTGCCGGGAAGTACTGGGGATACAAAGAAAGGTGAAAGCCAGTCTGCTCTCTAGGAGCTTGCAATCTAAAGGAGGAGACTACATGCAAACATGCAAACAATAATGTACCATTTGAAGTCATCAAAAGAGGGAAGGCCCTAATCTTCAAAGGCTGTTGACAAGAAAGACAGTGGGATTTTAGTTGGGGTTATTTAGTTTATACATATAAACTGTATTTAGTTGAGGTGGAAATGAGAGCATTTGGGCTGTGAAGGCAGTCAAGGAAAATGCCCAGAGCTGAGAGATGAGTGTCTATTTGAGGAATAGCAAGCAGGTCAGAGCCACTGAGTCACAGAGTATGTTTGGAGGTATAAGATGTAAGATTAGGAAAGGGGGTAGGGAGCTCAGTTCTGAAGGATTTTGAATACTAAACTTTTGTATTTCATCCTAGGGGTGATGTAATAAGGACCATTAGAATTTGTGGAGGAGGGAAGTGACCTGTTTGGACCTGTGCTTTAGAAAAATCATTTTGGCAGTTGAATGGAAGTTGAATTAGAGTGCGAGAGAGTTGGGGCAGGCAGACTCACTGGCAGACTATCCTGGCATAAGATGATGAAAGTTTCCACCAAGGGTTGTTTTCAAGAGATGTTGCAAAGGTGAAATGTGAAGGCTTTGACAATATGGTAAGTGAAAGATAGGATTGAGGATGACTCAATTTGTGAATCTTAGGGATTGGGAAGATGGTGTTGCTTTCAATAACAGGGAAGTTTGGAAATGGGAAAAAGGGAGCAAGTTCAGTTTTACACATGTTGAATTTAAGATATGGAACATACAGCTTGAGATGTCCAATAGGCAGTTCCAGATTTGATAAAGGAATAGAAAACTAGGGCTGTATATGTAAATCTGGGAATCATTATCTTAGAGATGCTAATTCATATAGAAGGAGGAATGGAGCCTTTAGGGGACGCCTGTGGTTCATCCCTAAGGCTTGACTTGGATGAGGAACCAATAAAAGAGACTGAGAAAGGACAGATAAGAGAACCTGCAGAGAACAAGGTCACAAAACCCCAGAAGGTACAAAAGGTGACTAGTAGTGTCAGAGGCTAAAGAGATAAAGGTGAATGAGGACTGAGCAAAGGTCTTTGGATGTGGCAATTAGTAGATTATTCAAAACTCTGGTGGTAGTTTCAGTTGAACGATGAGGTGAGAAGCCAGATTGTAGGGAGTTTAGAGCCTGAGAGGAGAGGTACCTATTGTAGACAGCTTTCTCAAGATGTTTGGGCACAAGAGGTATGGGGTAAGAGTGAGGATGAAAGGATCAAGTAAGTGATGGTTGTTTTGGTTTATTTTGATTTTAGGATAGGGGAGAAATAGGGGGTTTAGGAGGCAGCAGGGAAGCAACCAGTAGAAAGGGAGAAAGAAAACAAGTGGGAACAAAGGGAGACGGGACAAAGAAGAAATCTGCTACAGGAGATAGAATGGAAAAGGTGCAGATAGAGAGGTTTGTCTTGGTAAGAAATAGGGTCAACTTTTTGTGTGATGGGTAAAAGATATAGTAGAAGAAGCTATTTGATATGAGATGAGGAGGAAAGGAGAAAGGAGCAAATGGCTTCAGTATTTTTTATCTAATATTTTCTTCTCCCCTCCCCAATTACATATAAAACAATTTTTTAACATTCTTTTCAAATTTTGAGTTCCAAATTCTCTCCCTCCTTTCTCTCCTCATTGAGAGGGCAAGCAAATTAACATAGGTTATACATGTATAGTCATGCAAAGCACATTTCCATGTAAACCATTTTGTGAAAGAAAACAGATAAAAATAAAAATAATCTTAAGAAATATGAAGTAAAGAAAAAGTATCTTTGATCTGCATTCCAGCTCTTCCAGTTTTTTCTCTGGAATTGGAGCACCTTTCATCAAAAGTCCTACAGAATTGTCTTGGATCATGTATTGCTGAGAATAGTTAAGTTATTCATAGTAGACTATCATATAATATTGCTGTTACCATGTACAATGTTCTCCTGGTTCTGTTCCGTTTGCATCAGTTCATCTAAGTCTTTCCATGTTTTTCTGAGAGTATCCTGATCCAGATTATTTTTTCTCTGTATTTTATGTTTCCAATTACATGTAAAGATAGTTTTCAACATTTATTTTTGTAAGATTTTGAGTACCAGATTTTTTCTTTCTCCCTCCCTTACCTCTCTTCCCCAAGACAGTAAGCAAATGATATACAATGATTTTTAACGTATTTCATATTATGTTGTAAAAGAAAAATTAGAACAAAAGGGGAAAACCACGAGAAAGAAAAAGCAGACAAAAAAAGGTGGAAATAGTAGGCTTCCACCTGCATTTAGACTCCATAGTTCTCTCTCTGGATGGATGCGATTGGCATTTTCCGTCCCAAGTCTATCGGAATTGCCTTGAATCACCACATTGTTGAGAAGAGTCAAGTGCATCAGAGTTGATCATCACATAATCTTGTTATTGCTGTGTACCATGTTCTTCTGGTTCTGGTCACTTCGCTTGGTTCATGTAAGTCTTTCCAGCTTTTCTGAAATGAGCCTGCTCATCATTTCACATAGAACAATAATATTCCATTGCATTCATATACCATAACTTATTTAGATTTCTCCATTGATGAGCATCCATTCAATTTCTAATTCCTTGCCACCACAAAAAGCTGCTCATCATTTCTTCAAGCACAATAATATTCCTTCCCAATCGTATACAACAACTTGTAACATTTCTGCCTCAGTGATAAAAAAAGTGTCAGAAAAGGGATCCTTCCTAAAGACTGAGTACAAATTTTCACTTTTCTCCCCCTTATCCAATGTCACACACTCTGGTAAAATTATTATGAAATTCAATGTAGAAAAAATGATTCAGCAGAACACATATTGTCAAACTAACTAACTTTTAATTTGTATCAGGCTACCATCTCCTCACTGAACTAGTCTTTTTAGGGAACAAACATTTTAGATGGTAAACTACAATGATGAACATTTTTTAAAAAGGAACCATAAGGACCTATTGTTTGTATCTACTAGCTAAATGGAATAATTCTTGCCTCCTCTTTGTTCATTTTGGAAAGTGGGAGAAGATTAAACAGCCAGAGACTCAGACAGAAGGAAGGGGGGAGAAAAGGCAAAATAACAAACCTATTTTCACTAGAAAGCTTGAAACCTAAAAAGAATATGTATATGCTTTTAAATTTTTAAAAGTTTTTTCAATCAGCAAAAATTTGCCTTCTGTCCTTTTCTCTTATACCAACTGAGAATGAAAGAAAAACAATAATTGTGTTACAAATATCATCATGTAAAAAACAAAATTCTTCATTGGACATAACAAAAAAAAAAAAAAGTCTTATGCACTGAGGCCTTCAGGAGGTAGGTAGCCTGTGTTATCATTATTCTTCTGCAATCCTGATTGGCCATTATGCTGATCAGAACTCCTAGGACTTTTAAAGCTGTTTGTTTTTTTCACTTCAGTTGGCACAAGGAGGAATATTTCTTTATGGGCACTTGAGGTTTTGAGTATAGAATATTTCCCATAAGTTCAAAAAACATAAATATATTGGCTTTGCAATGGAAGTTTATTGGATTTTAGGGGTGAGAAAAGAGATGTTTCTAATCTGCTAGTATGTCTCTAGGATCTTTTGGTCAACTGTTTATAAGAATTGTAATGAAGGAAGACAAAACATAGGAACTGTTGGCACTGAAAAAATTTGTTGAAAAATGGAGTTGTATGTGTCAGAAGTGAGAAGAAACTATGCACATCTTTCTCTGCTATTATAAAGAAGGAAATGAAAAGTTATATTTTGAAATGAAGATATTGAAAAAAGTTATATGTGTATATTAAAGAAAAGTATGTGATATGTACATGCATATACATACTATGCACTTATATATCTGTACACAATACACATATGTGTATACACATGGATATATGATATATTACATAATATATGTAACATGCTTTATATATATTTATGTGGACATATATACATGTCTATCCATTAGAATTTCCTTAAGGCAATCTATGCTATTCTCCTTCTGCTCAATACTGGATCCAGTTTATGGTCCATTTGTCTTCTAGTTGGTGGAGATGTGGAAAGCAAGTAAGAGGGACAAAACTAGTACAAGGGCACAGTGGTATTAGATGTTCCTCCCACATGATTGTGTGTGAGGAACAAATAGAAGGTTAGTTTGACTGTATCACAGAATGTAAAAGGAAAAATAAGGTTTGATGAAGTTGGAAAGATAGTTTGGAGCCAGGTTGTAAAGGGTTTAAAAAACTAAATAGAAGAGTTTCTATTTGATCCTAGAGGCATCAGAGAATCATTGGAGTTTTTTGAACAGTGATCAGGTTTATGCTTAAAGGAAAATCACTTTGGCAGCTGTGGACAGAGTGGATTTGGGAGATATCATTAAGGAAAACTATTAGGAAGCTCTAGCATTTATCTAGGTGTCTGATGATACCCCTAATTAAAGTGATAGCCTTGTGAATAGACAGAAAGAATCTGAGACATATTGTAGTGACAAAAAGCAAATTCTGCAAGGTGTGAGATTTGTGGGGTTGGTTATAGAGAATTAGGGATCATGAGTAATACCGAGGTTTTTTTCCCCCCTGAGGCTGGGGTTAAGTCACACAGCTAGGAAGTGTTAAGTGTCTGAGACCAGATTTGAACTCGGTCCTCCTGAATTCAGGGCTAGTGCGCTATCAACTGCGCCCCCTAGGTAGCCTCAATGCTGAGTTTTTTAAACTAAGGAGATTGGAAAAATTCTGGTGACTAACAGAAACAGGGAAATTTGAAGGGAGGAAGGTTGGGGGAGAAAAGATAAGTTCTATCTTGGATATGTTGAGTTTGAGATGTCCATAGGACATCTAGTTTGGAATGTCCAATAGGGCCATTCAGCCGATGGCCTGATACTCAGCATATAGACTATTGGCTAAATATATATGTTTATAAGTCATTTTCATAGAGATGATAATTAAACTCATGGAATCTGAAGAAGTCACCAAGAGCATTAATGTAGAGAAGAGGAGAGATTTCAGGTCGGAACCCTTCTTATGTTTCAGTTGCCTCTTATTATGTTATCATCTTCCATGAGAGTGTAAGATCCTTGAGGACCGGAATGGTCTTTTTTTTTTTTTTTTTTTTTTTTTTCTTTCTGTTTCAGTATTTTGTATTTCTATTTTTTTTTAATTGTCTGGCACATAGTAAATATTTATTAAATGTTTGTTGGCTTTATACAACTCTCTCTACTGCTAAGCTCCAGGAATTATTTTATTTAATCAAGTAACCTCTATTAGTTTTTAAAAAGGGATATTTACAAGTCAACAAAAATAGCAAGAATAGAGTTTACTATTATTTCCCCTCAAAACTTGGGACCATACTCTTCTCTCTATCATCTTGGTCCCTGAGGAGATTGGGCTCAAATTTAATACATATAAATTACCCTTACCAACTACACTTCTAAATGCATGGCTGATGAGTGGAGGAGTTTCATTTCTACTACTTCTGGATTGGACCAGACAAGTCATTTGTAATTTTATTCCTCACTATTTGACTTCCAAAGAAAATTCCTGCATTGATTCCAGGTCCTGAATGTTAGCTGTTATGTTCTCCAGACCTCCCAAAGCTCTCAAGATTGTAGTCATCTCTGATAGGACCTTATGGTTAGATGGAGCAATGTCTGAGTTTTTGATTAAAGAATAAACATGCTTGTGCATAATGGTGAAATTTAGGATATTGCCATTTCTATGTTAAGTGGAGCAAAAGAATAGGTCATGAGATTTAAGAAAATTGAAGAATTGGGACATTAGTGAGCTTGAGGAACCACCTAAATGGATGTTGAAGCCTTCAGGTAAAACAGCAGGAGGTGGGGAAGAAAGGAAGGTGATGAACTAAATGCTGAACTTACAAAGCAAGAAGAATGATATAGTGCCTTATAAACAATAGTCACCAGAATGTGGTTTGGATGGAAGATTTTAATTGAGACTGAAAGGAGGATACGTGAGTGAGTAAGAAAGGGAGAGAGTGGAAGTGGCAGTGGGGGGCAGGGAATATTGTCTCATCCTCCAGGACTAATGTTCCTGGGACTGTTTTCAAATAAGAAGATGATCAAAGATACATTGTTGGAGTTTGATCTTAGCGGGATCTAGTGGATGAAGAGAATATGAGAGAAAGAGGTCAGGAATGATGGGAAATTTGCTTACTATGGCGCAGGGATTCCAGAAGACACCATAGAAGTGGAACTTTTAGTGGGTAAGATTGAGGAGGATGGGAGTGAAAGAATGGGAAATGAATGTCAAATAAAATTTGCTTCTATGAAAATTGGTTATTATAGGAATGGGGATTGAAACAAAGTGGGAAATTGTTAGGATAATTGAAGATCATGTATGGATAATAAAGCTCACAGTCTTCAAGAGGTGTAATACTCATAATGCCATAATGCATACAGAAAGATCTGGAGAAACCTCACCATTTGTTGGAAATCTCTCTTTTACCTGGATTCTGCCTTGGCTATCCACTGTTACAGTGGTAAATATATTTGCCCAACATATATCACATGGTTTTATAACTTGCTTGATATTAAAAACTAGAGGTCTCTGAATAAATTTCTTTTATATTATTCAAGGAATTTTGTAGTTTTGATACATGGGAGACAGCCTTGAAGGACAGCCTTTAAAAAAAAAAAAAAAAAGGTTGTCTTTAAGATGATATTTTGCTCCTTTGAATCTAATGGTTTTCTACAATCAACCAAAAATACTCTTCTATTCTTTGCACTTTTCAGCCACATGTGTGAATTATAAAGTTATGTGAGCTGCTATAGAATATTTTGTGAAAATCTACCTGTTTCTTTCTCATACCTGTATCAAATTTCAAATTGATTGATTCAATTAACCTATTGCTGGGCAAATCACCCAAATAAGATAAAGGTAGAAAGAAAGATCCCATGGGAGCCAAAATGTTCATAGCAACACTCTGTGAGAACAAAGGATTGGAATCAGGTGAGTGCCCACCATTTAGTGAATGACTAGATAAACTGAGGGGTGTGTGTGATGAATTATGTTGCAAAAAGAAATTCAGAGAAACCTATGAATTTGCATACTCTGATGTAGCATGTAATAAGTGGAATCAGCAGAAGAATCTATACAATGACTACAACAATCTCAATGGAAAGAACACTGACAGCAAACGGGCTGAATGTGCTTACTTTTTTTTAAACACAACCACCTTTGACTTCATTTCAACTTAGTTTTTGTGAATTTCACATGTAAAAATATAGAAGTAAATCTTGTCAATCAGTCAAATTATATAGTCAAACAAAACCTCCCGTCACGAAGTGTAGCTCTCAACCAATGAGAATTTTTTAGTCAATGATGGATGTGGTTTATCTAATTTAAAATAGCACAAAAATTCAGAATGGCTTAGTGTTTTATACAAAGGAACTGCTTAGGTTTGGCTTTACATGAAAGACAATAAATTTCTATTTTATAAAATGGTTTGATGAAGGCATGCATGACTGATAACAAAGATTAATAAATTTATTGAATTTAAATGATTTAATGCTATACATTGTACAAAAGCATTGAGATTTATCTGAATTCACTGTTTGATATAAGAAACGCTCAAACACAAAATTAATGGTACATTAAAAAAATAAAGCTTACAAATACCATTTTGAACGTTCTCTTTCAACACAATCTAGTGTGTAAAGTCTTCATCTCAGAGAAGAGAGAGAAAAACATGCTCTTATTCTCTCAGTTGACAGACAGGGGACTCTGAAGGTGGGATGTTGCATATATTAGTTGATACAGTCACTAGATTGTTTTTTTTTTTTTTTTTAACTAATTGCTTTTCTTTGTTATATATAAAGGAACTTTTTTTGTGCTCCACACATCATATTCAATCTTCTGTCTTTGCATTAGTATGATGTGCCCCATGCCTGAAATATTCTTTTTTTTTTTTTTTTTTTTTTTTTTTACATTATCCCTGATTGAAGGAAATCAGCTCAAGTACTCCCTTCTTCATGAAGTTTTTCTTAATCTTGCCCAAGATCTAGAGCCTTCTCCCCCAAATCACCTCAAATTTATTTTGTATATATTTGCTATATGTACACAACACACATACATACCCACACGTGCACACACATAGGTGGGTGAAGGATTTACATACATGTGCGCATGCACATGTATGTACATAGATGTGTGTTTGTGTGTGTACATATATGTATCTTATCTCCCCCATTGGAATGTAAGTTTCATGTTGATCAGGACCATTTTACTTTTGTCTGAATACACAGGGATTAGCAAATTATAAGTACTTAATAAATGCTTGTTATTGATCATTAGAGTATTCAAGTTGAGGGTAGAAATTAATGTAACATAAAAATAAAGAGCCTGGATAAACTTTATTTTTTATTTTTCTGCTGAGGCAATTGGGCTAAATGACTTTCCCAGGGTCACACAGCTAGAAAGTATTAAGTGTCTGAGGTTAGATTTGAACTCAGGTCCTACTGACTTCAGGGCTGGTGCTCTATCCACTGCGCCACCTAACTGCAAAAAGATTTTGTAGAGATAGGAAAGTAATCATATGGTTTGGTGGCATTTGATATTTTCTTTTTTTTTTTTTTCTACACTTCTCTTTCAGATAGCTGGAGAATTGTGTTGTCAATACTGACTTCCTTGTGGTCCTTTGGTTTAGTCTAACTGCTTTTCCCAAGTTTGCTTTCTTTAAATCCAGTTCTACTTCCTCTTATAACATATCTAGAATCATGTTTTTAGACTCTAAGTTTGATAGCTTCTTTGCCCTTGATGCTAAAGCATGTAAAACACACAGCAACAGATTGTGTTTACTTTCTAAGAACCAGACTAGTTGCCTATGAAAACCCACTAAACAAACAAAAATACAAAATGGCCCTCGAGGATCATGGCAGAGTGATGGAAAATGGGGCTGACAGTGCTAAAAATCAAAATGATTTGAGAGCTGTAGGTGAATAAGATGGTTCTTAGGCTCAACTGAATGTACTCAGTAGGAAATTCCGGAGCAAAAAAATAAAAATAAATAAATAAAATGCCTTAGCCCACAGCAGATCTGAGATGCATATGAGAACTTGAAACTTTTCCACAAACAGGCTAAGACCTGGCTCCAGAACCAGAGAATGAATAACAATATCAGTGGTGGAAAGATACTATATGGTCCCAAAATGACAAAGTAGGGATCAGAATGAAATAGCAGTTGTCTCTGTTCTTCATTTCACTAGGACTACATGGTGAATCCTCTGGAAACCTTCCAACATAGAGCCACCAAATTTGGAATAACCAGTTTTGGAACTGTGGAAAAGGATCATATTAGCATCACATACAGTTCCAATACTCTTAACCATCCAGTGACTTGGGAGCCACCTTTGGGAAAAATAATATTGAGAACTATCCCATGAAACAACGCAAGATAGTAAATTTAGTTGTTTAGTCATCTTCAGTCATGTCTGATTCTTTGTTGACGCCATTTGGTGTTTTCTTGGCAAAGATACAGACTATCCTCCAATTCACTTTACAGATGAGGAAACTGAGGCAAACAGGGTGAAGTGACTTGTCCAGAGTCACACAATTAGTAAATATCTGAGGCCAGATTTGAACTCAGGAAGATGAGTCTTTCTGACTCCAGGCCCAGCACTCTATGTACTATGGCACCACCTAGCTGCTCTTAAGTTTTCATTTATCTCCCCACATAATGGGTTACCTTCCAGACCATGTCATGAAGAATTGGCCTCCATCAAATGTGAAGAGGACTATTCTGGGCTGTACTGGAGCCAGCTCTAACTAGAGAGCCATTGTTAAATTTTCTTTTCTTTTTTGCTGAGGCAATTAGGGTTAAGTGACTTGCCCAGGGTCACACAGCAGGAAGTATTGTGTCTGAGGCTAGATTTGAACTCAAGTTCTCCTGACTTCAGGGCTGTTGCTCTATCCACCGTACCACCTAGCTGCCCCTCATTGTTAAATTTTCAATGGAAATATTTGCCCCTCAGCTACAAATCAGGGACTGGTTTATTGTTCTCTCAAAGTCTAAAGGTAAGAAAGTGTTAATGAGTCAGATTAAGTTTAATTGTGCATACCTATGCATTCCCTCACCTCTCCATCTCTACCCCACAAGTCCTGATTGTTAAACATTTACCAGAAAAGCCCTGCCTGTAATGCTCTATAAACATAGCTTGAGCTCCCCAGGAATGCAGTAGAAAGCTCAGTCAATGAAGTCATCACTAGACTGGGGGCAATAATAATAATTACTGACATTGATACATAATTTTTTTTAAAGAACTTCAGTACTATCCATTTTCTATCCTATTATGATTACTGACTAGTCACATCTTCTGTCAGAAGATACTCATTGGTGTTAATCTATTTCAGCCATAATCTGGGTAGTTATTTTTCCCCCTTGAAATATTCTTTTCTTGCCAGGGCCCTTTTTGCCCTTGTTTTCTTTTTCTTCTTTTGCCTTCCTTTTTTAGTATCTCAGTCTTCTGCGACTGGTTTATTTATATAGGTAAAAGGGTATATCTTGCAGGGAGGCATATCTCAAAACCCTCTCCAGATTTTGCTGGCTGGTTCTAGGTTTAGGAGCTTCTGAGATATGTAAAAGACATATGAGCTTCAAAATCCTGCTGTAAATGACAGGATGAAACCCAATATTAATGAGGAACAAAGGTTCAAAAAGCAGATTATGGGAAGTGACATGGCAATGGGATTTAATGACTTTACACTTTTTAAGCTGGACAGCTATATGGATAAGGAACCAGGATTGGAGTCAGGAAGATGAGTCTTCCTGAGTTCAAATCTGGCCTCCGACACTACTCGGTCTTCTCATTTGTAAAATGAACTGGAGAAGAAAATAGCAAACTGCTCCTTTATCTTTTCCAAGAAAACGCCAAATGAGGTCATGAAGAGTTGGACACAACTGAAAAATAACTACACCACAGCCTTTTAAAGGCACAGATTTTTGGTAAAATATTAGTTTAAATGAAATCTGTCATTTATTCTGGATCTTTATTCTTTATATAATTCTTCCTTTAGTAAAGATAGAAGGAAATTAATGCTAGTGCCTTCTCTGAGATCATCTCCAATTTATCTTGGATCTAGCTAGTTGTCTATGTGTTTCTCCTCATTAGACCAAGAGTACCTTGCCTTTTCTTTGTGTCCTCAGTGCATGATTCCTGACACACTGTAGGTGCTCAATAAATGCCACTTCACTTGATTTGACTCAGCTGTTGGGGCTGACTCTATGAAGGCAAGGACAATTTTGTTTTTGTTTTTATGTCCTTTCTCCTTCTCTGCCCATACCTGGAACAGAATAGGTGTATAATAGATGCTTGTTGGAGTCTTCTTCAATTGCTAAGTGGACATTCTACAGAAAAAAACAAAATCATATCAGTCATGACATTAACCCTATAAGTGAAACCAGAAGACAAATGGGAGTTATGATTACATGGAAAGATGGCTTATAATCAGCAATGGAGGGCAAAAAAGTGGTTGGCATTTTTTTTAATCCCAAGGAAACAAGAAATGTCATTGAATAATAAGTTCCATCACCTTTTATTGCAGTGTTCACTTCAAAAACATCACCACAAAATAAACCGCAGTTTATGTACTAATAAGAGCTTGAGGAAGCAGAGATTCTGTGAAGATTTGATCTGTGAAATTCTCCAAATTAAGTCATTGTGATTTCAAAGCAAAGGTAGCCATATGGAAAATAACACAAAGTACTATGGAAAATATGGCATAAGAATAAGAAACAAGGAGTGAAACTTATATAACAGAGTATAGACAGTGAAACTCTCCCAACTTTCTCCTGCATATAACTTTAAACTAATACCTCAAACAGGATTCTGTAGTGGCAGTCAATAAAAGGCTGGAATGAAGTATTTTTTTGCGGACTAAGACAACTAAGGAGGTCAATGTAGAGTTCTGAGACATTGGGGTGGAGGTTGATCCAGAGTGCAATGTGCACAGTGGTAATACCAGCAGCAGGCCTTAGAAGCAGGGGTGACTATGTCAGCAGCAGCTTCAGGAGCTTTCAGTGCAGAAACAGTAAGGGGACTGGATAATTGGTTAGAAAGAGATTGTAGGGGACCCTTTGCTGACACTGGGTGTAAGACCTTGTAGCTTTGCCCAGATGCAGTTCTGGGTAATAATTCCAGGGGGAAGAAAAGCATTAGCACTTATGGCTGTAAGAAATCAGGGGCCCTAATCATAGTTCCAGGGCAGAGAAGTCTTGTGGTTCACAAAGGAGCAGGGGTCCAGTCTCAGTTTTAAGGCAGAGAGAAGCACTAATAATTGTGGCTTCAGGAAACCGAAATCCCCAACTAAATAAAGACCAAAGCACAGACCATGAGAATAAAGCCACACAACTTACAGATTCTCAGAACTGACTGAAAGCAGCAGCACAAAACCACTGAAGCTTGGAGCAGTGCCCTCTTTCCCCAAGAGCAGAGCCCAACTTTAACATAAAGTTAAAAATCAAGAAACATACTGAAAAAATATTTTAAAAATAACCTGACCGTAAAAAAGTTACAGGAAAGAACAAGATGCAAACTGGGAAGAAGACATCAATTTCAAAACACCTTCAAGCAAAGCCTCAAAGATAAATGAAAATTGGACACAAACCCAAGGAGAGTTCCTAGAACTCAAAATTACTTTGAAAGATCAAATAATAAAATTAGAGGGAAAATGGGAAGGGAAATGAGTATGATGTAAGCAAATCATGAAAAAAGAGAATAGCTTGGTAAAAGAGGCATTAAAAGTACTGAAAAAAAAAAAAAAAAAAAACAACACTATACCTTAAAAAACAGAATTGGCCAAATAGTAAAAGAGGACAAAAAAAATCATTGAAGAAAAAAAGCTCTTTAAAACCAAAACTGGCCAAATGGTAAAAAGGACAAAAGCTCACTGAAGAAAATTCTTTAAAAATTAGAATTAGGCAAGTAGAAGATAATGGCTCTGTGAGACTTTAAGAAACAATAAAACAAAGTCAAAAGAATGAAAAATAGGAAAAACAAACTATTGCACTGGAAAAACAGCTGACCTGAAAAATAGATTGAGGAGAGATAATTTATTGAACTCCTTGAAAGCCATGATCAAATGAAGAGTCTAGAAAATTTCAAAAAAGTCTTAAGAGAAATTGCTCTGATATCCTAGAACCAGAGGGTTAAATAGGAATTGAAAAAAAAAATCTATTGATTATCTCCTGAAAAATCCCCAAATTAAAACTCCCAGCAACATTATAGCCAGATTTCAGAGCTTCAAGGTCAAAGAGAAAATATTACAAACAGCCAAAAACCAATTCAAATACTGTGGAACTAAGTCACAATCACACAAGATTTAGCAACTTCCAGATTAAAGGAGTGAAAGATTTGAAATATGACATTCTGGAAGACAAAAGAGTTAGGATTACAACTAAAAATAATCTCTCCAGAAAAAATTGAGTAAAACACTTAGGGGGAGAAATAAATATTTAATGAAATAGAGGACTATAAGCATTCCTGATAAAAGGACAGAAGCTGAATAAAAAATCTGCCATTCAGACTCAAGATTCAAGAGAAGTGTAGAAAGGTAAACATTAAAGAGAAATCACAAGCGACTTAATGTGATTAAACTGTTTACATTCCCATATGGGAAGATGATACTTATAACTCCTAAGAACTTTGTCATTATTGTATACATAGTAAAATGGCATAGGTGTGAGTTGACTATAATGGGATGATCCTGGGTGTAAAAAAAAATAAGGATATTTGATGAATTGTCAGACTTCCAGCATTTTGTTGCAAAAAGATCTGAATGTAATAGGAAATGTGACATACAAGATCCAAGAGAAATATAAAGTAAACATCAAAGACTAACTAAAGTATTCAATAAGAACAAACTCTTCACTTTTTATATGCAGAAACTGTATGTCTAAGATTGCCATTAGTAATTGGGCAGTTTGAAAGAAAGATTGAGGTAGTGTGATTATAAAAAGCAAAACCATGTAGGAAAAGGTAAAAAGAATAATTATTTTGTACAAATGAGATGCAAGAGGAATGAGTGACACAGAGACATAAGATAGAGAAGGATGGCTGTCAATTCTGGGAATAGGTTAGAGAGAAACGTGTGTGTGTGTGTGTGTGTGTGTGTGTGTGTGTGTGTGAATTTTCTAATAAGAGGCTAAGGGGATAGAGAGAGAGGAGAGGATAAGGGAGGAATTTTTAGAAAGAATCCTATTCACCTCAGATCTGGATAAAAGAGAGAATAACACATATATTTTGAAGGGAATAAAGGTCTTTTAAATTTATTAAGAAATAGGAGGATAAGGAAATAGGTTAAGGGGGGGGCATAGAAAGGTGTGTAATTTAATGGGAAAGGTATCAAGAGGGAAAAACACAAATTTGGGAAACTATAAAAGTCTTCTAAATTTAGATAGAAACAAGAGGATGAAGGGAAAGGATATGGGGAGAGACAAAGAGAAGGATGTTTGCATGAGGAGGGGTAGGTTAAGTAAAACAGTAAGTAAAGCAGAGGAGTCAGGAAGGATAAAAATAAAAGAAATACACAAACAAAATGAAAATCAAAAGTAGATTTTATTCGGTAAAATAACCAGGGATAATAATCATGATTTCATACAAAACTAAAATAGATTTAATCAAAAGAAAAAATAGGGAAAATACACTAAATGTAGGCCACATTATTATTTTAGACTATTTAAAATAACTAGACAGTATAAATTGGAATATTGTTGTGGTGTAGGAAATGAGTTGGCAAATTTAGAAAAACATGGAAAAACTTGGATTTATGAAGGAAAATATTATCCACTTTCAGAAAAACAGGACAAACAAGCATAGTATGGGCTTACACATATAAATGTATGTGTGTGTGTTTATAGATATTTATGTATATGTAAGTATACATATGTATGTGTGTGTGTATCTGTGCTTAATTGTAGCCTTATTGAGGGAGAGAAAAGAACAGGTGGAAAAGAATAAAGTAAAAAATGCATAGCAGAAAATAAAAACCCACAAGTAAGAAAAAATGGATCTGAACCCAATGTATTCATTGTATACATTATATACTATGTATACAATATAATAAATAGTATTTATTATGTAGTCTTTCCTGAAATGGAAATTCATTGCTTTATATTTTTAATCCTCTCTTATGTTCTGCTATGCATGCACATCAAATTTTTTCTTTTCCTATTTTGTATTTAAGTTTAAAATAAAGGGGAAAAAAAGAAAAAAGAATGTTAAAATAAATAATTAAAATGACAGAAAAGAAATAAGAAGCAAAAAGATCTAAAGACATATAGGCTATAAAGAAACCACTATACTATTTTCTCATTAATGTTTTTTGTAGTTGCTGTTCATGAATATATTTTTCAAAAAAAAATTGGAGAGACACTGGACAAGATAAACTTCAAATAACATTATATAACACAATTAATTATATTTTAACAAGCAGGAAATACTCATTACTGATGTGGGAAATCACTAAATCAGCTATCTGTCCAACATGTTCTTAATCAAGGTAAAAATTAATGCAGAATTATGAGAATACAAATGAGAAAAATAAATGATGGGCAATTAAAACAATGCTAGGATGGCCTATTTAAAAGAATGGTTAACATTTTAAAATAAAGAGATGGACCAAAGAATAGTTATTGACAAAATTACAGCAATTTACTAAAGAAGGTTGAATGATGAAACTCAATTGATATAATGAAGAGAATAGGAGTTTAGAAACTGCTGTAGACATCAAATACTTTATCTTCCTGCCAATTAAAGAGATATGATAACCTAGGGCATTTTAGTATATAAACTAAATCATCAGATCTTATGGAGGAGGATGGTGGAAAATTTTGAGTAAAATTACCTCATAAAGTAGCAAGAATTGGGGGGAAGAAGAAAAAGTCAGTTTGAAGAAAGTAAGATGAAAGTATCAATTAAGTGTAGCAGCAGAGTGGTGAGTAGGATTGAGAAGACACTCATATTCACTTCCTCCCACCTTATTACTTGTTTTTCATAGTTTTTTGAAGAGGATCTTACTACTGACTCATTGTCTAGATCAAAGCTTCTTAAACTGTGAGTCATATCCCTTATGGGGGTCATGTAACTAAATGTGCAGTAACAAAAATTTGATAACAGTAAAAGATTTAGGAACTCACAATGAGCAAAAATTAATTCCAAATCAAGCACCTAATGGTGTTTCCATGGTGTTTCTGGCAGCTGCCTATTAGCCTTGGTTGTGAACACTCAAAATGTGCACTTTGTACTATGCCATTAATCCATACAACACCAACAAAACCTGCCAGAAATACCTCGTCTCAGATTTGAGATAGTTGTATGTTATGAATTGCAGTGTTTTTACTGTACAAAGTTTTCTGCTTTTACAGAAACAATAGTTTAGTTATAGAATAGACTTTTAATATTTTCTACCATCATTTCTCAGCATCTTACTATGAAATTAGTATATTTTTAGATTGTATTGTTAAAATGTTTGGCTTTAAAAATTGCCGCTACCTCCTTTTACAGAAACAGAAGTGCTAAGCTATTCTTCAGTTGATAAATGGTCAAATGACGTGAACAATTTTCAGACAAAATTAAAGCCATTTCTAGTCAGATGAAAAAATTCCCTAAATCACTATTGATTAGAGAAATACAAATTAAGGTATCATTTACATACTTCTCAGATTGGTTAAGATGTCAGAAAAGATAATGATAAATGTTGGAAGGGATGTGGGAAAACTGAAACACTAATACATTGTTAGTAGAGTTGTGAACTGATCCAACCATTCTGGAGAACAATTTGGAACTATGCTCAAAGAGCTATCAAACTGTGCATATTTTTTCATCTAGCAGTGTCTCTCCTGGATCTGTATCCCAAAGAGATCATAAAAAAGGGAAAAGGACCCACATGTGCAAAAATATTTGTGGCAGCCCTTTTTGTAGTGGCCAGAAACTGGAAACTGGGTGGATGCCCATCATTTGGAGAATGGCTGAATAAGTTATGGTATAATTATGGACTATTAGTGTTCTAAAAGAAATGATTAGCAGAATGATTTCAGAAAGGCCTGGAGAGACTTATATGAACTGATGCTGAGTGAAGTGAATAGAATCAGGAGAACATTGTACATAATAACAAAAATATTATGTGATGATCAATTCTGACGGATTTGACTCTTTTCAGGCCCATTCTAATAAACTTTGATGGAAAGAGCCATCTGCATCCAGAAAGAGGATTATGGGAACTGAATGTAGATCACAATATAGTATTTTCATCTTTTTTGTTGTTGTTTGCTTGGTTTTTTTTTTTTTTTCTTTCTCATTTTTTACTTTTTGATCTGATTTTTCTTGTGTAGCATGATAAATGTGGAAATATGTGTAGAGGAAATGCACATGTTTAACATATATTAGATTACTTGTTGCCTAGGGAAGGGAGTGTGGAGAAGGAAGGGAGAAAAATTTGGAAATGAAGGTTTTGGAAGGGTTAAAAGTAGAAAACTATCTTTGTATATATTTTGAAAATAAAAAGCTATTATTTAAAAAGAATCAGAAGTGTTTAATTGCAGCAAATAAAGACAAAAGCCCTTTAATGATATTTCTCCACTCATCACTATTGTATATCTATGTAAATGTGAACATTAATTTTTAAAATTAAGCACAAACAAATATAATTTCACAAACTAAAGTTAATATTGATTTGAAGAATTATTAGTGATTTTTATTCATATTTTAGGACAAAATGTTTTTGGTTATGGCTAAGTGATTAAATTTAAATGGAAGCAGTAAAAATCTTAATGACAATGTGGTAGAGTTTTTGCTACAGGTTGTAGAGCACCTGAATTGATAAGAAAACGAAAATATATCGAATAATTTTTGCAATATGTATTTACTCTTAATAATGATGATAATGTGGAAAAATCTCTTTGCTTAATTTATAATGAAGCTTTGGCTCCAGAGAACATGAAATCAGCTAAACTAAAATGAAATCTTAATATCAACTGCGCAGAATACTGTAATAAACCAGAGGAATATTTTGAATGACTTTTAAAATAATGTTTCAATAAATTTACTGTCAACAAAAAGTTGAATTGCAAGAAACTTCTAGCCCTACATAATAGGAGATCTCAAGTCACCTGCTGCTATTAAAATGTCAGGAAAAGTTCCTGAGAAAAAGTATGATTTTATAATTGAAAAAATAACCTTCCCAAATATTTAATTGTAAAAGTCATAATTGATCATTTGGAGTGCTTGGAGACACAGTTTCAGAAATACTTACCTTCAAATTATGATTCTAAAAAACTAAGCTGAATTCATAAACCATATTCAATTAAAATAAATCAGTCATCTATCATTAAAAGTTCAAGAAGAATTTGTCAAGTTGTCAAGTGACACAGGTTTAAAATCGAGTTTCCTAAAAATTTGTTAAATGAATTTTGGCTTGAGATCAGGACAGACTTTCCAATTATTTTCTTGAATGGCCCTAAAAATACTTCTGCTATTTTGTACTATATATTTATGTGAAGTGCTGTTCTCACAACTGATGTTTATAAATATAATTACAAAATAAATAAATATAAATATGATTACAAAATAAAAATATTGACCAATTCTGAAAAACATGGAAGACGCTCTTTGTTCTGCAGAATCAAAAATTATGCCAATACTTCTTTATTTAAAAATAAACAAGTTCATCCCTCATTAGTATGTAAATTTTCTTTCATCTTTAACAAGTGGTAAAATTATATGTATACCAAATAATTATTTTAAAATAAATTTCTTTATGATTTATTATCATAAATGTTTGATTTGTATACCTAGTTTAATATACTTATATACCCAGGTTCGGCAAAAATTTCTTGGGTCATGAGTGGAAAAAACTTAAGAAGCTCTGGTCTAGAGAGATTTCCTGGTATAAATGTTTCTCTCTGGGAAGTTGTGACAGAAGATCTGGCATTTACTCTACCTTTCTTAGCTCCAAGCCCCCAGGATTTTGCAAAATACCCTCGTAGCAGATCTTTCTATTTCTCTTTCCTCTATGTAAGCTTTCCCCAGTTGTATTCCTAATAAATATATAGATTAGCAAAATCTGTGGTTAGCATTACTTGTAAAAATGAAAAGAATGGATAAAATAAAGAAAGCATTACAAAAAACTTTTCCTCACACTGAAATAGAAAGGCTTCAGGGTTCATTGAGGAAGACGAAGGGGAGAAAAGACAGAATTACTGCTTTCATGTCATGCTTTCAGTGTGTGTGTGTGTGTGTGTGTGTGTGTGTGTGTGTGTATGTATAGGGGGGGAAAGGTGTATGGAGTATAGGGGTGATGATGTTCAAAATTCTGATCTATTCTGAACCTTCATGGATCTCGATGACCCACACAGTCATCCTTCACTGTCCTGGCCCTACTCACTGTGGAATTTTCCTCTGCCCACGTGTCTACTATTCCAGACCCATGTAGTTTCTTGCATTCTCCTTGGCTCCAGTTCAGCAACTTCTCAGTGTCAGGATTTAGCTTCCTCTTTGAGTCCAACTTCTACCTGGATTAACTAAATTAATTTTAAAAAATCACCTGGGGATGTGACCAAATCGTTGTTCATACTATGTCATTGCTCCCTTTTAACTTCATCCAAGGGATATGTTTAGATGTCATAAAGGGATTACTATTCTGGCAATATTCTGCCAGAATCTACCTCATTGTTGGCCCCTTGCAAAGACTATTCCCTTACAGAACCAAAGTCATTATGAAATTATTTAAATATGAAACTGGAAGAAAGACAAAAAAACCTAAAAAAATCTGTAAATGTTTTATGACATCAGTGTTGTCAGTCAATCACTGTTGGTTAATTTCGTGGTATGTTCCATATCCTGCACTAAGTCTGAGGATATAAAGAAGGGCAAAAATCAATTCCTGCCCTCAAGAAGCTCACAGTCGAATGGGGGAATACAAACAATTACATGCAAATAAGTTAGATACAGAACAAATTGAGGGTAGTCTCAGAGGAAAGAAACTGCCATTTGGGAGGATTTCAAAAGACTTCTTGTAGAAGGATGTTATGATTTAGGATGGATTTTTAGCCAGGAAAGCCTGGAGGCAGAGAGGAAGAGAGGAGAGAAGTTCAGACTCGCAGGGGGACAACCAGTGAAGATGCGTGGAGTTGGGACAGGCCAGTTTTCATGGGATCTCAGAGCACGTGGGATAAGATAGAAGAAGACTGGCTTTGATCGCCAATTACAGGATTTTATATTTTATTCTGGAGACTCCTACAGGAGTTTGTTGAGTGGGAAACTGAGATGATCAGACATAGGAAAATCAGTTAGACAGATGAGTGGAGGATGATGAGAAGAGACTTTTTTTTTTTTTTTTCTGTAGGTGATGGGGTAGATTAATAGGGTTAGAGCAGAAACTTGACAACCTTATCATCCTTTTAGAAGTAAGAGATCTGTTGAATCTCCCTTTTTATTTATGAGGCTCAGCTGTTCTCTGAGATCTCTGTTTCTGAGTGAAAAAGGGGAAAGGAGAAAAAAGCTGACATGGTCTTTGAAATTGAACTGGTGGTAGGAAGGAGTTTCCTGTAGGTACCAACCTTGTCCACAGGAGGACACTGTTGCCTAAAAAAATAAATGTGTTCCACTGCGTTCCAACAAGATCAAGGGAGTCCCAATGACCTGCTCTGGGTCTTCAAACTGAGAATATGATAGTTATGGATCTGGGAGAGATCCCAGAAGTCACACAGTAGACTTTTGGGTGTGAAAGTAATAGTAGTGACAGTGATAGTAACAACTGGACATTTCTATAGTGCTTAGGGTTGGTTAAGATCAGTATGTGTTCTATATAAATCATCTAATTGGAAATCTACAATACTCCTGCAACACTTTCCAATTGGCAAGTAAATGGAGTCTTGGAGGGCTGTGATGTAAGGTGGGCTGTAATGATCCTGGCTTCTAGGATCATTAAAGTCAATGTTACAGTTCTTATTATCCTCGTTTTACAGAAAAGGAAACTGAGGCTGAGGGAGAGTACTAAATATAACTAGGGCCATACAGCCCTAGGAAGTCTCCAAGGTTTGATCTAAACTCAGATCTTTCTGATTCCAGATCTAGTAATTTATCCTGAAGGTTACATTTGTTCTTAATTCACCAAATCCCTGTGTGATTTTAGGAGATTCACTTATCATCTCTGAAGGCATTTATTAAGTACTTACTATGGATTAGGAAGTGTGCTAAGTGACTGGGATACAAAGAAAGGCAAAAAACAATTCCTAAGAAAGCGATTTTGTAGAGAGTTAAGAAGAGGGTGGGAGGACTTTAAAGTCAAGGGCTTTAGCCACACAAGGGAGGACAAAAATGCTAAAATCACTGGTGGGTATGGATGGATTAAGTGGGGCTTTTTTTCCCCCTGGAGGCAATTGGAGTTAAGTGACTTGCCCAGGTTCACACAGCTAGTAAGTGTTGTGTCAGGCTGGATCTGAACTCAAGTCCTCCTGACCCCAGTCCTGGTGCTCTATCCCACTGAACCATCTAGGTGCCCCTCAAGTGTTTTCTTTTGTTTTTTGTTTTTTTTTTGAAAAGGGGATTCCCATGTCTTTAGGCAACAGGGAAGCAGCCAGCAGACAGAAATGAGCCTTGGTTTCTTCCCTTAAAAGTCAAGAGGCTATCTAAAGCTCTCTCTACTGAAGTGGTAAATCTATAAATCACACAATGTTAGAACTGGAAGGGATCTTGGGGATCATCCAGTCTGATCCTCTCATTTCACAGAGAAGGAAACTGAGGCTCAGTAAGTTTGAGTGACATGCCTAAACTCACGTAGCCACTTAGGAACACAGCCAAGACTCATAGGCAGATTTCCTGACTCTCAGACCCATGTTCTTTTCCCTACAAAGATCCTTAAGTCTCAGAGTAAATAAATTCTTTCAGGCTTTCCTTGGACAGGAGTCTATCCCTGGCCAAAAGCCCATCATTTCCTTTATTTGAAACCCTGGTGCGGATATCCAAATTCTGATTTCAGAAGCCATCTTCTTAACCAACTGTTCACTTCCCAAATCTTCCTTCTCTCCCAGAAACCCCTACCTTTAAGCAGAAGCCGTGATGAAAATACCACGTGTGTCCCCGAAGCCTTTGTTTTCTTCCAAGGGCTTCATAATCACTGTTTTTGAATTTTGAAAGGTTTGAGAAAGAATTAGAGGTGGGAAGTGTTCTGGGGTAGCATCACCACCATGAGATAGTTGTGACCATAACATTTGTATAGTACCTTTTCTAAAGACCATGAGACACATTATGTAAGTGGGAGGTGTGTTTTTTTTTTTTTTTAATTTGCTGGAACAATGAGGAAAAACAAAGAGGAAGAATGGGCAGTCTTTCCCTGCCTTGTTTTTGCTTAATTATATATATATATATATATATATATATATATATATATATATATATATATATATATATAATATATATTTAAAACCTGTTAAAGAAGATAAATTTGACATTGTTTCTCTTAACACCTGTGGTGATCTGATTATGTAATGTCCTATTTTATGACACGAGGGCAAGAGATGGTACTGAGAGATGCCAGGAATGATTTTTTTTAGCTCAGGACTAGAATCTCACCTCCTCTCCCAGGCCATTGTTAGAGACTTTTGTTTTCTAAGCATGAAGTCATGTCCTTATTGCACTCAAACACAGAATTATTATAGTTTTGGCTATTTATTATTTTTTAAAAAGAAATCTACCTTATAGAAGGCAGCAACCCAGGAGTTATCATCTGATCTGCTATCAATTAGGAAAAATGAACAGAAGGCATCCTCTTCCTAGCTTTAGGGCTGATGGGGACTTCAGAAGTAACTCCCATATAGTATTTAATAAATGCTTGCTGTCAGAGTGACCTAGGCCAACCATCTCATGTTACAGATAGGGAAACTGAGGTCTAAGGAGGTTAATATCCACTTTGTCCATGATCACAGAGGCAGTGTGAGAGACAGCATTTGAACTCATGCCCTTTGACTTCAGAGCCAGTTAAATTCCCACTATAGCACACTATTTCCTAGGCTTTCCAACATACTAGGGTCCCTGAAGACAACAGCCTGATGCAGATCTCCACTCCTCTCTCTCATTGTCTTGAGGGAAAGGAAGATATGGGCTAACTCCATGGAGCTCCTGTCATTCGTAACAGGGTAAGAAAATAGAGCCAGAAATGGATAGTTGAGAATTGGAGAGAAATACCGGAGGGTTTTCTCTTCTAGGGACAGGAAAGGAAATTGTTTCTAGGGGTAAATAGCACTTCTCTGGGAATAAATTTTGCATTAGGAATTGTATTCCTGAGAACAACAGTCTAAAAATATATTTCATTTATCATTACAACCCAGGCTCCCTTCATGCTATTCTGAGGCTGTCTGAAGAGTGTGAAAGAAAAAGGAATTTGAGGAAGAATGGTGAATCTGTGGGCATCCTCAGAGGGAAGATTAAGTGGCAATAAGAGACTGTGGTCTGTCTAACCTTGCACAGCAGTTCCATCTCTCCTTGGGTGTTTGGTTGTCCTAAATTTGGCTACCTCCTCTCTCCCACAATGGGAAGGGTCCCAGAAATGGAGGAAGAAGATCTGATTTTGAGTACCAGCTCTGTCTCTTATGGCCTATGTAACATGGGCAAACCTATTTCCTTTTTCTCAGTTTCTGTTTTCTTATTTGTAGATTGAAGAAATTGAGCTGCATGACCTTTAGGGCATCTCAGCTCTAAATCCTGAAATGCTAAGATCTTCTCTTCTCTACCCCATTTCCATTTTGCCCTTTCACCCCGACAGGTGAAAGATGAGTCTCATTTTGAGGTCAGTCACTGCCATTCCCAGCTCTGTGGGAAATCTAGAGTATGCTTTTTTTGTGTCTTCATACTGGAGGATTCTATCTGTAAGATTCTGCTAATCTTAAAACATCCAAAACAAAAGGCATGTCTATCAATTTGTCAGCTGACACAAAGCAAGGAAGAATAGATGTTGCATGTCAGAATTAGATTGCAGCAGCCTAGAATAATAGGCTGATCTTAACCTTAGCCAGACCACATCTATGTCTATATTATATTCAGATCTGGGTACCATATTTTAGGAAAGGCATGAATAAGTGGAAATATAGAGAGATCGGGATGTTTAAGATTCTGAGGAGACTGGACATCAGACCATATATGGATTAGTTGAAAGAGATTAGCTTTGAGAAGGGAAGACTCGGAGATAACACAATGATTATTTAGTATTTGGAGGACTATCCCATGGAAAAGAAAACTTGTTCTTCTTGGGTCCAGGGGACAAAATATTGGGTGAAAATTATAGAGAGGCAGATTTTTACTCAATATAAGGTAAAAAAAAATTCCTGGCACCATAATAAAAGATGCCTGAAAAGTGGAAAGGGATGGGAGGGAGTGGTATCCTCTCATTGGAGGTTGTCATGGCTCCTTGTTGAGAATATGGTAGAGAATCTTTTTAGGGATGGGCTGGATACTTTTTGAGGTCCTTTCAACTCTTCTCTGAACCACTCAATCACAAGACATTAAAGTTATGGGTTCTAAATTCAGTGGATTTCATCACTGTATCTCCTGAATTGTTAGAAAGCTGTTAATGGCTCCGTTTCATTTCATGTCAATTTGTTGCCCTCTCTTCTGGTTTCACCTATAAGTGTGCTCAAGATAATCTTTCTTCCTGGGATCTTATGTAAAAGTCTCTTGTTTTCTACTCACTTTTTATTTTTTATGTTATTTCATTTTTGTGACATTTCTGGTAATGATTGCTAAATGAATGTACAATCTAAGGCTTCTTTTGATTGAAGTGTTTCTGCTTGGCAAGGAGACCAAACCTTACCGTCTAAGCCAAAGATTCTTTTTTGGTTTTGTTTTGAGGCAATTGAGGATTAAGTGACTTGCCCAGGGTCACACAGTTAGAAATGTTAAGTGTCTGAGGCCAGCTTTGAATTCAGATCCTCCCAAATTCAGGGCAGTAGATAACTGCACCATCTAGTTGCCCCATAAGCCAAAGATTCTTAAACTGTGGGTTGCAAATTCATGTGAGGTCATATAATTGAATGTGAATGTCGCAAAATCATTATTTACTATCTTTTTTTTTAATTTTTAAAATTAATTTTATAATTATAACATTTTTTGACAGTACATATGCATAGGTAATTTTTTACAATATTATCCCCTGCACTCACTTCTGTTCCGAATTCTCCCCTCCTTCCCTCCACCCCCTCCCCTAGATGACAGGCAGTCCCATACATGTTAAATATGTTATAGTATATCCTAGATACAATATATGTGTGCAGAACCGAATTTCTTGTTGCACAGGAAGAATTGGATTCGGAAGGTAAAAATAACCTGGGAAGAAAAACAAAAATGCAAACAGTTTACACTCATCTCCCAGTGTTCCTTCTCTGGGTGTAGCTGATTCTGTCCATCATTGATCAATTGGAACTGAATTAGATCTTCTCTTTGCCGAAGATATCCACTTCCAATCATGATTTATTATCAATAAATGTTTGATTTGTATATTTATTTTATCTACCTACATACCTGCGATTGTATAAAAATTTATCAGGCAAAAAGGGGTCATCCAGTCTAAGCTATTTTCTAGATTCTTAATCTAATTTTTCTGGTGGGTGTTTTATATTTAGGAGAATGGGAGTTTCTTGAAGGCAAGAACTGTTAGCTTTTAGTCTTTGTAGCTCTGCCTAGTACACTATCTGATGGATGTTTATATAATGGGGAAGGGGAGACTGGTCACTGGAGGGCACAGTCCTTGGGGCACACAAGTTTTCTCTGTCTACTGCACGTCCATCTTCAGGAGCCTGGTTGTGGACATTTAATTCAGAGGACCCTGGAGACATTTTGTGACTGTTTCCTATAGACTTATTGAATACAGCTGAAAAGAATTTCAATTAGCTGCCAAGCTGGAACTAAATGTAAATAGAAAAGGTTTCAACAAAAGGACTCAAATTTTTTTTTTCTTAGGAGGCTTTTAAGGAAAGATGAAGAAATGCTGTAAGACTCTGGAAGAAGGAGATCCTCTCTTACTTGATCACCATCTGGTCTTAAACACATGTCACTTTTGTTAAAGTGTTAAAAAGTGATGTTGAGTTTTCCTTGATTCTGGAGTGTTGGAGGTGGAATTGATGAGGTTCGGATCCCCTCGATTCCCAGTCAGGGAACCAAATGATGAGGTTCAGCGCACGGCAGAAAGTTGTGGGAACCCCTTCTGGTTGGCCCACCGGACCTTCATAAAATAATTTACAAACCTGAAAAGTTAGACTGGCAAAAAGAAGTTTATTGGCACTGAGAATTCAGCCTTTACTAGGTGGCTGACTTACTCAGTGGCAAGGTCCTGACAGAAAAGTAAAGGTCTAGCAGAGGAGTCCTGGCAGAAAGATAAAGAAGGGGTATAGAGAAATCCTGGCAGAAAGATAAAGAGGGGTTAAGGGGGAAAAGGGTGTCTTCTCAGTGGGCAGGGGGTCCTCATAGGCAGCTATGCCAAGGAGAAGTCATGGACTGGCATGTTCCTGTTCTGGCCCTCTGCCAAGTCCTATTAGGGAAATGGAAGCTGACACTAAGAAGAGAGAATGCCTTTTCAGGGGGCCTTGCAGCAGACCAAGCTGCTTTGGACCTTCTGCCAGGTCCTGGCAGAGAAGTAAGTGAGAGAGATAAAGAGGAATTAATGCTGAGAGACACCGGCAAGCAAGGCAGAGGCTTGTTAATAGGTTATGTTGTTCCCAGAAGTTAACTTGGTAAGAGGAAGACTTTTAGCTATCACTTGAATTTTGAGCACAATTTCCTTGGAGACCAAAATGGTAGAGATGAATGTGTCCCCATTTGAGAAAAAATTTTGGTTCTTGCTTGGTATCTTTTCAGTGTATATCTCTTAAAATATCATTCAATATCAGTGATATTAAGGAATTAAGAACCAGTTAACTATTCACTAGTTAGAGGATATTAAAGAGAGACTTAACTGGTTAAATGATATTGAGTGAAAAAACAATAGTGGAGAAACCTCCCATAATCTACCCTCAATACCCCAGACCATACTAAAAACCATTAGGGGAGAGAACTAGTCTTGCTCTAGGGACCCAACCTGTTAGTGCAAGTAAGGATTCGGGAGATTGATTTTCAAAACTCATACATGTGAATCATTTAAATAAATGCTTATTGAGTTGATTTAAATTTCATTGTAACGCATTTCTAAGAAATGATCATGGTTTAAAATCAGTGCTGTCATTTTTGTCCCTATCTTGTTTTTCATTCAATTATTCAATAAGTATTTATTAAGTGCTTACTATGAACCAGATACAATTTGAGGTATTCAGAATACAAAGACAAAAAAGGAAATATTTCCTGCTTTCAGAGAGTTTTCATTTTATCCGGGTTAGCGAGGACAGGAAACAGGTGTCTAGAATATTAAATACAAATCAGCAATTTCTTGAGGAGGGAAGTAGGAATGGGGTGCTAGGTGGGGGTGGTAGGGAAGGGATTCAGGTTCAGCATCCTGGAAGAAGTAGTCCCTGAACTGAGTTTTTCAAAGTTGACAGCTTATTTAAACAAGTTGAGCTGGAGCTGCTGTAATTACACACAATGACTCCTCATCTTAATCCTTTCTTCTAATTAGGTATTGATTTTGACCTTTGCTCTAACCAATCGATGAGCTGGTTGCACACAGACAGCTGCTCCTGAAATGAATATCAACTCCCACCTTGGTAACTCATTGTTTACCATCAGCTAAAATATTTTCAGTTTTGTTTTGTGATTTTATTTTTTATGCTTGTCACATCTAGAGTTTTCCTGTTCCTTTTTTGAAGAAAGAATTCATGAGTATACTACAAAAACAGTCAGCTATCATTTATTAAACTCCTGCCCTGTGCTAAGTTCTGGGGATACAAAGAAAAACAATAGATACTCCTTTCCCTCAAGTGTTCATAGTTTGGTTGGGGAAACAACATGCAAATAATTATGCACAAATAAGATGTAGACAGGATAAATGGAAGATAATTAACAGAGAGAAGGCAGTGGAAATAAGGGGATCAGGAAAGGTATCTTGCAGAAAATAGGACATTAGCTGAGACTTGAGGAAGCCAGAAAGTAGAGATGAGGAAGGTAAGAGGTCTAGGCTTAGGGGACAGCCAGTGAAAAAGTCAATAAAATGAGCCTGTGCTTTAACCCCCCATTTAAAGGGTGTAAACCACAAAGAGGCAAGAGATGGAAAAGACAAAATCTTATATATGTAAATATATATGTAACAGATACCTACATATATATGTTTATGCCTATAAGGAAAATATATAAAAGCAAAGCTCTTCTACATATGTAAATATGTATATATGTTTATTTACATATATATTTCCTATGTACACGTATATAAAAATATGTAAAGGAAACTTCTCGTGTATATATACATTATATGTGGTTGGTTTTTATCCTTTGTTCTCAGAAGGCTCTGCCACAGGTTGGACACAAATAATCCATGTGAACTTTTGGAGTGGAGATGTCTCTAAATTTGTGCATTTCATGTTTCTTTTGAGCTACTGTAATTCTGCTTCACTCAGAGCACAGCAACTTCTTTGACTGTTAGGTAGTCCTTTGCCAGTGCTCCCATAGCACATAGTTAATTCCAAAGTTCTTAAGAGAGACTTTGAGAGTGTCCTTGTATTGTTTCTTCTGACCATCAGGTGAGCTCTTGCCTTGTGGGATTTTTCCATAAAATAGTCTTTTAGGCAGAAGTATATTTGACATTTCAACAACATGGCCAGCTCACTGCAGCTCCTTCTAGGCAAGATGACCAAGTAGCCCATGAAATGATGCTTCTACTTCCTTTGGATGTAAAAACAAACAAAACTACCTATCTATCTGTCTATCTATCTATCTATCTATCTATCTATCTATCTATCTATCTATCTATCTATCTATCTATCTATCTATCTATTATCTATCTATCATCTATCTATCTATATTTATCTAATACACACACATATATATATACATATGCACAATATAAATAATACACAATATTATGTGCTGAATAATTTTGACTACTCTTTTATTTTCTCATCTCATCTCAGAAGAATCTCTGAGCTATATTTGTGCTTGGTTGCTTTCAAGTATATCTTTGATGCGAGAAGGGAAAATGTCAATATGGACATGCTGCTTCTTTTTTGGCAAGACAATTGGGGTTAAGCAACTTGCTCAGGATCACACAGCTAGTAAGTGTTAAGTGGCTAAGGCTGGAACTCAGGTCCTCCTGACTCCAGGATTGATGCTTTATCCACTGTGCCATATAGCTGACCCCACGATTCATTTTTTTAGCTTGCTGTTCACTAGATGAGATCCCACAGCAAGGATACCAACAGGTAAAAGATGAATGCTTGTAGTTGGTCAGAAAATTTCTGTTTCCTTTCCTTCACTCTGCCATAGTTACTGTACTAAAGACCATTACTAAGGGTCGCTTGTTATTTTTATGTATTAGGGACAAGTCTAATTGTTAGGACATTTCCCCTGTGATATTAAGCCTTAATCTGTCTCTCTTGATTTTTTCCTATTAGTTAAGTAAAGTTAATTAGCATGGATTAAGCATTAAAATGATATATCACAACTGGTTCAGCCATTCTCCAATTGATAGACATCCCCTCAATTTCCAACTCTTTGCTACCATAAATATTTTTGTACAATAGTTCCTGTTCCTTTTCCTTTGATCTCTTTGGGTACAGACCTAGTGGTGCTATTGCTGGATTAAAAGGCATACATGGTTTTTAGCATAGCTCCAAATTGCTCTCCAGAATTTTTGGATAAGTTCTGAAGACCTTTTAAACAACCTTTCCAAAATCTAACTCCTTTTCAAAATTAAGAAATCAAAGATGAACTCTGTTCTTCCTGAAGGTAAGATGAGAATGATAAAGTCTGAGAATTCACCTTAATCTAATTAAAGTCATTACCTCTCACCAGAGGATCTTACCTGTCGTGGCCAGTGCTTTTGGGGGTGGGAGGGGGAGACTCTCCAGGATATATTTACATTTTTAGTGACTGTTGTTCCATTTGGTAAATCATTATTATAACTGAACTTTCATCTGACTTGTGCAACTATGTTCTATGTGGTATTAAAAACTTTTCAAAGATGGAATGGAGCTTTGATCCTTCTGTTGGAAGGGGAGGAGAGAGGGAGGAATAAGAGATAAGGTAAGGAAGAGAGAAGAGGGGAAGAAGAAAGAGAGCTGGAGAAACAGATCTTTGTATAAAGAGAGAGAAAAAAAACAAAAAATGAAAGAGCGGAGAGAGAAAAAAAGAGATAGAGAGAGAGAAAAAAAGAAAGAGAGGGAGGGAAAAAGAGAGATGGAGAGAGGCAGAGAGACAGAGATGGACAGAGAAACAAAGAGACAGAAAGACAGAAAGACAGACAGACACATACACACACAGCACCAAAAAGACAGAAGACCAAAGAAGAGTAACATTAAAGAATCTAATCAAAAGTTATACAACAAAAAAGAGAAGATGGAGTTGTTCACACAATAAGAGAAAAAGAATGACAGAGGGAAAGTCAGAGGCTTCAGTGGTCCATTGCTGCATGGGGAGAAGGCAAGAAAGGCCTTCAGCACATGGGTGTGGACTTGTAGTGAAGAGTTCTTGGGACAACAAAAGTTGTCCATGATGAATGGGCAAGCACATATGGGTTATGGAAGGAACTCCTGAATTTATGAGATCACAGATCTATTGGGATATTTAGAATATAATATAAAGCAGGTACCATGTTAGGTGCTAGAGAGGCAAAAACAAATACAAAAACAACAAAAGTTTTTTCCCTCAAGCAAATTGTTCCATGGAGGGAGATAAGTATAACAGATGATTGGGGGAATTCCTTAATTTTCTAGTCTGGGGAACTCCTGTGGAGCCAGGCTTTGGTGAGTTGGGTGACATCATAAGGGGAAGGATACTTGGTTCTCTTGCTACAATTCCTAGACTTGACATTGGCCAAATCCTTCACAAAGATGAGCTCAAAGGAAACTGGAAGCTGGCTCTCCTAATCCTTGTAGCCTACAGAATAAGTAATCCTAGCTCAGTTGCCAATTCTTTTTGGTACAGTCTACAGTCATGGAGCCACAAGAAGGCCATCCAAGACCTATTAATTGTTCATGTTCTTAAGCAAGGGATCAGAACACACATGGTCTTCCCCATGGAACAAAAGCATGTTTACCCAGCTCCATGGGAAGTACCCCAGTCCATCATCCCCGTTACATTATTTTTAAAGACAAGTTTATACAAAATACAGACAATATAAACCAGGAGAGGAGAGGCACTAATAGTAGTAACACCTTAGTTTTCCTCCTCTCTACCCTCTCCCTATTACATTTTTCTCAGATTCTAGAATTCCTGGTTTGACGAGGTCTGCATTCTGGGATTCTCTTAGTTGGGGTCCCTTCTTCAGTTTCTGCTCCTCAGTGGTCCTAAATGATAAAACTTCTCATGCTAGGCTAAGTTTTATATCTAAAATCTGTGGGGTAGCAGGTTTTCCCTATTCTTATAGAAGTGGCAGCCTTTCCCCTTTTCTGTCTACCACTTTTTTTCTGACTTAAACTCCCAATGGACTCATAGGATGCTACATTGTCTATTCTTTATTACTAGTTTTTAGGAGCAGAGCCTCCAAGAGCAGAAAAGACAAGTTTTTGAAATCTGGTTCTTACTGATTGCTAGCTTGCTAATAAAGCCCTGCCTCCTCAGCCTTCCATCCCCACACCCAAGTAAGTGTTTCCAGGGCATCCAAGGAGCTGCAAACAGGTGAAGGTCATCTATTACTCACAGATGCACACAAACATCTTCTAAATATTATAAAGATGAAAACTATCTCTCAATGAGAATAGAAAGTCACTGAAGCTTTTTGAGCAGAGGATTATCATGACTAGTCAACAAACAAGAATTTATGCAGTATCTTCAGTGTGCCAGATACTGTGCCAGGTGCTGGGAATAAAAAGATGAAAGTGAAATTTGTCTTTCTCTGTCTCTATCTTTGTCTCTCTCTGCTTATTTCTGTTTCTGTTTCTCTTTCCTTCCTCCTCCCCCCCCTCATTTCTATCTCTCTCTGCCTATTTCTGTCTCTCTTGCCTCTTTATATCTCTCTCTGTCTGTCTCTGTCTCTGTCTCTGTCTCTGTCTCTGTCTCTCTCTCTCTTTCTCTCTCTCGTACCTCCCTCCTTTGCCTATCTCTGTCTCTTTTCTCTCCCTATCTCTCTCTGTCTCTCTTTCTTGACCTCCTCCCTCTTTTCCTCCCTCTCTCCTTTCTTCCCTCCCTTTCTCCCTTCCTCCCCTCTTCTCTTTCCTTCCCTCCCTCCCCTTCTCTGTGTCTGTCTCTCTCTGTCCTCTGTTTATCTGTCTGTCCTGTCTGTCTCCTCTTTATCTACAATGAGACCTTCAATTTATGTCTTTGAGGGGAAGAGAAGAAAGGCCATTGCTGTGTTTATTGTTTCCCTTATCTTTCCAATCTCCAAGAGAAAATATTTTTGTTTACAATTATATTTTATTGACTCAAACTCACCTTGAATGTTTACAAGTCTAGAGGTGTAGGCCCTATAGGAGAGTTTTAGGATACAGACTACCTTCTCTGATCATTCTCAAGAGGAAGATAGGTTTTGCTTAATATAAACTGGCTTTTGTTCCTTTTCCTTTAAATGCTGATTACACAAAAGACCATCACAAATAGTGAATAAAGTCATTGATCCAAGGAAAACAGTGAACAGAAACCAGGGATATTATATAGATTAGAACAAACCAAAAAATACACAATTGTAAAGGAGCTGTTCAACAGGGTGTGATATAAAAAACTTTAACTCAATCACTGAGTGGTTGATCTCACTAAGATGCAATCATTCTCTGTTTTCTTTTCTTTTTTGTATTTCTAAGTTTTCAAAGATTTAATCAGGGAAATGATGGGTCTCCCTTTATAAGTCTACAACTCTGGAGGTTCTCATAGTTATTAAAAATTTGATGTTTTCTTCTCATTACTATCCACAGGGTGTCTTCCAACTATCTCCCTCATGAAGATTTACTGCAGGATTCTCTCAGTCAATGAGGAATTATATTTCCCTACACAAAGTACAAGGCCAACCTTCAGGAAAAACCATCCTGGGTATAGGTGGAAGCACAGTTGTATAGACTTGTACAAAACAGGTACAAAGTAATTTTCAGGTAGAAAGACATTAACGACTGGGGGGGGGCAGTTGCTATCAAAATGGCTTGGTTATAGAAGGTAGTCTTTGGGCTGAATCTTGAAGGAAAGGAGGGATTCTGTGGGAGGAAATGCATTTCACACATAAAGGACAGCCCATACAAAGGGATAGAGATGTAGTGTCATGCATAAGGAACCATCAGAAGAACAGTTTAATTGGACTTTAGAGTATACATAAAAGAATAATGTGTAAAAAGATTAGAAAAGTAGAAGTGGTCAATTTGTGAAGAACTTTAAATGCCAAATGGAGGAATTTATATTTGGTTTTCAAGGTAAAAGAAAGTCACTGAATTTTAGAAAAATTCTTTGGCTCTTTTTTTCTTCTGAGGTAATTGGGGTTAAGTGACTTTCCTAGGGTCACACAGCCAGGATAAGTTAAATGCATGAGGCCACATTTGAACTTAGGTCCTCTTGACTTTAGGGCTGGTGCTATATTCACTGTACCAACTAGCTGCCCCATCTTTGGCTCTTTTATGAAAGATAGATTCAAGAAGGAGAAATTTGAGCAGGATCATCAATTAGAAGGCTATTCTAATGGTACTGTACTAAGATAGTGGCTGTGTGAATGGAGAAAATGAGAGATCTTGCGAAAGAAATAATGACAATCTCTGACAACAGACTGGTTATGTAGGATCAGTGTTAGCGAGGAGTCAAGGATGACAATGAGTCTGGATGACAGAGAGGACGTTGGTGCTCTTGATAGTAACACAAAAGTTGGGATGGGGTCAGACTTTTAGGACAAGGATGGTGAGTTTCATTTTAGGCATGTTGGGTTTGATGCTTATGGAGCATTCACTTCAAGATGTTTCAAATGGTGACATGGATCTGGCGTTCAGGAGAGAGATAAAGTTTAGATAATCATTTGCATAGAGATGAATTGAACTCATGGATGCTAGTGAGATTATCATAGATTATTATATAAAAAAGAGAGCCTAGGAGAGAGCCTTGTGTAACATCTACAACAAATTGGCTTGACCTAGATCAATGGAAGCAAACTCAAATAAAAATTGAATCCCTATGGGTCCCATATTGACTTGGAAAACCACAAATGAATATTATCCACATTTTACTGTATTTTTATTTATTTTGTTAATTACATTTTAATCTGGTTTTGGCCCAATTTTGGAATGGAATGCAGGACAAGGCCTTGAGTTTGACACCTCTGATCTAGGAGATTCTTTTTGTCTCTGTATCCACAGAACTTAGAGTAATGCTTTGAAAATGTTTATTGATTGTGATATTTCATGACAAGAAATCATATAAGATCACTGGAAGAATAGTTATTATTCAGTTTGTCTGATTTTTCATGACTACGTTGAGTTGTCTTGTCAGAAGTACTGGAGCAATTTACCATTTCCTTTTCCAGCTCATTTTACATATGAGGAAACTGAGGCAAATAAGATCAAAGGACTTGTGTGAGGTCAGATTTGAACTCATAAAGATGAGTCTTCCTGATTCAAGACCTGGCACTCTTTTCCCTATTCCATGAAGAATACTTGTGTTAAAAAGATAGGGTTTTGTTTCAGGGAGAAAAATGGACTCATTAAAAGAACTTTTTAATTTCACAAAGACAGTTATCTCATTCTCCTCATCCTTTTAAATTCTGAGCTCAATTTACAGTTTATTGACAATGTTTACCCAAGGCAAAAATACTGATGGAGGAGTTCTACAGTTTGTCCATCCAACTGCATTTTAGACAAGAGATGTTCTTCATTCATTGAGTTTTTTATTCATTCAATTCAATTCAATAATGTATTATGGACTAAGAACTGTGGATAAAAGTCTGATATCTCTGGTGGACAGTTTGTGGTCTTTTGAGTGGTTATGGTATGCTGAGTCTTGAAATAATAAGCAAGATTTTGGCTTTAATCAGAATCATCTGGAGGATCTCATCACTACCAAGGTTAAAGAAGAGATTTTCTGTTGACATCAGTTCATAGCGTGGTATCATCCAGTGCCTCAAATGTAATGTAAGCTCACTTTATATATCTATATCTATATCTATATATGTACATATATATGTATATATATAGATATAGATATATAGATATAGATGTATAGATGAGGTATAGTCTTTTTTCATCTACTTGGTTTTCCCAGTATGACTTGCTAGGTCAATCTCTTTTGAGTCATGTGAATTTCATTAAAAAGACCCTGTAGGGTTCCAGGCTTAAAATTCATGTAGGTTCATCTATAAATAAGATAATCATGGAATCCAATAAGCATCTACCATCTAGCCTATTATATAAAAAGCATGGTTCTAGATGTTGAGGATTCGAAGATAAAAAGGAAATAGTCCCTGCCCTTGAGGAAGTTCCATTCCACTGGGGATTAGGGGAAAGAAAAAGATGACACAATACATATATAAATAATACATTTGTAAGTTTATTCATAAATACAAAGTATACTGAGGACCAAAAGATTAATAAGTGGGAAGCCTTTGCTTAAAAGAAGATAAAGTTCTTGAGATGTAGATATAAGGAAAGAGTATCTTCTAGACCCAGTGAATGGCTTGTACAGATGCACATATGTGGGAAATGGAAAATCAAATTCTGGAAACAGTCAGCAATACAATTTGGCTGGAAAGTAGAATGTGTGAAAGGGAGTAATTTGAGAAGATGCTAGTAAAGTAGGTTGGAACCAGACCGTGAATGGCTTTAAACACCAGACTGAGGAATTTGTGTTTTCTTTTAGAGTCAATAGGTAGCCACTTAGGTTTTTTTGAGCAGAGTAACATGGACAGATCTGTGTCTTTGGAAATGAATCTTAGTATCTGTAAGAAGGATGAATTAGAGAAGGGGGAGAGGAAAAGAAGAGAGATGAATCTGGGGGCTTATTAAAGTACTCCAGACAAGAGATAATAAGTCTTTGAATTAGGGTAGTGGCTGTGACCGGGTGAAGAAGAAAGGAAGAGGGAAAGGAGAGATTGCCAAGATTGAATCGGCAAGTCTAGACAAGTTAGTCAATAAGCCTTTATTAAACTTCTAGGTGCTAAGCACTGTGTTAAGTGCAGCAATTGAAAGCAAGAGAGGAAAGGTTCCTATATTTCCATATTCCAAAATTATAAACTTATATGATTTGAGTGCTTTCAGCAGAAATGGGATGATTAAGAGGGACCCCTTTTGGACATGGTTTTGAGATGCCTGGTGGGACACAGGCTGATTTGAACAAAATTATCTTTGTGATTACTTCTGTTGTAGACTCTTATTTGACATCAATATATGTATGAGAAACATTGTTTGAACATAACATGTAATGGGAAAGCTATTGGGTTTGTTTTTTTTTTTTTTTTTTTTTGGTTTGTTTTTATTCACTCCAGTTGCACAAAAAATGATTTTTTTGGTAATACATGTACTTTTTAAACATATTTTTGTATGATTTATATTGGAAGAGAAAAATCAAAACAAAAGGGAAAAACCATTGACAGAAAAGAAGTGAACATAGCATGTATTGATTTGCATTTAGTCTCCACAGTTCTCTTTCTGGATGAGGATGGTATTTTCCTTCCAAAGTTTATTGCGATTGCCTTGGATTATTGTACCATCATAGAAGTCATCACAATGGCTCCTGGAGAGTTAAGAGTCCAAATGCAGTGATTCCATTGTTGTTATTGATGGGTCTAGATTTCTAAACACAGTCACAGATCCGTCCCATTTCATATTAGTTTGTTGCCAGGTTAATCTACAAATGTTCTTGAAATAATCTGGTTTAGTTGGGTCTCATGTCACGCTTTCCTCAGATTTGTAGCTTTTTACTATTTTGTGGGATAATTCTATTCATGAACTTCTACCATATTACTATTTTGATGGTAATAGTTGAGAGAAAAAGATCAGGCAATGATGTGTTGATGTGCGGAAGTAGACAAAGATCAACACCCTTTCAGAATTCTTTCACCAACACAGTTGATGCTATTTATAGAGGGATTGATAGATGAAATTAAAACAGTTTCTTTACCAGTGTCATTCAAAATTTTTTTTCCATTTGGGGAAGTAGAGCCCTGGGGAGATATTCATCAGCCAGGGTGTATAATGAGTCTCCAAAACTATAATGGATTTCTATCCATAAAGTCTGTGACAGTTGACTCAGTAAGGGAGATAGAAGGCAGATGAAAGAAAATAGTTAATCAGTTAGCAGAAGAATTAAAACTGAAGAATCTTACAAGTTTAAAAGATAGATCTTATCTCAGCTCAAATCTCTGTGCCTTCTGATACAGTCTGGCAGAGAAGTGAATTTCATACCCATTGTCTGAGAAGCCTGAAGCTTTATAGAAACTTTTATATTTTAGATGTCTGCTGTGGTTTTCCACTTGGCAAGGAGATCAAGTATATTCTAGTTAATGCAGTTTGGGAGCTCTTTTGGTTTCCTTCTTGTAATGAGTGTACTGGCTGTATCTTTCCAAGAAGGGGTGATAGAATCAGTATCTTTACATTTATACATTTTCTATTTTTCACAGTTAATAACTTGTTTCACCAATTGTAACTATGGTGAGTCTTCTCATAATTCTATTAATCAGCCTTAATTAAATGCCTACTATGTGCAAGACACTGTGCTAAGCACAGAAAATACAAAGGCAATGCATGAACAATCCCTTTTTTCAATAGGGAATTTACTTTCTACAATTTATTTCAATTTTATATTGCTTTTGACCTTTGTTCTTCCCAATCAATGATCTGATTGCACAAAGGAGCTGATATTGAAGCAACTCCTACATCAAAAGCCAGTTTTTTTTCCCCTGAATGTTAAATAGCCAATTTAAATTTTCTTGAATGGTGTTTATGGCACTTAGCATGCTGACCATTTCCTATTCTCTTCTTAAGGATGGCATACATTACACACTGATGTTAGTCTTGAGGGCATTTTATAAACTTTTAACCACTTTCATTTCTTAACCTTGAATAATATTTTCCACCATATATACATATATTTTTTGCTGCCTTTCAATAGATCCTTCTTCACATTGAAGCAACATGATTTGGAGAATCTTGTCAAGTACCTCCTAAAATTTTTCTACTCTCATCTTCTATAAAAGATGTTGCAACAAAATCTGTTTCATGGTCTCCTTGCCATGTTCATGGGAGTACTGCAAGGCAAGATGACCCAAGTGAGTCACAACATAACATTTTTATTCTTTTGTTCGCTTGCATTTTGTTTTCTTACTCATTTTCTTTCCTTTTTGATCTGATTTTCCTTATTCAGCAAGATAATTGTATAAATGTGTTTATATGTGTTGGATTTAACATATATTTTAACATGTATAACATATATTGGATTGCTTGCCATCTAGGGGAGGGAGTGGAGGAAAGGAGAGGAAAATTTGGAACACAAGGCTATGCGGAGTCAATGGTGAAGGATTATCTGTCCATATATTTTGAAAATAAAAATAACATTTTTTTATTTTTTTTAAATTTTATTTATAAATTTTTTTACAGTACATATGCATGAGTATTTTTTTTTATAACATTATCCCTTGTATTCATTTTTCCACATTATCCCCTTCCTCCCTCTACTCCCTCCCCTAGATGACAGGCAATCCCATACATTTTACATGTGTTACAGTATAACCTAGATACAATATATGTGTGTAAATCCAATTTTCTTGTTGCACATTAAGTATTAGATTCCGAAGGTATAAGTAACCTGGATAGATAGACAGTAGTGCTAACAATTTATACTCATTTCCCAAAATTCCTTCTCTGGGTGTAGCTGATTGTATTCATCATTGATCAACTGGAAGTGAGTTGGATCTTCTTTATGTTGAAGATATCCACTTCCATCAGAATACATCCTCATACAGTATTGTTGTTGAAGTGTATAATGATCTCCTAGTTCTGCTCATTTCACTCAGCATCAGTTGATGTAAGTCTCTCCAAGCCTCTTTGTATTCCTCCTGCTGGTCATTTCTTACAGAGCAATAATATTCCATAACCTTCATATACCATAATTTACCCAACCATTCTCCAATTGATGGACATCCATTCATCTTCCAGTTTCTAGCTACAACAAAAAGGGCTGCCACAAACATTTTAGCATATACAGGTCCCTTTCCCTTCTTTAGTATTTCTTTGGGATATAAGCCCAATAGCAGCAATGCTGGATCAAAGGGTATGCACAGTTTGATAACTTTTTGGGGCATAATTCCAGATTGCTCTCCAGAATGGCTGGATTCTTTCACAACTCCACCAACAATGTATTAGTGTCCAGTTTTCCCACATCCCCTCCAACATTCATCATTATTTGTTCCTGTCATCTTAGCCAATCTGACAGGTGTGCAGTGATATCTTACAGTTATCTTAATTTGCATTTCTCTGATCAGTAGTGATTTGGAACACTCTTTTTTTTAAATTTAATTTTTATTTTATTTTATAATTATAACTTTTTTTTGACAATACATATGCATGGGTAATTTTTTACAACATTATCCCTTGCACTTACTTCTATTCAGATTTTTTCCCTTCCTCCCCCAACCCCCTCCCCCAGATGGCAGGCAGTCTTATACATGTTAAATATATTACAGTATATTCTAGATACAATATATGTGTGTAGAACCGAATTTCTTGTTGCACAGGAAGAATTGGATTCAGAAGGTAAAAATAACAGTTTACACTCATTTCCCAGTGTTCCTTTTCTGGATGTAGCTGATTCTGTCCATCATTAATCAATTGGAATTGGATTAGCTCTTCTCTATGTTGAAGATATCCACTTCCATCAGAACACATCCTCATACAGTATCATTATTGAAGTGCATAATGATCTCCTAGTTCTGCTCATTTCACTCGGCATCAGTTGATGTAAGTCTCTCCAAGCCTCTCTGTATTTCTCCTGTTGGTCATTTCTTACAGAACAATAATATTCCATAACATTCATATACCATAATTTACCCAACCATTCTCCAATTGATGGACATCCATTCATCTTCCAGCTTCTAGCCACTATGAAAAGGGCTGCCACAAACATTTTGGCACATACAGGTCCCTTTCCGCTCTTTAGTATTTCCTTGGGATATAAGCCCAGTAATAGCACTGCTGGGTCAAAGGGTATGCACATTTTGATAACTTTTTGGGCATAGTTCCAGATTGCTCTCCAGAATGGTTGGATTCTTTCACAATTCCACCAACAATGTATCAGTGTCCCAGTTTTCCCACAGCCCCTCCAACATTCATCATTATTTGTTCCTGTCATCTTAGCCAATCTGACAGGTGTGTAATGATATCTCAGAGTTGTCTTAATTTGCATTTCTCTGATCAATAGTGATTTGGAACACTCTTTCATATGAGTGGAAATAGTTTTAATTTCATCATCTGAAAATTGTCTGTTCATATCCTTGACCATTTATCAATTGGAGAATGGCTTGATTTCTTATAAATTAAAGTCAATTCTCTGTATATTTTGGAGATGAGGCCTTTATAAGAACCTTTAACTGTAAAGATGTTTTCCCAATTTGTTACATCCCTTCTAATCTTGTTTGCATTAGTTTTGTTTGTGCAGAAACTTTTTAATTTGGCGTAATCAAAATTTTCTATTTTGTGATCAATAATGGTCTCTAGTTCTCCCTTGGACACAAACTCCTTCCTCCTCCACAGGTCTGAGAGGTAAACCATCCCATGTGGAACACTCTTTCATATGAGTGGATATAATTTCAATTTCATCATCTGAGAATTGCCTGTTCATATCCTTTGACCATAACATTTTTTAAATAAAAAAAATTAAATTTGTTTTAAAAAAAGAGATAATAGGGAGCCAGAAAGATCCCATCCAGCACTCAGTATGTGAAACAAACTTAGCATCAAAGAAAAAAAAAAAGAAAAGATTACCCAAGTGCAGAACAGTGGAAAAAGCATTGGCTCTGGAGTCTGAGAACCTGTGTTCAAATCCTACTTCTGATGCTATGGTAGCTTCATCTGTTAAATAGACCACATGGCCTCTAAGGTTTCTTTCAATCCTAGATCTATGATTTTTTTTTTTTTTTGCTGAGGCAGTTGGGGTTAAGTGACTTTCCCAGGGTCACACAGCTAAGATCTGAGATCACATTTGAACTCGGGGCCTCCTGACTTCAAGGCTGGTGCTCCATCCACTGCGCCACCTAGCCGCCCCATCCTAGATCTATGATTGATGCTCTGTACACATGATAAAATCAACATCTCTATTTACTTATCAAAGGAAAAGCTGAGAACCACCCCCTCCATTTAGTCACAGTGTTTTTAAGACTTCCTAGCTGATCTTTTCCAAACCCTGCTACCTACACTTTGGCCAGCTTCCTCAGCCCTATTCCATTAGCAACTAGATTCTTCTCTAGGGGCCCTGACTTTTGATAGGTAAATTTTTGACCTTATCTTACCAGGAACCAGGCTTCCATATCCTTTCTAGCCATTTCCGAGCTATGTAGCTATGTGTGTACACAACTTCTTCCTGCCCCACTCCAGTTCCCCTTTATATGTTGTTTTTCTCCACTATTACGTAATCTCTTGAAGTTAAAGACGTTCTTTCTTCCTTGTCTTTGCATCCCATGTGCTTGGCGTAATGCCTGGCATTATAATAATAAACTCAGTAAATGATTTTTCACTTCATCCATTCAGTCATAGTGAGATTTTGTTATAGATTTGGTCTGTTTCCTCAGGTTCTGCATTATTTCTTCGGCTATTGTCACTGAGCTGTGCTACTCCAATGGATTTGTGATTTCATTGATTTGGACATTCCCTCAAGTGATACAGATTGCAAAGTATTCATGCTTCATCACCTTAGTCAATAAACACTTATTAAGCACTTAATACATACTAGGTACAGTGCTAAATTCTGAGATACAAAAAAGAAGCAAAAGACAGTTCCTGCCTTCAAGGAGATTTTAATCTAATATAAAGAGGGAGACAGCAGGCAATTGTGTACAAGCTACGCATAGGAAAGCCACAAAAGAGGCAACTAGGTGGTACAGGGGATAGAGGTTGGGTCTGGAATCAAGAAGGCTTGAGTTTAAATCTGACTTCAGACAATTATTAGCTGTGTGATCCTGAGCAAGTTTCTTACTGTTATGTGCCTCAGTTCCCTCATCTATAAAATGGAGATAATAATAGAATCTATCCTCCTAGGACTGTTGAAAGGCTCAATGAAATAATATTTGTAAAATGTTTAGAATAGTGCTTGCCATGGAGTAGGTACAGATAGATAGGATAAATAGATTATATCTATTTATCTATCTCTTTATTATAGTCATCCTCATCTACGACATTTATACAGTACCTACTGTATGCTTGCCACTGTGCTGAGAACTTTAAATATATATAAAGTATTAGAATTAAGAGGAGTTAAGAAAGGCTTCCTTTAGAAGGTGGGATTTTAACTGAGACTTAAAGGAATCCTGGGAAGCCAGGAGGTGGAGATGAAGAAGGAATGTTCTAGGCTTAGGGAATAGTCAGAAAGAATGCCCAGAAAGGAGTTAGGGGGTCTCATTTGTGGAACAACCGGGACTCCAGTCACTAGATTGAAGAGCATGTAGCTGGGAATAAAGATGTAAGAAAACTGGAAATGTAGGAGGGGGCTAAGTTATGAAGGGCTTTGAATGCCAAATGAAATAGTTTATATTTGATCTTGGGAGTAATAAGGGAGCTATTGGGGTGTGGGGGTGAGTGTGATAGAGACAGACAGACAGAGAGACAGAGACAGACAGAGACAGAGAGACACAGTCAGACCTTTACTTTAGATAAAAATCCCTTTGGTGGGTGACTGGAGGATGGAATGGAAGATAGACTTGAGGTAGGCAGACTCACCAGCAGCTATTGCAAGACTCCAGACATGGGCTGCATCAGAGAGTTACAGTATCAGAGAAGAGATGGGGGCACATTGGAGAGATTGTTGAAAATATAAAATCATTAGACCTTGGCAACAGACTGGACATAGGAAGTAAGAGATAGTGAGGAATCCAAGATGACACCTTGGATGGGAACCTGACAAACTAGAAGGATAGTATCCCAACAATAATTGGGAAATTAAAAGGAAAATTCGACTTGGGGGAAAGATAATGAGTTTAAGATGTCTATTGGAATCCAGTTTGAGATGTCTAAAAGGCAGAGATGTGAAGTTGGAGGTCAACAGAGAGAGTGCAACAGAATAGGTAGATATGAGAATCATCAACCCAGAGATAGTAATTAAATCCATGGGTGCCAATAAAATCACCAAGTGAAGTAGTATAGAGTGAGAAGAGGATCCAGGCTGGAACCCTGGGGGGGCACCTTGGGGAGGGACGTTGCTTTCTCCTAACATCATGAGGGTAGCCATAGTGCTTCCAGGCTGCCCATCCATCATCCTTTGTTCCCATCACATGGTCGGCCCACCTGTCTTGTTTGCTCATACATTTTCTGATGACAGATAAAGTAATATTTGCAGATAATATGAAAACATTGGCATTCTTAGCATCCTCTTCCCTTTACTCACTGCTCTGCTACTATCACTGTGGAAATTTAATGAGGTTGCATGGGTATGTGGGATATTTTTCCTCATTTGTTTTGCTTTGATTGCCATGATCAAAGAACTTATCTCTTATCTCTTAGCAGCTCACGTCATGATGATGCTCTCCTAGATGGCACCTAGATGGCATTAAGTCATATTTGGTGGTCATCGTGTGGGAGTCCATTATCCCAGTGCCCTATGTCTTGGTTATATCACATTTTGAAGGGAAGCTAACAAGCTGGAGTATGTTTGGAAATCATGTCACAGAATAATAGCTTTAAAGCTGGAATCCTTCATCTGCAGAAGAGAAGTTTGAGATATGTGTGTGCTAGTCAATGTTTAACAACCAGCTTTCTGGAATAATGTTCCCACAACACACTTAAATTTATTTTGTATTTTTCTTAACATTTTCTCTTTTTCTTTCTTGAATCTAGACAATCAAGAAAATAATCAACCAATGAATGATTTGTGTCATTTGCTGATTTCTGAGGTGTAAATGCTCACATTGAAAATTTAACAATGATTCCCAGTGCCTAGGAAAGAGCTGGCTCCAGTATACCCCTAGATGCAGGGGGAGACATGACAGCCGTCATCCAATAGTTAGGATCAACACACTTGGAACTCAAAAGGAAATCTGAAAGCATCCAGCCCAATCCCGATGCTTCTTAGATGAGGAAAGTGAGCCCAAGTTTTTTTTTTTTTTTTCCTGAAGCAATTGGGGATAAGTGACTTGCCCAGGGTCACCCAGCTAGGAAGTGTTTAGTGTCTGAGGTCAGATTGGAACTCAGATCCTCCTGCCTTCAGGGCTGGTGCTCTACCCACTGCATCACCTTGCTGCCCCTGAGCACAAGGTTTTAAAAGTAATGTGTAACAGAGCTCACATCCCAATTCAGGATGCCTGGCTCCCAGTCCTTGAGGCTCTCTAAACCTTTTTCATATTATTTCTAAACCATTGTCACATCAAAGGTCTGGCAGAAGTAGAAAATCCCTAGGCCTGGGGAGGACCTTAGGATAAGCAGTAAAGTAGGTGATATTTGTCTTTGATGTCCAGTGCTACAAATTATCTCTTGCTAATCTTTCACTTCCAACCTGATGCCTAAAGACTTCATGCTGTTTCTCCTCCTCCTACATCACAGTTTTAACACTTTAAAATAGATGTTGCTCTTTCATCTATTGTATAGATCGAAAGTATAAGAAAATAAAAGTGACTTAGTTAGCCATAAATCAAATTTTCATCTAACAAGGAAACCCCTTTGCAACATTTTCCTACAAATGTTTATTTGGTATTTGCTCAAAGACGACTAGTTTTGGGGAACTCACTCCCTATCTGTAACAGCAATTGGTTTGTCTAATTTTTAGGATTTTCTTTCCATTGAATGCTAAGATAAACCTCTCTGTGCCTCCTACCTATTGCTCCTGATTCTATCTTCTGGGTCAAGAAAACTATGTTCTACCCTTCTATTACATGATAGCCTTTCAAGAGCTTGAAGACAGCTATCATCATCATCATCATCATCATCATCATCATCATCATTCCTATCATTCCCATCACCACCACCACCACCATTACTATTATAATCATCATCTTCATCATCATGTTACTATCAGAACCATAACCACCACCATTATCACCATCATCACTGGCAATACCATCCTCACTGTGATCATCACCATTGTTATCATCACCATTACCATTACTATCATCGTCATAACCATAATGATCATCACCACCACCACTACCATCATCACAGCTAGCATTTAAAGACCTTTGCTTTAGGGAAATCCCTTTGGTGGATGAGCGGAGGATGGAAAGCTACTACTTTAAGATAAGCAAAATGTTTTTACAATTATCATTTTATTTGGTCCTCTCAAAAACCCTGGGAGATGTTAATATGATCCTGACTTGACAGTTGTGGATACTGAGGCACAGAGAGGGTAACTTCCTTGCCTAGGGTTACATACTGTCCCTCCATCATATCTTCTCTCTTTTGCACTAAATATTTCTAGGTCCCTCATTTGCTCTCGGTGTGGCTTGTAACTTGCTCTCCTTCTCATCTTGGTCTTCCTCTTCCTGATGTGTTCCAGTTTGTTGATGTCTTCTTGGAAATGTGACATATAGCCCAAATATATTACTTCATGATGATCTGACCACTAACACAGTGGTATTAATATTTCCTTCATTTTGAATCCTACGATTCTTTGGGTGACTTTTTGTGGTTGTTAGGAAGTTGTCAATATATTGACTCATGTTGGCTTTAAAGCTAGTAAGTGCTTGAGACCCAAATCTTCCTGACTCTGAGTCTAGCACTTACAGATATGTTTTATCCGTGTGTGAAAATCTATCAATCATCAATTGCTAGGAGACACTGAGAGGTAGAACGACTTGCTCAGCAGGTGTCAAAGGAAGAACTGACTCTTTGTGTTCCTGACTCCAAGGCCTTCCCTAGAACTACTCTAAGATGCATCTCATTTTTCACCAAGTAGGTCTTTGGGCAGTCAATCAGCACTGGATGTGCCACAGTGAAGAAGTGCTAGAAACAAAAAGGCAGGCAAAAGCATCTCCATATTCTAAGGGGAAGGTAAGAGACCAAGATCAGGTGATTAAGAGGTCTGAGGCAACACAGAGGAGGATCTTAGGATAACTATATCTATGGCTGGAAGGAACTTCAGATCATCTCGTCCAACTTCTTAATTTAACATAGTGGGAAACTGTCTAGGGAGGTTGTGATTTGTCCTAGATCACATAAGTAGGAAAGCATAAGGCTCTTTGACTTCAGTGCCAATGATTTTCTCACTGTGTTAGGATGCTCTAGGAGGAGACTTAAATGGTGGGAAATTCTAGAGAAGTCTAGGAATATGGGAAGGCCTGAGAATCTAGGGAGCAGGGAGGTAATAGGAAACATAAGGAAGCTGGAGGGATAGAGAAGCAGGAGGAAGACCTTGAAGTATAGAGAGGCTGACATAGTGGTGGGCCTGTTGACATAGGAGAAGCTAGAGAGGGATGACGAGGTTTCAAGAAATAGGCAGGCTGGGGAGATGGAAAAGTTGGGAAAGAGGCTTGAGTAGAATTATTGAGAGACTAAGTGGTGCTACGGAGATCCGGTTTCCTCTCACCCAATCCTAGTGATATCTGGGTATGCATGGTGGTAGAGCCATTAGCTGCTCAAGTTCTTGGGAGACACAGAAATCTAGTTCCTGAGGAAGTGGGTAATGGGGTGGAGAAGGGAAGTTCTGGAAGGAAGAGTATTAGGGGTGGGGAGTAGAAGGGAGTCCAGTGAAAGTATAGTGCAGTCAGTAAGTCAACAAATATTAAGCATCTACTCTGTGCCAGGTACTGTGTTAAGTTCTGAGCATACAAAGAAAGCTAAGAAATACTCCCTGCTCTCAAGGACGTCACAGTCTAATGAGACAGACAACATATAAACAACCATGTAGCACAAGTGATAGGATGAATCGGGTGATCATTGACAGAGAGAAGGCATGAGAATTAAGGGAGATTGGGAAAGGTTTCTTGGGAAGATGGAATTTTAGCTGGCACTTGAAGGAATCCAGGACATGAAGATGAGGGGGGAGAACAAGCCAGGCACGGGGGCAGCTAGAGAAAATGCACAGAATTCAGGGATAGTGTTTTGTGTGAGGAATAGGAGAGGCTAGAACCACTGGATTATGGGGAATGTGGAGGAAGGAAGCCGACTGCAAAGATAGGGGGGCAGATTATGAAAGGCTTTGAATATCAAACAGTAGTTTATATTAGATGCTGGAGTTTATTGAGTAGGACCTGTGTTTTAAGAAGATCCTTTTGACATTTGAGCGCAGGATGGATCGGAATGGGGCCGGCAGCTCAGTAGCAGGCTATTGTCATAGCCCCGGTGTGAGGTGATGAGAAGCTATACCACGGAGGCAGAGAGAAAGGGACATGCTGGATTGGGAATCAGAGAACAGAACCACAGAATCACAAAACCGCAGAGCTGGGAGGGACCTCGGTGGCCGTGTGGTCTAATCTATTCACAAAAGGCAACATCATTATCACATATGTGACAAGTGATCATGCAGTTTCTGCTTGAAGACCTCCAGGAATGGGGAACCCATGACACATCTCTCATTGTTGGGAAGTTTTTTTCTGATGTGGAGCCTAAATTTTCTTTTCTGTTACCTCCACTAATTGATCTCCCTTTCCCAAGTCTCACCTCCCCTTTTTGTGACAGTCCTTCAAATTCTTTTATCTGAGATCATAAGGTCTCCCGAGTCTTCTTGTTTTTGTTAGATTCCCGATTTCTTCCCCCTCAGATGTCATGAACCCAAGCTCCTTCACCATCCTGATCCCTCTCCTTTGGCTGATCTCCATCATATTAATGATCTTCCTACACCCTGTGGCCAGAGCTGGACACAATACTCCATGTGAGATCTGACAAGGGCAGAGCGCAGGGAAATTATCATCTAGGAGTTATGCCCTAGATTCAAATCTTGGCTTTGTCAATTACTACATGTACAACCTCGAGCAAGTCATTAAATTCATTTCTCAGTTGTTAAATGAGAGGATTGGGCTAGATGGTCCCTGAAGTCCTTTCCAGCTACAAATCTATGCTCCTCTTTAAGGGGCGGCTAGGTGCAATAGTAGATAGAATGCCACAGCTTAGTGAGTTCAAATCCAGCCTCAGACATTTACTAGCAGAATGACCCTGGATAAGTGATTTGACTCTGCCTCAGTTTCCTTATCTGTAAAATTAGCTGGAGAAGGAAATGGCAAACTTCCCCAGTATCTTTGCCAAGGAAATTCCAAAATGGGGTCATGGAGAGGCAGACATGACTGAAATGACTCAATAAGCCTTTTTGAATTAACTTTGGAGCTGTAGGCAAGGACCTAGATGGCCAGCAGATGGTGCTCTCCTCTTCCAGTCCACTCTACAGCCTGACCTCTGGAGCAGCCACTGGAGTGATGGAGGGCCAGGGTTTGACCCTCTGGAACCCAAAGGTAGAAAACCACATCTCAGAGCTAGAAAGGACCTTGAAGATCATCCAGCCCAAACTCCCACCGTATTCAACTGAACTGCATTTAAATACAGGAATCCCGATTTTTTGGTCTACTCCCTTTCTTTCCCCTACTTTTTGTGTTAGGTAGCCAGTTACCCACCTTTGTTCTCTGGGGAGCTCACTACCTTAAGAAGCATTTATGGGGTTATGCCCCAGATTCAAATCTTGGCTTTGTCAATTACTACATGTACAACCTCAAGCAAGTCACTAAATTTATTTCTCAGTTGTTAAATGAGAGGATTGGGCTACATGATCCCTGAAGTCCTTTCCAGCCATAAATCCATGCTTCTTCTGATCAAAAGGAAATTTTCCTGGTCAATCTCTCAGAAGGCGGAAATCTACCTCTCAGGGATTTTGGAATGCAACCTCAGGCGAAGTTCCACAGGAAGGAAATTGTACACGAGACTTGAAATGACCTTCCTCCTTGGACCTCACTCGCTTTGTTTTGCTTGCTTATCCTGTGATACTGACTTTAGCAATCTCTGGGGTTGTGCCTTTATTCAACTACAACCTTGATGAGGGTAGGAACTATATCACAGGTATAGTTGCCCCAGCATCTAATGCTACAGCTTTGCATGCGGCTAATGAGTATTCATTGGATGAATAAATTCAGAGCTGGGAGCAAGGCCAGTCTTGTTGCCACTTCTAACACCATCTTCTAGGTAGTGGTGGGATGTGGTACGGTGGACAGAGAAGTGGCTCTGCAAAACTCTTTGATGCATATTAACCTGGGTCACTGTGTCTCCCTTTCCTCATCTATACAATGAAAGATTGAAATGAATGGCTTCTGGGTCCCTTCCTGCTTCAGGACCCTGAAGTAGGGTTCCAGGTGCCTCAATAAGTGTAGCAAAATAAAGATATGTGGACCTGAAATTCCTTTCCCTCTATGGATAAAACCCCTCCAGTCTCTATGTGAGCTTTGGATGCCACATGCCTGTCTTTCTTTCTTGTTGCTGTTGGATGGTCCTCTTGGGATTTATGACGAAGCTTCCAGACACTGAGTTGAGGTCATTTCAGGTAAGTTGCTGATTTGGTCCAGAGGTTGGCTGCTAAGACTTCTACTGACTATTTCTATTATAACTTGGATTCATACAAGTGGCTGTGTGTGTGTGTGTGTGTGTGTGTGTGTGTGTGTGTGTGTGTGTGTGAAGCCTTTCCCCCTAAAGACAGTTCTAAACTCAGTATAGGGCAAAGTGAGCAAAGTCCAGAGGGATTTCTCCAAAAGGAACCCCTTCTGCTTGGGGATCTTGCTAAGTTTATAGTGTGCTCCTGAGCCCATGAATGTAATTGAAATAATTTCATTCCATTAAAGCATGTATTGAGCCCCTGTGTGTTGTCGGGCCCCTGTGCTAAGTGATGGGGACACAAAGAGAGGCTCTCGAGTAGTTTATAATCTGGGACATAAGAATTCCTTGGTGGAGATATCATTGGCAAAGGGAGGTTGATGGAGTAGAAGAATTTGAGCTGATGATGGAGGAGATAGAATCAGGAAGGTGATGGGGGGGTTGGAATTGGTGGGGGGAGATGTGGGAAGGCTTGGGTGGAGGAGTTCCAGGAGAGTAGAGAGAGAAGTCCTCCCAACCTCCCTCAGGGGACTTGATGGCTCTACCAGTAAAAGCTCTCTGTGACAGGGAAGAAGACTAGAACCTGGAGGACTTTGTGGATGTTGCAAAGAGAAAATTTTGGCTCAGTAATGTCAGGAAAATGTCTTAAGGGGCAGAAAAATGGAATGTCCAGCATTGAGAGGGTAGGCCCCAACACTAAGTGATGACTTGTCTCACATGGGTACTGCATAGACCAAGTACAGGGCAGGCTTTTGAGGCCTATCCCAAAAGGGGATCCTTGGCCTCCTGGGCCATCAGTGCTGCAATCCCCCCACACGGGGACTTTTCAATAACCGAGGTACCCGAATTTTCCCTCACTTTCTGAGAAGATTCCAGCTTTTCTAGACGTGAAGTACCACCCATCTTAAGCCATTTGGACACCAGAATTCCCCGGGAAGCCAACTGTAGTATTTCCAGTAATGAGAGAACCAGGATTCCCTGAGACTTGGGGATCAAAATTTCAGAAAGAAATGGCCGTCAACATTTTCAGGGAAGTGCACGTCGCTCACGTTCCTAGAGACAAGAAACCGCCGACTAGATCTGAAACCCCAGGACCTGGGTTGGGACGCCGGGTTCTGACCTTGGCAAAGCCCCTTCCCCTCCGGGTCCCGGTTTCACTCTCCAGAGTGCTCGGGCTGCTCCGGCTGGTCTCTGAGGTGCCTTCCAGGTCCCCGCTGCGTGGAAGTCAGCTCCTTGGGGCACAGCACTGCGTGACTCGGGTCTCGTCGCCCCGGGCCTGGCGGGGGCTGCAGCCGGCACATTGAGTGACAGGTTCTAGCCCTAACTCCAGCGCTGCCCGGGTCCAGCACTCCCAGAGGAGGCGAAGCCCGACAGCTCCTGGCTCCGGGGCGCAGGGCGGGCTGCGCGGCCGGCTGGGAGGGCCGCGCTGCCCGCAGCTCTCGGCAGGGGGCCGCGCTCCCTCATCCATCCCCCTCCTTGGCGTTCCCGCGCTCCCCGCGCTCCCCTCGCTCCCCCCGGCTCTCCCGCCCGCCAACTCGGCTCCTCCCCGGCGGTGGGGGCGGCCCCGGGCCGGCGGCGGCGGCGGCGCACGCTTCCTGCGGGGCGGCGGCTGAGGCTGAAGCTGGCTCTGGGGCTGAGCAAACGACGCGGAGCCCGAACGGGAGCCCGAGCGCAGAGGAGCCCGAGCCGGAGCGGGAGCCGGAGCCGGAGCCGGAGCCGGAGCGCAGCGGATCCCGAGCCCGAGCCCGAGCCCGAGCGCAGCGGAACCCCAGTCGGGAGCCTGAGCCCCCGGAGCCGGGAGCGCGAGCCGAGCCCGCCGCGGCCCCGATCGCGGGCGCCGTAGCCCCCCGCAGCCCCCACGGGCGCCGAGCCGGCCCGCCCTTCCTGCCCGGGCTCTCCCCGCGCGCTCCGCCCCGGGCCGCCCCCGGAGGCGCCTCGGGAACAAAGGCGCCGGACCCGCCCCCGGCCCCCAGCCCCTAGCCCCCGCCCCGCCCCGCCGGGCCCCTAGTCTGCAGCCATGAAGCCGGGGCCGCCGCACCGAGCAGGGGCCGGGGCCGGGGCCGGGGCCGGGAGCGGGAGCGGGAGCGGGGCCGGGGCTGGGACCGGCGCGGGAGCGGGGGCTGGGGCCGGGGCCCGCGGGATGCTGCTGCCGCCGCTGCTGCTGCTGCTCTTGGCGGGACGCGCCGCCGGGGTGAGTGAGAGATGGGAGACCCCTCCCCAGAGTCCCCTCTCCGCCCTCCAAGTGTCTCCCCTCCCCCCTTTCCCTAGTGACTCCCCCTTTTCCCTTCCTCTCGAATCCTCCCCTTCCCCAAATTTCTTCCCTTCCCCCCATCGCAGGTGTCCCCCACCCCCTCTCCCTAAACCTCTGTCCCCGCCTCCCTGTGTCCCCCTTCCTTGTGTCCACCCTTCTCCTCTCCCCAAGTGACGGCTCCCCAAAGGATATCCTCGTCCCTCGCCCCTTCCCCAAATGCCTCGCCTCTGTCGCCCTCTGCCCTGTTCTCTGTCCCCACTCCTCAAGACTCCCTTCTCTCCTCTTCAAATATCCGCTTCCTCCTCCTCATGGTTTCTCCCTGACCCTCTCCCCAGCCCTAGGTCTCCAGTATCCTTTTCTCTGACTGACCCTCTCCCCAGCCTTAGATCTCCAGTATCCTTTTCCCTGACTGACCCCTCCCCAGCCAGCTTCCTTCCTTTCCTTCTCCTCCCCTTCTTCTCCCTCTCCTCCTCCGTGCTCTTCCCCTGCTCTTGACCCTTCTCCCACCTTCCCTCCTGCTGTTCCCCAACCCTTCTTCCTTAGGGCCTCCTCCCCTCTCCTTCCCATCCCCAGATTAGGGCCTGTCTAACACAGTCCTTCCCTCTGGTCCCCCTGCTCTGCTCCCCTTTAGGCATCTGCTCCAGGTGCTTCTGCTTTTGATGAAGGGGACCATTATGACCCTCATTGGTGCCCCTTTTATGCCCCCTCTCCATTCCCCTGTGCCCCTCAAATAGAGGCCCCGCTGGGAGCCAGACCCTGTCCCTGTTTTAGCCACAGCTCTAGGCTTACCAGGGGGGAGAAGGCTGCTGGTGGGTGTGACCACAGTGTTTGGGGAGAGGGGCATCTGGTATTGCTGCTGAGGAGAGTGCCTCTGAATTATGGGTGTGTCCTGGTATCTGTGCCTCTCTGGTCACTGTCCACTTCAGGTGAACAGAAAACACTGGCCTCCGGGGATTTCTTTGTGTTCTCCTTTGGACAAGCTGGTTGCTCACTCTTTGAGGGTCACTTGTGTGACAGCGTTGGGGCATACAGGGTTACTAGGGTCAGATATGAGTGTGATGGTGATGGGCATGTGGGAGATTATAGGAGATGGGGAGCTAGGCAGGGGCGACCCAAGTCTCAGTGATGGTGATTAAGGTGTGTGTGTGTGTGTGTGTGTGTGTGTGTGTGTGTGTGTGTGTGTGTGTGTGAAGGTGACCTGGATGCATGATGGTGAAGGGTGTATGTGTGTAATTGGGCTGTGTGCAAGAGAGTGACGTGAGTATGTAATGTGTATGTATGAGACTATGTCTATATGTGAATGAGAGACTGATGGATGGGTGTGGGTGCCAGTGGCTGTATGGGTGACCACGAGGGATGTGTGTATATGTTGGGGACCTCGGTATGTGTAACTGTGAAGGCTGTGTGTATGCTAGTGCCTGATTGCATGTGCCTGTGAGGGGGGGTACCATGATGGGGGGTGTGAGAGGGACCTGAGTTTATAGGACTGTTCGGGTGATTGTGTCATGTATGCCCACGCATGTGGGCCTGTGAAGCCCAGACTTAGGAGCTTTGTTGGAGGTACAGAGAGAGGTGGCTGAAAACGTCCTGGCCATCGTCTTGGGCCATCTCTTCATTGGGGTAGAGGAGGCTTTGGGGGTGTGGTGGTCCAAGGTCAATCCATCAGAAGGGGCTAGAGACCATAGGTCTCTTTGCTGGACTGTGTATGACTTTTGATATGGGATGGCTTGGAGCTATAAGATCCCCTTGGAGTAAGAGTTAAGATTCACTTTCCCCTCCTCCTCCTCCTCCTCCTTTCCCCCAATTCCAAAGTTATGAAATGCTTTGGGGGGATGGGGCTGACAGTAGTTGCGGGTGTGCTCACACTTCCTTGTGGAGTAAGGAAGGAGGAGTTGAATGGCCTGGGGGATTAGATCTTGTGGAGGCTGTGAAGATGGATGTGTGTTGGTAACTGTGTACGTGTGACCACGAGGGATGTGTGTATATGTTGGTGACCTCGATATAGGTAACTCTGAGGGGTGTGTGTATGATAGTGTCTGGTTGCCCTGGTGGAACAGGCCCACCCGTATGTGGCCGTCCAGATCCTCTTCCCTGACTCCTAAGGGAGGTCAGGGCCATAGGTGGGAGAGGGGGCAGCAATAGGAACAATCCTGTACAAATAAGGGGTACCTAGGAGTTTCAGAAGATCCGGGAGCTACTGTCTGGAGGGACTAAGCAGGAAGGGTCTCGTATTGGTTTAATCCTTGGAAACTGCAATCACTCACTCTCTCCTGTTGGACACTGAGGGCTCATGTCATTTCTTATGACATAGCTGTGAAGTAGGTGGGGCAAGCATTATTAGTAATCTGTGTGGAGAACAGAGACAGCAGGGCACTGTACGTATTGGGCAGATTACTAGAGTCGGAGTCAGGAAGACCTGCCTGACTCATTAGCTGTGGGATCCTAGGCAAGGCAGTTAATACCTCCCCAGCCTCAGTTTGCTCATCTCTAAAATAGGGATAGTAATAGCACCCACTTCCCAGGTAGTTCTGAGAATAAATGAGATAATGTTTGGAAAGCCCTTTGCAAACCTTAAATATTAACTATAATGAGCATGATGTTCTCGGAGTCAGGAAGCTTGAATTCTATACTGATCCAGGGCAAAATCTTTTCTCTTTCCAATTTGGTTTGCTACAGTAAGTATTATGGAGAGCTTCCTGTGTGAGTTGCTGGGACATCCAATATTTAATAATTCGGAGAAGAAATGTGTTTTAGGGAAGTGTTGTTTGGAGTCAGATCTTGGGTTCCGGTCCCAGCCTTGTAACTTATTAATTGTATGAAGTCTCATTAGCTCGGTGGGTTTCTTCTATCTCTAAAATCAGGGGCTTAGGCAAGGTCATCCCCAAGTTTCTTTGAAGCTCTAACTTTGTGACCTCTGGAGGCATCAGGAAAGGTTTCTCACAGAAGGGGGATCTAAAGGACCTTTTAAAGAAGGTAAGGATTCTCAGAGCTGAGAGCCTTATTTCTTCAACCAATAAAAAGAGATACTTATTGGGATTGCTGAGTGATGTGTGGTAGTGGATAGAGCACCAGGTCTTGAGTTCAAATGTGTCTCATGTATTTACTAGCAAGTCAGTTAACCCTGTTTTGCCTCGGTTTCCTCATCTATAAAATGACCTGGAGAAGGAAATAGCAAACCACTCCAGTATCTTTGACAAGAAAACCTTAAATGGGGTCACTAAGGCTCAGGACTGAACCCTAACAAATATTTGCATTCCCTTCCTAGAAGGGCACTTTGCACATATGAAGCTCCTTTGAGTGTGTGCTGTCTCCCTATTTCATAGATGGAAGGGATTTAAGATGGGGCTAGCAGAGAGGGAGCAGGGCTTGCTTTTCCCCTGGGATGCAGATAAGCCTGTATAAGAGGAAGTAAGCCACAGGCAGGATTGCTGTTTGCTTGAAAAAGCACCCTAGCTCAGAGAAAGCTGTAGAATGAATCCTTTCCTTGGGCTTCGTTTAAAGCCTGCATTGGTTTGTATTGATCAGATTTAGGGATCTAAATCTAGATCGCTGGCTGGGTGAGCGAGGAACAGGGTAACTCCTCTGTGCTCCTGGAAGTGGAAGGCAGGCTGGGCTGCCCAGGTGCGTCGTGGTCTCCTACCTGCCTTGGAGGATTGCTCTCAGTGATGAGGGAGAGGAGGTTAGAATTACCGCATCATAGTCTTAGAGTGGGAAGGGAACTGGGAGATCTGAGAGTCCACTGTCTCACCGATATAGGAACCCTTTCTATAGTATCACAGAAAATTGGTTAGCCAGTCAACTAGTATTAAGTGCCTGCTGTGTGCTAGGCACTGTGCTTAGCAATAGGGAAACGGAGTTTCTGCTCTTGGTCTTAGTTTAATGATCATTCTGGCTGTGCTTGAACATTCCAGTGACAGGAAGCTCATTACCTTACAAAACACACAATTCCATTGTTACATAGTTATGATTCAGAAAAGCACTGAGGAGGGAGGGGGGGGGGATTGGTGAATCAGTGGATATTCATAAAGGCATGTTCACAGGATCACAATATTAGGGCTGGAAGGGATACAAGGGTACAGTAAATTAGAATTATGGAGCCATTGGATGATAGATTTAGAGATGGAGTAGAACTCAAAGGTCACCTAAGACTCGAGCTTCTTATGTGGGTCATGACCCATATGGGGTCTTGTAACTGAATGTGGGGAGTTGGGAAATGATGATAATTTATTATCGGTAAATGTGTGGTTTTTATACCTATTTTGTAGACCTCTATGCCTTGGCTCATGTAAAAATTTGTTAGGCAGAAAAAGGGTCGAAAGTGGAAGAAGTTTAAGAAGTCCTGCTCTAGTCCAGTCCCTTCATTTTGCCAATGAGAAAACTCACCTTTGCCGACTTGATACCCAGGTGATTGTAAGCAGCTCACTGGGGGTTTGAACCCAGTGCTCAGTTTCCTTTCCGGCATAGTACCTTACACTGACTTCCCTCACAGAGAGCATTGTCAGAGCTGGAAAGGGCCTCAAAAGTCACCTAACAGTACTCTCATTTTACAGGGGAATAGGAGACCCAGATAAGTGAAGTGACTGGTCAGAGGTCACCCAGGCGTGAAGCAGCAGATCTGGGATTTCTGGGACCATCAGTGGGCTCACCAACCGGTTGGTCAGGAAGTTAGATCAAGGCCAGTTTGGGGATAATAGCTCTCCAGTCCTAGACTCTCTGACCAACAGGCTAGCTCCTCATTCTCCGAAGTGTGAATATCAAAGCTACAAACACATGAAAAGATACCAGGCAACATATTCTAAGTGCTAAAGATGGGAGAGGGGGAGAGGAAGGAGACAGAGACAGAGACAGAGAGACACAAACACATAGAGGCAGAGATAGAGGGAGAAATAGGGAGAGAGACAGAGACAGAAATAGACATACACAGAGATGGAGAGTGTAAAATAGCAGACAGTCATAGAGATAGAAAAAAATAGAGAGACACAGAGACAGACACAGAGACAGAGGGAAAATAGGGAGAGAGAGAGACAAACAGAGAGACACAGAGACAGAGAGAAATAGGGGGAGACAAAGAAAAGAGATACAGAGAGATAGAACGATAGAGATGAAGACAGAAGCAGAGACAGACAGACAGACAGACACACACACACACACAAGAGAAACAGAGCAAACTGGATTAGGAGTCAGTTGACTGATTTAAATCCTGATGTGGGGCAAATCCCTTCTCTCTGGGCCTCAGTTTCCTCATCTGTAAAATAAAGGTTGGGCTTGGCTGCCTTTGAGAGATCAAGCTGGTCAAGGAAAACTTCCTAGAAGAGAAGGAATGAAAAGGACACATCAGCTGAAGCTAGCCAGAGATGAAGGGGAAGGGCTAACAGCTACAAGGGATCCTAGAAGCCATCTAATAATCCAGTCTCTTTCTCCCTATAGATTAGGAAACTCAGGCCCAGCTTTGGGAAAAGGACTTACCTAAGGTCACCCCATCTCAGGCTGGGACCCAGGTCTTCTCAGACCAGATCTGAGGCATTGTGCTAGAAGCGACACAATTCTGGTCGTGGAGTCTGCAAAACCCTGTTTTAAATCCCAAATCTAAGACCACGTGACACTGGGCAGATCCCTGCCTCTCAGAGTCTTTGTCCTACACTGTGAAAAGAAGGAGGCTTGACCAGATGACCTTTAAGATCCTTTCGCCTCCCTGTGATTCTTTGATTTCACCACTCCATCTGCATCCTCCCTACAGCCCTTGCTCACATCCTGCCTGAATGCTTGAATTCTGGAGGCACTTAGAGAGGGGCTGGACTAGTGGCCCCTAAGGTCCTTCCCAGCATGCATTTTCTGTGGTAGAGCTAGCGACTGAAAGGATGGGAACCAATGAGCTCTCCATCACTTGGCTGTGTATTTTTGGAAGAAGTTCCATTACTTCTTGGATGTTTTAGAGAGGATTCATGCAAAAGGTATGGGATGGATTGATATTTCTTACATTTCTAAGATTTTGTGATTCTGTATTAGAACATTCTGTGTTCAAATGACCCTCTCAGTTCTGACATCCCATGTTCTAAGGGCCCTCCCAGCTCTGACCTCCTGGGTTCTAAGGGCCCTCCCAGCTCTGACCTCCCGGGTTCTAAGGGCCCTCCCAGCTCTGACCTCCCGGGTTCTAAGGGCCCTCCCAGCTCTGACCTCCCGGGTTCTAAGGCCCTCCCAGCTCTGACCTCCTGGGTTCTAAGGGCCCTCCCAGCTCTGTCCTCCTGGGTTCTAAGGGCCCTCCCAGCTCTGACCTCCTGGGTTCTAAGGGCCCTCCCAGCTCTGACCTCCTGGGTTCTAAGGGCCCTCCCAGCTCTGACCTCCCGGGTTCTAAGGGTCCTCCCAGCTCTGACCTCCTGGGTTCTAAGGGCCCTCCCAGCTCTGACCTCCTGGGTTCTAAGGGCCCTCCCAGCTCTGACCTCCTGGGTTCCAAGGGCTCTCCCAGCTCTGACCTCCTGGGTTCTAAGGGCCCTCCCAGCTCTGACCTCCTGGGTTCTAAGGGCCCTCCCAGCTCTGACCTCCCGGGTTCTAAGGGCCCTCCCAGCTCTGACCTCCTGGGTTCTAAGGGCCCTCCCAGCTCTGACATCCCGGGTTCTAAGGGCCCTCCCAGCTCTGACATTCTATATTTTTCAAGGCTTCTTCTAAGTGGATAGTCTTTTTATCTCTTAAAATATCTCCAACTTTTGAGAGTTTGTGTTCTAAGATTCCTTCAAGCTCAGTGTTCTATCTTCTGTGGTCCCCTCCCAGCTCATATTTTCCACGTCCCAGCTTTGATAATTATTCTAAGGCCTCTTCTAGGTCTGACGATCTTTTATCTCCTCGAGTCCTCCCCAGCTCAGATTTTCTCTATTTCAAGGGCTCTCTCAGAGGTCTGACTTTCTGTATTTTAAGATTCCTAAGGTTTTTTTTTTCCTGTGTCTACACAAATTCCACTTGTCCTACAAAATCCAACAGTCCATTTATTTCTTGTTTGCTTGCTTGGTCTCTCTGTCAGCCTGCCGGGTCCCAATGAGGTGAGAACTGCGGGATGTCAGGTCTTCTAACTCCAACCTTTCTCAGAACTCACCCAGCACCCTCAGAGTGAGTCACTGAGAGCTCTGTGGGATGGGAAACTTTTGGCTCTTGCTCTGGAAAAACCTGGTAGTTGATGTGTGTATATATGTGTGAATGAATGCTAGGTTGTGTTTGGGAGCCAACCTGGAGGAGGGAAAGGGGTCTTTGGGTTCTGGACCTGGCCCGTCTTTGCTGCGAGGTCACTCTGGGCCTTTGGATCCCTTTGAACTATGAAATCCTCTCTCCCTCTGGGATTCCCAAGCCTTAACCCAACTTTGGATTGCTGCACCTCTCGACCCTCTGCTGTCCAGATTAGGGGGCTTGACTCACACATTACTGAGGACTCATTCCTGGCACCCATGGATTAGGGGGGCTGCTTTTAGAGGGGATAAAGGGAAGATAGACAGAGTCTGGGCCTCTCTCTGGGTTCTAGAAGATGTAGAATGTCCCAAGAGCTTGAGTGGGAGCATCTCTAGTTGCTGTATGTAATTCTTATTCTTTTTTCTTTAAAAGCTTTTATAATTTTAGCCACAACCTATTTTTCTTTTAAAAACTTTTTTATTGATGCTTTAAAAATATCACTGCCTGAATTACGACTTTTCACAACCCTTTTGCCTCCCTGGCAAAAACCAGAATCTGCCCCTCATAACAGATAAGTATAGTCACATGAAACAAATCCATCTGTCTGAAAATGTATACCACATTCTGCACCTGTAGTCTACCACCTCTTTGTTGAGACCTCAAAGGACATTTCACCATCAAGCTTCTGATTGGTCAATGCTTCAATCAGAATTCTGAAGTTTTTCAACTTCCAACTTTATTTTACTTTATTATTTTTTATTTATTTATTACTTTGTTACTTCCTGTTCTTCTCCCTCATGTACTCTTGTGTTCGAGCCCAAACCGGCCTGCTTGCCTACAATATAAACAACATTCCTTCCCCTGCCTCCATGTTTTGTTCCCGGAATGCTCCCCCACGTCCCTTTTGCTTCTTGGAAGCTTCTCCCTGGCTTTCTTCAAGGTCTGTCTCAAGTGCTGCCTCCTATAGGCAGCCTTTCCTGATTTCCCTCAGAAATCAGCAATTTCTACCATTCCTCTTGCCCTGTTATTTTGTGCTGGTTTTGTCTAAATCATGTATGTTTATTCCTCTGTGTACATGCTGTGGAGTGTTTTCATTAGTTCCTTGAGGGCACGGATAGTTTGTTTTTGCATGCTTGGCACACAATAGGTGCTCAATATATGCTTTTTTATATTTATTAAGCATTGCATGTAGGATGAGCTAGGAACTTGGATCTGTTAGTACAGAAGGACTCAAAACAAGTTTCCATTGATCCCAAAGTCAAGCTTACTTTGGCTCTGAGAGTATGTCCAGGGCTCTCTGCCCTATTTCCCCCACCCCTCCCCAATTCCTGTCCCACGTTAAATATTTATTTTCTGTCTGCTGGATGGCCTGCTCCAGGCCAGGGAAGATATTGGCACTATATTCAGGGATCTGTAGGACAGGGGAGTCGATATGCATGAGTGACATGTTACAAGGACAAAAAGTAATCTTTAGCTTCCTCATTGAGGAACAAAGCTCGGGAAGGACGGACGGGGCCTCCTGAAGGCTCCTTCTGAGGGTCAGAGAACTGGGGACAATCAGGCCCTTTAGAGACCAGCTAGACTATCCCCCTGCATCCAGGCAGGATGGTTCCATAGTCAGGGCTTTGGACTGGCTTCAGTTTCCTGCTGCAGGTCAGCCCAGGGGATGCAGCTAGGGGTGCTGGTGCTGGTCTGCTAAGTCAGCCTGGTTTCTAGCTGCATCTAGCTGAATGCTGGGAGGCAAGGAAAGGAAAGAGATGGGCCAAAATGGTTAAAGTAGGCTCTTGGAGGGATGGGAGGTGAGGTGGGGCAGAAAGTGGCTGGCAGGATAGCTTGAGCAAAGTGTGTGTGTGTGTGTGTGTGTGTGTGTGAGAGAGAGATCAGGAGGCTGGTTTGACTGGAGTCCTGAGTTTGAGTAGGAGGAAGAGGATTGGAAGAGAAAGTTGTAGAGAATTTCAGAGATGGAAGTGACCTTAGAACACAGAGCTGGTAGGGCCAGAGTATTAGAGCTGGGAGGGCCCTTAGAACCCAGGAGGTCAGAGCTGGGAGGGCCCTTAGAACCCAGGAGGTCAGAGCTGGGAGGGCCCTTAGAACCCAGGAGGTCAGAGCTGGGAGGGCCCTTAGAACTCAGGAGGTCAGAGCTGGGAGGGCCCTTAGAACCCGGGAGGTCAGAGCTGGGAGGGCCCTTAGAACTCGGGAGGTCAGAGCTGGGAGGGCCCTTAGAACTCGGGAGGTCAGAGCTGGGAGGGCCCTTAGAACCCGGGAGGTCAGAGCTGGGAGGGCCCTTAGAACCCGGGAGGTCAGAGCTGGGAGGGCTCTTAGAACCCGGGAGGTCAGAGCTGGGAGGGCCCTTAGAACCCGGGAGGTCAGAGCTGGGAGGGCCCTTAGAACCCGGGAGGTCAGAGCTGGGAGGGCCCTTAGAACCCGGGATGTCAGAGCTGGGAGGGCCCTTAGAACCCGGGAGGTCAGAGCTGGGAGGGCTCTTAGAACCCGGGAGGTCAGAGCTGGGAGGGCTCTTAGAACCCGGGAGGTCAGAGCTGGGAGGGCCCTTAGAACCCGGGAGGTCAGAGCTGGGAGGGCCCTTAGAACCCGGGAGGTCAGAGCTGGGAGGGCCCTTAGAACCCGGGAGGTCAGAGCTGGGAGGGCCCTTAGAACCCGGGATGTCAGAGCTGGGAGGGCCCTTAGAACCCGGGAGGTCAGAGCTGGGAGGGCCCTTAGAACCCGGGAGGTCAGAGCTGGGAGGGCCCTTAGAACCCGGGAGGTCAGAGCTGGGAGGGCCCTTAGAACCCGGGAGGTCAGAGCTGGGAGGGCCCTTAGAACCCGGGAGGTCAGAGCTGGGAGGGCCCTTAGAACCCGGGAGGTCAGAGCTGGGAGGGCCCTTAGAACCCAGGAGGTCAGAGCTGGGAGGGCCCTTAGAACCCAGGAGGTCAGAGCTGGGAGGGTCCATAAAACCCAGGAAGTCAGAGCTGGGAGGGCCCTTAGAACCCAGGAGGTCAGAATTGGGAGGGCTCTTAGAGCCCAGGATGTCAGAGCTGGGAGGGCCCTTAGAACCCGGGATGTCAGAGCTGGGAGGGCCCTTAGAACCCAGGAGGTCAGAGCTGGGAGGGCCCTTAGAACCCAGGAGGTCAGAGCTGGGAGGGCCCTTAGAACCCAGGAGGTCAGAGCTGGGAGGGCCCTTAGAACCCAGGAGGTCAGAGCTGGGAGGGTCCATAAAACCCAGGAAGTCAGAGCTGGGAGGGCCCTTAGAACCCAGGATGTCAGAATTGGGAGGGCTCTTAGAGCCCAGGATGTCAGAGCTGGGAGGGCCCTTAGAACCCGGGATGTCAGAGCTGGGAAGGCCCTTAGAACCCAGGATGTCAGAATTGGGAGGGCCCTTAGAACCCGGGATGTCAGAGCTGGGAAGGCCCTTAGAACCCAGGATGTCAGAATTGGGAGGGCCCTTAGAGCCCAGGAGGTCAGAGCTGGGAAGGCCCTTAGAACCCAGGATGTCAGAGCTGGGAGGGCCCTTAGAACCCGGGAGGTCAGAGCTGGGAGGGCCCTTAGAACCCAGGAGGTCAGAGCTGGGAAGGCCCTTAGAACCCAGGATGTCAGAGCTGGGAGGGCCCTTAGAACCCGGGAGGTCAGAGCTGGGAGGGCCCTTAGAACCCAGGAGGTCAGAATTGGGAGGGCTCTTAGAGCCCAGGAGGTCAGAGCTGGGAGGGCCCTTAGAACCCGGGAGGTCAGAGCTGGGAGGGCCCTTAGAACCCAGGAGGTCAGAGCTGGGAGGGCCCTTAGAACCCAGGAGGTCAGAGCTGGGAGGGCCCTTAGAACCCAGGAGGTCAGAGCTGGGAGGGTCCATAAAACCCAGGAAGTCAGAGCTGGGAGGGCCCTTAGAACCCAGGATGTCAGAATTGGGAGGGCTCTTAGAGCCCAGGATGTCAGAGCTGGGAGGGCCCTTAGAACCCGGGATGTCAGAGCTGGGAAGGCCCTTAGAACCCAGGATGTCAGAATTGGGAGGGCCCTTAGAACCCGGGATGTCAGAGCTGGGAAGGCCCTTAGAACCCAGGATGTCAGAATTGGGAGGGCCCTTAGAGCCCAGGAGGTCAGAGCTGGGAAGGCCCTTAGAACCCAGGATGTCAGAGCTGGGAGGGCCCTTAGAACCCGGGAGGTCAGAGCTGGGAGGGCCCTTAGAACCCAGGAGGTCAGAGCTGGGAAGGCCCTTAGAACCCAGGATGTCAGAGCTGGGAGGGCCCTTAGAACCCAGGAGGTCAGAATTGGGAGGGCTCTTAGAGCCCAGGATGTCAGAGCTGGGAGGGCTCTTAGAGCCCAGGATGTCAGAGCTGGGAGGGCCTCAGAATGCAGGATGTCAGACTTGGAAGAGATGTTTAGTCTAACCCCCTAATTTTATAGGGTTTTATGATCTAGAGTGGGAAGGACCTTTCTAAGCCACTGAGTCAAGTCCTCTCCTTTTGAATGGGGCTGAGCCTGGTGGGGTTGTAAAGGGCTCCTCATGGCAGCCTGAGTAGTTGGCGTGCCCCTGGGGTGCCTTAGCAGGGGCAGAGGCTGTTCTGGAGGCAGGCTTCTGGGAGGATTTGCTAGGATTCTGGGTAGGTCTGGACTTGTCCTTTTTGCTGCAGGGAGCAGAGTCAAAGGCCGAGGCCCAAGCCACATCTGAGTCCTGCTCGGAGGTCGGCGCCACATGGCCGGGTGGGTGGGGGGTCTGTGGTCTGATGCTCCACTGCCACCTGAGCTCCAGGCTTTCACCCAGAGGTTCTCTTCCCTCTAATTACATGTCTAGAAATGGCTACCCTGGGCCACCCCACACAGGGGAAGGGAATAGTGAGGGGGCAGGGCACCGGGGACCCCAGGCTAGACTGGCTTTAGAGCTACCTCCGGGATGGCGGGTTGTGATACACACAGGAGGGAATCTGGGACTTTGCTCGGAATCTGGAATGAGAGGAGCCAGTTTCTCCCTTGGGAATTTGGTGTTTAATGTCCCTTTTAATTCCTTGGACGTCCTTCTCCAGAAGCTCACCTCTTTCCCTTGTAGCTCCAGCAGCTCTTCTCTGCCCCCTCCCCCACGTGGCCTTGCTGCTTTAGGCCGGGGAAGCCTTCTCCCATTGCAGCTTCACCCCCATAACATTCCTCCCCACATTCTTGGGCTCCACCATTTGAATAATGTTCTCTCTACATTCTCCATCTCTCTGGCAGAGATAAAGCTTCTCCACCCCCCACATTCCCAGACCTTCCCACAGGGAGATCGGGCCCCCAGCTTTTCAGGCTCTCCCACACGGACAATAATATCTCCTCACCCAGCAGCCTCCCTCGCCCACTTCCATGTCCTCCCCTCATTTCCTCTCATTATCCTTCCACCTTACCCAGACCCTTCCTCATTTATAATATGACCCACAAGGACCAGCAGCATGACCCAGTGAGTTGGATGCTAGACTTGGGAGTCAGGACTTGTGTTCAAATCCTGCCTCTGATTCCAAGAAGGTCCTTGGGCCTGGATGGAATGCTCAATGAATGTAAAGCTCTGAACCATCCGAGCTTTAGGTTAATCATATGTAGAAAGAGGATAATAATACTCACAGTGTCTGCCTCCCAGAGGTGTTGGGAGGATAAAATGAGATACTGTTAAAACACTCTGTGAACTTTGACGGGCTCTGGAAATGTCATGCCTTTTTTCAACAAGAGGCAGTGTGGCCCCGATAGAGTTAGGAGGCCCTCGGGGTCACATCTTAGCTTTGAGGCCAGTTGTTGGGGAACTTTTTCACCTCCTGTGTTCTCATCTATAATATGGAGATAATAAGGTGAATACTTGACTCACAGGGTTCTTATGCCTCATTCCGTCAACCAGGATTTATAAGCACCTACTATGTGCCAGGCATTGTATTAGGTTTTGGGACGTGCATATTGATCAGAAAACATTTATAAGGTTTCTACTGTATGTTAATTATTATGTTAGATTTTGGGGGCTGCATATTAATCAGGAAGTATATATATAAGGCACCTACTGTGTTCCAGGTACTGTGCTTGGTTTTGAGTGATACATATCAATCAGGAAGCAGTATAAGGTTTCTACTGTATGTCGATCATTGTGCTAGGTTTTAGAGGATGCATATTAATCAGCAAGGATTTATAAGGCACCTACTATGTTCCAGGTACTGTGCTTGGTTTTGGGTGATACATATCAATCAGAAAGCATTTATAAAGCTTCTACTGTGTGTCAGCCACTGTGCTGGGTTTTGAGGGGGATGCCTATTAATTAGCAAGCATTTATAAGGCACCTGCTGTATGTCAATCATTATTCTGGGGAGAGACATAGCACACATCCTACTCTGTACTAAGTTTGGAGGATACATATCAATCAGCAAGGATTTTTTGGTGCCTACTGTAGGGCACTGTGCTGGAGATGAGGAGAGCACATATCCTTCTGTGTGCCAAGTTTGGGCGATACATTAATCAGCAAGCGTTTATAAGGCACCTAATGTATGTCTGACACTGTGCTGGGAGATGTGGAACATCCTACCATGAGCCTGGGGATAAGCTGGGTGTAAAACTATGACAGGCCAGACTTGGGTTCTACCAGAACAAAGCCTTGCTGACTTCTGAGATGGATGGTACTCTCTGTTGAGACGCTGGGGTCTATGGGTGCCCTATATGACAAGCACATAGCTTTAGGACCAGAAGGGATCTTGAAGACCATGGAGACCAACCATCTCATTCTATAGAGGGAGAAACCGAGGCACAGAGAGTGTATTTGTTTGGGGTTACACAGAAAGATACCCCAGTATCCGGGGTGGGATTGGCCCCCAGATCTGCTTCTCCTGGGCTACCCATCCTCAAAGACCTGGGCTAACTGCCTGGAGCCAGGAGACTAAACTAGTAACTTCTTAGAAGCTTGAAGAAAGCCCCTTTATTATCTTCTAGGTCATCTCTCTGTAGTCTCGAGTTGAAAGATGGGAGAGGGAAGGGACATCTTTGGGTGTTTGGCTTCCCCTGTGTCAACCCCACTTTTCCATTCCTAACTCTCTTAATTACACTCAGAACCTAAAGATAGCATGTTGGGATTATTGGGGGGGGGAAGCCCCTCCCAACAGGAGAACCAGCTGTGTGCATCCCTTTAGGGGAGATAGCCCACAGGGCAGATCCCTTCCCCCAAACCTATAAATATCTCCCAATGTTACCACATTCCTCTTCTTCCCTCAACCCAGAGGGCTAAGCAGAGAACGGCCTGAAACACAGCCTTCTGTAGGCTGGGAGGTGGGGCCTGGTCTTGACCATCAGGGACCTAATCATAGACTATTGGAAAACCACAGGCCCAAGGGATGCTGGGGCTGGTCTGCTCGCTGGACCACAAATGTCAAGGAAAAACAGCTACCACATTAAGGTCTCAATGAGCACCTCCCACACAGTAACCCTGTGTATAGACAAAGAATTACACTGAAGGAAACCGAGGCTCAGAGACGTGATTTGCCCATTGGTCCCACAGCCAGTATTTTTAGGAAAAGTGTTTGACCCCAGGTTTCCTGAAGCTGACTAGTGCTTTTTTGGGGGCACTAGGAAATCTCTGTCCCCACAGACTGGGGGCCTTAGTTTTCTTCCCTCAAGTTGCTTTTGGCTTGATTTTTCACCCAGGACAATCAGGGAGGAGAGAGCACTAGGTTGAAGGCCCTCTCCTCCTCCGCTTCAATCTTTCCGGCCTAGCGTGACGGTTGAGATCTTGGTCCCTTCTTCATTGCCTGAACTGGTTGGGCACCCCAAGCTCCCCTCTCTCCCCTCCGGAGCCTTTGGCCCCGACTGCCAGGCTGGGCCTTAATGAGGGTAATTTAAAAGCAATCAGCTAGGGCAGGAGGGATGTGGAAAATCTAATTGCAAAGCTCTACATAATAGAGATTCTCAGCTTCACATGCAATCTTCCCTCCCTTCTCCTCTACCACGTGTATGGAAATGATCATTTTATTTGGTGTTTATTAAGTCTAAAAAAAATAAAAATAAAAATTCAGTATAAAGTCATTGCAACAAGATGATTGCCAATTCAATTGAGGCTGCCAGGGGGCCAGCGAGTGTTTTTTTCTTTCTAGCCTCCCCTCCCCTCCTCAAGTCCAAGGGCCTGGTTAACTGATCCTAGGGTAGAATGGTGCAGCATGGGGGCTGGGTAGGAAGCAGGGCTCTGGTCCTGGGGGAATTCAAAGCTTCTCTGCTTCCCTTTGGAAACCCAGAGGGAGTGGGCCGTGCCCAGTTCAGGAGCTCTCCCCACCTAGTCTGTCTTCCATTCAGCTACCAAAGTGATCTTCCTACAGTAACCTGAGTGCATCCTTCCCTACTCACTAACCTCTGATGGCTCCCTATTAGCAGCAGCATCAAATGAAAAATCTCCTGGCTTTTAAAGCCAGCTTTTCACAATCCATATGCTCTGGGATCCAGTGACATCAGCTTCCTTGCTGTTCTACACCCAGGATCCTTCACCTCCAGGCTCCAGGCATTGGGACTGGTTTTCCCAGGTCCTGGAATTCTCTCCCACCTTGACTCTGCCCCTGGGTTCCCCGACTTCCTTCAGGTGTCAGCAGAAGCCCCCCCTTCTGCCTGAAGCCTCTCCTCATCTCCCATAATACTGTCTTCTTGTCAGGATTACTTCCAATTTCTATCCCCACTCCCACTCCCACACACTCTGTATGTGTGTATGTGTATATGTATATATATAAACATGTAATATTATATCTACTCCAACATAGTAACTATAACAATAATGATACATAGATTTATATTAATATGTACACACCATATACATGATATATGTATATATAATCATGTAACACTATATATATACATACTATGCACATCTCAGATTATTTTATGTAAATGCATGATAATATAGTGTGAAATATACACAATAAACATGTACATACCATATATAAATATATATGTATATATTATGTATATATATACACATCCGTCTAGCTGTCCATCTCTATCTACCTCTACCTTTCTATATCTATAGCATACAATGTCTTTGGGATTATTTTCAATTTGTTTTACATATATATATATATATATACATGCATAAATAACAAACCACTCCAATATCTTTGCCAAGCAAACCCTATAAGGGGTCAGTATGTGACTGAACAATACTATGATATATATATATAATCATGTAATATGTATGTATACATGTGTTTACACACAACCATTTACATACCATGCGTATGTGTCTGTATGTTATGTATAGTTCTTTATTTTTATATTGTCTCATTCAAATAAGAGTTCCTTTAGAAAGTTCTTTGGGACCTCCTGTTGAAAGGCATTCAGAGCAAGGAGGGGAAGGGATGGGCGTACACTCACTCCTAGATTCGTAGAGTTGGAAGTCACCTCAGAGGGCATCTGATCCTGACACCCTCCAGCCTGTATTTGACCACTTCCAAGAAGGGGAACCCACCCCTCCTTCAATCCTTGAAGGAGCTCACAACTGTTAGGAAGTTCTTCATGACATTAAGTTGCAATCCCCCTTTCTACCATTACAACCCATTGCTTCAAGTTCTGGCCGCAGAAGCTGGGAAGACCAGTCTGAATCCCTTTAGTCCAGAACGTGACAGTGGGGTCAGGTGCCCAACAAGATGAAAGGCTGGATGTAGAACATCATTTCACATTGGATAGATCTTCAGATATTTGAAGGCGGCTCCGCTGGCGTCTCTCTGAAGCTCAGCTCATCTTTTTCCTGGTTAAGCATCCCCCATCTTTTCAGCCAGCCCTCCTGGTCTCCATCCTTACTGTCACAGCTAGCCCTGTTTTCCAGTTTCTGCAACCTGCTCAACAGGCATTGCTTAGAGGGCAACATAGTATTCTGCATGATGTCTTGCCTTCATCCTTCATTTGGAACATTGTTTTTATTAATACCCCTCTGATGAAGTTAGTTTTTGGGCTTCTCTGCTCCATCATTGACTCAATGAGCTTGTGGCTCTCGGGTTTTTTTTTTTCCTCATACGAGCCATTGTCTAGCTATGCTCCCCCCCTTTGTGCTTTACATAGTTGATACTTTGAATGCAGCTGTTTGGTTGATCCAACTTTGTGATCCCATTTGGGGTTTTCTTGACAAAGATACTGAAGTGAGGGCAGCTAGGTGGCCCAGTGGATAGAGCCTTAGCCCTGAAGTCAGAAGGACCTGAATTCAAATTTGGTCTCAGAAATGTAACACTTCCTGTCTGTGTGACCTAGGGCAAGTCACTTAGCCCCAATTGCCTCAGCAAAAAAGAAAAAAAAAAAAGGTACTGAAGTGGTTTGTCATTTCCCTCTCCAGCTTATTTTACAGACGAGGAAAATGAGGCAAACAGAGTAAATGTACATAGGTAGGGAGTACATAAATTCCTAGGGTGACACAGTAAGTGTTTGAAGCCGGATTTGAACTCAGATTCTCCTGACTCCAGGTCAGGCACGCTATGTGCTATAGTATCACCTAATGGCCCCTTACTTACAAAGTAGGTGACCTAGAGGAGGGGAAAAGGAGATTGCTCCCTATAGATGCAATCAGTGCAGAACTCAATATCAGAAAGACCTGAGTTCAAATCTAGCTGTAGTTGCTTAGCTATATGACCCTGAGCAAATTTAACTTTTCTGAGTCTGTTTCTTCATCTATAAAAGGGGGATGAGAACACCATGCATCTTATAGAGATTGTTGTGAGATCCAAATGAGATTATATATCCAAAAGGATTTATAAAACTAGAAGTGCTATGTAAATATTGGTTCTTATCATTAGCCAGAGGAAAGTACTCGAATCATAGAATGTTTGAGCTTGGGAGGGCTCTTAGAATCCAGGATGTCAGAGCTGGGAGGACCCTTAGAACCCAGGAGGTCAGAGCTGGGAGGGCCCTTAGAACCCAGGAGGTCAGAGCTGGGAGGGCCCTTAGAACCCAGGATGTCAGAGCTGGGAGGGCCCTTAGAACCCAGGAGGTCAGAGCTGGGAGGGCCCTTAGAACCCGGGAGGTTAGAACTGGGAGAGCCCTTAGAACCCAGGGGGTCAGAGCTGGGAGAGCCCTTAGAACATGGGATGTCAGAGCTGGGAGGGCCCTTAGAACCCAGGAGGTTAGAGCTGGGAGAGCCCTTAGAACCCAGGAGGTCAGAGCTGGGAGGGCCCTTAGAACCCAGGAGGTCAGAGAGGAGAGGGCCCTTAGAACCCAGGAGGTCAGAGCTGGAGGGGCCTTAGAACTCAGGAGGTCAGAGCTGGGAGGGCCCTTAGAACCCAGGATGTCAGAGCTGGGAGGGCCCTTAGAACCCAGGAGGTCAGAGCTGGGAGGGCCTTAGAACCCAGAGGTCAGAGTTGGGAGGGCCCTTAGAACCCAGAGGTCAGAGTTGGGAGGGCCCTTAGAACCCAGAGGTCAGAGTTGGGAGGGCCTTAGAACCCAGAGGTCAGAGTTGGGAGGGCCCTTAGAACCCAGAGGTCAGAGTTGGGAGGGCCCTTAGAACCCAGAGGTCAGAGCTGGGAGGGCCTTAGAACCCAGAGGTCAGAGTTGGGAGGGCCCTTAGAACCCAGAGGTCAGAGTTGGGAGGGCCCTTAGAACCCAGAGGTCAGAGCTGGGAGGGCCTTAGAACCCAGAGGTCAGAGTTGGGAGGGCCCTTAGAACCCAGAGGTCAGAGTTGGGAGGGCCCTTAGAACCCAGAGGTCAGAGCTGGGAGGGCCTTAGAACCCAGAGGTCAGAGTTGGGAGGGCCCTTAGAACCCAGAGGTCAGAGTTGGGAGGGCCCTTAGAACCCAGAGGTCAGAGTTGGGAGGGCCCTTAGAACTCAGGATATCAGAGCTGGGAGGGCCCTTAGAACCCAGGATGTCAGAACATAGAATGTCATAGATAGAATTTCAGAGAGCATTTTACCCATTCCTTTTCATTTGGCAGCTGAGTTATTTGAGAAGGGAAAAAGGGACTTGTGCAAGATGGCCCAGTGAGAGAGCTGGGATTAGGACTCAGGTTTCTTGATTCCCAGTCTGGAGCATTTAAGGAAGCCTCTTTCATCACCTGGAGCAGATCAGGCCTGAGCTCAGTAGGATTTGGGTAGAAGCCTAAAAAAGCCCGGGGTGGGAGTGGGAGGGGTAAGCAGGAATTTGTATGAGCTCCTTAGGGATGGCCCAGCACCTGACATGAGCTATAGGAAAGCTCATCTTTTTTTTTTTTTTTTCCCCTCTCTGGAGGGAGTCAAGGCCCACAAAGACGATTTCTCCACGGAAGCCTTTGTGTGTGGGAGGGGCAAGAATGTTGGGGGGAGGCAGGGCCCGCCAGGGCTTGGAATTTGTCATCCTCCTGTCTTCCCACCACCTGTTGGACCTCCCTAGAATTTGGCCTTTAGTCACTGTGGAACATGTGGTACTAGCACTGAGAGTGGGCTGGGGGTATACAGCAAATAAATAAGCTGTGGTTTTAGTCCCGGGGGAGCTCCCGGTACGCTGTAAAGTAGAAGGATGAGACCTCTCCCCGTACCGTGGGGCACTCTGGGACCCGAGCATGCCGTGACTTCATTGCTCCTGGGACCAGGCAGGCTTGGTGACACTGCCATTACATCATGCTGTGTTTTCTCAGCTTCTCCTCAGAGCCCACACTCGGGATGCCCTTTGCTCTCCATGCTCCCTGCATGCCTTCTGCTTCCTTCTAGGCCTGGTGCAAACTACCCCCCCTTCAGAAAGCCTTTCCTAACTGTTCCAGTCTTCTCCTGTGTCTCCATCCTGGGCCACTAACACCGACTATGGGTAATTCTCTGGAGCTGGGACTGCCTTATACTTCTTGCTTTATTTTTTTGCCAAGAATTGTGCCCTGAACAGAATATATGCTCAATCAGTATTCCTTTATTTTCCATCATTTTCCCCTTCACTTATTCCTTCTTCCTTCTTCCTCTCCCTTCTCTTTCTCCTCCTTTTCCCTCCTGCTTTGCTCTTCCTTTCTTTTATCCTCTCTTCTTCTTCCCCTCTTTTCCTTCTCCCTCTTCCTCTTCCTTTCATCTCCCCTCCCCCCCCTTTTTAATGAGGCAATTGGGGTTAAGTGACTTGCCCAGAGTCACACAGCTAGGAGGTAATTAAGTATCGAGGCCAGATTTTAACTTGGGTCCTCCTGACTTCAGGGCTGGTGCTCTATCCACTGTGCCACCTAGCCGCTGTTCTCCTTTTTTCCTCTCACCTCCTTCTTTCTCCCTTCTCTCTGTCTCTTTTCCTTTTCTTCCTCTTCTTCCTTTCTCTTCTCCATTCTTCCTCATTTTTCTTCTTTCCTCCTGCTTCTCTCCTTCCCTCTTCCTCTTCTTTCCTCCTTACCTCCTTTTCCTTTTCTCTTTTCTTTTCCCTCTCTCCTCCTTTCCCCCTCCCTCTCTCTTCCCTTTTTTTCTCTCATTTCCCTCCACCTTCTTGCTTTTACCTTCTTCCCCTTCTTCCCTCTTCCTTTCACATCCCCTCTTTCTCTCTCCTCCCTCTTCCTTTCACCTTTTTCCTCTTTCCCTCCCTCCTCTCCCCTTTTCCTTGCCCCCTCCTATTCCTTTTTCTTCTTTTCCTCTTTCACCATCTCTTCCTCCTTCCCAAGCCATTTTCTTGTTTTCCTTCTCCCTCTCGTTCCTCTCTCTTATCAATTTCAATTCAACAGATCCACTAAATTTATATTAGGTACATTGTGTCCTGTGCTAATTGTCGTGAATCTGAAGATAAAAATGTCTTTAATGTCTTAGACTCTTCTAGTCTAGTGGGTGAGGGGAAGAAAAGGAGAGAAGGTGGCGTATGTGCAAATAACTCAGAAGTTAGAAGATGATTATAGCATAGGAAAGACCAAAGAGGTTCCAGAGCTTTGGGAGAGCAGGTTTGCTTCCATTTGGGAGAAGGCAGCATGTCTCCAGCTAACAAATGCAGGGTCAGAAGAACTAGAGTTAAGTCCCAATTTGTTATGTGTGTGATCTTGGGCATATCCCAACCTCCCCGAGCCTTGGTTTCCTCAGATATAAAATGCAGCCCTTAGAATGGTTGACCAGGAAGCCCCCTTCCACAATCCCTCTGATTCTCTGGTCAAGGGAAGGCTTTGTGGAGGTTGGGCCAGATGTGGGCCTTGGCCAAAGGGACCGACTTCCCAGGTTAAGCTGTGGTGTGTGTGTGGGTGTGGGTGCCTTGAGAGGTGATTTGCACAGATGCACACAGTTGGGAAGCTAATGCAGGATGGGACAGTCATCAGCAGGACAGTTTGTCTGGGGTGTAGAGTATTTGAGGGGGATTGGGGGGGGGGGGAGAATGAGACAAGAAAGCAGACTGGAGATGTATATGAAAACCCTTAAAGAGCAAAGGAAGGCGTTTGAACTTGATCCCAGAGGCTGTGGGGAGCCACAGAAGATTTTGGAGCAGGAGACCAACTTAGATTTCAAAAAGACTTGCAAAGAAGGCAGAAACAAAGGGAGCAGGATGATTACAAAAGAATGCCGCAGTCCCGCAAAGCATCCAATAGGCCAAGGCTGTCATAATTTCCAAGGACAACCAAGAGGGCTTCTTCAAAAAGCTGCATTGGAAGTGAAAGACCAAGGAATGGGACCATGAACATGGATGGCAGAGAGGGAAAGGTACTCCAGCTTCCTTTACTGTGCTCTCTCTTTCCATCTTTAGAGAGGCAGAATATTAGAGTGGGTAGAGAGCTGACCTCAGAGCCAAGCCAGGAAGTCCTGAGTCCAAATTTTGACTTTTTTAAGGGTGCAGGAGGCAATCAGAGTTAAATTGCTTTACCTAGGGTCACACAGCTAGTAAGTATCTGAAGCCAGATTTGAACTCCTGGCTTCTGGGATGGTGCTCTATCCACTGTGCCACCTAGCTGCCTCCAAACCGTGACTCTTAACTTACACATTGGCCATGTGACACCTCACAGAGCTTGGAGCAACTTTCTAAGGTTCTTAAGTTGTAGAGCAAATGCCGACTTCATTTTGTCACTGGAATCTCTCTACACAAGTGAAAACACAGGTCCAGCTAGTCCCTATTGCTTTCTCTGCAAAGGAGAATAATCTTTACCTTGGGAGGGGATAAAACAGATATGGTTAATAGGCAGTTGGCTTGCAAGGTAAATTGCAAGGGGCATCTGACTGTTCTCAGTGAATTTGTCACCAGCTCTGAAAGAAGTGGTAGATGAGGCTGCTAAACCACTGTCAGGTCTTGGGAGATTGTAGGGAATGGGAGAGACATTCAAAGGTAGGAGGATGCTCCAGCAAAATGGAAACAGATGGATGCCCCAGTTTTTAGCAAATGGAAGTGATATAAGCCTCAGACTTATAAAGGCTGGTGAGCTTAACCCTAATCTCTGGCAAAATCCTGGAATGTATCATGGAAGAGATGGTTTATTTGCATTTGGAAAATGATGTCGTGGTTACCAGGAGCCAGCTTGGCTTTGTCGAATATGGATCATGGCAGAAGAATCTCATTTTACTTTTTGACAGGCTGCCCAGATTAGTAGACAGAGGAATTCCATAAACACAGGGATTTTAGCGAAGTTGTAACAAAGCAAAGTGGGGCAGATGATGGCAAAATTAGGTGGTTCAGAGTTAACTAGTTAACTAATTAAATAGGCAGACTCAAAAATAGCAGTCATGACTAGTAGCTCAATGTCACCTTGGAAAGTACCTCAGGGATCAGCCCTTAGTCTTGTGTTTTCAGTGACTTGGATGACACCATAGATGATGATGGACTTCTCACGTTTATCCACGAGTAGTAGCAGTAATAGTAGGAATAGGAGCAGAAGTAGCAACAGCAGCAGCAGAAGGAGTAATAATTCTAGGAGTAGCAGTAGCAATGGCAGCAGCAGCAGCAGGAGTACTATAATAGTTGTAATAGTAGTAGTAGCAGCAGAAACAATAGTAGCAGCAATAGTAGCAGCAACAGTAATATAGTAGTAGCAATAATAGTAGGAATAGGAGCAGCAGCAGCAGGATTAATAATCCTAGGAATAGTAGCAGCAGCAGTAGCAATAGTAACTGTTGCAGTAGTAGTATAATAATAGAGGTAATAAAATAGTAGTTGTAGCAGCAGCGGCAGCATTAGCAATAGTAACTGTTGCAGTAATAGTATAATAGTGGTAATAATAGTAGGAGTAGCAGCAGCAGCAACAGTAGTAGCAGCAACAGTAGCAGCAGCAGTAATATAGTAGTAGCAATAATAGTAGGAATAGCAGCAGGAGCATTAGCAATAGTAACTGTTGAAGTAGTAGTATAATAATAGTGGTAATAATAGTAGGAGTAGTAGCAGAAGCAGCAGTAATAGCGGCAGCAGAAGGAGTAGTATAATAGTAGGAGTAGCAGCAGCAATAGGAGTAGTAATAGGAGTAGGAGTAGCAGCTAGCATTTATATCGTACCTATTTGTATGAGGCGACTAGATGGCTCAATGGATAGAACTGGAATCAGTAAGATCTGAGTTCAAATCTGGCCTCAGACACTTACTATCTGTGTGACTTGGACAAGTTATTAAAATATATTTGCTTCAACCTGATGGAGAAGGAAAAGGCAAACCAGGCCAGTGCCTTTGCTAAGAACACCCCATGGACACTTTTGGTGTGCTGTGGGTTTTGAACAACTTCATGTATCAGGTGCTTCTCATTTAATCCTCAGAACAACTCTGGAAGAGGGGTGCAGTTATTATTCTCCCTTTTACATGGAGAAACTGAAGGCAGAGAGCAATTATGTAGTTTACTTAGTGAATGCTGAGGCTGAATTTGAACTCTGGTTCTTCTGACTGCAGCGGGTGGTGATGAAACTAAAGGGGCATCCTAACTAGATAACAGAAGAAGTCTCCCTCCCAAATTTTAACTGAGTTTCCGATCTAGCTCACAGCCCAGTTAGGTCTGCCCTCCACTCTCTCTAGGAATATAATAAGAAATTTAATAAGGATGAATAGAAAGTTCTCGGTTTTTAAGCCAACTTTTGAGATCTAGAATATTTTGTATAGACTTCAGACTTAGTTCTTTGTGTGTGAGTTATGGAAGCTCCTTGAGGGCAGGATCTATGGCGTTTCTCTGGCACATAGTGAGTTCTTCTGCATTGAATAGAAATGAGGCAAGGGAGGAGGGGTGACTACATGTTAATATTTTTGAAAAAAAAAAGTGGGAGTGGGGCTGGATTTAATGACCTCCCATCTTGATGTGTTGTAGTGCACAACTAGGGGATGAAATGGGTGCAAGTGCTCAGGCCTGGGGTCAGGAGGATTGGAGTTGAAATCCAGCCTCAGACACTTCCTAGCTGGGTAACCCTGGGCAAGTCATTTACCTTTGCCTCAGTTTCCTCATCTGTAAAATGAGCTGGAGAAAGAAATGGCAGACCACTCTGGTGTCTTTGCCAAAAAGACAAACAAATCCCAAACGGGATCATGAAGAGTTTGGAAAATGACTGAATAATAATAACAACAACAAATCTCAACATGTGTCAACAGTGTGGTTGGCTGTTATTATTTATTCTCCAAGAAGACCAAAATAGCCTCACTCTGTTGGGGTCAAGGTTCAGTGTCCAACTGTGACCAATCAGGCCAGTAGGAGCTCGGAAGCCTTCACCACGGGTCCGGCACGTACAGTTCTTCTGAACATTAGAAGTAGAGATATCTCTACATTTGTGTGATTTGGCAGCCAATAAGAGTAATGTGATCCCACTGTGTGCTACTGTCTTGCTCAGACTATATCTGGGCAGCAGATTTTAAGAGGGATGTGGACAGGCTGGAGGAGAGCATACTGAGGAGGGGGGTGGCCATCTATCTCTGAGCCTTTGAAGGGCTGTCATAGGGAAGAGGGATCAGGCCGGTTTTCTGTTTTGCCCTAGAGGACAGCGTTAGGAGTGATGGATAGAAAGGCACAAAGAAGAGGATGTAGGCTCCATGTCTGCTAAAGCTGCCTTCTCCACGGAGCTTTTCCCAAGTGGGAGAGGCCGTCTCCGGGGTGGCCCATCCTCCATTGCTGCAGGTCTTTAAGCAAAGTTCCATGGCATAAAGGGGATTCCTCCTCGAGTTGTAGAAGATGGTCTCTGAGGCCCTATCCAACTCTGACACTCTGTGGTTCTGTGATCATTAGAGCAGTGCATTAGGAAGATTAATCTGTCAGTGGTGTGTAGGAGGGAGCCATCGCAGGCAGAGATCTGTTATTAGCCTCTTCTCCCTCCTCCAATTCTCCTCTTTCCTTTTCAGCTCTTCCTCCTCTTCCCTTTCCTCCTCTCTTTTCTTTCTCTGTTCCTTCCTCCACCTGTTTCTCTTTGCCTTTTGATCTTTCTCCTTTCTTCTCTTTCTCTACCCCTTCTTCCTTCTCCTTTATCCCTTCCTTTTTTTCTCCCCCCTCTCCCTCCTCTTTCTGTGACCTTTTATCTACCCCTTATTTCCTTCTCTCTTCATCTCTTCCTTCTTTCCTCTGTTTTTCCCTTCCTTTCTTTGTGCTTCCCCTCTGCATTTCTATCCCTTCTCCTTCTAATTCTCTCTGGAAGGATGGTATGTCTCCTGGCTCAGTTCCTTGTCTGGGCTGAGGCCCTTCCAGTTTACTGGGTTGTTGTGTCTGAACTGAGCTGAGCTGTGCCCAGGGTGTCTGGGTGGGGCAGCCGTGTGGGTTGGGGGCCCCTGCTGGGCTTGGGCATGGCTCCTGTTGCCAAACATGGGGCAGAGCAGGCAGGGGTGGGCCACCCTCTCTATCATAATACCTAGCCTTTGTTAGAAACAAGACCCCAGACTCAATTTCAAAAGCTGTGATGTTTTATTGAAAGAGCGAGAGAGTTTGAAGAATGCAACCTTCAATTCTCATGAGAAGCGGGTACTCCCTTTCAGGGGGGTTTCCGAAGATCTGCTCCCTTCAGAAGGTGAGGGGGTGGCTCTGGCCCCTGCATTCCTTGGGGGAGAGCTCTGGACCTGAAATCAGGAAACCCTGGTTTATTTAGCATGCTGCCCACGTTACCTCCACTCTCAGCTTCTATTATCTCATCGTTAAAACAGGAGAATAATACCTGAGGCTCTTATATCCCTTTGCTAGTCTGGAAGCTATAACTGGGTGGAATTGCTCTGCCCTTCTGCTGTTGGAGCTCTCCAGCTAGGCTGCTCCTTTGGGACTCAAGGAAATGTTTCATATTATCATAAGGACCTTGCTGGAGCCATCTCTGTCCTCCTATCTCACCTTGATTTGGCCCCTGACCTCTGCTCAGGTTGTTTTCCCATCAGGTTTTTCCTTAGTATCACCTCTGTTTGCCTCCGTTTTCTCATCTGTAAAACAAGGATAATAGAACCCATTTTATAGATAAGGAAACTGAAGGTAACAGGTAAAATGACTTGCCCAGAGTCACACAGGTAGTAAAGCCAGATTTCAATTTAAGTCTTCTTAACTCCATCCATTGTAGCTGCCTCTTCAGGCAGTTTTAGCTTTTGAATCCAAGACCTTTCATCCCAGAAATAGCCTCTCCCCCCATTTCCTCAGCCCCACTAGTGCAGTTTCAGAGAATACCAGGATCACCACTCTACCCCATGATGTTTATCTGAGGAGGACTTGGATATGGGAATCATCACCAGGCTAATACCAGTGGCCGGGTCTCATGTCTACAGTGCCTTCCTTGTTCTAGGCTCACAAAGCTTTTTTTTTTTCCTATTCTGCCTGAGGGGAGACCAAGAGTGTTACAGACAGGATTTCTTGTTCTTTCTTCTCCTCTCAGACCCCTGTCCTGTGTGTGTGTGTGTGTGAGAATACATGTGTATATATTTATATTTATTATATATACATAATATAGTTATATGCATAGGTCTAGGAGGTTTTGTGGGTGTGAATGGGTGAGTGTGGCATAGGGCGGCGTGTTTGTGTGCTGTGAGACTTGGTGAGTTTGTATGTGGAGGGACTGTGAGTGTGCCCCGAGAATATGTTTGAGATGGGGAGAGTGTGGATGGGGGACTCTCGTTTTATGTGGAGATGTGGTTGTGTGTGTAGGGGGTAAGGATTCAGTGACTGTGAGAACTGTATGTCGCTTTGGGGAGAGGGGAGAGGTTCAGTGACTGGGTCATTGGGGGGCTGCCCAGATTAGGAGGCCAGACCCCCACGGATGGCTCCTCCCAGGGCCCAAGCTGCCGGGGAGAGGCTCATGTGTGTGCCCGCCTCTGCCCCCATCTGTGCCATCCACAAAAGCTCCCTGAGCCCAGTTCTGTGTGCTTGCTGTATTGGAGAGGTGTTGGGTGGATGGGAAGGATGTAAGCTTGGCCCCAGCCCTTGGGCGAGGAACCCTGCCACCCCAGCCCGAGGCCTCTGTGCAGCCTTCATTCCGCTCCATCGTTCTCTCCCCCATCACACCCCCTAGGGGGCAGAGGAGACTCTGTGGGCTCCCCCATGGCTCCCCGTTTGGGAGACTCAGCCTCTGGCCCCGTGTTCAAAGGCTCTGGCTACATAGGGCCGCATCCCAGCTCTAAGCCTCTCTGCCCACTTCCTCCCTGCTCTAATCCCCAGGAGGCTGATTGAGCCCAGGAATAGGACGGGGGGGGGGGGGGGTCAGAGCTGCTGACCTGGCCTCCTTAGAAGCGATTATCGAGCTCACTGCAAGTAACCAGCGAGAGGGGCCCAGAGTGGTGTCGGGGGCTTCGGACCCCCGAGTCTCTCCATATCCCCCTTTGTGATTCAGCCTGATCTCAGCTCCCAGGAAGCCCACACGAGCTCTGGGGAGGTAGGGTGGGATAGTGGAGAGAGCGCCGGCCTAGAAGTCAGGGGTCCTGGCCCCAGGCCCAACTTTTGTTACTTGTTAACTGTGTGACCTTGGCCACATGGTTTCTCTTTGAATTCCCTTTGAGCAACTCTGTTTGCATTGCCCATCTCCCCCGGTGACTCTAAGGTAAGAGCTGGATTTTGAGGCGGTTTGTGCCAGAGGCCTGGAGGGCTGGGCAAAGGAAGGGGGCGGTAAGAGGGAGTGGTAATCGGAGGGGGACAGTTTTACAGAAGGGCTGCCACCTTGGAGAGGGACCCCTGAGGGCAGGTTTTTTACTCTGGTCCTCTTCCTTCCTAGCGTTTCTGAAAGCTTGCGCTGGATACCACGGGGGAGAGGATACAGTTCCTATTTCTAGAAGGCCCCAGATCTGTCAAAGAGAAACAAATATCAATAATAACACAGGTTAATACCTCCTGGACCAGCTAATCCCCAAGGTTCCTTCCACTTATATTCCTTATTTATTTACTTGTTTTTTGAAAGGCGATTGGGGTTAAGTGCCTTATCCAGGGTCACACTGCTAATAAGCATTAAGTGTCCGAGGCTGCTTTGGAACTCAGATTCTCCCAACTCCAGGGTCCCCGTCTATCCCCTGCACCAATAGCTGCCCCTCCCTTCTACTTCTAAGGGGCCTATGTGATCTCAGGGGAGCCTGACTCCAACTTGTAAGAACTCCCTTACAAGAATTCTTAGGTCTGGGAGATTTCTACCCTCAGCTCTGTCACTATTCGCAGCCTAATCCTGAATGAGTCACTTCTCTTTAGCCTCAGTTTCCTGATCTGTAAAATAAAGGGGTTAGGCTAGATGTAGGGTTCTTAAACTGGGATTCATGCAGAAGTCTCTGGATAGATTTTGAGGAGCTTTTACTACTTTGATATACCTTTCAATATAATTGGCTTCCTTTGTAACCCCACGTTAAGCATTTTAAAACATTGTTCTGAGAATGGGGCGGCAGGATTCACCAGACACTGTCCAAGGGGTCCCCATCACAGGAAAAGCTAAGAACAGGCCCTGCTGGAGATTGCCGGAGGCCTCCTAGGGACTGCTGGCTCTGTCAGAGAGTGTATAGCTTTCTAAGTGCAAAGGGGCCCGAGTTCTAGCAGTGAGACCCATAGGCCGGGAGAAAGCTTCAGATCTCGGGACGAAAAAGCTTATCTACTCCTACCCCTCTTTTATAAACGAGAAGCCCGAGACCCAGGGGCCTTTGGTGTTTCACCTGAGGTTAACACAGGCTTCAAAGTGAGATTGGAACCCAGGTGCTCCAGAGTAGCATCAAACTGCCTGGCAACAGAGCAGCCTGGTCCCACCAAGGGAGGTTATGGAAGCTGCCAGCCTCTGAGATCTTTCCAAAGGAGAGTTAGCCTCCTGCGCCACTCTCTCCTGTTCATCTGGGAAGGCAGGGAGCTGGCTGGAGTCACCTTGGAGTGCTCAGATGGAGCATCCTGCTGAACTGGAGGTCATAAGCCCACCTCTGGGGTATGGACTCAGTGTGTGGGCACATCATGGTCCCCTGCACCTTTCAGTTTCCTTGGCTCCAGAGACTTTTTCCAAGGCCCCTCCCCGCTCTGCCATTCTATGTTCTAAGGCTTCTTCCCTCTCAGTTATTCTATTTCTTATCTCCTTAAGCTTCTTCTATCTCTGATGTTCTCTGTACCAAGCTCCTTCCCAGCTGTAACATTCAATGTTTTGAAGTCTTTTCTTTGCTCTGACATCCCCATGTTCTAAGGGTCCTCCCAGCTCTGACCCCCCGCGTTCTAAGGGCCCTCCCAGCTCTGACCTCCCGGGTTCTAAGGGCCCCTCCCAGCTCTGACCTCCTGGGTTCTAAGGGCCCTCCCAGCTCTGACCTCCTGGGTTCTAAGAGCCCTCCCAGCTCTGACCTCCCGGGTTCTAAGGGCCCTCCCAGCTCTGACCTCCCGGGTTCTAAGGGCCCTCCCAGCTCTGATCTCCCGGGTTCTAAGGGCTCTCCCAGCTCTGACATCCTGGGTTCTAAGGGCCCTCCCAGCTCTGACCTCCCGGGTTCTAAGAGCCCTCCCAGCTCTGACCTCCCGGGTTCTAAGGGCCCTCCCAGCTCTGACCTCCTGGGTTCTAAGGGCCCTCCCAGCTCTGACCTCCCGGGTTCTAAGGGCCCTCCCAGCTCTGACCTCCTGGGTTCTAAGTCCCCTCCCAGCTCTGACCTCCTGGGTTCTAAGGGCCCTCCCAGCTCTGACCTCCTGGGTTCTAAGGGCCCTCCCAGCTCTGACATCCTGGGTTCTAAGGGCCCTCCCAGCTCTGACACCCTGGGTTTCTAAGATCCCTCCCAGCTCTGACCTCCCGGGTTCTAAGGGCCCCTCCCAGCTCTGATCTCCTGGGTTCTAAGGGCCCTCCCGGCTCTGACCTCCCGGGTTCTAAGGGCCCTCCCAGCTCTGACCTCCCGGGTTCTGAGGGCCCTCCCAGCTCTGACCTCCTGGGTTCTGAGGGCCCTCCCAGCTCTGACATCCCGGGTTCTAAGGGCCCTCCCAGCTCTGACCTCCCGGGTTCTAAGGGCCCTCCCAGCTCTGACCTCCTGGGTTCTGAGGGCCCTCCCAGCTCTGACATCCCGGGTTCTAAGGGCCCTCCAGCTCTGACCTCCTGGGTTCTGAGGGCCCTCCCAGCTCAGATATTCTGTGTTCTTTGGCTGTACCAAGGATTGGTGTATGTGTGTGTGTGTGTGTGTGTGTGTGTGTGTGTGTGTGTGTGTGTGTGTATGTGTGGGGGGGTGGGCCCAGTTGGGCCTTTTACCTTCACCACACTGACAGAGGAGGCAGGGATGACCCTGATCATCTTTCCAGACAAACAAAAGCCCATCGGCTCAAGTTCAGAATGGTACCTCAGGGCAGATGGGCCTTTGAGCTGAGAACAGAAAGCAGAGATGGACTTTGGGAATGGTTGCTGAGCAGCAGCCAGGCTAGAGGTCAATGGGGGTGGATCCTGGAACCCTGCAGAAGCAGAGACGCAGGGGCCATGGCAGCGGACAAGGGGGAAGTTGTAAATTTTCCAGAAAAAATGGAGCAAGAGTTGAGTGATTCTTTAAAGCCAAAGGGCCACCCCCCCCCCCCTTGTCTCTCTAGAGTCACTCAGAGGAGATGAGAAGAAAGGCTGAAGAGGCAGCTGAGCAGAATTAGGCAGCTGGATATGTATTATAATGACAACTAGTCAAGGCAACAAGCATTAATTAAGCACCTACTATGTACCAGGCAGTGTGCTAAGCACCCAGGATGCAAAGAAAGGTAATCTTCTGTCCTCAAGGAGCTTCCTATAGCCTAATGGGAGAGACAACATACAAACAGCTCTCATCAAACAAGACTTAGGTGGGATGAACTCTGGAGGAGATCTCAGAGGGAAGGCATTAGGATTCAGGAGAATAGGGACTGACAAGGGAGAGAGGATGATGATGATAAATGACATTTACATAGTGTTTTAAAGATGGCAAAGGGCAACAAGTAGGAATAATGAGAATAGCAACACTTCCTAATGTGTCACATGGGGCAGAGGAAATAGGACGTGGATTCAAATTTAGCCTTTGTCACTAATCCTTGTGTGATCCTCAACTTCTTGGGCCTCAGTTTTCTCTTCTGTAAAATGGGTGTGGGGTGGAACTAGATGGCTCTTGAGGTTGCGCAGCTCCAGACTCAGGAAGTTGTGCTACCTTCATGGCTATTCTCAATAATCTTTACCACAAACCCTGGCAAGTAATAAGAACTGAGGGGACTCTGACTAAAGCTGTCAAAGTGTTTTTCATCTGAATCCTACAAAAAGGTCTTTGAGGTAGTGGCTATGAGTATCTTTACCCCTATTTTGTAGCTAGAGAATTCAGAGAATTCTTCTTGATTACAAATCGGGCCTGATCTTTTCCACTTGGATATTTTCTCCAGAGGCTCTTAAAAAGTTAGCTGACCCAGAGACAGGAAGATGAGAGATTTGCTTGAGCACCTCTTGAATGCCTGAGATTCTGTTATCTTTGATGACCCTGTGAGAGACAGTAGTGTTCTGCCCATTTTTTAGGTAAATAAGCTGAGACCCAGAAAGGCATTAGGGCCCTCCCATCTCTGATCTCCCGGGTTCTAAGGACCCTCCCAGCTCTGACCTCCCGGGTTCTAAGGGCCCTCCCAGCTCTGACCTCCTGGGTTCTAAGGGCCCTCCCAGCTCTGACATCCCAGGTTCTAAGGGCCCTCCCAGCTCTGACATCCCGGGTTCTAAGGGCCCTCCCAGCTCTGACCTCCCGGGTTCTAAGGGCCCTTCCAGCTCTGACCTCCTGGGTTCTAAGGGCCCTCCCAGCTCTGACATCCCAGGTTCTAAGGGCCCTCCCAGCTCTGACATCCCGGGTTCTAAGGGCCCTCCCAGCTCTGACCTCCCGGGTTCTAAGGGCCCTTCCAGCTCTGATCTCCCGGGTTCTAAGGGCCCTCCCAGCTCTGACATCCCGGGTTCTAAGGGCCCTTCCAGCTCTGACCTCCCGGGTTCTAAGGGCCCTCCCAGCTCTGATCCCCTGGGTTCTAAGGGCCCTCCCAGCTCTGACCTCCTGGGTTCTAAGGGCCCTCCCAGCTCTGACATCCCGGGTTCTAAGTTCCCTCCCAGCTCTGACCTCCCGGGTTCTAAGGGCCCTCCCAGCTCTGACCTCCTGGGTTCTAAGGGCCCTCCCAGCTCTGACCTCCTGGGTTCTAAGGACCCTCCCAGCTCTGACCTCCTGGGTTCTAAGGGCCCTCCCAGCTCTGACCTCCTGGGTTCTAAGGCCCCTCCCAGCTCTGACCCCCTGGGTTCTAAGGGCCCTCCCAGCTCTGACCTCCTGGGTTCTAAGGGTCCTCCCAGCTCTGACCTCCTGGGTTCTTAGGGCCCTCCCAGCTCTGACCTCCTGGGTTCTAAGGGTCCTCCCAGCTCTGACCTCCTGGGTTCTTAGGGCCCTCCCAGCTCTGCTGTTTCTCCCTGCTGGGCCCCTGCCATGGGTGAGCCATTGGCCCCCGATGGTCCCAGGCTAGGCCTGACTAAGTCACAAATGATCAGGACACAGAGACCCAGTGATGGTGAAATGGCCCGGGCTCCTCTGGCCTTGGCACTGGGCGGAGGCTGTGCCATGTCCTCATCCCTGTGGTTGGGAGAGTCTATGTTTGGGTGGCCTTAGGAGAGGGCGTGGGCTTCAGCCAGGACACTGGCGTCAGCCCGCAGGCTCCCTGGGCCGGGGGTAGAAATAGGAGACAGAAAAGACTTTTTGGGAGCTTTGGAGGGGGCGGCGGCGGAGTGTCTTGGCATCCCCCCCCCAGGCGCAGGACCAATTTCCTACAATCATAGAGAACCAGAGAGGGACCTCCAAGATCACCTCCCCTACCCCCTGCTGAGATTCTCTGCCTCATCCCGAACAAATATTCTTCCCCTCTTCTCACGAAGACCTCCACTGGGGTCTGGAGAGCCAGGCTTGCCTCAGACCCTCAGAAGCAGAGGGATCTCGGGTTCCTGTTGTCAGGACTCAGGAAGAAACTGAGGCTCAGAGAGACTAGATCTGACCGACTATGGGGTCCCTAGTCTCATGGCCTCCCTTCTGAGGTCCCCTCCCCTCTCCTGGCCTCTCCTCCCCCTCACAATGAAATAAAGACTGGCTCATTTTACAGCAAATGCCAGGCTTCCTCCCGGGTCAGCCAAGGATTACCCTGCCCCAGGCAGGAAGAGGTTTTAGGTAGATTGATTCTCCAGTGGGGGCTCTGGGCCGCTGAGGTGTTGGAGCCATCCCTGACCACTTGAGGTTGTCTTTGGGGACGGCATTCCTGACTGGCCCTTGGCCATTGGCTGTGGGTTTGAGTAATAATTGATCTTAGTTCTAAAACCCTTTTAAAATGCATCCCTCACAACCACACATCACAGTAGGCAGTGCCAGGGCCTCCCTGGACCACTGGTTCAGGCACACTTCATTCCCTGCCGCCACCTTGCCATCCAGACCAGGGACTTTGCTGTGGAGGATTTAACCCTTCCATCTCTGGAACATCAACTCCCCCTCTTCCCCCCCCCCCACATCCCATAAGTGATAGTCTCACCTGGCCCAAGGCTCCAGTCTTGCTTTAGATTCCCTGCCCCTCCTCCACTATTGCATCTGTATATAAAGCCCCTTAATCTGCCTTCAGTTATAGAATCTGATCTCAAATCGGCTGATTCTTCCCTAGCATGGCACCTGGCACATAGTAGGCTGTATATAAACCATAGTGATTACTACTCTTGTGAGGCTTCTGCTGTAATGTCTGGTCCAAGTCTTGCCCTAATCCCTGGGGACATTGGGGATACAAAGATAAATAACAGAACAATCCTGCTCCCAGGTAACGATGGAGGTAGGAGATTAGGAGGACCGGCTAGAAGGCCAACTTGTTGGAACCATAGAGTTTGTGAAAAGGAGTAAGGTGTCCAGTAAGACTGAAATCTGCAAGCCAGATTATGAAGGACTTTCAAAATAAAACAGGATTTATACTTGTTGCTAGTGGTGATGATAGGGAGCCATCAGGATTTATAGAGTAAGGGAGTGACATGGCTGGATGTTTTTTGGAAAATCATTTTGGCAGCTGCCCTGAGGTTGCTGTGGAGAGAGGAGGATGGTGGAAGTGTGGGGAAAAAGACTGAGGAGGGTCTTGGGGGGAGGTAGGATGGAGGAGCAGTGGGAGAATTAGGGATGCGGAGTCAGAAGGCAAAGGAGCAGAGGGGCTCCACTGGGACTCAGCTGGGCCTCCTCTCCTGCCCAGGCTCTCAGTGGGGATATAATTGGGTCGCTTCTATCCCTTTGCTCATGCTCAGCATGTCTCTGCTCTAGGGCATTGCCACCCTATGGTCTCTGTTATCCTTGCTTTTGTGTCTGAGGTTTGTGAGAGTGTGTGTGTGTATGTGTATGTGTAAGAGACAGAGAGACAGAAAGGGGGAGAGACAGAGACAGAGAGAGGGAAAGACAGAGAGAGAGGAAAGAGAGAGAGAGAAGAGAGAGGAAGGAGAGAGAGAAAAGGAAGGAGAGAGAATAGAAGAGAGGAGAGGAGATAGAGAGAAAAGGAAGGAGAGACAGAGAAGAGAGAGGAGAGAGAAAGAGAAAAGAGAAGAGAGAGGAGAGAAGAGGGAGAGAAGAGAGAGGAAGGAGAGAGAGAAGGAAGGAGAGAATAGAAGAGAGAGGAGAGAAAAGAGAGGAGGGAGAGAGAAGGAAGGAAAAAGAGGAGAAAGGAGAGAGGAGAGAAAAAAGGAAGGAGAGGAGAGAAAAAAGGAGAGAGAGGAGAGGAGAGAGAGAAAGAAGAAGGAGAGAGAGAAAAGGAAGGAGAGAGAATAGAAGAGAGGAGAGGAGATAGAGAGAAAAGGAAGGAGAGACAGAGAAGAGAGAGGAGAGAGAAAGAGAAAAGAGAAGAGAGAGGAGAGAAGAGGGAGAGAAGAGAGAGGAAGGAGAGAGAGAAGGAAGGAGAGAATAGAAGAGAGAGGAGAGAAAAGAGAGGAGGGAGAGAGAAGGAAGGAAAAAGAGGAGAGAGGAGAGAAAAAAGGAAGGAGAGGAGAGAAAAAAGGAGAGAGAGGAGAGGAGAGAGAGAAAGAAGGAGAGAGAGAGAAGGAAGGAGAGAATAGAAAAGAGGAGAGGAGAGAGAAAAAAGGAAGGAGAGAAGAGAGAAAAGAGAGGAGAGAAGAGGGAGAGAAGAGAGAGGAAGGAGAGAGAATAGAAAAGAGAGGAGGGGGAGAGAGAGGAGAGAGACAGAGAGAGAGAGAGAGAGGGGAAGGAGAGAGAGGAGAAAGGAGAGACACAGAGAGGAGAGAGAGAGAGAGAGAGAGAGAGAGAGAGAGAGAGAGAGAGAGAGAGAGAGAGAGAGAGAGAGAGAGAGAGAGAGATATGGAGAGATGTGCATTTGTGTGTGGCTGCAGCCGTGAGGGTTTAACTATGCTCTTTGAGAGAGGTCAGCCTGCATTCTCTGGGGTTTCCGAGGAGGAGGATGGCTTGAGGGGTTTATGGCTGACCTGAGATTTTGCAGGGCAGGATTTCCTCTGCATGGGGTGTCAGAGTGAAGAAAGAGGCATTGAGTAGGGAGGATCCAGAGGAGGATCTTCTAGGGGGATAAAGAAGAGAAATCAGAATTCAGGGGGTAGAGTAAGTCCTAGGAAAGGCTTGGAGTCTGTCCCTGCCTCTTCTCCCAAAGACTTCAAGGGCCTTCTGTTCCTAAAGGGCTATAGCCAGACTTGGGGAAATCCCTGGGCTTGGTTAGGTACAGGTCTCAGCGTGCTACGTTTGATTGAGTGAGGCTGTTCATGTTCGGTAATGGGGGATCGTAGATCTTCCTAGCTGGGAAGGACCCTTATAGACCCTAGCTTCTTAAACTGTGGTTCCCAATACCATATGGAATCTCATAACTGACTGTGGGGGTTGCAGAATTATGATTTCTCATCAGTGAATGTTTGATTTTTATATTTTATTTTATTTTATATACCTATATACCTGGTAGGGTCATGGAAAAATTGCTCAGGTGAAAAGGGCTTGTGAGTGGAAAAAAAATTTAAGAAGCTCTGTTATAGACCATCAGCTCTAGTCTCCTGGTTGTATAGATGGGTAAGCTGAGGCTGAGAGATGATAACTGTTAAGTGCTAAGATGGGGTTTGCATGTAGCTTTTTCCAATTCAAGCCTAGAATTGCCTCCATGACACCAGCAGACTGCCTCGTGGTGGGGGGGAGGGGAAGCACAGATGGGAGAGCTAGGGGAGGGTTTTTTCTTCAGTGGGTGCAGCCGGAATGGCAGCAAAACCCTGGATTCCTCCCTGATCTCTGAGTATGTGGGTAGGTTCCCTTTTCCCTGGATGGAGGGAGGAGGGGGTGTCATAGCTTGGTGCTATGGGAACCCGGTCGCCCTTCCGAGGGCGAGGGGACAGAGAGCCTTTGTCTCTCCTGCCTTCCTTGGACATCATTTCTGTCCTCACAGCCGCTTCTCTGCTCCCTTTCAGACCTCGAGGTACAATGATTTCCCTGCCTCAGGACCAGCTAGAGTCAGAAAGGGCTGCAGCTGTTGACTCAGCAAGCTGATTTGCATCAGATTTGCATATTTATGTATACAATTTCCCAAAGCCTCTCTTCTCATTTCTCACCTCTCACCCCCTGGACTCTCCAGCTCTCTTTTTCTTGCCAGCCCGGTTAGTATCAAGGACTCAGAATGTCAGGAATCCAAAGGGTCCTGGGAATATACGGTAGGATGTCAGAGCTGGGAGGGAGTCTTAGAACCCAGGAGGTCAGAGCTGGGAGAGAATCTTAGAACCCAGGAGGTCAGAGCTGGGAGAGCATCTTAGAACCCAGGAGGTCAGAGCTGGGAGAGCATCTTAGAACCCAGGAGGTCAGAGCTGGGAGGGAGTCTTAGAACCCAGGAGGTCAGAGCTGGGAGAGAAACTTAGAACCCAGGAGGTCAGAGCTGGGAGAGCATCTTAGAACCCAGGAGGTCAGAGCTGGGAGAGCATCTTAGAACCCAGGAGGTCAGAGCTGGGAGAGAATCTTAGAACCCAGGAGGTCAGAGCTGGGAGAGCATCTTAGAACCCAGGAGGTCAGAGCTGGGAGAGAATCTTAGAACCCAGGAGGTCAGAGCTGGGAGAGAATCTTAGAACCCAGGAGGTCAGAGCTGGGAGAGCATCTTAGAACCCAGGAGGTCAGAGCTGGGAGAGCATCTTAGAACCCAGGAGGTCAGAGCTGGGAGAGAATCTTAGAACCCAGGAGGTCAGAGCTGGAAAAGGACTCTTAGAAGGTAAAATGTCAGGAATGGAGGGGCCATTAGAAAAGAGAATGTCAGTGCTGGGATGGATGGCCCTTAGGACAGAGAGAGAAACAAAGACAAAACCCCATGGTTATGATCATGTGAGCTGGCTAAATGTCAGTGTCACGCATGGGACTGCTGAAATCGGAAGGAGGGGCTGGTCTGGGGGAAGGAGAATAAACTTGATTGTGCCGAGGGGGTTTTGAATCGCTGAGGGGTATGAGGAGGGGATGCTTCATGAGAGGTGAGAGATGTTCAGCCCGAAGGTTAGCCCTGGAGACACTGATTTGAGAGTCACCCTTATGGATGTGAGAATTGTGGTTTTAGGAATGAGATTGCCAAAGGGAGAGGCTGAGAGAAAAGACCAGAAGACTAAGGGCAGATCTACTGGGTAAATGCATAGTGCAAGGAAAAAAGGGTTGGGTTCAAATCCTGGACTTTTGAATAATTGCATGATGTTGAATAACTGCAAATGACTTAATCTCTCTGGACCGTTTCCTTGTCTGTAAAATGAAGGTGGACTAGATGACCTTGACCTTTAAGGCTTCTTTAGGCTGTAAATCTGTGATCTTCTCCATACCAACATTGAGGTGTTAAATACAGTGAGGATTGTTGACCAGGTAAGAATCTGATGAAAGAGGAAACTGAGGAAGAAAATAGAAGGAATATCAACTAACTAGATTTTTTTTTTTTTGAAGCAATCAGGATTAAGTGATGTGCCCCAGATTCATACAGCTAGTAAGTGTCTAAAGTCAAATTCGAATTCAGTGCTCGCTCTATCCACTGTGCTGCCTGGCTGCTCTGAAGCCAAACTAAATTGTAGACTTAAGGTGAAATATTATTATTTCTTTATATCTTCACCACAAAGCCCTTAATGAATAATTGCTGGCTGATTTATTGATTGAAAGGGAGAGTATCTCCCAGGATGGGATGGTCTTCAGCATGAAAAGTCACAGAGGTAAGGGAGGAGGAGGACTGAAAATTAAAAAGCTATTGGATTAAAATAAGATAAAATAAAAGTTTAGTGCAAAAAAAAAAAAAAAAAAAAAGCTACTAGATTTATTCATTAGGAGCTCATTGGTGACCCTAGAGAGAACACGATTGAGTTATGTAGGTAGATCAAAAGAGACTGATGAGGAAGGGAAGGCAGATGACTTCTTCAAGGTTAGCAATGAAAGGAAAGGAAGAAAAAAGGTAAGACAAGAGCTTTTGTAATTGTCATTTTCAGTCATTTCTAACTTTTCATGACCCCATTTGGGTGGTTTTTTTATTTTGTTTTTTTTTTGGTAGAGATACTGGAGGGGTTGGCCATTTTCTTCTGTTTTCATTTTATAGATGAGGAAACTGAGGCAAATGGAGATAAGTGACTTGCCCAGGATCACACAGTTACTAAGTGCCCAAGGCCAGATTTAGGGGTGGGACAAGAATTTTCTCATCTGAAAGGGTCAAGGGAAGATTTTTTTTTAGGATTGGGGAGAGGATCATGGTTCTACATGGGAAGAGCTCGGTGGTGAGGGAAACAGATGATAGAGGATGAAAAAGATAGGGCATTACTATTAGGTCAAGTGCACATCTAGAGGGACTTACCTTGTGAATAATGGGGAGACCTCTTTCTGATTCAGCCTGTGGTGCTTCCCAAGAGGAAGATGGGGAGCTTTGGGAAGTTGGCAGATTCTGTGTTCCATCTCCCTGTGCTCCAGCCAGATGGGGAAGGATGCTCCTCTGCTCAGTTCTCTCCTCACCCCCCAAACTTTAAATCTTTTTTCCATAGTGCTTTCTTCCATGGGGCCCTCTTATCTAAATCCTCCAATTGGCTCCAATCTCACCAGCTCCAGGAAGCCTGCCCTGATTTCTCTAATCTGGAGAGATTCCTTGACCTAATGTGGTGCTAATCCTCAAGGAGTCAACTTTGGATTTGATTTAATACTGTCTTATCTGATTCTTTTGTTCAACTGAGCAGACCTTTATGCAGCCTTAGTCTCTTGGAATAAATCTGGTTTCCTCTCCAGTAATAATGCCAGTAGATAGTATAGTTAGCAGCTTAGGTTTGCAAAGTTCTTTATATATATATATATATATATATATACACACACACACATATATATATATATCTTATTTAATAATAACAATAATAATAATGGTAATAATTACCTTTTATATAGTGCTTTAAGGTTTGCCAAAAGTAATTTATACAAGTATCAATTCATTTGATCTTCACAACCCTGAAAGGTAGGTGCTGTTATTATTCCCATTTTACAGATGAGGAAACCGAGGCAGGAAGACATGAAATGAATTGCCCAGAATCACACAGTTATGTGTCTAAGGCTGGATTTGGACTTAGCTCTTCCTTTCTCCATGTGTGATGCTCTCTCCACAACGCTACCTAGTAACATTCGACCCTTACAATGACCTCATAAAGTGAGTAGTTTCACCTCCACTTTACAGATGAATAGACTTGAGTCCCAGAGAGCTATCACGACTTGCCCGTGGTCCCATAACTAATGTCAGAGCAGGATTTTTAGCCTATATCTTTCTGATTTGAAGCCCTCTAAATCTTTCTGATCACAATTCACTAAGCCACTTTGTCATCTCTACCTGTGATGTGTAACCTCCTTAAAAGCCTTAATTAAATCTGAACATTCTTCCCGCCATGTATCCACTCAATCAATATTTCCTGAGCTCCTGTTTACTTTGTGCTGGAAACCATGGGGAATCCAGACCCGGTCTCTGCCTTCAAAAAGCTTATTGGGGAATAAGACACACAGACGCAGCTGTGACAGGGAGAAGGGGATCCTTTCTGTAGCAGTGCAAGGAGGAGGTGCAGTCCGTGTGGACACGATGCTTTGGCGGTGGGAGTTGGGAGGAAGGATAGAACAAATCTTCTTGGAAAAGGGAGATGAGGGAAGCCTTCCTGGAGAAGATGGTGTCATGGCAGGGCAGAGATGGAAATGAATGCGTTTCTTTTAGCTGTTAGCTTAGGACTAGATATTCAATATGGATTCACTTATTGATCTGATCCAGGGATTGGATTGTGGCCACATTTCTAGTCGTAGAGGGCCAAACTAAAGACCTCTTGCTTGATTTTGCGATGAGAGGGGCTCATTATTTGTTTCCAGTTGTCTTTTCTTCTCTCCATTCATTCCACGAGCCCATCCCTGGGCCTAGGGCTGGAGCCAGAACTGTTTGAGAGCAGGGCTTTGAGGGCTGGATAGGGTCGCATTGACCTCTAGGGGCTGATATACCCTGGCTGGACCCCAAACCCTGATTTCTTCTTGGAGGATTTAGTGGGGAGGAAGCTGATGGAGAATGTTAGACCCGATAGGGGGAGATGTGTGTGGTCCTTGGCTTTCTCCTCCCCCTTGTTAACAGCAGCTTCTGTGGGCAGAACACTTCTGTATCATTACTGCCACCTGGGAGTGATGTGGGTATGATTAAGATACAGGTGGAATTAATGGGGGATACAGGTGGTGGGGATGGGGGTTAGTATTGGGGGGATGGGGTGATTGGGACATGGACAGTGATGGTGAGGATACAGATGGTGCTGATGGGGGGGTTAGAGGTAGTGGCGATGGGGGTTGGGACGTTGGCATTGGGGGTTAGAGGTAATGGAGATGGTATTATGAGGATACGAGCTTTGAGCATATCTGGGAAGCACTCAGCTCTCAGCTCTGAGCAGCTAGGAACAGCTCAGATAAGTGTTTTCTGTTATTTGAGCCAAAGGGGAAGCTGGGAAGAGGAAGAACCAGTATTTGTATCTGTATGGAAACAGGAGAGAAAAGAGTGGTCTATTTAGGGTCAGCTGATACTGTGGAGGTCCGTGCCAAGTCTTAGCTGGGGCTGTTCCCTGAACCACTTCCCCTCTCTGAGGCCCCCCGGGTGGGGATCTTTGTGACTGCTCTTCCCCTTCTTCCAGGGGCCCTTCTTTTCTCAGATCTTAGGGCTTGAGGGTCTGCTTGGACCAGGGAGCCTTGGAGTTGGCCCTCAGCCTTCGTCCTTAGCAGCAGTCCTTTGGGGAATGGCTCCTTCCCCCCTCCTTCCTCTCATCCCTCCATTCTCAAAGGGCTCACATATCTTCCCCTCATGCTTCTCCTTCCATTCCCAAAGTGCTGGGGAATGGGTTGGGGATAGTGTCTCTTCTCCCCATGTCCTTTACCTCCAAGTCTCTCCAAAGTGGGCCCTCTCAGGATGTCGGCCCCAATGACTTATTTCCTGCTTGGCCTCCAGCTCCTGCCCCAGGAGCCCGGCCCGGGGCTTGCTTCCCTGGGATGTCTGGCAGTGTGGACACATTCTTGGGGCTTCGGATAGGGTCTCTGGGATGGAGCTGATGAGCGTGCAGGGCACTGTGTTCTCACAGGAGGGAGGAGGGGGCACCCGCAGCTGCCTCCGATCAGCAGTGTCTGGCCCAGGAGGCTGAGCCGAAGGCTCCTGGGTGGAATGACCTGTTGTTGTCAATCTGGAGATTTGTAGTGTGATTATGGATTAGAAAGCACGCTGACAATATGGGGACCTGGACTTTTACAAAGTCCTGGTTCTACCAGTGAACTTGCTGTGTGACTGCGGGGAGATGCCCTAAAAGTCTGGGTCCCCATTTGGTAGTTGGTCACAGGCCCTTAACCTCGCTCCCTTTCTCCCTTCTGGATCCAGTGGAATGAGGTCTGGGAGCCCTTTAGTGCAGGAGAAGCAAAGCAACAGGAGAGGAGCTTGGCTGGCTTATCAGTCAGAGGCTTTTGGGCCTAAAGTGGCTGGGCGAGCTGCCCGGGGGTTTGTGGAAGGGGATGAAGGGAAAAGTGGGTCATGCTCTCTAGCTTAGAAGGGCTCTAGCTCAGGTGGCAGATGTGCTTGCGTCACCCCCCTCAATGGCCTCCTATACCACTCCAACTTACCCGAATCATCCTGATTCCCAGACATGGGCACATTGGGCATTGGCCGCTTGTCCAGTGGGGCCCAGGATGGGCTGGGCTAGCACCTTGGAGGCCCTGGCACCAGGGGGCAGCTCTGTGTCTGGCTAGTTGGGGGGAAGAAAGCTCAGCAGAATTAATTATACTTTATTTTATTATGAGTGTTTATGGCATGATTAGCTCTGGGCAGGGGTCCTGGGCTCCAACCAGGTAAAGTAATGAAGCTGTGCATCTCCCCCCTCTTGGTTCTTATTCTTCATTCTTTCAGCTCACATATGATCCTTTGGGCCTCAGTTTCTAAGATTAGAAGATTTACCTCATGGAAAGGTAGCCCCACTTCTGACCAGAAAGCTTTGGGGGTCCTTCCATTCCCAAGTGAGTGGCTAAACTCTCCTATGTGAGTGGTCTCAGGTGGTTCATCTGTAAAACAGGAATAATCATGCTTACCTGGTAAGGATGTTGGAGCATTAAACTTTACAAGGTTGTGCTGGTAAAATGCTTAACAATCAGCTTTCCAAAAAGATATGTCACACTTTCCAATTTAATGTACATTTAATCTCCATGGCTTTGAAATAACAAATAATTAATCAAGCCCTGATTTCTAGTGGATGCCCAAATGTTCATGTGGAAAATTTAACAATTGGCTCCTAGAGCCAACTCCAGATCACCATTGGCTTTTTGACAAGTATACAGTTCTGCATGAAGTATCTAGGCTGATAGAGCACTGGATCTTGGGTGAGGAACACCTCTCAAATCCAGATTTCAATACTTAAGTAATTTTAGCCTTGGATGGATCATTTTGCCTCATTCTGCCTCAATTTCCTCAGCTGTAAAATGGGGATAATAATAGCATTTATCTCTCTTCCTTTCTTCTTTCTTTCTTCCTTCTCTCCTCCCTTCCTTCCTCCAGAGTAACTGGAGGCCTGTCTTCATAGTCAAGGCTATCTGAATTCAAATCCCACTGTCGATGTATGCTAACTGGGGGCCCTGGACAAGTCCCTTACTCACATTGATCTGCAAGACTAGAGGGAGCTTCCTCTCTGGGCCTTCTCATATCAATGAACTCACAAGTCTGGACCAATACCTCCCCCCCAAAAAAAGCACCCCAATGAATAAAAGCAACAGTTGATATTCCTGTAGCACATTGGGGTTTAAGAAGCCTTTTGCATATGTAACAGCCCATGAAGTGGATCCTATGAATATTATTGTCTCAGCTGGGAAGACTGAGGCTCAGCTTGGATCTTTTCAAAATCCCCCAACTCAGAAGGGCAGAACCCAGGCCCCTCTGCTTCAATTCCAGAAGGCAGTGTTTCTACTTTACCTACTTTGGCTAAATATTTTGAATAGGAACCCCAAAGGACCCTGCCCCTCAAACCTGCCCCTGGTGTGCTGTGGGGGGATCTGGGCAAGGAATCAGAACTGCTTGTAACAAGTGAGCTGTCTGTGGTTTCGAGGAGTTACAGACTGCTGGCGTTCTGAATTGGGAGGAGATTTTGCACCCTCTTCTCCTTTCTTTCCTCTGTACCCTTGGGATGGGCCATAGCTCTTCCCTGCCAACCCCTTTTTTGCTTGTCCAAGCAGTTGTGGATCTGGGTGGTATGGAAGGAGGGCATTTCTTGGAGGTCCCACTTGGTTGCCATGGGGACTCCCATTCCCAGAGTCCCCTGGGAACCCATCGAGCCTCCTTGGCAGTGGTGGGAGATTGTGTTTTATTGGAACTTGCTTGTGGGGAGAGAAGGGTGGGGGCAGGCAGGTGGCATGGAGTTGAAAAGAAGGCCAGCCTCCAAGGAGGGGACCTTGTGACCTTGGCCTTGTGTTCTGAGAGGGGGCAGAGGAGATGGGCTGGGCAGTGAGGCCAGGAAGGAAGAGGATGGAACAGGGAAGTTCTTGGCCTCTGCTCTGTCCCTTTGGGACTCCCCAATGTTGAAAAGCAACTAGAGGTGATGGAACCCTGCCAAGATGCATGGGATCTACAGGGAGGTTTTTGGATTGATAACAACAGCAGCTAACATTTGTAAAAACACCTGCTGTGGGCCCGACACTGTGCTCAGAACTTCACAATTGCTATCTCATTTGATCCTTTCAAGTCTGTGAGGTAGGTGCTATTATTATCCCCATTTTACAGATGAGGAAACTGAGGCAGACAGCAGTGAAGTGACCTGCCTAGGACCTCACTGCTGGTAAGTGCCTGAGGCGGGTCTCTCTGACAGCACTCTACCTGATAGCTATATATTAGACATGGAAGCCACCTTAGAGATATTCTGCTCTAACCACTTAACCACCTCATTTTACAGAAAAAGGGAAGGGGACAGAGCCTTAATCCTAGAGAGAAATGCCTTCCTCAGGTCGTGGAACTCGAGACATTTCCAGGTCAGAGTTTAGAACTGGGTTTCCCCAAGACCAGATGTCCTTCTGATAACCTTAGGTTGGTTTCCTGTCAAGGCACATTTGTATTATCTTCCGGGTAGGTGTCCTGGGGTGTTTGCTCACCCAGGAGCCTGCGGACCTGCAGCTACAATGTGGGCGGGTGGGTCTGAGGGTGTCTGTGTCCTGGGGTGTTTGCTCACCCAGGAGCCTGCGGACCTGCAGCTACAATGTGGGCGGGTGGGTCTGAGGGTGTCTGTGTCCTGGGGTGTTTGCTCACCTAGGAGCCTGTGGACCTGCAGCTACAATGTGGGCGGGTGGGTCTGAGGGTGCTGGGTCCTGCTTTCTCTCCGGGCTTATCTCAGGGGAGTACTGAATATATAAGGGTATGGGTCTTTTATGGCGCTCTGTTGCTTCATGCATATTTAGCTTTGTTTCCGGGTGTACCTCCACTGAATGTGTGTGTTGGGTCTTAGCTGTGGAGCTGGAAGCTGATCCCTTGCATTTTACAGATGAGGAAACTGAGGCCCAGAGAGGCCAAGGGGTTTACCTCAGTGCATTTGGATGTTGGGACGTTCAAGTACATACATTAGACGTGAGGGCATCTGGGTCCAGTTTGGGGGGAGCTATGTGTCCCTGTTTATTACTATGCTGTCAGAACTGAATAGGAGAAGCTTTTTTATGAGCTGGGGACTAGGCTGAGCTCCGCAAAGGAAATGGGAGTCAAGCAGAGGTCAGTGGGAATAGGAGCTGGATCCAGCCTCTGCCCTCGGGGCTGAGAGGAAGACAGCATTGTTAGGGGCTGGGGAAGGGTCCTAGGCTCCCCTCTCATTTCTGTAGTTGGTCCCCAGCAGCTGGCCCCAGCTGGCTCCAGACTCCCTGGCACAGTGTTAGAGGACGCTGGGAACACCTTGCAGCTGCTAGTCTCCCCACCCATCTCCCATCACATCGCCAGCAAAATATACCTGCATGGGAGGGGACTACATGGTTTCCAGAGCTAAACCTTCTGATGACTACCCCTTTTTGTGCCTCAGTTTTTTCGCTGTAAAATGGGAAGGTTGCATTGGATCATCTTGGCATTCCTTCTACAAAGGGGTGTGTGTGTGTGTGTGTGTGTACATGTGCCTTAGGGGGAGTAGCTTGTGGACTGACTTCCTCTGGGAGGTGGTGGAAGGGGGGGAACCTCTCTAGGAGAGGGTCTGCTTTAGCCAAGAGGAAGATCCTTCTGCCCTCACCCCACAAGCTCCCTGAACCCCGGTTTCTAAGGGGAGTGGATTAGATAATATTGAACTGAAGGTCCAGCCCTCAATCCCTGGTCCTATGAAGCCTTCCTTCTTACCCAATTCCCTCCTTCCTCTTCCTCTTCTTGAGGAAGGTGGTACAGGCTTCTAAAATAAAACAAAGAACTGAATTCAAATTCAAAGACATTTTCATGTGTGCATATAAAAAAAGAATAATAAAAAAAAAAGCAAAGGAAAGAAAGTTCCTCAAAACTAATGGACACATCCAAAAGTCTAACATTATATTCAGTGTTCCACACCCATGATCCCTGCTTTTGTAAAGAAATAAAGGTCCTTGATTTATTTTTTCTGTTCTTTGGGACCAAGCTTGATCATTTTCGTCTCCTAGAATTCGTTTTCCATTGCTTTAAGTGTGGTTCTTTCTAGTTACATTGTTGTGGTTCTTACTTGGCTCTGTATCAGTTCATAAAGATCTCCCTGGGCTTCTCGATTTCCATCCAATGCATTATTCCTTATGGCACAGTGATATCACATCATATTCCCGTGTTACAGTGTAGCCATTCCCTCATTAACGGGCAGCTATTTTGTGTCTAGTTCATTGTCTGCACAAAAGGTGCTGCTATAAATATCTGCAGTCCTTCCTTCTCCATGGCCACGCTGTATCTTAGTCAAATGGGACCTCCTTGAGGGCAGGGATGGCCCCATTCTTGTATTTCCACCTCCCCAGTGCCCATGACCACGCTTATTATTGTTGGTCGGTTGGGTACAACTCTTCATGACTCCATGGATCCTAGCATGTCAATGGCGAAAGATAATAGAGTGGTTTGGCATTTCTTTCTCTAGGATTAAGTTTTCATTTAAGTTAAAGTGATTTACCCAGGGTTATACAGCTAACTCCAGCTCCAGTTCTTTAACCACCGAGCCACCTATTTGCCCCAAGTCTAGCTGCCATTTTCTTCTCCAGCGCATTTTATGAATGAAGGTAAAGTGACTAGCCCAGGATCACACAGCTGTCTAAGGCTGAATTTGAACTCGGGTTCAAAGAGCTCAGCTCTCTGTTCACTGCCCCACCTGCTACTTAATAAATACTTGTTGATTGAGACTTAGTTTCTTTATCTGTAAAATGGGGACACATCTCACAGGGTTGTTATGACTTTTGAATGATATCATGTTTGTGAAGTGTTTTGCAGACTTCAGAGTATTATATAAATCTCCATCATCATCCTCTTCTAGGTTTGGGGTGAGGATCAGATGAGAGGATATCTGTGAGACTCAGTTTCTTTATCTGTAAAATGGGGACACATCTCACAGGGTTGTTATGACTTTCGAATGATATCATGTTTGTGAAGTGTTTTGCAGACTTCAGAGTATTATATAAATCTCCATCATCATCCTCTTCTAGGTTTGGGGTGAGGATCAGATGAGAGGATGTCTATAAAAGCATTCTGTAAGCTGAGAATCGCTCTGCATGCGGATCAGGAACTATTACTGGAATGATTTTCCCTGCTTTCGCTCAGCACCTGTGTGCCTGGTGGGGGGCGGGGTGGTGTGGGGGCTAGTAGAAGGGGAGCCCCATCTAGGACGGGGACGGGGTTGGGGTGGAGATGGGGAAGGCACTTTAAGCCGGGTCAGACTGACTCAGGCACCAGGTACACCCTGAACTATGAGACGCCCAGTACAGGAGACCTGGAGAGCGAAGTCTATTTCTGTTCTCCAGGAGCTCACACCCCTGCCAGGAGATAAAAAAAAACACAGTGTGCATATGAATTGGAATAATTAAGAACCAAAGTGAATTGTGGGACCCAGCCAGAAGGTGCAGAGGATTTCAGAGAAAAGCTAGATAGGATGATATGAGAGTGTAATCAGAGGAGGCTTCCTGGGGGAGGGGAGCTGAGCTGAGCCTCTGAAAGTAGGGTAGGATTTTAGATACTAAGCAAAGCAGATTACAGGAGCATGTTCTAGGTGATGAACTGTGTGTGAAGGTCCTGCAGGCCAGGAAAGAGAACCCCGTGTCCACATCCTGCTCTGGCCTGTCCTTTGTCCTAAGATTTGAGGTTCTGGGGGAGATGTCTTCTAGCCTGTGTGGGCAAGAGTGGTAGACCGATTTCTGGATTTGGATCTCCAAGTAGGAAGGAAGATTACTTTTAGGGGCAGAGAAGAGAAAGGGTGTATGTGTATTGTGTGTGGGTGTTCAGGTTCTCTTTATTTAAGTGAACATTTCCTCTCTTTCATCAGTGTTCTCTCCCTCTCCAGAAAACACATATCGATCGTCTCTTTGACCCTGGAGGAGATCTGGGTACACAGCCCAGTGGATCAGGATGGGGCTGTGGAGGGCTTTGGGATTTGTCTGTTATATATTTTCAAGGATGAAAGTGTGTAGCACTCTGTCTCTGTCTTCTTTCTCTCTCTGCCTGTTTTTCTGTCTGTCTCTGTCTCTTTCTCTGTCTCTTTCTCTCTCTCTGTTTAGCACAGGTGAGTCTGAGTATTGTATTGGGCCCGCATCCCTAGAAGGATATTTGGTCCATGTGTCTCTATACATTTCTGTGGGTAGCTGTTTTTATATTATGGCTGTGGGGTGTGTATAGAAAGTAGGTCTTTTGGGAGATGTGTTTAAATATGATTTGTGGATAGTATATATCTGGGTTTGTGTAAGGCTGTGTAGAGCTCTGTAGCAGGGTATCTACAGCATGTGAATATTTCCATGTCAAAGATTTGAGCCAGAAAAGAACTTCGAGGTTTTTCCCTCTAGTCCAGTCTTCCCATTTTACAGATGAGCCTGAGGCTCAGAAAGGACATATCTAGGGTCACACAGCTCATAAATAGCATATCCAGCAATCAAACCCAAGTCTACTGACTCCAAAATCAGCGCCCTTTCTAGGGCAGCATGCTGGCTCACAAACAATGGCTCTCTTAAGCTTTGGCTCTGTGCGGGGTACTATGCTGAGGCCTGGGAATACAAATGTGCAGCCCTTTACTAAGGGGCAGGATGCAACCTCCATACAAGTTCGTATCATTGGTCAGTATAGTAATTAGTAATTAGGATAAGTAAATATACAATAACTGCAAAGAGTAAGCATAATTATAAAACATTTGGAAGTAAAAAGTAAGTTAATATGTTTATTTATTTTGTGAAATATTTCCCAATTTCACACAATTTTTTTTAACATTCATTAAATAAAAAAACAACTTTGAGTTCCAAATTTTCTTTCTTTCTCTTCTTCCCCACCCCTTGAGAAGGCAAACAATTAAAAAATATAAAGTTAAATGGTATTAGAAACAAAGAAGAGATCTCTGAAAAATGCTATCAGGAAAGGATAGAAAGGTCACTTGTAGCTCAGAGGTGTCAGCAAAGGCTTAATGGAGGGAGCAGCCATTTACAGAGCTGAGGAGGGAAAAAAAGGATTTCGATTGACCAAATTGATGGAGTCCACTCCAGGCACTGTGGGTCAAGAATAGGGAGCATCATATAATCCATGTAATAGAAACATAGAATACATGAAAAGGGAGTAAGATGAAATCAGATTGGAAAAGTAGGTTGGAGCATTTATTATATACTTATTGTATACCAGGCATTATGCTAAGTAAGCACTTCAGGAACATTACCTCATTTGATTCTCATAACAACTCTGAAAGGTAAGTGCTATGATTATCTTCATTTTACAGTTTAGGGAATTGAGTCAGATTAAGTGACTTGCCAAGACTCACACAACTAGTTAGTGTCAAAGGCTAGATTTGAACTGAGATCTTTCTAATTCCAGATCTAGCACTCTGTCTGCCAGCATACTTAGCTGTCTTAAAATGGGATGCCCTTATATGCTAGGTTTATTTTATTTTAAGGGCATTTTATCCTTTATGCAGTAGGAAGCTACTGAATATTTTTTAGCAAGGGAATGGAACGATAAGACGTACATTGAAAGAATGGTTTTAGTAGCCGTGTAAAGGGTAACCTGCAGAGGGGAAAGATGAAAGGTAGAAAGGGCAGGTATGAGATACTGACAATGATCCAGATGAGAGGTGACAGGATCCTGAATTGGGGCGGTGGAAAAGTGAGGAGAGAGGAAGATAAGGGTAAGAGTAACATACATGTGTGTGTGTGTGTGTGTGTGTGTGAGAGAGAGAGAGAGACAGAGACAGAGACAGAGACAGAGACACAGAGAGAAAAAGAAAGAATGAGAGAGAGACACAAAGAGAGAGAGGGAGGGAGAGGAGAAGAGAGAGAGAGGAAAGGAGAAAGAGAAATAGGGAGAGAGGAAAGTGGTGCACAGAATAACAGAAATGGGGAGTACTGGGAGGAACAACAGGCTTTAGGAGGGAAGTATGCATGCATGATGGCAATTAGGAGTTCCATTTGGGGCACATTGTGTTTGAGAGGCCAGCAGGACATCTCCGTGGAGCTGCCCTGCAATTGCTTGGATGTAAAACTCTAGGGGAGAGATGGCGGTAGGACGTCCAAATTGAAAAGTCATGGGCAGAAGGGTGATAATTGAAGCCATGGGAAGGATGAGATCATCATGGGAGAATGTAAAGAGCAGAGGAAAGAGGGCCAAGGATGAAACATTAGGGCCCCCTGCACACTGATGGATGAATCAACGAAGGATCTTCAGAAGGAACATTCTGATGGGAAGGAGGGAAACAAGAGAGGAGAAATCTCACGTGGAGGAAGGGAAAGAGTGCCCACAGAGGGGGATTGGTGAATACTACACAAAGGTCAAGGAGGACAAGAAAAGACCAATGGATTTAGCAGTGATGAGGTTCCAGAGCAATTCCAGTAGGGTGTTGTGTGTGGTGGGCTGGAAGGCACTTTGCAAGGCGTTGGGGGAGGATCAAAGTGTTTGGTGATCCAAGGTAGGAGATATCCAGTTGAACGATGGATTGAGAGTACAATAGGGTCAAGAAATAGGCAAGACCTAAGCATGGTTAGAAGCACTGGAAAAGGAGCCAATAGAGAGATGAGTTTGAAAACATCAGGATGAATTGATTCAAGGCTGCACTCTGGGAGGCTGCAAATCAATGGGCCACCTTTTCCTTAGAAACTGGAGCGAAGGAAGAGAGGATGGGGTTGTGAAGGCAGGCATTTTGAGGCATGAAACCCAGGCTCTCCCGCTGATGGCCTCATTCTCAGTAAAATAGGTGAGGAGCTCCTCTGCAGAGAGGGGGCTTCGGGTTGGGATGGGGCTTAAGAAGAGAGAACAGCTGTTCTCTGGGGAGTGTTACAGTGAATTAATCAGAAATGAATAAAAGGATTAAGCTTTAGCCTGGAGGGCCCACTTGAAGTTAGATAACGAATTTGTAGTGGACCCCTCTCTATGTGGTTCCCTGAATTCCTTTAAAAGTGTTCAGTAAATGAGAAGTAAAAACAGAGAGGGAATTCCGGTGGGGGGTGGGTCTCAGAATTACCATTTCCCGAGATGTGACTATCTGAAGGGCAGAGGCTCCAGGTTTTCAAGGATGGAAGACACAGGACCTTACTGAACTGGGAAACTCCTCAGGTCTGTGAAGGGAAGAAAGTAAGATCATGGTATGATACGTGTTCACATATATTGTACGTGGCATGCTGAGAAATCTCGGTGTGATTTTAAGTTTCTAGTGCCCTGATATTCGTGAGATGTGGGGGGTGGGTGGGAAATGGTCTGGTTGTTTTTTGGGCAAGGGTCCTACCTAAAGAGCAGAGAGGAACTTTTGGGAGAGGGACAGGTACTCCTGAGACGTTTGGGTATTTATTCAATCCCAGGTGCAAACTAAGTGTAATTTTTTTTTTTTTTTTCCAGTCTATAGTTTGATGGGAACTAGATGCTGACTCTTTAAGCGTGGGAGGAGTTTAAGTGTCTTTCTATCCAGCATATCCCATCCACTGTGAACTTTGGCAGTACCTAATGAAGTAGAGAATATGATCATTTGCAGGGGAGAAAGCCATGATTCTGAAATCACTTTCCCAGTTACATAGGGAGTCAGAGCCTAGACCAGGACCCAGGCTGATGAAGCATACTTTTCACTCTCCAGTCCCAGCCTAGCATCCTGCTTACCTGTCTGATTTCAATGGGAAATCGGAGCCACATCCATCTTGTCTAGTGCCATCTTGTCTAGAGATTGGGGATAGATTAAATGGCTTCATAAGGACCTGAACCTACATTATCCTTTTGGTATAATGTAGTGGAAAGAACACAGTCAACAGCCTAAGGTCAAGAGCCAGCACTAACATTTATTAGTTATATTGATGGAGATTTTCTAGTGAAAGCTGGATGGCCATTCATTGGAGGGATTGCATTTTAACTCTCCTCCAACTTTAGGATCTTCTCATAGGGGAAGGTCTCTGAGCACCTCTGAACCTCAGGATCTTCACGAGTAATGAGAACAGTGAGGTCACACTTCAGAGGCTTGTTGTGGAGGTCAAATGAGAGAATGGATGGAAAGATTCTTGAACACAGCTAATGAGGAGGCTGGACTAGGTGACCGAGGTTCTTTCCAGCTCCGATGGAAGCTCTTTGAAGGCAGAGACTTTTGCTTGGTTTGTATGGTCAGCCCTTAGCACAGGGCCAGCCACACAATCAGTGGTCAATAAATACTCGTTGATGTGCCCAGAAAAATGTGAGCTATTATTTTTAAGTGTCAGGTGGGCCTTTGTTGAACCTGCTACAGGAGGGGATTGTTCTTAGGTTGTAGGAGTTGGCAGGTATGGGCTCTGAATTCCTTTGAAGTATGGACATTCTGTCCTTCTTCCCCACTTTTTTGGCCTGCTGGTGACTTCCCCTAATGATTGGTTATTGGTTCATGTTCCTGTCCCTGGCTATCCATTTTCTCTGATCTTTTTATTTCCCTCTCCTCCATCCACCCCTTTCCCAAGCCCTGGCTGCTTCATACTTTAAGGATGGCTCATTTACCGAGTTACGGCCACTCAGATCGGAATTTGGAAAACCACTGGCACTTCTTGCCTTATTCTGTCTTCATTTGATGGGTGTGTGGGGCTAAATTAAGATGTGTGATCATTCTCTGTTTCACACATACCCAAATGTACATACATAGCTCTCCCCCTCCCCACCCCACCCCTCCCTTTCCTCTGTCCTTCACTTCCTCCTTCTCTCCTTTACCCTTCCCTCTGGGATCAGTCATCCTCTTCTTCTTCTGCTTGTCTCCTCCTCCTCAGTTCTCTCAGACCCTCTCTCTTTCATTCTCCACTTTCCTCCTGCCTCTCACCTTCCTCCATCTCTTTCCTGTTTCCCTCCCTTCCTCTTTTCATCCCTCTGCCAGAGTATCCCAGGATTATGGATCTGGAACTGGAGGGAATCTCCAAGGCCATTAAGTTAAGTCTCCTTTTCATATAGGGAAACTGAGCCCTGAGAAATTGACTTGGCCAAGATCTCTCTCTCTCTCTCTCTCTTTCTCTCTCTCTCTCTCTCTCTCCCTCCCCCCCCCCCTCTCTCTCTCTCCCCTCTTTCTCTCCCTCCCTCATACACACATACACACACATTGCCTGTCTCAGTTTCTTTCTTCCCTGCCTCCTTATCTTCCTCTATTCTCTCACATTCTGTATTCTGTCCCTCTCTCTGCTCCATCTCATGTCTCCCTCCCCTCTCTCTCTTCAGTCCCCATCTTTGCTTTTTGTCATCCTTTGCTTCCTCCCTCCCTTTCTTCTCCCACCCCCCTGTTCTTCTTGGTCCCCTTTGCCTTTCTGTCCCCACCCTCAACTTCTCTAGATCCCCTTCTACCTCACATCTCTCCCTCTTTACTTCTGTTTTTGCTCTTTTCTCTCTTTCTCTCTTCCCCTCCATCTCTCTTCCCCCTTGCCTCATTTTCCTACTGTCTCCTTTCTTGCCCCTGTGTCCCCCACCATCTTGTTTGCCTTTGATGCCTTTGTCCGTTTCTCCTCCTACCCTAGGGTCAGGTGGAGGAGAGGAGAGAGATGTGTGTGTGTCTCTTTGTGACTCTCCCTCTATTCCTCTGACCCAGTTTTGCTTCCATTCCTTTTTCTTTCCTTCTGACCTTCCTCCCTGTTCCTCTCTTTTCTCTGTCCCTCATCCTCTCTTTCTGTCCCCTGGCTCTTGATCTCTCCCTTTTGCATAGTCTCCTTCTCAGCTCTGTGGGGAGTTTCAGCTCCCAGTCATTAGGATGGAGGAGATGGTCGTCATAGCAACTGTTGTCATGTCAGGGGCTACTGGGATGGGGATTAATAGTATCTAGGTGAGAGCTACCTGAGTGGAGACTGATTGATTCATAGGAGGCTTGATGTTTTTCTCTGGTACTCATGACTGTTAAATACCTTCTCTCCCTGCTGCGCCCCACCATCTCTGTCTCTCTCTTCCCCCCTCTCTCCCTCCCTTCTCTCCATCCCTCCTTTTCTTTTTTCCCCTCTCCCTTCTCCCACTTTCTTTTCTCTCTCTCTTCCCTCCCCTTCCTTTCCTCCCTCCTTTTTCTTTTTTTCTCTCCCTTTTTTCTTTCCATCTTTCTTTTTTCTTTCCTCTCCTTTTCTCTCTCATCTATCTTCCCTTTATGTCATTTCCTCCCTTGCTCTCTCCTTTTGTCTCTTACTTCTGTCTCTATTCTGTGTCTTTATCTCTCCTTTCCATTTCTTTTATCTGTTTATCTATCTCTGTTTCTGTCTTTGTCTCCTTCTTTCTTCTCTCTTTTTTTTCTTTCTCTGTTTTTATCTGTCTCTCTTTTGGACTATCTGTCTGATGGGTCTCTCTGTGTTATATACACATGAATACACAGAATGCATATCCCGCTTGATGTATAGAGAGACATCCTGGGTATTCCTCCAAGTATGTATGTATCTTGTTTGCGATTATGAGTTTAGGTTCACTTGTGTGGTACGTGCTTATGGATGTATCTTTGCAAGTCTTTGTTCAGCATTTGTGTATGGGTGTGAATGGGCCTTTATGACTTTATCTTTGTGAGCTTGTGTGTGGCATGTGTAAGTTCATGTTTGTAAATCTGTGTAGGATGTATGTGTTAGAAAGAGACAGACAGTGACAGAGAGAGAAGGGAGAGACAGAGAGAATGATAGAATAAGAGAGAAATAGAGAGGAAAATAGAGAAAGACAAGAGACAGAGTGAAAGAAGGAAGGAGAGAGAGGAGGAAGGAGAAAGAGAGAGAGAAGGAAAGAGTTGCAGAGAAAAATAGAAAGGGACAGAGAGAAGGAAGAAGAGAGACAGAGACAGAGAATGGCAATATGCAGCATGTGTACATCATGGGGAATGTATTTCTTTGTCATGCGCTCTGTGTGTGTGTGTGTGTGTGTGTGTGTGTGTGTGTGTGTAATATGTCTTTATGAGTGTCTGTGTGACTGTGTGCTCTAAATGTAGAAATCCCCCCAAGCACTGATGAATCTGCCCTGTATCTCTCATTGTTAGCCTCTTTCTCCTTCCCTGAGAAAAGAGCTGGGAGATAACCCAGAGCCATGAACTCTGAGTCTTGGTGCTACCTCTGTGGTACCATAGGCAAATCTGTCCCTCTTTTCTCCTCTGTAAATTAGGGGGCTTGGATTAGATCATTTTTGAAACCTCTTCCTGTTCTGACAGGCAAGGCCCCCCCCAGGACTGGCTTTTCCTCTCTCTTACTCCTCAGTTTCAGCATCCCACTCAGACATTAGGTCCAGGACCTCTATTTTAGCATCCTTCTCTGGACATTGGGTCCAGGACCTCTGGTTGGAAAAGGTGTGTGTGGGGAGCCCTCAGAGCACAGGATGATTCAAAAGTGGGAAGTCCCAGTAATCGAAGCAATTAGTCATGGGAGCAATTATGCTAATTGTTCCACTCCATGAGTCACTTCCAGCAAGTAAATACTGATTAATTCATTACTGAGCCTGAGGGAAGGGAGCCGGACTTTTTCTGGGCTAATAGCTTCTTGCCCCTTTGCCCCCAGTAAGGACCCTTTTTCCCACCCCCACTTAGAGCTGGGCTTGGGAGGGTCTTGATTGGCCTTGCTTTGGGGTTCCCCAGCCCCTCAGCTTGGCTCAGAGCCAGCTTCCCTGGATTGGAAACCTTTCCAAAACTCTGGTCTGGCTTCGTGAACACAGAGGCTGAACATTCAAGAGAGATGGGAGGGCTCTTCTTCCTTAGGTTCCTTCTGGGAGTAACATCTTTCAAGAACTGGGAAAAAACCCAACCACTGAAAAATCTCTAAGAATTTTCTACTGGAAGGATCCTTACCGATCACTAAATGGGAGAGGGAGTGAGCAGTGAAAAAAGCCGAAATGAGTAGGGGACTGGGGAGTCCAGCTTAGCCAACTCAGTGAGTGGTACCCCAGTGGGGCTTCTTCCGTTATCCCCAAGGCATCTCTCTGAAGCAGATGAGGGGTTACACTGTTCACTCAGACTCCTATATTCTGCATCTCAAGGGCCATGATCTCAGGCTTCTGAGGTGCCATCTTTTTCTCTTCCCCAATTCTCTCCGTTAGTCAGTGACTGGACCTTCTTCTCTCTCCCTCTGCTGTATCTCTAGGACAGGTGGACTGGGCCACTGGAAAGAGAGACTGATGGTAGAGACAGGGGATCTGGATTCAAATCCCACCCCACCCCTGATGGTTACTTACTAAGTTGGGCCAATGATTTCACTTCCCTGGGTCACGCTTTCCTCCTCTGTGAAGTGAGGGGGGTGGACCAGCTGGCCTCTGAGATTCCTGCCAATTCTAGAGTGATAATCAAATTATAATTTGTTCCCTTCTTTTTCCTGCTGCTGCCACCATCCTACTTTAGGTCCTTATTGCTGAGACCATGAGATCATTGTTGGAGCAGAAAAAAGCCTCTTAAAAGTCACTGAGTCTTCCTCCACCCTCCCCCCCCTCAATTTTTCAGATGGGAATGACTGGTCTAAGATCACAGTAGGTATCTGAGGCAGGATTTGAATTCAGAGCTTCTCATCTCCAAGTCCATGGGTTGTGCAGCTCACATCTTTTCTCCACACTTTGTTTGTCCCCAGTCCGTTCCCTCACATAAATCCAGTTCACTTGCAAGTCATGGCAACACCTTCCTGATGGCACGGTCCCCTTCCAGAACGAAGGACAAAGAACGATCCTTCAGCCAGAGATGGTTCAGGCTGTCTGCTTCCCTTGATGGCAGGCTTATAAATGTTCCTTTCAAAATGAAATGGCCAGAATTGTCTCCCATCCATCCCCCAGGGCTCCAGCTGTGAGAGGGCCAGTGGGAGCTCTGGCAGTGGGGCTGTCACCCACCTGGCCTTGGGCATGAAGGCTGAGCTGGTATGCCTGTTTGGAGCTGCCAAGGAGTGGTCCATGAAGCCCCCCATGACTTTTTTTTTTTTTAACAGGGCCTCTACTTTGGCCATGCTATGCTGCTGCAGGAGCCTTCTTCAAACCCAAGCTTACAGTGGGTCTCTTTAAACAATTTTTATTGGTATCTTTTGTTTTTATGTTATCTTCATTTCAAATGTATGCTATCTCCACTTGGCTAGACATAGAGAGAGAGACTGAGGAGAAAGAGAGAGACATAAACAGATTGAGAGAGAGGGAACGGATGAGAGAGGGAAAGTGGGAAAAATGGGGGGGGGAGAGAGAGAGAGACAGAGACAGAGACAGAGACAGAGAGAGACAGAGAGAGAGAGAGAGAGAGACAGAGAGAGAGAGAGAGGGAGAGAGAGAGAGAGAGAGAGAGAGAGAGAGAGAGAGAGAGAGAGAGAGAGAGAGGAGAAGAAGAAAAAGGAAAAGGAGAAAGAGTAGGGGAAAGAGACACAAAGAGATAGAAAGCAGAAAGACAGACAGAGACATATATAGAGACAGACAGACAGAAAGAGACCAGAGAGACAAATAGAGAGGGAGAGAGATTGAGAGAGGAACTTAAGCAGATTGACCCCCATTCACTGAGCATGGTGGTATAAGCAGTATTCTATGCCCATAATTATAGCTTTCTGCAAGGGAGGGAGGGAGCGGCACTTTCTCTCCTGGATCAGAAGAATCCCCCAGAATCAGTTTTCTGTTGTTTTTTTTTTTTTTTTCCTTTCCATTTCTGTGGATGGAGTCATTGTGTGTGTTGCTTTCCTGTTTCTATTCAGTAAATCACTTCACTAGAGCACAGGATTATAGATCCAGGAGCTTTAAAAAAAGGTGTCAGGGGCTACCCAGTCCCATCCCCTCATTTTATAGATGAAGTGATAAGGGCCCAGGAAAGGCAAAGCGCAAAGTAGTAAGCATGAGAAGCTGTTTTTGAACCTAGGCTCTTTTGTTCACCACTATTTCATTGGGAATAAGTTCAGAACCTAGCAGACAAGCGGAGCATCTGTCTATCATCCTAACCTATTGAGGTATTTTGGTTCCTCAGTCTGTCATCTCAGTGTGCTCCCTATTCTTCCAAACTTTCTATCTTCCAAAATTTGATGAGCCATCTATTCCTTCATTCACATCATTGATGTTAGTGTTGAATAGAATTCAACAAGAGCAGGTCCCTCCACTGGGATCTCTCCAGTTGGACATTGATCTACCCATCACCACTCTTTGGTTGAATTAATTCAGGTAGTCTAAAAATAAATGTGCCTACTATGTGACAGGCCTTGTACGAAGTGTACCTAATCATGCGATTGCCTAACGAACACCTCTATGTCCTGTTTTTTAAAGTCTAATTTTGTCTTATGTAGAATAGATGTCTAAAATAGGGAGACTCATCCTCCTGGGTTCAAATCTGACCTCAGATACTAGCTAGCTGTGTGACCCTGGAAGGCCACTGTTTGCCTCAGTTTCCTCATCTGTAAAATGAGTTGGAGAAAGAAATGACAAAAACTCCCTCTCTATTTGTCTCTCTGGTCTCTTTCTGTCTGTCTGTCTCTATATATGTCTCTGTCTGTCTTTCTGCTTTCTATCTCTTTGTGTCTCTTTGACAACAAAACCCAAATGGGGTCATGGAGAGCCAGATACAGCTGAAATAAATGAGCAATAGCAACAGCAACAGCAACTAGAATAGGTATCATGGTACAGCCCTGACATGCCAGAAAGACCTGGTTTCAAGTGCTGCCTCTGATAGAGACAGTCTGTGGGACTCTGGCCAAGCTATTAACCTATTAGTGTCCGGGGAAACTCTGGGACTACAAGGTGCCAAGCACGTTTGGATTGGGATTGGGAGAAGGAGCTTCTTCACTGGGAGTCCCCAGGGACAAAGTTACCACAGACCGGATGGGCTCAAACTCTGCAGATAAATACAGACTCACCCCAGTTTGCCAGACTCCCCAAGCACAATGACAATTGAGTCTGATGGGACTTGTTGTCCTACACTGTTAGAATTTGCCAGTCACTAAAAGTAAGGAAAGCTGTGTGCTTTAACAAGGCGGTACCCGAGTTATCTTTAACTGAGATTTGTTGCCATTCATTGTTCTCTTCATTTGTGCAGTGGTTGTGAGGGTGACATCTCTTTCTTTTCCTGCTTGTCTGTCTCTGTGTCCCTGTGTCTACTTGTCTCTGAATCTGTCTCTCTGTCAGTCTTTCTGTGTCTCTGAGACGGTCTTTCCTCTGTTTCTATTTCCCTCCTTTCCTGTCCCCCCTTCTTCTGTCTCTTTGTGTGCCTGTCTCCCTCTCTGTTTCCTTCTTTGTCCCCCTTCCTTCTATTTTTCTCTCTTTGTTTTCTTTCCTTTCTCTATCTCTGACACTGTCTCTGTCTCAGTATCTCTCTCTTGCTCTCCGTTTCTCTCTGCTTCTCTTTATCTTTGTCTCTTTTCTTTGTCTCTGTCCGTTGTCTCTCTCTCACGTCTCTCCTTTCTCTGTCCCATCTCTGTCTCATTCTCACTCCCTCTCTCTGTTTCTGTCTCTCTGTCTCTGTCTCTCTTTCTCTTTGTCTCTCTGTTTCTGTCTATCTCCCTCCCATTTCTGACTGTATTTCTTTGTCTTTCTGACTCTATTTCTGTCTCTGTCTCTTTCTCTTTGTTTCTGTGTCTCTCTCCCATCTCCGTGCTTCTCTCTGTGTCTCTACTTTCTCTATCTCTGTTTCTCCCTCCCATCTCTGACTCTGACTCTGTCTCTGTCTCTCTCACTCTCCCATCTCTGTCTCTGCTTCCTTCCTGGTCCCCCCTCCTTCTGTCTCCCTGTGTGGGGGTATCTCCCCTTTTCCCCCTTTCATTCACAAAGAAATAAGTGTCAGACCATCACATGCATTCCCTTCATCGAGGTGTCCTGCACCTTGTGCCCTTCTCCTGTTCTGCCAGTCTAGTTTCTGAGTCCAAAAGGAAAGGAAATGAGGTTAGTCAGGTACAATCCGTTCTTCATGAACCCATACTGGCTCTAAGGGCTTTCAAAAATGTCCAGAGAGCACCCCTTTCATAACAGACTCCAGCCAGTTGCCAGGAATAGAAATCAGGCTATTAGCTCATCGTTTGAAGAGCCCTCCCCCTTCCTCTTTTTGAAAACCAGGCCTCCTTTTGCCCGTCGCCAGACCTACAGTGCCTCGTCTGTTCTCTACAACTTTTCAATGATTGGCAGTGGCTCAGCAGTCACATCCCTTTCTTTCAGTGCCGAGGATTGTCGTCGGCGGAGCTCTTGTGATGTGAAACCTTTTAGGGTATCCGGGTCCTTCTCAGCTCCTCACTCATCCTGGAGAGGTCACTACCCACTTAACCGTGCTTGTTTTGTACTTTGCAGACTGCAGAGAAAACTGCAAAGAGAGAGATGAGAAGGGTTGATTGGGTTTGTGTTTTTGGCTTTCTGGGCTTCTGTTGTTCCTAGCTCTCCCGAGGCAGTGCCTCTGCTTAGATCTTGCTCCCCAGGGAGCTAAAAAAGCCCCAAACTACCAGTCTCATCTTTTGGCTTCCCTTATTTCTACAGGCCTTTCCTCATTCTGGTGACATTCCCGACACGGTTCTTAGGGGGTCCTGGAACACCCTTGTGTCTTTGCATTCAGTACCCTGCCTTTGGGTGTGTGTCTCAGACCCGGAGGTGGGTTCTTGGCGTTCTATGTGTCCACATGAGACTTTCCACACACCTTCTGATACTTCCGCTGCTCTGCCTTCCCTGAACTCAGCCTTGTCTTTCCCAGTTTTTGCATTTATTTCTTCATGAACCTCCACTTTCCACCTGTTGAAATCCTATCCATCCTTCAAGGCCTACTTTAAATGACAAGGCACCTAAACCCAAGCAGAGCTCATTGTCTTCCCCTAAACCCCCCTCCCAGTCCAGCCTCCTCCCTTTGCTGTTACTGCAGAGGGCTGTGCCATCCTTCCAGTCTGTCAGGCTCACAATGGAGGGGTCATCCTGGACTCTTCACTATCTTTCACCTTCCACATCCAAGCCTGTCCAGGTCACCTTTGGAGCATCTCTCCTCTGCACCATCCTGGTGCAGACACTCATCCCCTCACACCTGGCCTGTTGCAATATCCTGCTGGTGGCTCTGCCTGCTTACTCTGATCCATCCTCTAATCGACCATTAAGTTGATTTTCCTAAAGCACAGGTCTGACCATGTCACTCACCTACTCAGTAAACTCCAGTGGCTCCCTATTGCCTCCAAGATCAAATAGAAAATGTTCTACTTGGTATTTCAAAACCCTTTCCCCTTCTCCCTTTCCAGTCTATATTCTCCAGCCCATTGACACTGGACTTCTGGCTGTTCTATGAATGAGACTCTCCAGGCATTTTTTTCTGCCTGTTCCCTATTTCTGGAATGCTCTGTCTTCTTGGCCCTAATGGAAGAGACAACATGCAAATAACGGTCTTCATGGGATAATGAGAGAGAATCCTAGAGGGAGGACACTGATGGAGGTGGGATGTGGTGGGATGGAGTAGAGAAAGGGCCTATTGCAGAAAGTTGGATTTACCTAGGGGAGGAAGAGAGGGGTATGGAGGCATATGGGTGAGAGAGGGACACCTCTTCCATTAAATTTCCTGATTTGCCCTCATCCAGAAGCAATCATTTTTTTGCTTCTTTCCTATCCAGGAATTAAGTGTCAATTATGTGCTAGCTGCTGTCCTAGGTACTAGGGCTCCAAACACAAACAGTGAAACAATTCCTACTTGCAGAGCACTTCCATTCTAATGGGGAAAGTCAGATGCATTAACAAAAAGTAACACACACCAAGAATTACTGCATAGTTAAATAAAGGGTAGTTTGGGAAGGAGGACATGAGCATCTGGAGGCATGTGGAACAGCTAGCAATATATTTTCATTTTCTTCTCCAGATACCAAAACACGAAAGAATTTTACAGTCTTAGCAAGCTGTCAGTAAATTATCGAATGGATGGATCCATGAAAATGTACTCTTTAGTGGGGTAGGGAGGATTTATGACTTAAATAACTACTAATAATTTAGGTAGACTTTATATAGGGGAGGATACCTTGGGCCTTAGCAGGTTGGCCTGGGGGCCATGGCGTGCCCCAGGAGTGGGGGATAAAAAGCTGGGCCTGGACTTGATTCAGATCAAGTTTCAGACACTTAATAGCAGTGTGACCCGGGCAAGTCAGTTAATTGCTGTCTGCCTCATTTTCCCTCACTGTATATTAAGATGAGAGCTCCTCGTTCCCAGGGGTGTTATCAGAATGAGATTTGTAACAGTACTTAGTTTCTGGTACATAGTAGGTTTTATATCAGTGCCGCTTCTTTCCCTTCCATGGGCTATTCCCACTCTTTCACGGAGGACCAAGTATCATGTTTACCAGATGGGTGATGGGACTCTGTCTGGGGCAGGGGCTCGGTCCATTTCGGGGATACCTACCCAGACTGGTGCCAGTCTTAGGGGCTTGTCTGTAGTGGTTAGACTGGTTTACTCTTACCTGGGCCAAGCAGTACGTGACTAGAATAGGGGATTATTCTGTATCCAGGTTCAGCGTGTGGGAGGTAGCGTTGGACACCCAGGGTTTGGGTCTCAGTCTGCGGTGTAGTCAGCAGGAGCCTAGATTTAGAAGAGATCTGCAGAGATCACTGTCCACCCTCTCACTCAGTAGGTGGCCTAGTCCAGGATGTCTTAAACTTTCCCCTTGAGACCTTTTTTCGCCCAAGAATTTTATGTGATCTCAGTTATATAAATAGGTATCGAAATCAAGCATTTACTGATAATAAATCATAATTTTATGATCCTCCCACATTCAGTTCTGAGACCCCCATGGGGTCATGAACCACAGTTTAAAAAGCTGGGACTCTAGTGGATATAGCATTAAAGTTGGCAAGATCTGAGTTCAAATTCCTACCTCAGGCACTCACTCACTGTGACTCTTGACCTCTTTGTGACTCAGTTTCCTTATGTAAAAATGAGAATACTTATAGCATCTACCTAAAAAGTTAGAGAGTGTTACAAACTTTACTGCTCTACCCCCATTTTACAGATGAAAAAACTGAGGCCTTGAGAAAAGTCTAAAAGATTTCTCTTAAGGTTACACAGGCAATGCCAGGTTTGAACTCAAGACTTGTTACCTCCATTCCTCACTGTGTCCTGGGTAATTTTGTGTGTCTCCATGTAAAGCACCCAGTGGAGGGAATCAGTCTCTGTTTAGGGTTAAGGGCTCTCTTAAGGTCTGGTCCAGAGTTATTGCCCATTCTTTGGCTGAGACTTAGACAATGTGATCCGGGCAGAGCAGATTTATTTGTACCCATCGTTAGGGTTCGGTCTTAGTGTGGGGTTGAGGCCTAGACTTTTACCTCAAATTCCTGACTTAGGCTGGATGAGCAGTCAGTGGAAAGACGAGAGCAGGGTGCAGGAGTCCTGACTCCTGGGTTTTCCCCAGCACTGGGCTCTAAGTTCTGTTTCTGGCTTCCCTGGCCTTCCTTCCTTCCTCCTTTCACTTGTCCATAAGCAGTGCCTTTCCCCCAAAATGGGGAGGGACCCATCCAGATGTCCCCATCTGCTGACCACCAATCCAGATATTTCTTGCCTTTTTGGGCAAACTGCCCAGGCTTTGTGCTCTGGCTTCTCGAAGCCGCATCTCAGAGGGCGAGGGGGGCATGGGAAAGCAGCAGCTTCTCTGGAAAGTCCTGAGTCTTGGGTACCGTGAGATCCTTCTGGGAGAAGTGTAGTTTATAGGCAGAGATCCTGGCTGTCCATCTTGTCTCCTCTCGTCTCCTCATCCTTTCCTCTTTCTTCCCTCTCAATAAGATCTATTTCTTTTTTACCCAGCAATCTCTTTCCTTTCAAGCAGTTTTTCCTTTTCAGCTTCCCTCATTATCTATTACTTCCCACCAATCAGCCTTACCCACTGTGCCATTGATGCAGTGCTGCCATGTTTTTCCTAATGGATCTACTCATTATTTCTCACACACAACACACCACTTTCCACCTTTGCGACTTTGAAAGTCTCTCCTCCAGGCCTGAGTACCTCCTCACCCTTTCTCTAGGAATCCTTCACTGCTTTCAAAGCTCACCCAAAGGCTGCCTTCTCTACAGGGCCTTTCTTCATCTCCCTCCACCCTCCCCAGCCCGACCCATCTGCAGTTGTTTGCGCCTCTAAAATTACAATTGTTATAGATTACATGCTACATAGGAAGAAATATTTTACATTTACTTATTTTTTTCCTCATGTGTTTTTTTGCTGCAGTAGACTGCATGCTCTTTGAGAGGAGAAACTGTTTCTTTGTTTTTATCTTTGTAATCCCTGTGCTTAAGGACAGGGATGTGGGACATGTGGTAGGCACTTAGTAAACTGGGTCTTGGAAAGCATGAGCATCTGGGATTCTGTATAATAGGGCGAGGAGAGAATTTAACCCAGTCAGGGATGCCGAGCCATACCTGTGGAGGCCTGGGCTGAACAGTATCCCTGGTATCCTCACCCTGAGTGTGGGGAGGTTTGACAATGGCCCGCCATTCTGGACACCTTGAGATAGAAATGGCTCCAGGCCCTGATTCTTTGCCATAGGTATGTGATTGTGGGCCTCTGATTTTCCTGGATGTCTACCGACTGCCTTGTGCTGAACTCTGTCTGTTTCTCTAGGCTCAGCGATGGCGCAGTGAAAACTTTGAGAGGCCAGTGGACCTGGAGGGATCCGGGGATGATGACTCCTTTCCAGACGATGAGCTAGATGACCATTATTCGGGCTCTGGCTCTGGCTGTAAGTTTAGCCCCTCCTCCTCTTCTTCCTCTTCCTCCCATGGCCACCTTTGGCCTTCCTCCCTCCTTTCCTCTCTCCCTTCTTTCCTTCCTCTCACCCTCCCTCCTTTTCTCCCTTCCTTCCTCTCCCTCCTTCCCCCCCTCTTCCTCCTTTCCTCTTTTCCTCCCTTCCTCCCTTTCTCACTCATTTCTTTCCTCTTTCCTCCCTCCTTCCTTCTCCTTCCTTCCTTCCCTTCCCTCTTTTTCTCTTCCTCTTTCCCTCCCTCTCTTTCTCTCCCTTCTTTCCTTCCTCTTTCTCTCCCTCCTTTCTTTCCTCTCTTTCTCTCTCTCCCTCCCTCTCTTTCTCTCCCTCTCTCCCTCCTTGCCTCTCTTTCTCTTCCTCTTTCCCTCTGTTCTTCTCTCCCTCCTTCTCTCCCTCTCTTTCTCTCTCTTCCTCCCTTCCTCTCTCTTCCCCTTCCTCCCAGTGGGGGCCAGTCCTTCCCAGGAATGCTTTGTCAGCTCCTTGGGCTGGTGGGGACCTTTGGGGAAAGGCCTTATTCCTTTTTCTGTCACATTATCCAAAAGGAGCCTGAATTGCAAGGTGGGTGAGAGAATGGCAGTGCTCCTCTGCTCCACCTCCCACCCCAACAAAATCACAGCTCCCACTAACGCCACAATCTCCCTTCTTTTTCCTTCCTTTCAGACTTTGAGCAGGAATCTGGGATTGAAAAGGCTGTGCGGATAAGTACCAATGTGGCTGTTGCTCTGTCCACCACACCAGCAGTGCTGCCCACCAGTGCCATCCAGCCCATGGGCACCCCCTTTGAGATGCAGCCATCAGAGAGCCCCACTCCCAAGCCTGCCACCACTGTTTTGGCAATGACCAAGGTGTCAGTAGTGCCCACTGCTGCCGCCACCACTGCCACCGTGGCCACAGCTATGGAAGCCGTGACCACCATGGTCCCAGCTGTGGCCACCGAGGCACCAGCCATGGCTACTGAGGCCCCGGCTGTGGCCACTGTGCCTGTTGCCACCACCAACATTGTCCCGACAACCGCTAGCATCCCCACATTCCCCCCATCCACAGTCAGCGTGCCAGTTTCTCACACAACGGCCCTTCCTAAGCTCCCGCCTCCTCCCCCAGCCACAGTGGCTGCTACAGTGGCTGCCACAGTTCAGACCACAGCCCAGGCCACAGCCCCTGCCACACTCACCCTCTCTGCAGTGGCTTCTGACCTGGACACAGAGGCGTCCACCCCAAAGCTGGTGGTCACTGCCACACCGAGCACCTTGCCGAAGCCAGAGACCTCTCAGCCTCCAGGGGTCTTTGAGAAGAGCACCGTAGCTCTGGGATCTGATGCCCTCGTACCCACAGAGGTGCCACAGGTGGGAGAATAGGGCTGGGGACTAGAGTGAAGAAATAGGGAAGTAGAAAAAGCTAAATTTGAGTGAGAATGAGGAATGGGGATGAGCCTGGGATAAGGATGGAAATGGGAGTAAGAATGGTGAGCAGGGAGGGGCTGAGCAAGCAGGTTCTTGTTGGGAAGACAGGACCGTTTTGGGGAATAAGGTGAGAAAGCTGATATTTCTACAACCTCTTCTTTTTTGGGGGGTGGGGTGCTCCTGCCAGTCATCATGGCAGGGCTCTAACAAATGTCTGCTGTTGTCTGCATGGCATTCGCTGCCTGGCCATACATACAGTCCCTACCCATCTTCCTCCTTTCTGTTCTATCCCTATAGACCCCTACTCCAGAGGCCCCAGTGGTTACAAACCGGGAAGTGGAAGCAGAGGTACCATTCCCCAGTGGGGACTCGGAGCCCCCAGAGGAGGGGATCACCCAGCCAGAGCTGGACAATGAAGTAGTGGCCGTGGGTGAAAAGACCACCACGACCTCAGCAGGAGTAAGGCCCAAGGATGACCAGGCTGGGCCGGGCTTGTTTGATAACACCATTGATTTGGGCAACTCAGCAGCCCAGCTGCCTCAGAAGAACATCCTTGAGAGGAAGGAAGTGCTAGTAGGTAAGGCCTGGCTGAGGTCAGGGGAGAGGGGAAGAGGGATAAGAGATGGGGAGGAAAAGGAAGGAAGGATGGAGTTCTTTCTTGTGTCCCCAGGACTTAAAGCCCATAATAAGTGTGTCATTTCATTCATTCATCCATCCATTTATTCATTCTGTTTCCTCACTAGCTCAGGGGTCCCTCTTTAAGCCAGATGTCCCACTTGGGGGGTATAGGAACAATTACCAGAGCCTGGAGTAGGCCCCCCACTTCCCTGTTCCAGAGCCCTGACCACCCAGCCACTTCACTCCAACCTTATGGCCCTAGTCCTAGGCCCTGCTCCTTCACTCCAGCCTCACAGCCCTAGTCCTAGGCCCTGCTCCTTCACTCCAGCCCTACAGCCCTAGTTCTAGGCCCTGCTCCTTCACTCCAGCCCTACGGCCCTAGTCCTAGGCCCTGCTCTTTCACTCCAGCCCCACAGCCCTAGTTCTAGGCCCTGCTCCTTCACTCCAGCCCTACGGCCCTAGTCCTAGGCCCTGCTCTTTCACTCCAGCCCCACAGCCCTAGTCCTAGGCCCTGTTCCTTCACTCCAGCCCCATAGTTCTAGTCCTGGGCCCTGTTCCTTCACTCTAGCCCTAGTCCTAGGCCCTGCTCCTTCACTCCAGCCCCACAGCCCTAGTTCTGAGCCTGCTCCTTTACTCCAGCCCTACGGTCCTAGTCCTAGGCCCTGCTCCTTCACTCCAGCCCTACGGCCCTAGTCCTAGGCCCTGCTCTTTCACTCCAGCCCCACAGCCCTAGTCTTAGGCCCTGTTCCTTCACTCCAGCCCCATAGTTCTAGTCCTGGGCCCTGTTCCTTCACTCTAGCCCTAGTCCTAGGCCCTGCTCCTTCACTCCAGCCCCACAGCCCTAGTTCTGAGCCTGCTCCTTTACTCCAGCCCTACGGTCCTAGTCCTAGGCCCTGCTCTCCTTCACTCCAGCCCCACAGCCCTAGTTCTGAGCCTAGTCCTAGGCCCTGCTCTCCTTCACTCCAGCCCCACAGCCCTAGTTCTGAGCCTGCTCCTTTACTCCAGCCCTATGGCCCTAGTCCTAGGCCCTGCTCCTTCACTCTAGTCCCACAGCCCTAGTCCTAGGCCCTGCTCCTTCACTCCAGCCCCACAGCCCTAGTCCTGGGCCCTGCTCCTTCACTCCAGCTCCATAGTTCTAAGTCCTAGGCCCTGTTCCTTCACTCCAGCCCCACGGCTCTACTCTTGGGCCCTGCTCCTTCACTCCAGCCCCACAGCCCTAGTCGTAGGCCCTGCTCCTTCACTCCAGCTCCATAGTTCTAGTCCTAGGCCCTGTTTCTTCACTCCAGCCCCATAGTTCTAGTCCTAGGCCCTGCTCCTTCACTCCAGGTCTGCAGACCCTAGTCCTAAGCCCTGCTCCTTCCTTCTTCCCTGCAGCGGTGATTGTTGGGGGGGTGGTCGGAGCCCTCTTTGCTGCCTTTTTGGTCACCCTCCTCATCTACCGCATGAAGAAAAAAGACGAAGGGAGCTACACCTTGGAGGAGCCGAAGCAAGCCAGTGTCACGTACCAGAAGCCGGACAAACAGGAGGAATTCTATGCCTAGAGAGACCTCGGGGCCTCCTCTCGCCTCTTCCCTTCCCTCCCTCATCCTTCTCCTTCTCTCCTTCCCCCTTTTTTGCTTACTCCTTGGACAGAACTGTGAGTTTTCTGAATCCCTGTGCCGCACTGGACCCGAGTTACTGCTGGTGCAGGGGACATTGTCCATAAGCCTTTGTGTCTTGCCTCTGGCACTGGGCAGGACCTTCCCCCTCTACAGAACTTTGATCCCCACCCCAGACCCCCCTTATTCCCGGAGGGGATCCGATCAGCAATCCTCTCCACTTTTTAGGCCAGAGCCGGGCTCCAAAGTGGCCTCTGGCCATTCAGGCTGGAGCCCCAGGGACTTTGGGCACCAGATTCCTACCCGTGGGAGAAGTTCAGAGTGAGACAAAACTTTCTTTGGTTGATAAATCAGGGGGCGAGACTTGGGAATCCCTTTCTCCTCTCCCTTGGGCTCTCGATGGCCTTCTCATCGGGACAGGGAGGTTTCTCCTAGACTGGCAGCGGGGCACCTTTTGTCATGGGGCCGTGAACCCTCAGCTTAAGGGTTTTAGGGGCCCATGGCAGCCAATGCCACCTCTTAGGCGGCACTTCTTTTGGCCATGGCAAGTGAGCCCTGTGGTCAGTGCTGGATTGAAGGTAGGGGGAGGAAGGAGAGGAAGAGGGAGAGAGAGTCTGAGTGGAAGAGGGGAGATGGTGGGAGAGGGGAGTGAGTTGGGGAGCCTGTGGGTTCTCCACCCTCCCTTGCCCCTTCCCCCTGCTCCTGGGGCTCTCTCAGACCAAACCTTGAGTTTCCTTCCCTTGCCAGCCAGCATCAGGGTTAACGAGCACGTGGCTTTGCCAAGAGTGCCTGAGAGTGGCTGGCTCAAGCCTTCTCCAGAGGAGGGGGGACATTCTTTCTCTCCCTCCCCTATATCCCTCACCGGACGGAGCACAGACACTCTCTGTGGCTCAAGCTGGGGAGGGTAGGGGGAGTGTCTGGGCAGTTATTTTGCTCAAGGCACGACAGCCACCCAAGGGGTAGTGTTTGCCAGACACGACTTCGTCACCATCAGCCACATATAATCACTCACGCGACCCAGCATGCAGACACTCACCACGAGTCACACACACCAGGCATCCTCTCATGTGTCCCACAGAACTCGCCCCCACACTAGTCACCAACGTAGCCCGAGTATCACCAGCCACGCGTTCTCACTTGCTGTAGCTGGGGGAGCTCCGTGTAAAAGAAAAGAGGAGGGGGCAGTGGGGAAGCCCCAAGGGCTCTCCCTACCTTTGCAGATTATTTGCTCCTTCCCCGCTTGCCAGCGGGAGGAGCTAGGGTGGCTTATGGGATGGAAGAATCCCTTTACAGGCCCGGCTTTAAGGAGGATCCTGTGAATTTGAGAAGCAAAGGGACACTCCTGTTGGGCCCAGGACCCTGATGCCAAGGGCCCTGCTTATGTGGTGGAGCTGTATGTGTGCCTCCGGTCTGCCCGTTCCAGACTCCCTCCCTCATGGACTGGGATGATTCCCGGGAAGGGCTTGGAAATGGGGAAGGAAGGACTTTCACTGAAACTGACTGACTTCCCGGGAATGACTGCAGGCCCTTGACTTCCTACGTGAATCCCAACTCATGGGCTTATGTGTCTGCCAACTCTCGGAAGCCACTTAGTGCCTGCCTGGATAAGTCATGAGCAGCCCCAGCCCTCTGCCCAGACGTAGATGGACATTGGCCTGCCCCTTTGGGGACCCCTGTGGGGAGACTATTGATCATCATCCAAGGCTCCCGAGAGCTTGTGGTTGGTGGAGATTCTGCCAGTAGCGAGCTCCCCGTCTTGCGGGCTCCATTCTTCCTTGCCCCTGTCCCAAGCATCTCCATACTTTTGGACCTTGTTTGTAACTCTGGGAGTCGGTTCCACAGTCATAGACAAAGCTGGGCTATTTAGTTTGTCTTCTGCCTCTTTGAGGGACCTCTCATCTCTTGGGGGCGCCTGCTGTTGGAGACCTTCGTACCTGGACCCCGGGTCCCCGGGGGAGCCACCCAATGCTGAGTGGAATAGCATCCTCACCGTGGACCTCACGCCGAACCAGTCTGTTCCGAGATGGACACCCTCTCCTTCAGAGTCTTGGAGCCTGTTGCTGGCTGTCTCAAACTTGGGGCCATTGGGTTTTTGTTGTGGGAGGAGGGACCAAAAGGAATTCCAGGGATAGAATCCTGGTTTTTGGACTATTTGCTTCCCATTCCCACCCTGACTATGGCACTTATTTCATTCCCCTTGCTTTGTCAGCTCCTCCCAGCCCAAGGTCAGACAGTCAGGACATCCCCTCTGTGAATTGTCAGGTGTGCAGTGGGGGATGGGGAGAGGCTTAGCATTTGTGGGGATGCAAGAGCAAAGAGGATTGTCCAGACCGAGGTCTGGATGGAAACCTGAGTTGCTGGACTAGATCCCAGGAGGGAGGGGTTGGAAGGATCTCGAGATGTTGGTCCCTGCTCCCCATCTCCTCCTGCAGACTCCGTTCTGTAAGCTCCTTTCAGTTACATCCAGGGCCTTCTGCCCACTTGGCACAGGGATTTACCTGATTTCATCAATCTTGTTTCCCCAATCACTCACTTGAAGGGCCATGGTCCCGGGGAGTAGGGGAATCCATGTTGGCAGGCCTTGAGGAAGGGACTGGTGTCTTCTCCAGGATGCTTAGTGGGCCCCATCTTCCTCAGGCTTGGAGCTGCCAGAACACAGCTTAGGGGGAAGTAGACTAAACTTCAGCTTTGGTCCCCATCACCACTGGCTCCCAAGGCTGAATTGACATGTATAGCCTTGTGGCCCAATGGTTGAGGGATGGAAATGGAAAGGGACTCTGAGAAGTAAACAGGAGGTAATTACTTCCAGAAAACTGGTGGGGGGAGTGTGGGAGAGGAGTCAAGCTCCATCGGTGTTCCTTCCCTGGAACCTTCCCCTCCTTTATCTGATCACGAATATGGTATGAATGTCACAGCATCTGTCCTATTGGAACGAATCACCCCATGCCTTGCCCCCATTTCTAGTCAGGGGATTGGCTTGGGAAGGATCTTTGGGGGGTGGGAGGGGAGAAATTATAGGTAACTGGTTGCCAGAATGAGTTATGTCTGTTATTAGGGCAGTTTAGCCAGAGGGAAGTTCATATAGCTGAGGGCTTCCTCTAAGTGAGGAGAGTTGGGGGGTTAGGGATTAGAGGAATCCCCCAAGGAATTGGATGATTAGCTCTACAGCCTCAGTCCTCTCAGGCCCAGGAACAACCCTTTCTGAGGAGGCCATCTTTGCTGACCCATCTCTTCCACTCCTAGGGTATCCTTGGAAACTGAGAGGAAGGGTTCTTAGGGGAGTGTCCAGGAGGAAAGGAAAAGTGGAGGAGAAAGCCGGGCTGGGGAGCCTTGTGGTTAGGAGCTTGGGACCTCTTTGCGGGTCAGCTGGGGATGATTTCAGGGCCTGAGAGATGCTGAGAGGTTAGGTTGGGAGGGCCTCCAGGAAGTAGAAGCAGACATTTCCATCCCTCCTAGACTCAATTATTAGAATGGCAGCTGCTGGAAAGAGCTGCTTTTTGGGAGTGTCCCTCTGCATTTTCTAGATGGCACCTTTCTTTTTCAGGGCATCTCATCCACAATTTCAGGACACATATTCCTCCACTTTCTACAGCCACCCCTTTCTCCTCTCCCCATTCATGGGGCAGTGACCCCAGGCTGCTCTCCTTGTAAATAGGAATTGAAGAAGCCTGTATAGATTTACAAATAGCAAGATCGCCAAAAGACCTGGGGACCGAGGATCTCAGGGTACATGGCCCACTCTGGAGAGCTTCTGAAAGTTCCAGTCTTTAGCGCTCACCCCGAAGAAGCCTCCTGAGCTGGCGCTAGCATCGTGGCCCTCCCCCCAAATAGTGAATGCATGTAAATATTTTAAACAATCAGGAACTGTGTCTCATGCAGAGGACCCCTCTTTGGGGGCTCTCCCTCTACAGAACTACCCCTGGGCCGGGGGCTTGGAGGGGCAATTGTCTGTACATCCAGGTGGAAGAAAGGGGAGAGCAGAAACCCTCCACCCCCTACCCTATCTATATCCCCCCAACCTGTTTAACTGTTTTTGTCCTGAGTTTATGGCCAAAACTTTTGAATAATGAGGGAGAAAGAGACCAAGGGAACACTTCCCCATCATGCAGAGGGGAACTAGTCCAAGCCCTGGGCTCATGGCCCAATCCTGTAATGGTACCATTATTATTATTTTTTAATTCTTTCTGTGTTGTGCCCATTTATAAGAGAAAATAAAATTAAGTCATTGAAAGGATGCTCCCTGACTGGGAGTGGGGTGAGCATCAGAATCATTTCTTCAGGCTTTGACCTCATATCTCCTTGTCAGCCTAACTGGAAGCCACCTCCATGTGCCTCAACTCCTCCCCCTAAGGCAACACCCAGGGACCACCAGTGCCACCTTTGCTTTTAGAAGAGCCTAAGGAGAAAGAAGGGAAATTAATTATCTCCTGAGAACCATGAGGTTCCAAAACCATTTATTAAGCACCAGTTTATTATAGAGTACTCTTTAACTTTCAGGGAAGGGAAAAGATTGGAACATTCCCTTTCCATGGACTTTCATAGTCTACTGGGGGTCTTTGACACTAACTAGAACATAAAACCCGAAAGGTGCAACAAAGGGAAGTGAAGAAAAGCTCATGTTCAACAGCGATCAAGGAAGGCTTCATGGAAGTGTCATTAGAACTGAAGGGTGGGCAGAAAAATCAGGAAACCGAGGCCCAGAGAGGTCACAAAGAGACTTGCCTGAGGGCACATGGACACAGTGGCAGAGCCAGTATTTTAAATCTGGCTCTTTTCACTAAATAACATTGCTTCTATTATCAAAGGCTGGCCAGACAAATGATCTTTTTGGCCAAAGCAAAAATCTCAAAGGTCCTGGGTGGCCTCCACTCCCTCAGCGATGGTGGCAGAGTGGTGGAGAATACAGACAGGAGATCCTAAGCATGGCAGCTTTAAAGCTTTTCTGTAAACTAATGCTTATGTGTGACCTTTGTTTAATGACCAAAAACCTGATACTCTGTTAGAGTAATCTATCCATTGAGATCGAGAAGCAGTGTGCTGTAAAGGAAAGGATGCTAATTTTAGACAAAGGCCAGACCTGGATTCAGATCCTGGTTCTGACACTAACTGTGTGACTCTGGGCAAGTCACTTAACTCACTGAGCCTCGCTCTATAAAGTGGGGATAATCGTATGTGCTGAACAATGCTTTGTAAACCTAAAAGAGCTATATAAATGCAGGTTATTAAGCATACTCATATTAATCTTGCTATAAATAAAATAGATGATATAAGATAGTTACAGTAACTAGTAGAATGGCTTGTAGGTTCTTGGAGAGCTAAATAAAGGAAATGATTTCACAGATTACTTGGTCATCTCACTTTGCAATACTTATGATTAGAATCAGCAAACCAACAGCCGGGAAGAGAAATGCTGCTTATGGAGCACCATCTGTTTCAGGGGTTGAAGAAAGTTCCATGAAGAAGCTGTTGAGATCCTTCCAACAGTTAGCCTGTGCCTTTATACTCAGAACTTCAGGGCAAAGATGAGCCTAGGGGAGAATGATGGAAATAAAGTCAAAAATGTTGGGTTGAGTTGAAAGAATGGAGGAAGGGAAAACATTGTAGATTACTCAGAAGTCCAACAGTTCATGAATACTTTGTTCGAGAGAGTTGGAAAGAAGTGAATGTGATGAGCATCAAGATTTTACACACATACACACACACAGAAATGAAGTTGACTATAAATTAGGAGACAATGCCTGGATAGGGAACTTTTGGTTTCCAACATGGAACCATTTCAAGATCAACTGCATAGGACAAAGCAGAATCAAAGATAAGTCATTGCATGAATTTACAGAAGCTTTTTTTGCTCTGCTTTATCAAGTCATTGGTTCTTTAAAAAGGTGGGAAATGGACAAAAAGAACATGGACTCTGACTTTTGCTGTTTTTAGGTTTTAATTAAGGGATGAGTCACCTTGATGCGGATAAAGGTGCCTTATCTGGAAGGATAGTGGCCAAAAACAACTTCTGAGTATAGAGTACAATCTTATTTATAAAATAATATAAAGATAATCATATATATCACTCCAAAGTATACCTACAAACAGTTAACAGGAAAAACACATTTATGGAGAACTTGATTTTAGATTTAGTTAAATTTGAATCCTCTTGAGAGTTTTCAAAAATTAAAACAGGAAGGATATCAGTAAATAAATGAGAACAGGTGTCTTCCTTTTCTACATCTATATCCTCATCAGTGATAATAGTAGAAACCAATTTGGACTTCACCATGCCTGATTATACTATGTGAAGGAATAGCAATGGCATTAAAAAAAAGCAAATTTAGGATGAATGACTGGATATGATTAAATACAACATAGAATGAAACTATTGCAAATCACTTAATTTTAAAGGTACTTGGATGGAAAAGAGGGGAAGATTCTAAAAGTGGCAAAGCTCAAATCTTTTATTTCCTTCTCTTCCCCTAAAACAATCAGCAACTACCAATCCCATATACTTGCTTTCTCACATATAAAATAAAAAAATTTGATAATGATCTGTACATGCACTGAAAGTAGCATTTCTGAAACTCTGAGAATAGACTCTTTTGTAGTTGATTTTTATGAGGCAGATCATTCCTTAAAACCACCCAACTAACAAATGGGTAGAGAATACAATACCTTGACATTTCTTTCTTGATTTCAAGAGCACTTGACTCAGTAGAGAAAAAAAGAGTATTCTTAAAGCCTCTTCTCAAACTAGGTTTTCCCCATGTAAGATCCTACAACAGAAGACTTAAACAGTATATTCAGTGATCTTATTGGACAATATCAAGTGCTCCTAAGATGTTTGTCAAACATAGAGGATGTTTAGGGATTCATGATTCATGGTGATGTTCTAGTGTTTCTATTTGTAAATTTCATTGTGATAATCACATTGAGTTCTAGAATTTTGGTACATCTCAAATGACAGCCACATGTCTTCAAAAGAGTCAGATAACCCTCCAGACCTGAAATGTAAAGCAGATGAAAAACATGTTACCCAGATAACATAATCTGTTCAATTAGTTCCTTCTTTCCTCCCTCCCCCTCTCTTTTCCTCTCCTCTTTCCTTCCATTTCCTTCCTTTCTTTCTTTCTTCCTTCCTTCCTTCTGCTCCCTCCCTCCCTTCTTTCCCCTTTTCCCTCTTTTGGTGCTACCAAAGAATGATGAGGATCTATATTCATACAGAGGAAGAAATTAGATTGAATCCCATTTGGGAACTTAAGCAATGCTCCTGATGATCTCAAGCTACTTGTATCCCCTCCCCAAATCCATGTTTTTAACACCAAGAAAATGATGTGATTGTTCAATGTGGGTGCCAAGTTGTAGGTAATCCAAGGAAAGATGTGTGGTAGATGGAAGTTAGTAGTAGCATCTTGCTGATGGTGACATATATGGAAGGTAGGTGATATCAAAGACACTACCACCAAAGGAGGTGTGATAGGTAGAGAATCAGGGGTTTAAAATAATTATGTGTTGTCCTGGTGCTCATGGATTAGCAAAGGAAAGGATCCATCTAGAGATCTGTGTGCAAAAGATGAGCAAAAGTTGCACAGTATGAGAAGATGTTGAAAGGTGGCAATATATGCCAGGGGAGGAGCTACTACCCACACTGGTAGGGTCACAAACAATCAGAGTTTAGCTGGTCCTAGCATGCTTTTCTCATCTTGTGAGAAGTGTGAGAGGGGAGACAATGACAATGGGTAAAGAACAGTCAACTTAGAGTCAGATCAAATTCCTGGCCTTGCCACTAATCATCCATGGGATTAAGTCACATAATTTTGCTAAGCCTTAGTTTCCTCATCTGTAGAATGGGGATAATATATCCATTGCCTACCTCATGGTGTTGGTATAGGAAAACTAAACTTAAAACATAAAAACATACAAATATGACTTCATGCACTGTTACAACAAGGTATAATATAATAGAAAAGTCATCTTGTCTCTATTTTTAGGATGAGGAGATGGGTAGTCAAAAAAAGTGACCTCCTTAATAAGAATCAGACAGTTAGTTAATAAGAGTAAGAGCTTTAACTTGAATCCAAGAGAGGAAATGTAGGATGTATGGGGGAGGGGTGTAGCAAGTAGTTTCCTTTTGGGAAGGGAAATTAATGTGAGATAGAATAGCTCCAGACTCACAAGCCTTGGATGCTAGGCAGAAAAGTTTAATAGGTCATAAGGAGCTAATTTAAACAGGAAAATGAGTGGAGAAAATATGACTGGAGAGACTTGAGGAAGATCCATCTGGCACTGGTGTGAGGGAAAGCAGCTATGGCAGAATGAAAGACCATTGGAGAGGCAGTGAAGACTCATGTTCAAGTTTCATTTGTGTACCTGTGCAACCATGGACAAGTCCCTCCACTTCTATTAGTCTCAGTTTCCTGATCTATATAATGAGACTAATAATACTTGTTATACTTACCTCACAGTGTAATTATGAGGATTAAATGAATGTATGTAAAGTGCTTTGTAAACTTTGAAATGTTTTAGGAGTCAAAAGTAGGCTTGGAAGATTGGAAGAGTTAGAAAGTTAAAGACTGTTGCTATGATTCAGGAAAGTGATAATAATAGGAGCCACTATTAAAATACTTTGAGATGCTTGGAAATACAGACCTGATTGGGGAATTGAACATGGAATAAAGGGGGAGAGGGGATAGGATTTTATTTAATTAATGAAATAGAATTATTTAATTTCTAAGTCATAGAGTTTTAGCTTTAAGGGAACTGAGTCACCAAGTCCATCTTCCCATCTGGTATGGGAATCCTTTTTATGTTATACCTGTAGTAATAGAAAGGGTATTAATCTTGGAGTTAGGAGAAACTCAGGTTTAAATCCTGCTTCTGACACTTCCTGGCTGTGTGACTATTGGGAAGTCATTTAACCTTGCTGAGCCTCAGTTTGCTCATCTGTAAAATGGGAAGAGTGTTGCTTGGTTGTTGTGAGGTTCCAGTGAGATCAAATCTATAAAGCACTTTGCAAATCTTAAATCTCTATAAATGTCTATCATTTCCCAGTATTCGCATGGATACCCTCAGTGACTGGAAGCTCATTATCTAAGAATGACCTATCTGGGTCATTCCTTTCTCGTTCTTTCTCATTCTCATTCATAGACAGTGTCTATTTGGTAGTTTTTCTATTGGGTTAAATCTGTCTCCTTTTACCTTCTGCCTTTTGGTTCTAGTTCTTTCTTTTGGACTCTGAAGACAATTGAGTTCTCATAAATCCTCCAGAGGAACATAGTGTTCGTTTCTTCAATCCATTCTCATTATGATATAGTCTCCAGTTCCCTCCCTAGCCCATACACATTTCCTCTGAATTTGCTCCATTTTCTCAAATGTTTTTGCTAAAATATGGTGCCCACAACTGAACCCAGCTCCAGCTGATGTATTCTGCCAATAAGTGAATACAGTGGAATCATCACCTCTCTCACATCATACTTCATTGTCATGTTTGCTTGTGATGTAATGACAAGAGCTATAGACTTGAGGTCAGGAGAAGCCAGCACTGAAATCTTGTCAAATGTGATGCTTGTTAACTATATGGCTACTCATAAGTAGTTATACAGTTAACTTCCTAGAACCTCTGTTTCCTCTTTATTTGGTCAGTCAACTATTGTCTTTCTGTATCTGGTACTGTGCTAAGGACTGGGGAAACAAAAGCAAAAGGCAGACCCTGCCTTCAAGGAGTTTATGGGGGAGACAACAAGTAAATAATTATGTACAAAGTGTTTATAAATGAGATAAATTGGGAATAATCCCAGAGGAAAGCCACTAAGATTAAGGACTAAGGGAAGGCTCCTTGCAAAAGGTAGGTCTCAATTATCAGGATAAGAATTCCCTACTTTAATGTATAATTGAGAATCTTTGTGATGGAGGGGAAAGTGCTGAACTCGGAAATCACAGGTCTTGAGTTCCAAATCTGATTCAGAGATCTGCACAGTCTTGGGCAATTTATCTGACTTTTTATGACCTCAGTTTCCTTTTCTGTAGAGTGAAGGGCTTGGACTAGCCCTTTAAAGTCACTTCCAACTCTAAATAAGCATTCTATTAATCTTAAAGGGTTAGAGAAATGTTACTTTATTATTATTATCTGAATATCATGTAATAGGAGGAACAGAAGACAGAGTCAGAACACTTGTTTTCTGTCTTGGCTCTGACTTTAGATGATTATGAGATCCTTTCTGACTTCCATGGCCTGCTTTTTTCCCCCCACTGTTCAGGGAACAAAATGTTCATGCCTTGGAGTGGCCAATGATCCCAGTTCACAACTTGACCAATGGTAGCACTCCTTAGATCTCAGTAACAAGGGAGAGAGTCTTGCCTGAATTGATGTGCTGAGCTGGCCAGTGGGTCAACTATCATCATATTAAGAACAAAGGTTGAAGACTGAAGAACTAGGGAAGGATTTGTCTGTTCTTTGTGGCTCCACAGGATGCTCTGACGATTCCTTCAATACATTTTATGGAACTTCAGAGTTGGGGAAAAATCTCAAAGTACTGTAATTTAACTAGTAACCCAAACAGGACTATCTGTAGATGTGTGGACAAAATCACATGTATTTAGAAAAGCTGGATTTAAGCTCTGATGTTGCAATGTACGGTGTGCCTTTGGTCAAGACATTTCATCACTCTGACTCTCAAAGTCTCCTCTAAAAAATGAGATAGATGTCCTTCAGATGTAATATTCTTTGAGTTGAAAATGATAACTGGCTATAGGAATATTCAAAGTTGGGGGAGGTTACACAATACTGCCTATGTCAGGTAAGTCACTTAAACTAACTTGGTCTCAGTTTCCTCATTTCTAAAATGAATAGATTGGACAAACTGGTCCCTTCTGACTTTCAATTTACGATCCTGTAATCTGGTGACTTTCTGCAAGACTACTTAGGGAAAGCTGCATAAAGAAGTTTCATTAATAAAATGGGAGATGATAATTACGTTCCTCCTTTAAAGTATTCATAACATTTTGTGATATGGGAGAAAATGCTAACCTTGGAAGTCCCAAGTTCCAGGGGTCTAGTCCTTGCTATGTGACTTTGGGCTGTGATTTGAATATAATTAATATTATGCTCTTAGATTTGCAAAGTGTTTTTATGTTCTCTCATTTGCTTTTCCTCACAGTAACTCTGGGAGATAGGTGCTATAATTATTCCTATTTTACAAATAAAGAAACTGGGACTCAGAGAAGTTAGGTGAGCCACCCCCATTATCCACCAGAACAGGATAGCATTGCTCAGCTTTCCTAGTTTTGAGCTGTAGGGTGTCAAGCAGTGAAGATTGTATAGGATCTGAGACCCCTTCTCATCAGGGGATTATGGGGAGCTTTCATCCCTGATGTGCCTTGGGGAAAGAGCTTGTGGCTCAATCTCTCAATTAAATTGACCTTCATGTGGCCACCAACTCACTTCAAACTGGATACTGTCTTGTTCCCTTATTGTAGCTTGAGCTCTGGCCAAGGGAAAATTGTGAACTGGTCTTTGGACTCCCAGTGGAGGGTGGTGAGTTGTCTACCTCTCCAGTCTCATTATGTAATTGGGTCCCATTTAGTCTTGGATAAGGCTGGTCTTAACTGAGCTTGAGTGGGCCTAGACTCAATGAGGTAAAGCTCACACTGTCTGGAGCTGGGAAAGTCAAACTGGGATCAGGTAGCTTGCTCTTTGCACTTGAGAATTCCTTGAGATATTAGCAGTTTCCCTGATGTGGAAATGTGGGCATTTGACACATGGCTATGTGAACCTGGCAAAGACCATGTCTCTCATGAAAGGATGGAGGCTGGGAAACATATGAGGATAGAGAAGGCACAGGGGAAAGAGGCACAGCTGTGGGTATACAGCTGGCATATGTTACTATCCATCAAGTTTTCTTCCTCTACTTTGGAAAGGCACTTTATAGGAATCAGTAGCATACCACAAAGCCAGTAGCTGGGTCGTCTATATCTCTGCCTGGTTACCCAATTATTGTTGAGTAGAGTGCTCCTAGTACCTAAGGACCTCTGACCTTACCCTCCTGTATAATAGTGGTGTGTCAGTGTGCCCCTCAAAGCATTTGGATCTCATTACCATATCTTATTTTTGTGTTCCCAGGAGAATGGGGACCCTCATGGAAAATTATTTGTTGACCAATGACTGTCTTTGAGCAGCAGGAAGGAATTGGAATACTCACATGGGTTGGTCAGATTATTAGGGGTTATAGTTGTTGATAAGATTTAACTGTCCATCAGACTTTCGGCTTCTTGTCAGAGAATAGTTCAGAGATGCCCCCTATTCTTTAATTATGACAACTGGAGAAGAAGAACTCTTATAAAGAGCGTCTGTCACCAACATTGGCAAGGGCTATATTTTCCATGGTCCATCCTTTTTTTTTTGGGGGGGGGGGTTGAATTCTGGCTCTGCCACCTGTGACTTTTTAAAATTTAATTTATTTTATTAATTTTATAATTATAACATTTTTTGATAGTACATATGCATAGGTAATTTTTTTTTTACAACATTATCCCTTGTACTCCCTTCTGTCCTGAGTTTTTCCCCTCCTTCCCTCCATCCCCTCCCCTAGATGGCAGGCATTCCCATACATATTAAATATCTTATAGTATATCCTAGGTACAATATATATGTGCAGAACCGAATTTTATTGTTGTTGTTGTTGCAAAGGAAGAATTGTATTCAGAAGGTAAAAATAATCTGGGAAGAAAAACAAAAAAAATACTCACAGTTTACACTCATTTCCCAGTGTTCCTTTTCTGGGTGCAGCTGATTCTGTCCATCATTGATCAATTGGAATTGGATTAGCTCTTCTCTATGTTGAAGATATCCACTTCCATCAGAATACATCCTCATACGATCGTTATTGAAGTGTATAGTGATCTCCTGGTTCTGCTCATTTCACTCAGTATCAGTTGATGTTAAGTTTCTCCAAGCCTCTCTGTATTCCTCCTGTTGGTCATTTCTTACAGAACAATAATATTCCATAACATTCATATACCATAATTTACCCAACCATTCTCCAATTGATGGACACCCATTCATTTTCCAGTTTCTAGCCACTATGAAAAGGGCTGCCACAAACATTTTGGCACATACAGGTCCCTTTCCCTTCTTTAGTATTTCCTTGGGATACAAGCCCAGTAGTAGCACTGCTGCATCAAAGGGTATGCACATTTTGATAACTTTTGGGGCATAATTCCAGATTGCTCTCCAGAATGGTTGGATTCTTTCACAACTCCACCAACAATGCATCAGTGTCCCAGTTTTCCCACAGCCCCTCCAACACTCGTCATTATTTGTTCCTGTCATCTTAGCCAATCTGACAGGTGTGTAATGATATCTCAGAGTTGTCTTAATTTGCATTTCTCTGATCAATAGTGATTTGGAACACTCTTTCATATGAGTGGAAATAGTTTTAATTTCATCATCTGAAAACTTTCTGTTCATATCTTTTGATCATTTATCAATTGGAGAATGGCTTGATTTCTTATAAATTAAAGTCAATTCTCTGTATATTTTGGAGATGAGGCCTTTATCAGAACCTTTAACTGTAAAAATGTTTTCCCAATTTGTTACTTCCCTTCTAATTTTGTTTGCATTAGTTTTGTTTGTGCAGAAACTTTTTAATTTGATGTAATCAAAACTTTCTATTTTGTGATCAATAATGATCTTTAGTTCCCCTTTGGACACAAATTCCTTCCTCCTCCACGAGTCTGAGTGGTAAACTATCCTATGTTCCTCTAATTTATTTATGATCTCATTCTTTATGCCTAAATCTTGGACCCATTTTGATCTTTTCTTAGTATGTGGTGTTAAATGTGGGTCCATGCCTAGGTTCTGCCATACTAATTTCCAGTTTTCCCAGCAGTTTTTGTCAAATAATGAATTCTTATCCCAAAAGTTGGGATCTTTGGATTTGTCAAACACTAGATTGCTATTTTTATTCATTATCTTGCCCTGTGACCCTAACTTATTCCACTGATCAACTAGTCTATTTCTGAGCCAATACTAAATGGTTTTGGTGACTGTTGCTTTATAATATAGTTCTAGATCAGGTATAGCTAGACCACCTTAATTTAATTTTTTTTTCATTACTTCCCTTGAAATTCTCGACCTTTTGTTGTTCCATATGAATTCTGTTGTCATTTTTTCTAGGTCATTAAAATAGGTTCTTGGGAGTTTGATTGGTATAGCACTAAATAAATAGATTAGTTTAGGGAGTGTTGCCATCTTATTTATATTTGCTGGGCCTATCCAAGAGCACTCAATGTCTTTCCAATTATTTAAATCTGACTTTATTTTTGTGGCAAGTATTTTATAATTTTGCTCATATAATTCCTGACTTTCCTTTGGTAGATATATCCCCAAATATTTTATACTATCACCAGTTATTTTCAATGGAATTTCTCTTTGTATCGCTTGCTCTTGGATCGTGTTGATAATGTATAAAAATGCTGAGGATTTATATGGATTTATTTTGTATCCTGCAACTTTGCTAAAGATCTGAATTATTTCTAGTAGCTTTTTAGCAGAGTCTTTGGGGTTCTCTAAGTATACCATCATGTCATCTGCAGAGTGATAGTTTGATTTCCTCATTTCCTACTCTAATTCCTTGAATCTCTTTCTTGGCTCTTATTGCCAAGGCTAGAGTTTCTAGTACTATATTGAATAGTAATGGTGATAGTGGGCAACCTTGTTTCACTCCTGATCTTACAGGGAAAGGTTCCAGTTTATCACCATTACATATGATGTTTACTGACGATTTTAAATATATTCTCCTTATTATTTTAAGGAATAGACCATTTATTCCTATACTCTCAAGCATTTTTAGTAGGAATGGATGTTGGATTTTGTCAAATGCTTTTTCTGCATCTATTGAGATGATCATATGGTTTTTATTAATTTGATTATTAATATGGTCAATTATACTAATAGTTTTCCTAATATTAAACCAGCCCTGTGTTCCTGGTATAAATCCTACTTGATCATAGTGTATTATCTTGGAGATGATTTTCTGAAGTCTTTTTGCTAATATCTTATTTAAGATTTTAGCATCAATATTCATTAAGGAGATTGGTCTATAGTTTTCTTTCTCAGTTTTCAATCTACCAGGTCTAGGTATCAGTAGCCATATCTGTGTCATAAAAGGAATTTGGTAGGACTCCTTCAATCCCTATTTTTAAAAATAGTTTATATAGCATTGGAGTTAGTTGTTCTTTAAATGTTTGGTAGAATTCACATGTAAATCCATATGGTCCTGGGGATTTTTTCTTAGGGAGTTGGTTAATAGCTTGTTCTATTTCTTTTTCTGAGATGGGACTATTTAGACTACTTACTTCTTCCTCTGTTAATCTGGGCAAGCTATATTTTTGAAGGTATTCTTCCATTTCATTTAAGTTATCGAATTTATTGGCATAAAGTTGAGCAAAGTACCTCCTAACTATTGTTCTAATTTCCTCTTCATTAGTGGTGAGTTCTCCCTTTTCATTTTCAAGACTAACAATTTGCTTTTTCTTTCTTTTTTAAAATCAGATTTACTAAGGATTTGTCTATTTTGTTGGTTTTTTCATAGAACCAACTCTTAATTTTATTAATTAATTCAATATTTTTTTACTTTCAATTTTATTAATCTCACTTTTTATTTTTAGAATTTCAAGTTTCGTGTTTGTCTGGGGGTTTTTAATTTGTTCCTTTTCTAGCAATTTTAGTTGTAAGCCCAATTCGTTGACCCTTTCTTTCTCTATTTTATGCAAGTAGGCCTCTAGAGATATAAAACTTCCCCTTATTACTGCTTTGGCTGTATCCCACACATTTTGGTATGATGTCTCATTATTGTCATTTTCTTGAGTGAAGTTATTAATTATGTCTATGATTTGCTGTTTTACCCAATCATTCTTTAGTATAAGATTATTTAGTTTCCAATTTTTTTTTGGTCTATTTTCCCCTGGTTTTTTATTAAATGTAATTTAAATTGCATTGTGGTCTGAAAAGGATGCATTTACTATTTCTGCCTTACTGCATTTGATTTTGAGGTTTTTATGTCCTAATATATGATCAATTTTTGTATAGGTTCCATGAACTGCTGAGAAGAAAGTATACTCCTTTCTGTCTCCATTTAGCTTTCGCCAAAGATCTATCATATCAAACTTTTCTAGTATTCTGTTTACCTCTTTGACTTCTTTCTTATTTATTTTGTCATTTGATTTATCTAATTCTGAGAGTGCAAGGTGAGATCTCCCACTATTATAGTTTTGCTGTCTATTTCTTTTTGCATTTCTCTTAATTACTCTTTTAAGAATTTAGATGCTGCACCACTTGGTGTGTATATGTTTAATATTGATACTGCTTCATTATCTATGCTACCCTTTAGCTTAGTTTATATTTTCTAATTCACTAATTTTATTTCTCAATCATTTGATCTCTTTATCCACTCTGGATAACTTCTCCAGACTCTCTTGCCAAGCTTCCCTTTCCTTTTCCCATTTCTCTTCTAGCTCTCTTGTGAGAGCCCTTTTGATTTCCTCTATGAGATTCTTTTGTATTGAGGAGCAGATCATATCCTCCTTAGGGGATTCCTCTGGAGACAATCTGCTTTTAGTCTCCTCAGTGTTTGAAGTCTGCTCTCTCTCCATACAGAAGCTGTCAATGGTTAGAGCCCTTTTGAATTTTTTGTTCATTTTGTCAGAGCGGGAATTGAAGAAAACAAATTGACAAGAGAAATAATTGGTCTGTTTCTGGAGGGTATGGGGCTGGATGGTGTTATGGAGCTTCCTCTACAGAGTGAGGGAGACAGCAGCAAGGCACTAATAGGACAGCAATGGCTGTGCTGTGTCTGCTCTCTGAGGCTCTAAGAACACGCTGAGTCACTCCAGGTGGGGATGGGGGTGGCCGGGTCCCAAAGAGATGTTAGCTTTCCAGGATTTTATTCTTCACCTCTGGTAATTACACCTTCTCTGCTGCTCCTGGCTTGCTGCCAAGATGGAGTATCCACACTGGGGTAAAAATCTTTTTGCAGAAACGGAAGAGATTGTACCCCTCCCCACTCTGGTCTGCAGTGTGAGCTACCTGTCTCGCTCTCGCTGCTTGCCCTCAGTCTGCACCCAGTCTGTTTGACCCTCCCCCAAGCAAACACAGACCTTCTCTGGCAAATTTCAAGGATGTCTTCTGTTGGTGATTATTTGTGGGTTTCTTTTCTGGTCAAGCATTAACTCAGAGGCTTGTCATGAAGTAAGTCCTGAGAGAAAACGTGGAGCTCAAGCAGCTGTCTGCCTCCATGCCACCATCTTGGCCAGAAGTCCCCATGGTCTATCCTTGATATCTAAGGACATATTCACTTATGTAGTTTGGGAATGTTAGCCTTCTTTTCCCACCTTTCCTTCTCATATCTCTATCATGCTTCTTCTAATATTCTCCATTCTCTGATACCATAATTTGGGAGCACTAATGGGAAACCCAATGGCGGTGGTCTTATCTCTTTAACCCCTAGCCCCAGAAGAAATTTAACTCATGCACAAAGACTGGGGGACAGAATCCCTTAGCACCAGATAGGACATTTGTCTAGGCAAGCAACTCTCATCAAAAGAAAAAGGAATATTGCTCTGCACAAGCTGGCTCCTGAGTGGGAATCAGAATTCCTGGGGAACCTTTTGTCCTCTCAGACACACTTTTCCTATTACTTTCCTGATGGGATTCTGAATTATGTCTCTTCCTCCAAATCTATAAACTTATAGACTGTTAGAATTGAAAGGGGCCTTAGATGTAATTTATTTCATCACCTAAGTCTTCTGTGATCCAGAGAGTAAAAGCCCAGAGGGTAGTGTCTTCCCTGAAGTCACATAGCTAGTTAACTAGTGTCAGATCTGGGACTAGATGAGATTTTCTGACTTCTGGTCTAGTCAAGGCTGCTGATCCTGAAATTCTCCATTCCCTTCTCCAAGGTTCCTTTATCTTTACACTCTTATCTCTCTCCTGGCCCCTGACTTACATATTAACGATGCATCACCAAACACACCATCCTATAGCCTGCTTGGGAGCCCTGGGACTTCCTTGTACTTTTCTTTGGAAGCAGGGGATTAGGTGCCAATAATTAGCAGAATCCCTGGAAATATATTGCTCAGGTTCCAAGAGCAGGACCTCCATATTATGTTCTAGTCCTAGGCCAGCCTTCAAGCTAATGTGTCTCTATTTTTCCTTCTTTTGTTTTCCATGTTTCTGCTCCTCTGTCTCTTTTTCCTTCTCCTTTTGCTCTGGTTCTTAGCTGCTCTGTGTTTGTCTCTCCGTCTCACATCCCAATCCCCTTTGGAATCATGTCTTTCTTCACCTCTGCCTATGTGCCTGTCTGCCTCTCCCCTGCCTCCCCCTAACCCTCTATACACCCCCACCCCATCTGGAGAGCTTGACATTTTCCCAGACATTAAGCAGGCAAGATGTGGGGCTCCGGACATTCCACAGTAAACCACAGCAGCCCCTGCTGGGGCCTCCAAAGGGGGTCCAGCCCAGCCGGAAAGGCGGAGCCTGGAATTGGAGACTCCGTTCCAGCCAGACCCCTGAGCTCCCCAGGCCTCAGATTTTCCATCTCATCAGCTGGTGGGCTTGAGCAGGGAGTGAAGGGAGCTCCAGGTGGGAGCTTCTGCTCTTCCCAGCTTGCCATCTCTGGCATTTCCCCTTCATCACCCACAATTGCAACCCCTCTTTCTGAAATTGCAGTTATGGTTCCATCACTTCCTCTCCTTCCCCCCAGAAACTTTGATTAAGAAAGAATAGGAATGAAAATACTATATAAAACAGGGAAACGAGTTTACAGGGCCCAGTTTTTATGAGATGGTCTCTGTTGAAAGGGCCAGAAACCCTCCAGTCCAGGATCCCATCAAGGAAAACCAGGACTGAGTCTCCTCTGAGAATGAAACAATTTCCCAGACTTGGGTAACATAGAAGCAAGAATCCTGACTTCAGAATCCCAGCTCTGACTTCACTTTGTATCAAATAATTTCCCCTGAGCCTCAGTATTTTCCTACATGCAAGAAAAAAACTGGGCTACGTGACCTCTAAGGTGTCTTTCGTTCTGAATTTTGTGATCCTATAAACCTGTGACCTGGTCTCCCTTCTGAATGTGGTCTCTACATATCACCTTGGACCTTGATGCGTACATAGCTACTCAGTAGCTACCCTGACCCTGATTGGTTCTGGCCTGGTCACTGACCTCTAGATGAGACAGGCAGGCAGTCTTATCACTTGCCCAATGGTTCAGGCTGGTCCTGTGTTATTTGTCTGCTAGTTGCCTCCTTCATCTTTTACTCATTTACTCATTTATTTGTTCATTCATTTGTTCATGCATTCACTCAACAAGTATTTATTAAGTACTTACTATGCCAAGTAGTGGAATTAGAAAGATATAAACAAAATAATTCCTGTCTTTAAGGAGCTTATCTTCTATTGGGAGAAACATAGGGACCCATATAAACAAATACAAAAATAGATATAATGTAATTTTCAGTGGAAAAGGGCATTTCTAAGATGAAAGGAAAATCATTAACAATAGAACTATAGCTCCAGAAGGCTACAATGGAAGATGGGACAGAAAGGGCTAAAGAGATAGGACCAGTGGATTTTGGATTAGAAGAGATTTTCGAGATCATCTGGTCCAGTCTATTTTTATAATCGAAAGGGTGGAACCAAGAATTGAAATGATTAGTCACCTAGTTAGTGGAAGAGCTGGGACCAGAACTTAGATTTTAGACTTTAAATAGAAGACAGTGCCTATCCATTCACCTCATGCATTCATTGATTATCTTTGAATCATTTCACAAACAATGAATATCTGCTGTATAGAAGGAGAGGGCAAGGAACATTTGTCCTTCATTCTCAAAGGGGACAATGACATCAGTGAGATGATGCTGTGACTTGCAAATTAATGGGATTTAAGTGAGGGAGGGCTGTACAAAGTGGACCTCCCAAGAATTCTGGGATTATCACCTCCATTTTAGAAAAAAGAAAATTGAGGTAGTCTCAGGGAACACAACTGGTACAGGGAAGGAGTGTCTGAGGGCAAACGAAATCAGGTCTTTCTGATTCTTGGTCTGGCCTAGGAGATGCCATGACTTGCAAATCAATAGAATTTAAGTGAGGGAGGGCTGTGCAAAGTGGACAGTCTCACTTTCTCCATATTTATTAAGTCCCTATTATAGCCAGGCACTGTGCACAAGGGTTAGGTTTGACTGCATGGGACATATACCAAGGTGAGTAAGATGCCGCAACTCAGAAAGTCTCAAAGGAAAAAGGGGGCAGGTAGGTGAGCGATAGGGATAAAAGCTATTTTTCTTCTTCTTTAGTGCACCCCAAGGTCCTTTCCTCACAGTTAGTGGGCAGTGTGAGGATTATTCCCCTCTATAGGTGAGAAAACTGTAGCTCACACTGGTTGTGATTTACTCAGAATCTATGAAAGGGACTAGAACTCTGATTCCCAGTTCAGAGGTCTTGGCACTTCAAATTACATGTTTCTCTATTTTTACTTCCCTTGTTTCCCTCATCCACTTTTTACTCCGCCTCTCATTTGTCATTTTGTTAACCTGAATGGGAATTCCCTTCACTAAGACAAATCTCAACCTTTTGATGCCTGAGTAGGTGATAGTAACATTGAATCATCCATTCTGAGATCACCGAGTCCAGTCTACTTTTTTATTAATGAAGAAATTAAGACCTAGAGATAAAGTGACTTGCCTAATAAGTAATCAATAGCAGAACCAGGATTTGAATTCTAGCCCTCTCCCCATCTATCACTATTTCTACTAAAACCATCAGTGAAAGTCTGAGTAGAAGTTAAATGACTTGCCCACAGTCACACAGCTAATAACTTCCAGAGACAGGATTTGAATTTAGGTCTTCCTAACTACAAGTCTAGTACTCTCCACTGGCTATGCCATGATGGCTTCTCTCCACTAATACCAGTGCTACTGAAGGCGTTACAAAGGGGCAAGAGAGGAGGGTCAGCCTGTGATCTATGTGGTCACCATCCAGGGTTTGGAGGGCAGCTGTTCACCGACCATATCCCTGGACCAAATCCAGCTTCCATGTGCTTTGACCCTACCAGGGGATGTCATAGAAGGTTCTATGTCATAGAACTAGAAGAGATGATTCCCCAATGTTTCTCTACATCTGTTTTGGCAAGGCTGTTGGACTTCTAGCCATCCTTTGCATGGAGCTGTGTACAACAGCCCATTTGTGAGGGAGCTTCCAACCAGAGTGTAAGAAGGGTCCTGAACAAGGCAGGAAAACAGTGGCCTGGGTTTATTATTCCTCTAAAACTATGATATATGGCAGGGCTGCTGAGTGCCTGGAAGTGGAAGGGGTGTCATCAGAGGTCCCATATTCTTCCACCCCCACCTGGAAGCTGAAATGACTGGAGAAGAGAGCCCTTGGAAGCTGCTCGAATCCATTATTTCCTTGTTCTTTTCTTCTTTCTGCCCTAATAATCATCAACTGTTGGTCACCACCATCACCATTTCCATCAAGCCAAGCTGCCAAGCCCTGGTAGAAGAAGTCACAAAGTCTATGGTGACTATAATCTCACCTTGATCACTTACTATGTGATCTTGGGCAAACTGACTTCTCTGGGCCTCAGCGCTCTCTCTCTCTCTCTCTCTCTCTCTCTCTCTCTCTCTCTCTGTCTCTGTCTCTCTCTCTCTCTGTCTCTCTCTCTCTCTCTCTGTCTCTCTCTCTCTCTCTGTCTCTGTCTCTCTCTCTGTCTCTGTCTCTCTCTCTCTCTCTCTCTCTCTCTCTCTCTCTCTCTCTCTATATATATATATATATATATATATATATTTTTTTTTTTTTTTTTTGCTGAGGCAATTGGAGTTAAGTGACTTGCCCAGGGTCACACAGCTAGGAAGTGGTAAGTGTCTGAGGCCAAATTTGGACTTAGATCCTCCTGACTTCAGGACCTGGTGTTCTATCCACTATACCAACTAGCTGTCCTGTAATGTTTGGGCTAGCTTTCTGGAAGTCCTCCAGAAGGGCCTTGGTCTCAGCAGGATAGACACCATGAGAATGGTCAGGAATAGAGTCTAGATTCTTTATTCTGGCCCGGTCTTAACCTTAGTGCAAGAGGCACGAGAGTCACCATGAGACTGATTAAAGATAGACTGTCTATCTTCCAGTCCTTCTTAGCTCTTCTATACCTTATTATCATTACAGCATACTGTAATTATCATTACAGCATGCTGATTATGTATGAATTTAGAGAACCATTACATCACCACATTAAATACTAAGTATATATGTGAATTAGAAACCATTATCTCATCAATTCCATTGAGTTAACACCTTGTTTCAAGTATACTTCTCCAGAGTTCCGGCTCTCTACACTGCCCCCTCAGGTGTCTATTTATAAAATGAAGATTTGGATTAGAAGGCTTTCTCATCTCTTCCAGTTTTAAATATATGATCTAATGTTAACATAATAATTATAAATACTAACTACACAATAATTAACCATGCAATTCATTAATATGTAATAACTGATACTAATACCAATGATGTAATGATTGCTATTCATAATTATATTAAATAATTAGGCAATAATTAGAATTAATGATCATAAAAATGTGATGTTCATATATACTCTAAGGTTTTTAAAGCACTTTACAAATATTATCTCATTTGATCCTCCAAGAATACTGGGATTATCATCTCCATTTTACAAAAAAAGAAACTGAAACAATCTTAGGGGACACACTATATGGGGAAGAAGTGTCTGAGGGCAGACTTGAAATCAGGTCTTTCTGATTCTAGGGCTAGGCCTTTACCCACTGGGGTAGCCAGATATCTCTTAACAACCAACAGCCCTCAATATTGTGTGACAGATCTGAGAGTTGAAGAATCCCCTCTACAATATACCCAAGTGGTCATCCAGTCTCTGCTTCAGTAACTTTAATGTTGACATCCCTGCTATTTTCTGAGACCATTCATACACTTTTCAATATTGCCAGTTGTTCAGATATCTGCATTTCTGCTATTTCCCCCCTTTCTGTTCTCTAGGGCCAGCAGAATAAGCCTAATTTCTGTTCTCTGATACCTGAATCATGATTCTCCCTAAGTCTCCTCCTCTACCCACCTGAATCCTGAAAGCTAAAAATTCCCTGTTCCTTCAATTGCTTTTCACATGGGATGGTCTTCAATTACCTCAACACTCTCATTGTCCTTTTTGGGACAAACTTTGGCTTGTTTTCCCTTAGCATAGTGCCTGACACATAATAGGTGCTTTAAAATGTCTATGAATGATCGATTGATTGAAACCTTGAATTAAATACAATATTCACGTTGAAGGCTTTTATTTCACTATGATTCTTCAGACAAATTATTGTCTAGCAAAGGCTTCTCCATCCTGTATATGCAAAATTGATTTTTAACCCAAATATAGCATGTTACATTTATTCCTTTTAAATTTCAACTTGTTGATTTTATTCTAGTTCATTTCAATTTTTAAAATCTAAGGTCTATCACCAAACATGCTTTTTTGGCTTCATTACTTGCAATTTTGATAAACATGCTCTCTTTGCTCTCATCTAAAAGTCTGATAAAAAGATTGAACTGGGTACACCAAGGACAGATTTCTAGGTTGCTTCATTAGGTACTTTCCAAGTTGACCTCAACTCATTAATCATCACCCTTTCGGTCTGATCATTTACCCAGTTTTGAAATTGACTACGTAGCACATATCTCTCCATCTTGTCCAATTATTTTTTAAACCCTTTGCAATTCTTTTATTCATCTCCTATTAATATTATCCTCTCCATATCTCAATGCCCCATTTCCATCACTACTCCTCACCTCTCCCTCATCTTCTATTTTCCTGAGAATATTGAAGACCTCTATTGAGAGCTTCTACTCCTATGCTTTTTAGCTATGAGCCTCTGGGTAGATCTCTTAACCTCAACATTTCTTGAATAATTCCCCAGGGTTTACTGATGAAGCAAAAAAAATTGTGAAATTAAGTGGAGTTTCTACAGAGGAAATCCCCCTGGGCTGAGATTTTTCCAAATATCATCTCCTGGGTCTTGACATATAATTTAGGCATTCCCGCTTTTTCATCTTCCATCTTTTTTCTCTGTTGGCACCTTCCCCAGGCTCTATAAACAAATCCATCTTCCCTCTATCCTTAAAAAACAACCACCCCATCCTAAACTTCTCTTCATCCTGATACATTGTGAAATGTCATTTTATATATCTTATCCCTTTAATTGTGAATAGTCTAAGTTTGCTGTCTCAATTTCTTCATTGACAATTATTTTCTGCCATTCTGTAAACTCAATTTTTTATTTTATTCACTGAAAAAAATTATTTACAAGGTTATTTCTTAATTAAATCAATGCACAAGTGTTTATTAAGCATTTATTGTGTGTTGGGTCCTGACAATACAAAACCAAAAGTTTGACAGACCCTGCTCTTGGCCAAGCAATACCAAATCTCAAACTATATAACAAAGCAGTGATCATCAAAACAATGTGGTACCAACTAAGAAACAAACAGTGGGTCAGTGGAATAGATTAGATACACAACACAGAGTAGTAACTGACCATATTAAGCTAATGTTCCTAAATGCAAAGATCTAAGTTTTGGGAACAACAAACAACTATATGACAAAAATTGCTGGAAAAATTGGAAAACAATTTGGAAGAAACTGGGCATACACCAGCATCTCACACCATATACCAAGATAAAGTCAAAATGGTTAAATGATTTAGACATAAAGGGTGATATCATAAGAAAATTTATGGTTAAAGTAAGAGTTTATAATCAAACAAGCAATAGAGAGGACTGCAAGAAGAAAAACGCATAATTTTGATTATATGAAATTTAGAAAAAAGTTTTTGGTCTGACAAAATCAATGCAGCCAAAATTAGAAAGAAAGAAGGAGACTGGGAAAACATGTTATAAGTTTCTCTGATAAAGGCCTAAACTCTCAAGTATATAAAGAACTAGCTAAATTCATAAAATAAGAGCCATTCCCCAATTGACAAATTCTCTAGATTACTATTGATTAGAGAAATGCAAATTGAAATAACTTTAAAGTATGGCTTCTCCCCTATCAGATTAGCTAACATAATAGAGAAGGAAAATGGCAAATGTTAGAGGAGATGTGGAAAAACAGGTGTGCTAATGTTTTATTGGTGGTGTTGTAAATTGGTCCAACCATTTTGGAGGATTATTTGGATGATGATCAAAGGGCAATAAAACTATGCATACTCTTTGATCCAGCATCACTACTACTAGGACTGTATTCAAAAGACATCAATGAAAAAAGGACTTCTATGCATAAAAAAGTTTATAGCAGCTTTTTCATTGTGGCTAAGAATTGAAAACTGAGGGGATGTCAATTGGAGAAATGGCTGAAACAAATTGTGGTATATGACTGTAATGTAATTCTATTGTGTTAATAGAATTGATAAACAGGATGGTTTCAGAAAAACTTATATATATGCTTTCCCTGTTTCTCTCTGTCTCTCCTTATTTGTATGTACTGATGAAAAATGAACTGAGGAGAGCTTGTATAACATTGAATATTGTAACCTAATACTATAATGATGATCAATTGTGAAAGACTTAGCTACTCTGATCAGGATAACTCTAAAGAACTTATGATTAAAAATGCTAACGGCCTCCAGAGACAGAACTTTGAGTGCAAATTGAAGCATTTTTTTTTCACTTTATTTTTCTTTTTTCTTTTCCTTCTAACATGGCTAATGTGGAGCTATGTTTTGCATGACTTCATGTGTACAATAGATAGCATGTCACTTGTCTTCTCAATGGGTAGAAAGGGGCAGGGAAGAAGGAATTTGTAACTCAAAATTTTTAAAAAATGAGTGTTAAAAATAAAAAAAATTATCAGTTCTTACAACAAGGTGCTTACATTCATTCTGGGGATATATCATTTATAAGTACTCAGAATAAATGTCTTTAGAATAAATACAATAAATTTATATAGTACATAAATATTTTTACATTTGTATCTATATTTGTTTTATAAAGAAATATATATATTTTTTTGCAAATTATATAAACAAAAAACATACAGAACAAACACAAGATAAAGCCAAAATGACCAAATCTAAAAGATTTTTTTCCATATTTCATCTTTGATCTTTTCATAGCATTTACATGATTGTACATGCCTTTCTCCCTCCTCCCCCACTCCCTTGAATTAAAGAAAATAACCTAAGTAGAATATAGGCTTCTTGAGGACAGGAATGGTTTAATTTCTTTCCCCATTCATATCTATCCTGGGACTTAGCATTTAGTTGGCACATAATAAAAGCTTATTCAATTGCTGCCTTTACTTAGTTCCTGAGACACTTCTTGCTTTTTTTTTTTTTTTTTCATACCTTTTTGAGCATTCCTCTGTCACCTTTACTATTTGTTTGCCTTTTATCTCCCCTCCCCCAATTCTGGGTGTTCTCCAATATTCTCTCTCCAAGCATTCTTTTTATTTTTTCTATATTCTCTTTCTGGTAATCTCCCATGACTACAGTTCTCCCATCATCCACTCCCATGGCTTCAGTATTCATTTTTATGCAATGACATCATTCTCTAATCTACATTCCCATCCCTAAAATCTGCCCTGAACTCAAGGCCAAATCTCTGGTTTCCTATTGGTCATCCTCATTAGTGTGACCAGCCAACATGACCAATACTGAACTCTTCATCTTTCTCCAGAAATCTATACTTCCTCCCAATTTCTCTATTTCTGTAGATAATCCCAATGTATTGAAAGTTTGGAATAATCTTTAGTTCTCTATTTCTTTATCCTCTTCATCCAATCAGTTGCCAAATCCTCTCCATCCTATCTCCAAACATCTCTTTTATCTATTTCCTTCTCTCCACACTCATTATCAACGGTAATGGTATAGGCCCTCATCAGCCCTTGCTGGTCTTAGAGCTTCCAATGGCTTATTCTACTGCTATTCTTTCTTTCTCCCAATGAATATCCTTCAAAAATCATCTTCGTAATGTACAGTTTTGATCATGTCATCTCCCCCACTCAAAAGCCTTTATGATAAAATACTTTGACTTTGACAGTCTGGCTCTCTACCTTTCTTTGATGTACTCTATTATCTAGCTAGATAAGATGACTAGATATTCCCTGCTCCCTGCTTTCTTGGACACCTGTATAATCATTCCGGAGAGTCTCTCCCATGCCCAGAATGCCCTTCCCCTATTTCCTCCCAATTGAAGCGCCTCTTTTCCTTCAAAGGCTTCTCTCTTCCATGAAGTCACCCTTGAACTAACCCCTGCCGCCAGCTGGAATTGATCTTTGATTTTCCACATTTTCTTATAGGTTATTAGGATTTCCTTTTGTGCTGCTCACCTTCTACTTAGTGTCATGGCATTGTTGCCATGGGGTACTGTGACCAGATACCTGACCCTATTTACAGTGAATAGAGTGCCGGGCCTGGAGTCAAGAAACTAAGTTAAACTCCAACCTCAGACACGTACTAATTGTGTGACCCTAAGCAAGTCATTGAATCCTGTGTGCTTCAATTTCCTCATCTGTAAAAGGAGCTGCAGAAGAAATAAGCAAAACCCTCCAGTATTTTTACCAAGGAAATCCCAAATTGGGTCACGAATGGACGTGACTGAAAACAATACATTCAGTAGAAAGGAGCAGGTTCTGTGAGTCATCATTCATCCCCCATTTGCCAAGTGAGCCAACAAACATGAGAGCATCCTCTGAGATATCCACCAAACTTTCTGACCTTCCTGCAGCCTCTTTCCCTTTAACCCCACTCCTTTGTGTGAATGCTGTCTCCTTAATTGAGGGTGCTTATGTGTAGATTTAGCCAATCAAGTCTAAATTCCAGGCCTTATTCTACTAGGAAAATTACTCTCTTCTTGTGTCTCTCCCCATGTGCTTCCTAGTTACTCCGTCTCAATGTGTAGTTAGAAAAATATTTAATTAAAGTAATAAAACATAATAACCAGGATTACCAATGAGAAGTCAGCATTAATTCTCATTTACCCATCCTAGCAACCATCAGCTTTGAACTCCCAAAGCAAAACCATATTGTTCCACTCCAACACTCCCATTCCCAATCCTCCAAGCATAGGGGGAGGGGTTGTAATGTGGGAGCATGGGGGAAGGGCTGGGAAGCAGCTAAGCCTTGGGAGATCAACTTGCCTTCTTCATCTGGCAGTCACTTCCCTTTGCTTAGAAACTCAGCTCACAGCGGGCTCCTGGTCCCACTCTGGGCTTGTTGGCCCCAAACCTCATCACTTCTGCTCTGGCTGCTTGCCCTTGCTTTCAAACTTTACTGTCAGTCTCTCCTTACAGTTCCCTGGGCATATGTAAAAAGGCTTCAGGTTGTGACCTGACAGTCACAAATCTAGCATCCTTAACAGCAGAGGGAGGAGATAGTTGTGCTGGGTCATTCTCACATCCTGTTTCCCCTTCAAAAGTCTTCATCATCTTCTCCCACGTAAGCCAGGCTTCTAAGCATAATTCCTTTGATTCCTGGGACCATCCTCCTCCACTAGCTAGTGAGTATCATGTGGAATTGGAACACAGTCTCCTGATTGCAAATTCAGTATTCCATGATGCTGTGATACATCAGAGAGGAACAAAAGTGGGAACAACGTGAGGTCAGAGAAGGAAGATGGCTTCCAAACATATGCAATGTTTTTTGACAACCTAGGATGGAGTTGAGCTGGCAGAAACTGCACTAAGCCCAGAGGGCTCTTATGTGAAGCACATACCTCATGTTATTAGTATATCAACATTGCAAATGTCATGTTGAGGGGAAGCTAGTGGGTGCAGTGGATAGAGCACCAGTCCTGAAGTCAGAAGGACCTCAGACCCTTAACAGTCCTAACTGTGTGACCCTGGGCAAGTCACATAACCCCAATTGATTCAGCAAAAAACCCATCATGTTGAATCTATGGTTGTTTCAAGTCTTAGACTATGCAATCAGTGGTGGAGAGGTATAGGGTGATCTGTTGCCAGGCCAACAAGGCAGAGATAGACTGCTGCCTAATAATCTTGGATCAGAGAGGCAAGCACAAGGGGAGGTGTTGAAACCATCAGAGATGGACCTGACCCTCTTCAGGTGAGGGAACCCTGCCAGCTTGTCCTGCTCATGAGACCCTGGGACCAGCTAAAAGTGGATGACTGCTAGGTTTTTGGTCTATTGTGTTAATTGAGGAAGAACTGAGATGAGGTACAGTGATGGAAAGAACACCATCTAAAGTCTCTGAATCACCAGTGGCCAATCCTGGCTTCGGAGGACTTGCCCCTTGGCCAAAAGGCTGGTGGGCCAGTTGTGACATGAGCATACATTATCACCCTGAGACCATAAAGGTGGCAGAGGTGGTTGGAAAGTTACATTATCATAATCGGTATCAGTAGCCAGTACTTTTAGGTTTGCAAAATACTTTCCAAACATTTCCACATCTGATCTTCACAATGACCTTGGGAAGTCGGTGTCATTATTATCTCCATTTAACAATTGAGGAAAATGAGGCTGACTTTAAGTGACTTGCTCAGGGTCCATAGCTAATAAGTATCTGAGGCTAATTTGAATTCAGGTCTTCCTAACTCCAAGCCTAGTGCTTATATGTATACATGTTTTTCCTCCCGATAGAATGTCAGGTCACTCAGGGCAGGAGTGTTTTATTTCTCTCTTTGTGTCCTTATTGATTATAATTACCCAACAAGTTGTTTAATTATTTCAGGTTTTTTTTTTGGGGGGGGCAAAGATACTGAAGTGGTTTGCTACTTCCTTCTCCAGCTCATTTGACAGATGAGGAAACTGAGGCAGACAGGGTAAGTGACTTGTTATGTGAGCACACAATTGCTAAGTGTCTGGGGCTAGATTTGATTCAGGTCCTTTTTTTTTATTAATAGTTTTTATTTACCAGATATATGCATGGGTAATTTTACAACATTGACAATTGCCAAATCTTTTGTTCTAATTTTTCCCCTCCTTCCCCCTCCATCCCCCAGATGGCAGGTTGACCAATACATGTTAAATATGTTAAAGTATAAATTAAATACAATATATGTATACATGTCTAAATAGTTATTTTGCTGTACAAAAAGAATTGGACTTTGAAATAATGCACAATTAGCCCGTGAAGGAAATTCAAAATGCAGGTGGACAAAATTAGAGGGATTGGGAATTCTATGTAGTGGTTCATAGTCATCTCCCAGAGTCCTTTCTCTGGGTGTAACTGGTTCAGTTCATTACTGCTCTATTGGAACTGATTTGGTATCTCATTGTTAAAGAGGGCCACGTCCATCAGAATTGATCATCATATAGTATTGTTGTTGAAGTATAGAATGATCTCCTGGTCCTGCTCATTTCACTCAGCATCAGTTCATGTAAGTCTCTGCAGGCCTCTCTGAAATCATCCTGTTGGTTATTTCTTACAGAACAATAATATTCCATAATATTCATATAATTTATTCAGCCATTTTCCAATTGATGGGCATCCACATCGTTTCCAGTTTCCGGCCACTACAAAAGGGCTGCCACAAACATTTCTGCACATACAGGTCCCTTTCCCTTCTTTAAGATCTCTTTGGGATATAAGCCCAGTAGTAACAATGCTGGATGAAAGGGTATGCACAGTTTGATAACTTTTTGAGCATAGTTCCAAATTGCTCTCCAGAATGGCTGGATCCATTCACAACTCCACCAACAATGTATCAGTGTCCCTGTTTTCCCACATCCCCTCCAGCATTGTGCATTATCTTTCCCTGTCATTCTAGCCAATCTGACAGGTGTGTATGGTATGTCAGAGTTGTCTTAATTTGCATTTCTCTGATTAATAATGACTTGGAGCATCTTTTCATATGGCTAAAAATAGTTTCAATTTCTTCATCTGAGAATTAATTGTCTGTTCATATCCTTTGACCATTTATCAATTGGAGAATGGCTTGATTTCTTATATATTAGAGTCAGATCCTTCTTTACTCCAGGTCTTACAATCTACCCACTGGGCCACCCAGCTGCCTACCTGACATGTTATAGGAACTTAATGACAGCTTGTTGATTGGTTGAGAGGGACACAGGAATTTATTAGTCTGGAGCTTGGCAGGGAGAAAATCCTCTTGAAACCTTATTCCTTGGGGAGGATATAGTCCACTTTTGAGGTTATGATCAGGAAACAGCTCAGAGATTATCTAATTCAACCACTGTGGTATGGAAAGAAACTATTAACAGCCCACTTTTTAGAAATAAGGAAACTGTGACAAAGGTTAAATGTCCTGCTGAAGTCACACAACTAGTGCCAGCTCAACCTGAAGCGAGAGAAGAGCTCTGGAATGGAGGGTCCTGCTGCACTTCTTGTCATGTGGGCTGGTCAGGAATAACTAAAATCATCTGACAATCGTCAGAAAGCCACATATTTATTGCCTCCTGCCTCAGTCTCCTCATCTGGCAAATGGAAGTCTTTCTCCCAGAGAACCTATGAGTTTTAATGAGATAAGGAACAGCAAAAGACTTTATATATGTGTTTCGGTTTAAAAAGTACTGGACACAGAGCCAGAGGAAATGATTCAAATCCTGGGGCCTGGAAAGGTAGTAAGGCTTTGGACAAAGGACCACTCAGTTCCTTATTTGTAGAATGAGGAGATTAGTTGAGATGATTTCTAAGGTCCCTTGTAGCTCTAAATCTATGATGTTAAAGAGTCCTCTTTACAACAGAGCCCTTTGAGTGATGGGAAGCTCACTACCTGTAAGACAGCCCCTATTAGCTCTGAGCTGAAGCCTCTTTCCAGCAGCTTGTCCTATCAAGAGAGATCAAAAGAAGGCCATGTTAGCCTGGGCTGAAGGGTGGAGCTGGGCTTCTGGGGTGTGTGTGTGTGTGTGTGTGTGTGTGTGTGTGTGTGTGTGTGTAGAACTGTAACCTTGACCTTGGAACAGAAGTACTGATCCAAAGCCCCTACTGTCCTGGAGGAAGAGAGCCCTTAAGGGATGCATGTCAGAGCTGAGAGGCAGGACAGTGGACTCCACCTGCCTGCAGAGCCAATCACTTTTCTGGGCACAAGAGCTCCTTGGGCTGTAGCCAGCTCGGTGGAGGTCTGGAGTGTGACACACTACAGGCCCCAGCTGGAAGGGATGAAGGGCAGTCCTGGTCTTACTGTGGGCAGGGAAGGCCATCCCTTAGCTTTGGGGCTTGAGATGAGGTGGCCCTAAAGATCTCCCTCCTGCTAGTGATTAGGTCAAGGAAAGGGAGTATTTAGGGGAGAGGAGGAAAGACTCTGGAGAAAAAGGTCTTGGCTCAAGGATAAAAATGATGTGCCAGGTCAAGCCAGGCTTTACAGCGGGAAAACAAATCCACAGCATAAGACAGAAGTCTGTTAAAAACCTTAAAATCTTCTTTTATGTTATTTCATTTTAAAATCACATTACTTTCAGAATATATCCCTTTCCCTTTTCCTTGTTAGCAAACCATCCTCAGGAACAAATATTTTAAGTAGAAAGAAAAAAAAAGCATTTAGTTTAACAATGCAAATCAATGCATCAAAAGTACAGTATTCCATACCCATAGTTCCCCACTTCTTTTTGTTGTTGTTGTTAATTTTTTATTAAAGTTTTTAAATTTTCAAAATATATGCATGCATAAGTTTCAACATTAACCCTTGCAAAACCTTGTGTTCCAATTTTTCTCCCTTCTCCCCACCCCTCCCTCAGACAGCAGACAATCCTATATATGCTGAACACAGTAAAATATATGTTAAATCCAATGGATACCTACATATTTATACAATTATCTTGATGCACAAGAAAAATTAAATCAAAAAGAAAAAATGAGAAAGAAAATAAAATACAAGTGAACAACAACAAAAAGAGTGAAAATGATATATTGTGAACCACACTCATAGTCCTCTCTCTGGGTATAGATGGCTCTCTTCATCACAAAATCATTGGAATTGCTCTGAATCCTCTCATTGTTGAAAAAAGCCACGTCCATCAGAATTGATTCTCGTTTAGTCTTGCTGTGAACAATAATTTCCTGGTTCTGCTCACTTCACTCAGCATCAGTTTACGTAAGTCTCTCCAGGCATCTCTGAAATAATCCTGCTGATCTTTTCTTATAGAACAATAATATTCCATAACATTCATATACCATAAATTATTCAACCATTCTCCAACTGATGGGCAGCCATTCAGCTTCCAATTTCTTGCCACTGCAAAGAGGGCTGCGACAGACATTTTTGCACATGTCCCAACTTCTGCAGTGGCGGGAGGGAGACACATTTTCTCCATTCTTCTCCAGGAGAGAATTGCATAGCTAAGGTACAGAGAAAAAAATGGGGAGAAAACATTATTACGGCATGTGAACTTTGCTTCCTCTTCAATTTTCTGTGGGCCATGACTGCCCCAAAAGAAGATGAGATTGATTTATCCTTCCTTGTGAACCCATGCTGGTTCCCTGTGATCACTGCCTCTCATTCAGAGGGCTGACAAACCATCCCCTTGAAAACCTATCCTAGGCTTTTCACAGTTCACAGGCCGAGAGTTGTCAGAATCCCCCTTTCCCCTTTTAAAGATTAGATCCCAGGTCACTCAGCACCTCCCTTCTTTTGTATGGCTCCTCAGGTATCACTACAGTGGTCCAGCAATTACAGCAGCAGTGTTTACAGTCCCCGGGGAGGCCAATGTCTGGGCCTGGGGACTGGAATTCATTGAAAATCTCTCTCTTCTGCTTATCTGGAGATTCAATTTCCTGTTAATCATTTGTGAACCATTCTTACTTCTGGGCAAAGAAAGAGTCTAGATCAGTAGAAATTAACTTGGCTGAAGGATGGGTAGGGTTGGGTAGCCATAGGCAGGGGCAGGGAACTTCCAAGCAGGAGAACAGCATGAATAAGTGGGAATAGGCTTGGTGTGGGTGAAAAAGAACAAGATGCTGCCTTTTTAAAATTTTTTGTCTCTTTTCCCTCTCCTCCCCCCTTACTGGTCTCTTCTGCACCCTAGCCTTCTCTGTGGCCTCCACACTGGGGGGACAGGAGGAGCCTGGGCCCCCGGCCAGGACTTCCTGGCCCTGGCTCATGGTCCTGGTGGTTTCCTTGGAAACCTCTGGCTAAGAGAGGAAGCAGGCGGGTGGGGGGCTCACAAAAGCTCCTCAGTTGTGCCTGAAGAACTGAGACGTCCAGCGGCCTCCTCCGCTGGAGCCCTGTCAGCAGAGTTTCCTGCAGTCTTTGTCTCCCACCTCCCAGGAGCCCCCACGGTCTGAACTTAGGGATGCTTTGTTGACCATAATGGTCCTGCTGCAGATGTCCCTGACCGAAGTCACTGTGAGTCTGGGTGAGTGAGGGGGGAGGCAGCTTGGGAACACCTGTGACCTTCATGGCAGACGAGGACATTTCTCAGTCTCCCCTTGTTTTAGAAACTGGGAAAAAGCTCCAACTTTTGAGCAAAGAATCTCCTCCCCCCCAAAATGCTGCAAAAGCTGACTTGAGAGGCAGGATTGGCCTTAAATCCAGCAAGCCTGTCCAAAGATCCTCAGTTCACCCCTTGCTGAGGTGCTGGTCTCTGATCCCAGGCTCCCATCTCTCTGTGACTTCCCTGTCCCACTCCTCAGTCCCACGGCCAATCCTGTCCCTGATCCTGCCTGCCTTGTCTGCTGATACCTCCCTCCCCACTCTCCTTTCCTCTCCATCTAAATGAGAATCAGGCAATGAAGCTGATAAGTGGGCAGCTTCCATTCTAGAACTTCTTGTAGAGCCATAAGTCTCATCCTGATCTTTTAGTTTCCTTAACTGTAAAATGGGGATAATAATATTATCTAACTACCCCCCCCAGTTGTGAAGCTCAAATGAGATAATTGTAAAGCACTTAACAGTACTTGGCCCATAGTGGAAGCTATTTCACTCAGGTCTGGGGCTGGTCATTTATATAAGGGCAGGTAGATGGTGCACAGTGGAGACAGCCCTGGGCTGAAAATCAGGAACACTCATCTTCATAAGTTAAGAAATCAAGAACTCTCCACTTCATAAGTTAAAAAATCAAGAACACACATCTTCACAAGTTAAAAAATCAGGAACACTCATCTTCACAAATTAAGAAATCAGGAACACTCATCTTCACAAATTAAGAAATCAGGAACACTCATCTTCACAAGTTAAAAAATCAGGAACACTCATCTTCACAAGTTAAAAAGTCAAGAACACACATCTTCACAAGTTAAAAAAATCAGGAACACTCATCTTCACAAGTTAAAAAGTCAAGAACACACATCTTCACAAGTTAAAAAAATCAGGAACACTCATCTTCACAAATTAAGAAATCAGGAACACTCATCTTCACAAGTTAAAAAATCAAGAACACTCATCTTCACAAGTTAAAAAATCAGGAACACTCATCTTCACAGGTTAAAAAATCAGGAACACTCATCTTCACAAGTTAAAAAATCAAGAACACTCATTTTCACAAGTTAAAAAATCAAGAACACTCATCTTCACAAGTTAAAAGATCAGGAACACTCATCTTCACAGGTTAAAAAATCAGGAACACTCATCTTCACAAGTTAAAAAATCAAGAACTCTCATTTTCACAAGTTAAAAAATCAAGAACACTCATCTTCACAAGTTAAAAGATCAGGAACACTCACTCATCTTCACAAGTTAAAAATCAAGAACTCTCATCTTCATAAGTTAAAAAATCAGGAATACTCATCTTTACAAGTTAAAATATTTGGAACTCTCATCTTCACAAGTTAAAACTCATTGTTACAAGTTAAAAAATCAGGAACACTCACCTTCATAAATTAAAAAATTAGGAACATTCATCTTCACAAGTTAAAAATCTGATCTCTGATTCTTCCTAGCTATATGACCCTAGGCACTTAAGTTTTGCCTCAGTTTCTACTTCTGTCAAATGAAACCTTCAGAAATGCTCAGAAAACTCCAAATGGTATTTTTTGATATATAGCACTTGAAGGTTTACAAAGCATTTTATCTCATTTGAGACTGAGATGTGGGTGCTATTATCAGTTCTATTTTACAGATAAGGAAACTGAGATAGAAGTTAAATAACTTGCTAAGGTCATACAGCTAGAGGTCAGAGAGAAGAGCTCTGAAATAGAGGGTCCTGCTGGAGCTCCTTCCATGTGAAAGAGACCACCAGGTCAGTGCCCCCTTTGTCACCAAATCGCCTTACGCTTATCAGAAAGCAGTGTATTATTTCGGGACCTCAGTCTTATCTGTCAAACGGAAGCTTCTGTCCCAGAGGTACTGTGAGGCTCAAATGGGATAATGAATAGGAAAATGCTTTCTGTATTGTACCCATGTGAGGGAGAATGATCGTTATTAAGAAGAGAGAGGGCTCTGCAGGCGGCAGCTGTGGTTGGGCTGGGAATAGCTCTAGTGGGTGGCCTCCTGGGAGGCTGAGGGATAATGAGTGTTTATGGAGCCTCCTGCCAGGCTGGGGTAGGAGGCAAGGCTGCCCTGGGTCTGAGCCTGAGAGCAATCAGCAACTAGACAGAGGGATGAAAATCAAGGGCTAATTTCATTCTGATGAAATGGCCCCAGACATTCACTCTCTCCCCTTTCCTGCCCCAGTGCAGGGCTCATGGTGGGGTTCCAACATTGTCAACTTAGGCTGGTTCCTCTCCACGGATCCTCCTGGTCTCCAAAGGGGAAGGGGGGGATGGTGATATGGATCCTGTTGTTTATCCCTTTCCGTGGAATTCTGCTGTGTTCCATTCTTCTCCAACTGTCTTCCTGTTCACTTTCTACTCAGTTAAACCTCCCTTCTTTATTATTATTATTATAGCTTTTTATTGACAATCTATGCATGGGTAAATTTTCAGCATTGATCTTTGCAAACACTTCTGTTCCAACTTTTTCCCTCCTTCCCCCCATCCCTTCCCCTCAATGGCAAGTAGAACCATACATGTTAAATATGTTAAAGTATATTAAACCTCCCTTCTAATACATAGAAGGGAGGTTTAACTGACTAAAAACCTCCCTCTATGTAATAGGAGGTTCTCTGAAGCTGATTGTTCTCTGTCAGCCTCTGGATGGATGCAGGTCAAATCCTGCCTCAGACACTCACTAGTTTTATGATCCTGAGTAAATCACTTAAGTTCTGTCTGTCTCAGTTTCCCCATCTGTAAAGTGGGATAATAATAGCCCCTCTCACCCAGGGAGGTTGTTGTGAGAATCAAATGGGATAATATTTGTAAAGTGCTTAGCAAATTTTAGAGCAGGACTTTTAAACTTTTTCCACATGTGATCTCTTTTTGCCCAAGAAATTTTTACATGACTCCAGGTATATAGGTATATCAAATAAATATAGAAATCAAACATTTATCGATAATAAATCATAATTTTGCACTCCCCACATTCAGTTTCAAGACCCCAGTTTAAGAAGCTGGACTTTAAAGCATTATGTAAATGCTGGATTATGTTGATAATTATAGTAGAAGGGAGGAAACAAGCATTTAAATAACTCTGACAATGTGCCAAGCACTGTTAAGTGTTTTATAAATTTTATCTCCTTTGATCTTCACAACAACTCTTGGGAGAGGGGGTAGATAAATGGTATTATTATCCCCATTTTATAAGGAAACTGAGGTAAAGAAATTAAATGACTTACCTGGATCACATAGCTAGTAAATGTCAAAAACTGCTTTTGAACTCAGGTCTTCCAGATTCCAGTCCTCGTGTCTGTCTACAATGCTAACTAGCTGCTTCTAAGAAGACAGCATCATGGTGTCAAAGGCTGTCAGAGTTACAATGCATCTTAGCAATGATAATAGGGAGGCTTCTGTCTCTGTAGGGTAGTTAGGTGATGCAGTGAATAAAGTGCAGGGCTCAAAGTCAGAAAGACTGATCTTCTTGAAGTCAAGGGAAACTTCAGACACTCACTAGTTGTGTGACCCTGGGCAAGTCACTGAATCCCATTTGCCTCAGTTCTTCATCTGTAATATGAGCTAGAGAAGGAAATGGCAAACCATTCCAGTATCTTTGCCAAGAAAACTTCAAATTATGTCACAAAGAGTCAAACACAACTGAAAAAAATAATTGAACAACAGCTGTCTTTCTGGGGAACAGATCCAAGTATTACAGAGCCTTCTGAGAACTGTGGCTACTCTACACGTTTACAATTTACATGGACACAAATGTTACTGCCAGAAGGAAACTAGGAAGCACCACTAAAAATTATGAAATCTTGAGCACAGAACTAAAGAATTAAGGGAATATGTGGTGCTTTCATCATTACTGCTGATTAAAGGTAAAGATCTCAGAAGCAAAAAGAGGATTTAAGAAATGAACAATTGTTAAAGAGTTAAAGAGCTTTAACAATTGTTAAAGCTGTCTGAGAAGAGGGATTTCTGGACCATGGCTTAAAATGTAGGAGTGATAGGTTCCTGGCCAGGGATGGAGGGTACTTGACAAGGGCCAATAAGAATATATTAGTTTAAAGACTAAATAAATTTAGTTGAAAATCAAGGAAGACAAAAACGTTGCTAATATAGCTATGGTGTAGTGGGGCAGTAGAGACATTAGAAGTTCAAAGGAAATGAAATCCAAGAAAGGAGATTATAGACTTAGATATTTCTATACTAGCACATAAAGCATGGGTTACAAAGTGAGTTAAAAGTGATGATGCTAGGGGCCAAATTTGATCACGGGTTAACACTGAAACTGGTGCTATGAAGCCCAAGCATGGCTTGTGACTTTTCATTCCAAAGGAAAAGAAGATATAAAAGGTGATTAGATAGTAGAGGATATTATGCATTTATGAGGGGAAATCCAGGAAACAAAAGGGAGGAGAAAATATGGAGAATCAATGGAATGGAAAATTGAATGAAATGGAAAAAGCAATAATGTCATTGGAATATTTAGACCACCGAGATGGAAAGAGGAAAAATATGAGGAATTTGGAAAACACATACAAGTCTGGAATAGAAATGTAATAGGGTAGTAATGGACATTTTCAATTATCCAGATAACTGCTTGTGATCTGTTTCCTAGTCCCTCTGTTCCAGTCCCCCTTCTCATCAAATTGTTCCAAAGATAGATGAACATTACTGAATGATTAATTAAAAAGTAACTTAGAGAATCTACTGTGCAAATGGGACCAGAGAGTTTCTGTAGCAATGGAAGACCAAGGAGACTCCATCTTTCTCTCATAAGGAAAGATGGAGGAGCAAGCAAAGAAGGAATGTTGATGGAAGGCAGACTATAGTATTGAAGTTAGCAGAGGGGAACGATTATGCAGGAATATCTCCAGGTAAAATGAATTATATTAAATTTAATTCAATGAATATTTATTAAATGGGGGGAAAACAGGGGTAATAATCATTGATTTCAAACAAAGGAAAGATCCAATCACAAGATAGAAATCTGCATTATATATCATCCATATTAATATTGTTTTAGACTATTCAAAACAAGTAGGTAGTGTAAGGTTGTAATATTGCTATGGCATAGAAAATGATGAGTTGGTGGATTTAAAAAAATATGGAAAGACTTGGACCTAAGAAGGATGCTGCTATCTACTTTCAGAGAAGCAGAGGACAAATAAGCATAGTATTCCTTATATAGATATCTATGGATGTATTTGTGTTATGTATATGATTATAGATGTCTATGGATGTGCATGTGTATATGTGTATGTATATATATATATACATGTGTATACATATGTTATATATGCATATATGTATATATACACACATATAAACATATCATGCTTAATTATAGCCTGTTTGGGAGAACTGAGGAAGACGAAAGCAGAAAAAAAGAATAAAGTAAAAAATGCATATAAAAAACCAAAAGAATAACCTACAAGGAAGAAAAGATGGACAGTCATGAATACAATGTGTTCTATTATTATGTATGATTTCTTAAAATGGAAATTAAATGTTATATATTTTGAATCCTCTCTATATTTACTGTGTACATGACAATTTTTTTCTATTTTGGATTTTGTTTTAAATAAAGTATTAAAAGCCTATTTCATACGATATTTTGTTTGAGATGCTAGAGATTAAAAAATTAGATTAGATAGTATCCCTGTCCCTAGAGAATTTGTAAATAAGGAAGGGGGATAGGAATGACAAATGTACAAATATAAATGATAAAGGAGAATATAAGAGAGGTTCAAGGTGTTTTGAGAAATTTCAGTCGGGAGAAATCACACTTCACTTTTCCCAAGAACGTTCTTTCTCCAGGATAAATATCTTTGGTTCCTTCAAGTAAGTTTCATGGTCTTCATACCCTCACCAACCTGGTTGTCCTTTTCTGGGCATTTTTGTCAATATCTTTTCTAAAATGTGGCACCCTGAAGTCAGGAGTAAGCATGGTAGTCCCAATGTGCTATGATTAAAGATGATAATTGCATTATTATCACCTTCATTTTAGATATGATGTCTCTCTTTATTTTAAGGTACAATAGTCATTTCTTGCCTTCAAACAAAAAATATAATTAGCACAAAAGACTCACGAGTGCTCATTAACAAAAAACTTAAGCAAGTAGCAGTAGTATCATAATTACAGTTGTTTCCTGCATTAAAATCTAAAAATGTCAGAAATGGGAGACTTGAATTTATTGGCATTTTACCTTCACTTTGGCACTATGCTCTCTATCTCCCACAAGGATCACATTTTCTGACAATCTAGACCAAGATTCAGGGAACCTCCTTCATCCACGGTCATCTCCTGTTGCCAATCAGTCCCCAAGGGAGCCAGGAATTCTGGGATTCATCCTCACATGGTTGCCTTCAAGGCTGAAAGCAAAGCAGGAAACCACTGATTCAAAGTCAGGTACAGAGTTACTTATGTAGGACGTGTACTGGCTGCCATATATGAACAATTTGAGGTAGAGGCTGGAAGGGTTCTGAGATAATTGTCAGATAGAAAAAGTAAGTTAGCTAGGAAGAAAGTCAGGGCTATTCTCTTTAAGGCCTACTGATTTTCCCTGGCCTACTGAAGGCAACTTTGATGTAACCCATCTCTTCTCTAGCTGTCAAGGTGATATGGGACCAGAGTTTGCTGCATCTTTCCCAAAGTGCTGAGACTTTCAGCACTGACACTATGGCTTTCCAGAAAAGGGCAGGACAAAGATATCGCTGAAGGAATCAGCTCCAGGAATGCTGAATGGGGTGTACTCCAGCCAGGTCTGATTGAAGGAGTTTGCTTTAATTATATCAGTTATCTTCTCCTTTTCACCTTGAACTGCCATGAATTCACAAGGTTGTCTCTAAGGCTGGAGGCATCTATCTCAGGATTAATGTTTGCCTGTGTTTAGGGTAAAAAACAAAGCAGAAAAAGCATCCAGAGACCCAAGGCCAGGCCACAAGGTTGTTATGTGTGAGCTGCTCACCATTTCTGCTGGGCTGAGGAAGGACAATTTATTTATTTATTTTTTTAATAAAGCTTTTTTTTAATTTATTTTCAAAACATATGCACGGATAATTTGATAACATTGACCCTTGCATAGCCTCGTGTTTCAGATTTTCTCCTCCTTCTCCCCACCCTCTCCCTTAAAAGTCAAGCAATCTAATATATGTTAAACATGGTAGAATATATGTTAAATCCAATATGTAAAAAATTATTATGCAATTCTCTTGTTGCATAAGAAAAATCAGATCAAAAAAAGAAAGTACATGAGTAGGAAAACAAAATGCAAGCGAGCAACAACAAAAACAGTGAGAATGTTATGTTGTGATCCACATTCAGTTCCCACAGGAACTGAATAATTAAATACTAGAACAAGCCCAAATCATTGGGTCCCCCAATATTCACCCAGCTAATAAAATCTTTTTCTCTGCTATTGCTCCTTTAATTTGGAGCTCTATTATATAAGCACACATGTATGAACATGTGTATATGTGTATGTAAAAGGGCATGTGTATACATGTGTGTTGGGGGTGGGAAGGCATGCTAGTATTTCTGTGTTTTGAAACAAAAGCTGAGTCTCTGGGGATATGTGGGTTGGGGGTGACCTGGTAGTTTCTACAGGAGGAGTGAAGACAGAAATAAAGAGCCATGAATGTAAATGTAAAGATCTACTCAGGCAGATGTCTTTCTCTTTAGATTTTCCTAAACTTTCCCCTTCCTTTTCAGGGAGAGGCTTGAAGAGTTTTGAAATAAGGGACATGTAGGAAAAGAAGGGTTCCTATATATCTTTTAATAGAGTCATTACTTTTTTTTTGTCTGCAGTGTTGTGACCCTGAACTTCTGGTTTACTAAAACCTGAGATCTTTTCAGATGAATCACTATCTACCTGGACATCTCTTGTCTTATACTTGTAAAGTTGATTTTTTAAAAAATACAACTGTAGGTCTTCCTATGTATTTTAACTGAATTTCTTCTTATTTGATTCAGTCCATCATTTTAGCTTATCAAGATGCTTCTGATATCTAGAAGGTCAGCCAAACCTTCTAGTCTTGTGTCAATACAAGTTATAAAATCATGCTATCGATATCTTCATTCTTTTTTCCATATATTTTTTATTTTTAAAATTTTTTTCTCTTTTTTTCTCCCAGAATATTTTAAAAAGTTTTTTAATTTTTTTATTATTTTTAAAATTAATTTTATAATTATAACTTTTTTTTGACAGTACATATGTATGGGTAATTTTTTACAACATTATCCCTTGTATTCCCTTCTGTTCTGAATTTTCTCCTCCTTCCCTCCACCTCCTCCCCTAGATGGCAGGCATTCCCATACATGTTAAATATGTTATAGTATATCCTAGATACAATATATGTGTGCAGAACCGA